>NC_132907.1:25035698-25692573 GCF_047675955.1 Chlorocebus sabaeus
AGGTAGAGGCAGCTCTAATGGCATCCATTTGGCCTTTCCCACCATAATAACCCTCACCCTACCAGTCAGAGAGCCACTGTGGGGATTCTGCCAGCTGCTAAGTATGTCTATGGCAATGATGCCTTCTGGCACTGGGGAAATGACCACAGGATGAGTCCAGGGACACACTGGACCCTCTGTAAGTCAGAGCTGAGCTCAAATTCCATTAATTACCTGACCTCTGTAAACTCCTACTTTAACTGGAGGACCACAATGACATTTTTGGTCCTCTCGAATTAGCATCAGCTCAGAGCCAGTGTCCAGTAGTCCCCGAAATGTCTGATCATTTCCCTTTCCCCAGTGCACAGTTACCCTGGTAAAAGGCCAGCAGTCCCCTTGAGGAAGGATGGGAGAAAGATTCACTGCATAAACTGTCAGTAATATGGTGGGGTCCTTCCTCAAGGGGTCCAGCCTTCCCTTCATTCAAGGAGTTCTGGGTCTGTAAACTGGCTCAAGTCTGGAAATTGATTGAGGGGGCTGTGACTCTGTTTTTATAGTTCAAATTAGTCTTTGTCCATTTGACCTAGAAGTTTCCTGCTTGTAAAAATTAAGTAGGAATGCAGTAGGCTTCCTATCAATTTCACTTCTAGGAACATGGTGATTAATTAGCCAATACCAGAGCTCTACTCAAATCAGCCTATTCTGACAGACACTTTTCCTCTGCTGTCCATTATGGTAGCTATGCCCACTTCGCCTTTGACGATTGAGGGATGCCACTTAGCTCCTGCCACCTCGGGATCTAATTATTCCCATTGTATTTAAATTTTGTAGCTGAGTGACTGTGGTTCCCATTGTTATATCTGACATATAGAGAAGAGCAATTACAAGGCTCTTCAAAGATGCAGGTGTTGCCCTCACAAATCTATTTCTCAAGGTGTTGGTCAAGGGTGTATCTTCTGGACCCTCCCAGCTGGGATGAGTGGGTCTAAAGTGACTAATCCACTCCAACATCCCAATCTCCCTAAGCCTTTTGATCCCTTCCTCTACGTTAAACCAAGGGAGCTCAGGCACTTCTAGCTCTCTCACAGTGGGCCATCTTTTAATCCATATTTTAGCTAACCAAGCAAATAAACTCTTAGAACCTTTTTTAACTCCCTGAGCTGCAACATTGAAAGCAAAGTCCCTACTTAGTGAACCCAAATCAATAAATTCAGCCTGATCCAACTCTATGTTCCTTCCACCTTTATCCCATACCCTTAATATCCATTCCCATGCCTGTTCTCCAGGTTTCTGTTTCTACAAATTAGAGAATTCAAACAGTTCTTTTCCAGTGTAATGCACCTTCTCATGGGTCACACTCTCAACCTCACCTCTAGGGGACCACTGGGACTTTAGTCTAGTTATATGTCTAGAAGCAAACAGGGGTGTTGGGGGTGGGTCCTGAGGAGAATCAACATTATTTTGCGTGGCAACTGCCTCAGGGGAGGCCATCACTGTTGCCTCAGGCAGTGCAGGGTTTATCTCCTCAGACAAAGGTGAAAAGGCTGATGGCAGCATGGGTTGGGGAGGGGATGTTGCCACTACTGGGGATGGGGAAGCTGCTCCTTCTGGCAAAAAAGGTTCATCAGAGCTTACAAACTCAGTGTCCCCAGCTTCATCAGGGTCCTCCCACATGTCCCCATTCCAAGTTTCAGGGTCCCATTCTTTTCCAATCAATGCCCTCACTTTAACAGTGGACACCTGGTGAGGCTGTGCATGCATTTTTATTGCAGGTCAGCCACTTGCATGATAAGAGCTTGTGTTTCTTTTTCCATAATTTCAGCTCTTTTTCCACAGAAGAAAAGATTCTCACTCAGGGCAATCTTAGCAGATTTGAGTATCTATTTCTGAGGCTGGAAGACAGAATCCCTGAGTTCATTATTTTCTTTCATCACTTTGTCCACTGAAGGTTGGAGCAACCAACCAGCTTCATTATGTTCCTTGTTTCTCCACAAATGGTCAAATGTATTATGTATACAGTCATTAAATTCCCTGCCTCTCACAAATGGTGAATCAGGAGTGTTAAATGCATTTATTTTGCATAACTCTCTAAACAGTTCACACCAAGGACCATGAGTGTTCTGCATACTATTAGAAGTAGAGTCCTTAGCATTTTGGGGTCAATCATATTAAGCAGTCAACTCCAGGAACCCCAAAACCAACAAAATAACTCCATCCTTAATATTCTGTTCCTCTAGAACCACTTCTGGTACCAAAACCTGTATTAGTCAGGGTTCTGGAGGGACAGAACTAATAGGATATATATATATAAATGTGAGTTTATTAATTATTAACTTACACAATCACAAGGTCCCACAATAGGCTGTCTGCAAGCTGAGGAGCAAGGAGAGACAGTCTGAGTCCCAAAACTGAAGGACCTGGAGTGCGATGTTTGAGGGCAGGAAGCATCCAACATGGGAGAAAGATGTAGGCCGGGAGGCTAAGCCAGTTCCTCCTTTCATGTTTTTCTGCCTGCTTTATATTTGCTCGTGCTAATTAGATTGTGCCCACCAGATTAAGGGTGGGTCTGCCTTCCCCAGTCCACTGACTCAAATGTTAATCTCCTTTGGCAACACCCTCACAGACACACCCAAGATTAATACTTTGTATCCTTCAATCCCATCAAGTTGACACTCAGTATTAATCATCACAGACATGTAGTACCATTTTGTTTAAGCCACCATTACTTGGGAGTGTTTATTACTTGTAATGGAATTTAATCTTAATTATAGGCACTCTCTGATTTTCATTAGCACCAAAGACTGATATTTATTGTATCTACATTCAGATCATGAATTTTTAATGCAACTGGTAAGATCGTGTGCTTAACAAATATTTGACAAACTAATTAAAAGACTAACTCTGTAACTAAAGGCTCATTTTTACTCATTTACTTAATGCCAAAACGATCAGAATTTTTACAAATGAAAACTGAAAAGCATGTCTTACTTTTTTGTAAACAACTTGTTATCAAACTCTAGAATCTAGGCTCACCAACCATGTGACCTCATTTTCTGGAACTCACTTTGCTCATGTGCAACATGGGCACCTTATCTTAGAGGGCTAGAAGGTGGAAAAGAACAGGGTAAAAGGAAAGCCAAGTGGGAGAGCCTCTGGCCCTGGACCGCCTGCTGCCTCCCAAGAGTTCCACCTTTAAAAGTCCACATAAGATTGTGTTTTATAAGAGAGTTTCACTAAGGAAATGAGGATCTTAAAATCCACTGGATCAGATAATCTGTAAGAGCCCTTCCAGTTCTGACATGTTATGATTAGAAACACTCCCACATGGCCAGAATGAGGCAGGTAGTAGCCCTCCTGTGAGCAGAGCCAATTTGGGAGTGGCATTGTCCTAGATGTGTTGTCAAAGGCAAAGGCCACATTGTAAAGGCAGAATTGGGATGGGAAGAGAGCAGATCCAGCAGGAAGGTGATAATGCAGGGCTGTTTCTTCCATTTGGTTTCATTATGCATGAAACACAAGGACAAGAACACGTTAAAGAATAGACATTTGTGCCGGGCGCCATGGCTCAAGCCTGTAATCCCAGCACTTTGGGAGGCCGAGACGGGCCGATCACGAGGTCAAGAGACAGAGACCAGCCTGACTAACACGGTGAAAACCTGCCTCTACTAAAAAAATACAAAAAACTAGCCGGCCGAGGTGGCGGACGCCTGTAGTCCCAGCTGAGCGGGACGCTGAGGCAGGAGAATGGCGTAAACCCGGGAGGCGGAGCTTGCAGTGAGCCGAGATCCGGCCACTGCACTCCAGCCTGGGCGACAGAGCGAGACTCCGTCTCAAAAAAAAAAAAAAAAAAAGAATAGACATTTGTTTGATAGATGCATATTAAAGGTTGTATATTGAGAAACAGTTATAATATTACAATTAAACAGAAGAGATGTCACCCGGATATATCTCATCTCATTCATCCGTGAAACATTTAATTAAAGAAAGGAGTAGCAAGGCTGAGTGTCATTCCCTACATGCAATGCTGATAGGACTGGGCCTGGCTGGAGATGTTCATGCCCCTAGAGCATGACCTGGAAAAAGCCCTGACAGCTACACCCTGGACATGAAACAGACACAGGTCCAGGAGCCAGGAGACCCTCTTTTGAGTTTCAGCTCTTCCGCTTCATCAAGTCATTCTCCCTCTGAGTCTATTTCCTCTTCTGTAAATGAGTGGGTTGGTCTAGATGACTTTTAAAGTACCTTTAGTTCTAAAACTCCAGGGTTTCGTGTGCAAGATGGTGGCTGGGTGGGGGTAGAGGTTGCAATGCTTCTTCCGCACTCATGCTGTGTGTCTGGATAGAGGAAACCTCCTCAGTGGGTAAAATTCTAGATTCCCTTCACCTTGTACTCCCACTGCACGTGTGGAGGTGGAAACTTCTCTGCTTGGTAAATGGGGGGAGAATGGGTGGTCATGTTCAACTCCATCTTCTTTCTTGACACTGGGGCAAGCAGTCAGTCTCCACTTCTGCTCCAAGAGCAGCCTCTTCCCTAGAGGAGGCCTGCCTCCAACCAACACTGGTGTTCCTCATCTGGGGGCTCAGAACTAGCAAGTCCTCTTGGTTAGCATGCTAAGGGCACATCTTTCACCTGGCCTAGGTGTGACTTCATTTACTGAATGCATGATACAGCTGACCTGGCAGAGCTGACTTGAGGTGGGCATGAGCCTTCACCCCATGTGCCAGCATCAAAGGGGCTTCCTCTGTCCTGGCTACTCTTTCATAAAAACAACCATAAGGTTTAACACTATTATCCTCATTTTATAAGTGATGTAAACACTGTACCACTGTTATCCTCCTTTTATAAGTGATGAAACTGAGGCTCAGAGTTTAATCAACCAGCCTGAGGTCTCACTGCTGGTTGATAGTACCTCCCTCATAGAGTCTTTGTAAGAATTGTATGCACTGTCTCTGAACGTGTTTTTTGAGATTGCATCTCCCAGGCCTGGCTGTGTGACATGAAGGGGCACCATGGATGCAGCCTGTCTGGGGAGCAGCCTCCATCAGCAGCCTGATGGGTGAAGGGAGAAACCTGTCTTCAAAGTCACACCTCCAAGAATCCTAGATCTACTCCTCACCCAGCTCCTACACAGTAGCAGCTGGCTGCACAGAGGCGACAGGTGGAGCCATCAGTTCCCAAGGAAACCACTTCTCTCCACCAGTGTGGGGCAGTGAATGTGGAGGGAGGGGTGGGCAGCCTTGCCGTCTGGCTGAGTTTCTCTCAGGAGGTGCAACTCACCTGGGGGTCCCTCCTGACCGTGGTCTCCAGCCCTCCCTGCCAGAAGAGAGAAATGTCTACCTGGCAAAGCTGTCAGCTGCAGTTAGAATGAACTCTTCAAACTCTAGCAGCCCCTAGCTTACATGTTACCTCCCCAGGGAGGTGTCTTCATCATCTAGATCAGCAGGTCTGAATTGTGGTGGCCCATTGCAATCCCAGAGGGCTTTAAAAACAACGATGTCTGGGCCCCTTCCTTCCCTGGTAAATCAGAATCCCTGGGAATGGCCAGGGTTGGAAACCACTGTTCCAGACAAAGCTCATTCCCTTACCCCCCATCCATTCCCACTCCTGGGCTCACATCCCACTTGTCATTTTTACCTGGGTGGTTGCATTAACTGCTGACCTGTAACCTCCATGAGAGCAGGGGTTGCAGCATGCCCTCCTCTCCAGCGCTTGACATGGTTCTTCACACTCAGCAGCAATTCAAAGGACATTTGGTGAATAAGATCAAACAGTGATGACTGGGCATTCAGGACTTTTTCTCAAAAAAAATTCAAAATACTTTTACTTGGAAAATCGTTTGCATGTGTATTTCATAATCAAAAACCACATTCATAAGCAGCTTATACAACTCTTACATAAACCTTGTGAGATAAATACTGTCACCTAGCTTTGAGACCTGACACAAGCTAATTAAAGTCAACCTCAGTTTCCTCATCTTTAAAACAGGAATAATAGTACCTCCCTCTTAAGGTTATTAAGAGGAATAAATGAAATAACCCTAACACTTAGCACATTGCCTGGCCCACAGTGAGGGTTCGAGAATATTAACTATTATTGTTGATAATTCCCCTCATGTTACAGAAGGTAAACTGAGACTCAAATAGGCAAAGTGCCTTGCCCAAGATCCCACAGGGTTAGGACTCAAACCAATGTCTTCTGACTCCCAATTGTGTATTCTTTCACATTCCAGTTGAGAACGTTTTCGTAAGCTAGGATCTACAATATCAGCCTAGTTTTCCAGATGGGAAAATTCACCACCAAGAGAGGTGAATCAGCACAATGCACTGGATTAGGCATGAGTGGACATTCCTCTGCTCTGGCATGGGCTAGGAGTGTGATCCGGCCCCATTTTCTCCCTGTGCCTCATTTTCTGCCTCTGTAGGCTTGAGAGGCTGATCAGGTGATCACGAGGTCTTCTCCAACCCTGACTATGTGAGATGTGTCCAGCAATCCTCTGCATGCTGTGTGGGTGCTCTGCTCTTGCTCCTGTGCAGAGCAGCGTCCTTCCTCCCACAGCAACCACACTGAGCCCAAAGACAGATCATAAATCATCCCTCCCTGCCCAGAATGCCTTGCTTTGGAAGGAACCAGGGAAAGACGAGGCTGCCCCTGGGACCACAGGCCCAGCATGCGACGCCCTCCCCTGCCCAGGCTGCTGCATTCATTATGCACATCCTGAGTGAGGAAGCTCTGGGGAGCCCCATTCCAGGAGATGACAGTCTCAGGTTCTTCTTCTGGAGTGTTCTGCAAGGTAGTAAATAGACACTAATGAGCCTTTGGCTTCTTAATGTGCCAAAGTGCCTCTCTCGCTGGTCTTGCCAGTTACGGAGCATCATTCTTTCAGAAAAAGCAGCTCTGGCCTTCCTCAAGTCCAAAAACAAAAGAAACTAGGCAGAGAGTATATTAAAAACCAGGCAGAAAAAAAGAAAAACATGACTCTGAAACCACACCAATTTGGTGATTTTTTTTTTTCTTTTTGCTGTCCTAGGATTTTTTTAAATATTGAGGAGGTATGACTTTTCCAGGGAGAAAACATACACAACCATTTTTTTGTTTTCATTCAGGCAGGAATTAACAAAGAGGTAAATTGCCTCCACTTCTTGCTGTTATCTTTCCTGCTGCCTTGAGCATCTAAATTGTGAACAGGGAAGAGTAGCCAGAAAAGGCCAGCACCTGTGGACAGGCAGGACCCTTTTAGCTGGCCCAGGCCACTGAGAGTCACAGGCCTGAGAGCTAGAAGCTGCTCACTTAGATGAGACAACTGGAACAGCCTGTCCATCTCACCTGAGGTCACATGTAAGTCAGCACATGCTTAACATTCCTTCCCCTCAGCCTCCCTGTACTGTACAGGGCTGTCTATGGCCTGCCTCTGGCAAGGCACGAGCTGCTTCCCTTACCCATTCACACCCATCATGAGCCAAGTGTTCAGAACAGGATATCCACCCTACATCTCATTGCCAACCAGAGGCTTCAGCATTTCACCTGGTAATTCATTATCTCATCCTCACACATCCAGTGACAGATCCTCACAGGTCCTAGAGCAGTGAGGAAGAATGGCTACCCTTTACAGATCACCTCCTCTATGCCAGGATCTTCACGTACCTTCTGTCATCCACTCATTCTGCAAATATCTACTGACTCCCTGCTATGGGCCAGGCATTATGCTATGCTTGATACTGGGGATACAAGAGTGAGTAATCTAGACAAATCCCTTACCCTTACAGAGTTAATAGACCTTATCTCAGATCTTCTCAAGAAATCTATATGGGGGGATATTATTATTCCCATTTTACAGATGTGAAAACTGAGGCTTAGAGAAATTAAATAATTTGCCCAAGATCACACAGCCAGAAAGAAACAGTCAAGATTTGAACCCAGATCTATCTTTACCCAAAATCTGTGTCATTTTTACTACAGCATATTATTTTTTAGCAAACATAGGAAAGTGGGTCTCTTGATCCTGCAGTTTTGGGGCTTTACTCACTAAATTTTACACATTGGAAGGCATGTCTCAAGTTTCTTTATACCTGGTGCCTAGCACAACATGCTGCACAACAGGCACCTAATGATTAGGTGGATGAATTAATTTAAGATATTAACTCACTGTGACCCCCTGGCCCATCACCTGCCCTTCTCGTCTTCCTCTCTAGCCACCTTTCCCACTTCACAGCCACAGGTTTAGGCTCGTCTTCACCCTCCACACCAGCTTCCTCACATGCCATTCACTCCTCACCCCACCAGAGATGCTTTCTGCAAGACAGCCACAAACTTCTTTGTCATTAAATCCAATGGGCACCTTTCCATACTCATTCTCCTCATCCTTTCACAACATGTGACTCCCGGGAATTCTGCTGCCTAGGCTGCCAGGACTCCTACATCTCTGGCTGTTCCTCCTTGGTTCCTTTTTAATTACTCTTCCATTGCCTCTCAATAAACACAGGTTCCCTGGGGTTTTGGTGCAGGCTTTCTCCTCTCCTCAACTCTTTTTTTCTTTTTTCTTTTCTTTTGAGATGCAGTTTCGCTCTTGTTGCCCAAGCTGGAGTGCAATGGCGTGATCTTGGTGCCTCCCGGGTTCAAGCAATCCTCCTGCCTCAGCCTCCCAAGTAGCTGGGATTACAGGCACGTGCTACCACTCCCCGCTAATTTTTTGTATTTTTAGTAGAGACGGGATTTCACCATGTTGGTCAGTCTGGTCTTGAACTCCTGACCTCAGATGATCCACCTGCCTTGGTCTCCCAAAGTGCTGGGATTACAGGCGTGAGCCACTGCTCCCGGCTGTCAACTCTTTTTTTTTTTTTTTGAGACGGAGTCTCGCTCTGTCGCCCAGACTGGAGTGCAGTGGCGCGGACTCTGCTCACTGCAAGCTCCGCCTCCCGGGTTCGAGCCATTCTCCTGCCTCAGCCTCCCGAGTAGCTGGGACTACAGGCGCCCGCCACCACACCCGGCTAATTTTTTGTATTTTTTAGTAGAGACGGGGTTTCACCGTGTTAGCCAGGATGGTCTCGATCTCCTGACCTCATGATCCGCCCGTCTCGGCCTCCCAAAGTGCTGGGATTACAGGCTTGAGCCACCGCGCCCGGCCGGCTGTCAACTCTTTACTCTCTCCCTGGGCAACCACACTCCCACTCAGTTCTCTCAAATCTCTATCTCACCCAACATTTAGATGGTGAGCCTGAACTCAAGGCGTCCTGCCACAAGGCTGTCCTCTTTCCTATGTTACATGCAAGAATTAGTGACATCCTTGTCACTCAGACACGGAAGCCTCCTCCTCCCTCACCTCCACATTCCATCTAGCAACAAGCCCTGTCCATTCCACTTCTCAGGCATGTCTTGAACTGTCTCCTTCTCTCTTTCACGACCACTACCTAATGCTGGGTCTTCACCATTGTGTCCTGCCATCACTGTGACAGCCACCGACTGATCCCATTTCCCTTAGTGAGTCTGACCTCCTTCAGTCCAGACTCCACCCTGAAGCTGGAAGAAGCTTTCAAAAACTACAAATCTGCTCATCACTCTCCTGCTCTAAATTATCTTAGAGGATTTCCCCTTGGTTCAAACTCATTACCACGACTCCTAGGACTGTTGACGATCCTGCCCCTGCTCACCTTTCTGGCATCATTTTTTTTCACCCTCCGCCCCCATCCTGCATGCTATGCTCTGACTGTACTAAAACGGATTGCAGTTCCCATACCATGCCAAACTCTCCACCCCAATATACCTCTGTACTTGCTGTTTCCTCTACTTGTTAAGCCTTCTCTGACCCCCTTTATCCTTCAGGATTCAGTTCAGTCTCATCTCCTATAGGAAGACTTCCCTGAACCTTCAATCCTAGAAGAGGGGCTGTCCTCTGGGCTCTCATCCTTCTCATGCATTCCTTTCTCATAGCATCTAACACTCTGCTGTATAAGACCACATTATTGGACTTCAAGGTCCTCATGGGCATAGACTCTCTTTTTCATCTCTGTGCTTGCAAACCCTCATACTGCTGTGAAACTTGGTATATAGAAGATGCTCAGTGGAAGAATGAGTGGGAAGGCATGGATGGGTGGGTGGATATGAATGAGTATGGAGATAATTGAAACCAAGATGAAACTGGAGTTAAATAAGTCTTCTGTCCAAACTCCTTCCTCAACTCCCCATCTTCCCAGAGCGAAAGTGGAACCATGCAAAATGGTTCCAAAGCCCCTGTGCTAAGCAAAGTTCTACAAGCTATCTGGGGAAAGCACATGGCACAGATGGAGAAACAAAACAAACAGAGTTTAATAACCAGCCATAATTTTTAAAAGGGGTATGTCTGGGTTGGCACAAAAAGAAATTCAGAAAATGCTGACTTTTATTTAAAGTCATATTTATATGTACATTCTACAAGGATGCAGAGAACAGAGTTCTCACCCAACCAATGACCTAAATGTTCCACTGGGCACAGCTCACACAACTCCACACCAAGCCATGGGATCTTTGACAAAGGGGAATCTTCTAAAAATATCCAAGCACCTGCTTTGACAAGAAAAAACAAATTATCGTTAATTAGTATGATAGAAACAGAAAAAAGCATTTCAAAATCATAATTGAATCTGTACTGAAGGCCTGGAAATTGAGGAAACCAACCAACTGCAACTATCATAATAGAAATGACAGTACTGAGTCCCACTGGATGCCAGGTGCTGTGCCTCCCTGCCCCAGAACGCAGCGATGCACATGACAGCCACCCTCATACCTCCTCTTGCGTCTGATCTCACGACAACCCTGGGAGAAGAGCAGGGTGGGGCATCCTGGGTAAACAGACAAGGAAAATGAGTGAAAGGGAAGGACAGGACTCTGAGCTCAGGGAAAACTGACGCCAAGTTCTTTTCCAGCACTGGTTTGGGGAAATTTGTATGGAAAGTTGCCAGAGGCAAACATTAGGGAATACCTGAAGGAGGCAGATTCTGCCATTTTATCTGATAAAGATGTCCCTCCGGTGCTAAATGTGAGAGCTGCCTTCCTTTTCTCATCTTTTCCTTTTTTTCCCTCCTCTCATTTCCACTCTCTGCCTCACTTATGACACTCCAGCTATTCTGGAAAACTTGGTTTCTAGTACCTGCAAAGGTCAACCTTAGTTACAAGGTCTTTTCATCTGTTGTTCCCTATTCCTGGAAAGCTTCATATAAGGAACTCTGTCTAACCCTTCAGGTCTCTATTCAAGTATTAGTTCCCTAGAGACACCATCCTTGTACATACCTGCTAATAAGTCACCTGACACCCCCTACTCCAACTGTCTTTCATTCATATTTTGTCTCTACAAGATAGGTCCTGGGTCCAGCGGGGATGAGTTAGGCTTCCTGATAATTTAATGTGACCTCTATGCTTTCACATATTTTCATGTGCAACTGGATTTTCTCTTGGAAAGGATTTTGTGTTCACCTTTTTATGTCCTCGAAAATGATGCTGATCTCTCTACCATGAGTCCTGACAGTGCTGATATTCTTCTCTATCCTTGCATAAGTCAATCCTGTGTGATTTATCCAAGGATTGTCAGAGCCTGGTCTTTCCAGTAATGCAGTCCTACTATTGACATTGTGAATGTAGCAGTTGTGCAACTCACCGTTGTGCTGATACTATTAGTTGCCCCTCAATATCTGTCCTCTTCTTCCTTCATTTAAAGAAAAACATTGTTTTTGTTTAAAGAAAAAAATGTAAAATATTTTAAGAAAAAAATGTAAAATATTTTTTAAGCTAACTACAAGTCACTCAGTATGAAGACTACATTTCCCAGACTACCTTGCTAGATTCTAGGATGGTCATATGACTAAGTACTGGCCAATGGGATGTGAATTAAACAATGTGTGCACCTTCTAGGTCATATCCTTAAAAGGAAGAGGAGTGGCCTTCACTTTCTCTTTCCCTTCCTGGCCTGAGGAGATGGTGATCCATCTGGAATCTTATAGATGACACAGATCCAGTACTGACAGGTCAGCAAGATAGAAGGAACCTGGGTTTCTGACACTATAGGAGTGCTCATCCCACCCTAGACTCCTCACTCGCAATTGTTATTATACATGAGAAAGAAATGAAGTTCTCTCTTGCTTAAGTCATTGCTATTTGGGTCTCTGTGTTATAGCAGCCAACCTATAATCTAACTAGTAGAATCTGAAGTTATCATATTTACTTATTCATTGTATATTATTCTCTGTTGCTTCTAGAAAACACATTCTAAGAGGGCAGAAACCTTGATCCTTGATCACCACTGTATCCCTAGAATTTGGAGCAGTGCCTGTAGATAAGAGGACACATTAAGCAATGAGTAACAGACAATAAGTGGATATTTGCTACATTAATGAATACATGAAAGTATACATGAGTCACTTGTTTTCACTGACTGACTTTCTGGGCAGTCTTTTGCTTTTCTCATCCCTTTCTGGCCCTCTCTCTGACCCTGTTATAACAGACCGCCCAGTACTGGGGTGTTACATCTCTCCCACATACTCCTTTGATCTTAATGTGGAAAATGAAGTTTTCTGGCTCAGGGGTCTGAACTTTTCCTTAGTGCTTTGTACACCTGAATAAGCTTGGAAAGGTCTTGTGACACAAGATTACACTTCAAAGAAATTCACCAGGATATTGGATAGCATCTGATCCTTCTGCCCCAGCACCACCAGGGTGCTCATTTTCTTCCCTTTCATGATGAAATATCAAAACATAAAAAACAGGAGGTTATCAATTATACAATCTGTTATATTTTTTTCTCCCCTCCTAGCGGCCCTGAGATGATATGAGGGCTGTCTTGGGGTAACTTGAGGTTGTGAGTCTGAAAATATCAGCCTTGGTTTAGAGCAGTTCTGTCCGGTAGAAATATAACCTGGGACGCAAACGCAAGCCATACATATAATTTCACATTTTATAGTAACCATATCACATTTAAAAGTAAAAAGAACTGTCATGTACTCACAATAATTTACAATTTTAAAAAATTTAAGTAAAAAGAAACAGGTGAAATCAATTTTAACAATATGAACACATTCAAAATATCATTTCAATGTGTAATCAGTGTAACATTTAACAAAATATTTGACATTATTTTTCTCATACTGTCTTTGAAATCTTATGTGGATTTTATACTATTTATAGCACATGTCAATTCAGTACATTTCCAGTGCTTACTAGCCACATGTAAATTCAGGTGCTTATGAGCTACATGTAAGTTCAAGTGCTTAAGTGTGCAATAAGTCCACATGCTTACTAGCCACATGTGCCTAGTGACTATCATTTTGGACAGTGTAGATTTAGAGGGAAAAGTATTAAATTAGACTATGTTCAAGTTCTGTTCAGTTTCTTCATCCAAAAAATGGAGCTAATTATACCTGCTTAATAATATTTTGGGGAGGAATTATAGAACTAATATAAATGAAAACGTTAAGTGTAAGACAATATGTTTTTTATAGAAAAACCGATATGCTAGCAGAAAGTGTGCTAACAGGTCCTAGCACACTTTCTGCTACTCTTCTCCATTAATATCAGAGTTATTCTGCAAAACAAGGCAAAAAAAACGGACTCACCTTCTTGGTGCATGGATGAATCCTAATTGACTAATCTGAGGAGTTTGGCTGGGGGACATTGTAGAGTGAAAGCATTTGGCTACATCATATTACAAAACAATAAATAGTTAATCTGGCACATTTCTTCTGCCCTCCCAGTGGTGTAGACTCTGAAATGAGCTATCCTCACACTAATTAGGAGGAGAGGGAAGGTACTGGTGAAGTAGGAGGTGGGACATGACTCCAGAGGCAGGGCTTGAACTCCAGACCAGATTGAAGACTAGCTGAAACAGGAAAGAGGCAAAAGTACCTTTCTGTAAGACATGCCCACCAGTGCCATGTCAGTTTACTATTGCCATGGCAATATGCAGAAATTACCCCTTTCCATGGCAATGACCTGGAAGTTATCACTCCTTTTCTAGAAATTTCTGAATAACTTTCCCCTTAATTTGCATGTAATTAAAATTGGGTATAAATAGGACTGAAGAACTGCCTCTGAGCTGCTACTCTGGGCACACTGCATATGGGGTATCCCTGCTTCACAAGGACCAGTGCCTCTGCTGCTGCCATACGTGGCCTCTTCAATAAAAGTTGCTATCTGGCACCACTGGCCTACCCTTGAATACTTTCCTGGGTGAAGCCAAGAACCCTCCCAGGCTGAGCCCCAATTTCAGGGCTCACGGGCTCTGTATCACTGGCAATGACTTGAGAAAAGGATATCCGAAAAACATAAAATTCCTTTTGTTCTATAAAGAAACATAACAATGCAGTGCATATATAAACACTTTCTGATTTTGTCTGGATATCATATTTATGGGCATATGTCAGGTTATTGTTAGTATTGTTTTATTAGTTACCTATTGTTGCATAACAAATTGTTCTAAAACTTAGCAGCTTAAAACAATAAGCATGTATTAGTACCTCATAGTTTCTGTAGGTGAAGAATACAGGATTAGTTTAGGTGGGTGCTTCTGCCTCAAGATTTTTCATAACACTGAGGTCAAAATGTCAGTAAGATGTGTGGTCATCTGAAGGTTTTACAGGGGCTGGAAGATCCACCTCCAAGATGATTCACTCACAAGGCTGTTGGCAGGAGGCCTCAGTTTCCCACCATGTGGACCTCTTCAAAGAGCTAGTTGACTGTCCTCATGACTTCTTCTCCCAAGTTCTCTCCTAGAATGAGTGATCTAAGAGAGCAAGGCAGAAGCTACGGTGTCTTTTGTGACCTAGGCTCAGATGTCACACACCACCATTTCTTCAATATCCTCAGCCCTGTTCAATGTGGGAGGGAACTCTACAGGTGTATCAATGCCAAGAGGCCAGGATTCTGCAGATCATCTTGGAGGCTGTCTGCCATAATTGTCAACTGATGCTAGCTGAAAATGGGGGCTCATTTATTTTTTCAGCATGATTAATTCTGGAAAAGAGTTTCTGAGTTTCTTGTTTGTTTCTAACACATACACACGCACAAACACACACACACACACACACCCCCCACAGTATTATTGGTGATTTGCATCATCACTTACATTGAACATAATCTTATGTGATAAGAAGAGGTCTAAGTCTGTCACCCCTTTTCAACACTCCTTCCCGGGACCCTAAAAATTGGCTGCAGTTGTCCCTTGGGTTCCTGTTCATTCCCAGCCCTTCATGTCCCCCATCAGCTCATGGACCTCAGGCACTTACCACAGAGCTTGCCCAAGCTACAATACAAGAAAGATGATGTGATGCGGTTTGCATCATGTTAAGTTTCAGATTATGGAGAACTATCAAGGTGAAGTTGACCAGGAGACATTTAGAGACATACAGAACTTCTCTTCTACTGAAAGATAAGAACTGAAATCAACAGCATAAACAGGATAGTCTCTGTTTTTCTAGTTGTATTAGTGGATGTGCTCTCTTAAGGAGAGACGAACAAAGCTGAAAAAGCGGAGGAATCAGAGAGCTCAGGAAGGGGTGGCCAGGTATTTCCAAATGTCATCAGCTTTCCAAAACTGATTCTCACAGTGCTAGACCCAAGTATATATATTTTTCTTCCTGAATTTGGAAGTTTCTTCTCTTTCCTTTCATTCCCATTTTCTTTAAAAAAAAAAAAAAAAAAAAATCACCAAATCCCATTATTCTTTTGAAGGATCTCTAACATCTGCTCTCTCCTACTGCTTGCCACAGTCTAGCCTTGGTTAGACCCTGAGGATCACAATCCCTCCCTCACCCCATACAGGCTATAACAGCAGACCAGCTGTGCTCCTTGAATAGCCCCAGAATTATGCTACTTGGCCAGTCTGTTCACTCTGCCATCTCTGGCCACTCTGGGACCAACCTGAGGTTGTTCTCCAGGGCTTCTCCTGTGGGATCCTAGCTGGCTTCCTTCCCAGCTGAAGATCACTGGCCTTGCTCCTCAGGCCACAAGGAAGCCCTTCCCTCTTATTCTACCTCTCTGAAAACTGATAAACTGATAATGCACTACTTTCCTGCCTGGACCCTGGCTCAGCCCCACCCATAAATGACTCGGCTGCACAGCTCACGCTGAGCACTGCCCAGACCCGGGTGTGAGGCTTAGACACCCATGCCCACTACCAGCATCATGATTCCCACTAAATGGGTCTCAGCCACTGTCCTCTGCCTGTCCCGCCTCCATGCTTAAAATGCAAACACTTCTGAGGTTATTTATAGTGTGATTCAGCAAGCCTTGGTGTGGAACCTGGGCATCAGTGTGCTTAGCCAGCATCCATGGAGATTTATGGAGCACAATTTGAACAACACTATCCTCAAGCCTCAGTATGATCTTGTTTCTCTAATGCCTCAGTATAATCTTGTTTCTCTAATGCTTTTCTCCTGTGGTGGCTGAGAACACAGACTACTGGCAGGTCTGACTTCCCTGACAGTCCTGCCCCAAGGTCCCGGGGCACTGAGCAAAAAGAACTCTGCCCGTGCACACTCGCCACGGGTGCCTGGACACGTGCACACACACATACTTGCACTTGCACACATATGTGTCCACATTCACACAGGCACACACATTCACACATGCGCACACACACACACTCACACTCACACAGGCACACACAATCGCATGCACAGATGCTGAATGCAGTGTCCCTGCAGGGTCCAGTCTGAGCCTCAATACCAGCCTGCCTCTTGGGCCCCCAATCCTTCAAAAATACCAAGTAGGTCACAGCCCTTCTCCTCCCACAGACAAAAACACGGTTCAGAAGCAGTCATCAAATTCCTGCCTGAGGATACATATCTCTGGGCTGATTAAATAAACATAGCTTAATTAAATTAAAGTAGATCAGAACCTGCATAAACTCTGCTGGCAACCCACAGGAGTTTCTCATGAATCTTTCGTTTTCATAAATGAGTGATGGTTCGCCTGCTCAGGGGCTTCTGCACAGACGCGGCTCCCTCTGGCCAGGGGAAAGCATTGATGGAGTATTTTTATTGAGGGGACCAAGTGGATTTGGAAGCTTTTTGTGCTTTCTGGGGGAGTAGGCATCATGTCCAGTTGCTGAGCACAGGATGAGTATGACTCAGCCTGCTTTCCTAAAGGCAGAGGGTGGTGAGAGCCCTGGCACCGCTGATCAGGTGTATGGGAAAGAGGGAGGGAGACAGAAACAGAGAAAGAGAGAGACAGACAGAGAGCGAGACAGATAGAGACAAGGAGAGAGATAGAGGAAGAAACAGAAAAGCAGAGACAGAGAAAGAGAGACAGTGACAGAAACAGAGAAATAGAGAGACAGAGAGAGACACAAATAGAGACACAGACAAGGAGAGGCACAAACTGAGACTCAGAGTCAGAGACACAGAGCACGGGTAAAGCTTAAATTTAGCCACAGTTAAGGGTATTACAAATACTCTCAGCACATTCTGAGAGATTTTGAATGGTATTGGTTGCTGCAAAGGCACCTGTTCTAGCTAATTTTCTCAAGGGAGAAATGGAAGAGAAAAAGAAAAAAGCAACTGTGTAAACCTCATGGAGCAAATAGAATTCCTTTGCTCTGCAGGGCAAAACCCGCTTCTGCCTTCACAAGGAGCGTCTCAGAGGCCCATGGGAAAGACCTGCTCATCACAGCTGTAGACCAGCGAGGTCTGGGGCCCTTCCCCAGAGCCTGGTGTACTTTTGCTGTGTGATTTCCCTGTGCTGGAGGAGAGGCAATGGAGAAACAGCACAGACACCACCACTTTAAGGGAACCTCTCAGTGAGCCTAATGCCTACCCCGACCTACGCCCCAGCTAAAAACTAGATTGAGTGGCACCTTGTGAAATGGCCCAGTCTCCAGTGTGCTGGAGCTGATCACACAACTTGGGGGTCTCTCTCATCTCTTCCTTCCTCTCCAGGGACTTGCCTCTTCAGCCTTATTCATCTCTGCTAGCAGGCTGGGGAGGGAAGGACAACGAGGTAAAATGTACATTTTGCAAGTTCCAGTGGAAAGTCTTTGGGGAAGGAAGTTGAAACTAATGGGCAAGCTGTGGCTTCCATTAGCCAAGAAATCTGTGCAATCTATCACTGTCCTTTGTATGTGCCGGTGACACTGCTGACAATGTTATTTTCTGGCTTCAAACTTACCCTCATCAGCAGGACTTTTACACAGATTTCTTCTGGAACTGATAGCTGACATCACCTTATAGACTCTTCAAGCCCCACCACTGGCCGCCCCACTGGCTGCTGACATAGCTGATCTCTCATCTCCCCGTACTACCAACTCAGGCTCTGAGCAACAGCATAGCAGACATTGCTGTTTCGAGAGCCTCTCACCTGTTTTCTCCTCCAAGCCCTAACCTGAGCCTTATCCCAGCCTGGACTACCTCTCCATTAGCTTTCTGACAAATAGTAGAGGGTCTTTTTGCCCTTGTGATCGTGTTTCCTATGCAGTGAAGCCTTTCAGATGTCTGCTCCAGCTCCATTCATTCCAGACTCCCCTGTGACTCCAGGGTCGTGAGGACCAACTGGAAACATTACTGTAAATCAGGGGACATTGCACTAGTCTAGGGAATACTGTCATGGGTCACACTGACTCTAAACTTTGAGCATATTAAAGAGTCATTTAAAACCCAGAGGCTCTAGGGCTTCTAGTTGAAAGCGACAGGCTCAGCCCTTGGGTTTATCTCCTGTCTCTGCAAATAATCCAGGAGAGCCCCATCAGGAGACTTAAGATTTCAAAATCCTTTTGTAAGACTCAAAGCAGATGGAGGAGTATTAACTAGGAGCTGAGCAGAAGAGGCTGCTGAGAAGGTAAAGGCAATGGAAGGCGGGCATGAGATATGAGAGTGGAGACGGGGTCGGTGGTTGAAAGTCTGTGTATAGAACAATCCCCCTGAGGTTTCCCTCTAACATCCCTGCTTACAAAAACGCTGGTAGCCAGGTATTTAGATCCCAGCCCAGGGCAGGAAAAAGCCTAAAATAAAACTGAAATTCTGTCTCTGCAAGAAACATGAATGGACTTTCTGAGAAGAACTAGGGCCTGTAGCATGGGGTTACTGTTTGCCACAGTAAATCCTTCTCAATCTGACATTGAAAGACACTCCAAAAAATGAGTGACTGCCTTCCCACTCACAGTAACCAGCCCCTCCCCAACCCCAACCCCCAACGCAGGGCTCCTTGGCCACCTATCATCTCATTATTAAATATCCAAGATTGCCAAACCATTGAGTCCAAACCATGAAATGAAAACACCAAGAGAAAAAAAAATAAAATGGCCTTGAAAGAAAAATAAAGAACAGAAAAGAATTAAAGTGAAAAAAAAAACTCAGACTTCCAGAGAGTTATGAAAAGATGCTGTATCCACAAAACATAAGTGGAAAAAACAGACCATAAGAAAAAAAGAAAAAACTTTAGAAAGTAAGACTATGACTGCTAACATTTTGGGTGCTTGTTGTTGTTGTTGTTTTGGTTTTTGTTTTTTGTTTTGTTTTGTTTTGTTTTGTTTTTGAGATCGTGTCTCACTCTGTCACTGCCAGGCTGCCAGGCTGGAGTACAGTGGCCCAATCTCAGCTCACTGCAACCTCTGACTTCCTGGTTCAAGCAATTCTCATGCTTCACCCTCCCAAATAGCTGGAATTACAAGCATGCACCACCACACCTGGCTAATTTTTTGTATTTTTAGTAGAGACGAGGTTTTGCCATGTTGCCCAAGCTGGTCTCGAACTCCTGACCTCAAGCAATCCACCTTTCTTGGCCTCCCAAAGCAATGGAATTATAGGCATGAGCCACCAGCCACCACGCCCAGCTGTGACTGCTAACATTGTGTGTGGTTTTTTGTTTTGGTTTTTTTTTTTTGTTTTTTTTGTTTTTTTTTGTTTTTTTTTGAGACAGAATCTTGCTCTATCGCCCAGGCTGGAGTACAGTGGCGTGATCTCGGTTCACTGCAAGCTCTGCCTCCCAGGTTCATGCCATTCTTCTGCCTCAGCCTCCCGAATAGCTGGGACTACAGGCGCCCACCACCACACCCAGCTACTTTTTTTTGTATTTTTAGTAGAGATGGGGTTTCACCGTGTTAGCCAGGATGGTCTCAATCTCCTGACCTCATGATCTGCCCGCCTCAGCCTCCCAAAGTGCTGGGATTACAGGTGTGTGCCACCGTGCCTGGCATATGTATAAATGTATATAGCATATGTTTATATACCATAGTGAGATAGAGAGGAAGGGAATAAATATATTTTATATATATGTTTATAGCAGATGTAAAACCATATAGATATATGATTTTAAATGGCTCTTTAATATGTATAGTGTAGCAAGAAAAGAAATTTGGGTAAATTTTGTGATCTTTATTTCTGCAACTGAACACAGGTCAAGTGACCCTGCTCCTCAGCTGGTAATGGTAATAGGCATATTGTAGATAGGAAAATAAATCTAAACTTAAAATAAAAATCTATTTTAGTGAAGACAAATTACTGCCTTCCATATGATAGAAAGAATCCAGCAAAAATAGGCAAATGGGATTGTATCAAACAAAACATATTCTGCACAGCAAGGAAAACAATAAATAGAATGAAAAGTCAAACTACAGAATGGGAGAAAATATCTGCAAACCATTCATCCAAGAAGGAATTAACATTCAGAATATATAAAAACTCAAACAACAGCTAATGAAGCAGATAACCCAACTTTTAAAACAGGCACATGAACTGAATAGATATTTCTCTGAAGACATACAAATGTCCAACAAACATATATATAAATGCTCAACATCACTAATCATCAGGGAAATGTAAATCAGTACTACAATGAGATACCATCTCACCCCAGTTAGAATGGCTATTAACAAAAAGACAAAAAGTTACAAATGCTGGTGAGGATATGGAGAAAGGGAACCCTTATATGCTGTTGGTGGGAATATAAACTAGTACAGCCATTTAGGAGAACAGAATGGAGCTTCTTCCAAAAAACACAAATGGAACTACCACATACTCCAGCAATCCCACTACTGGGTATATATCCAAAGGAAAGGAAATCAGTATATCAAAGGGGTATCTGTATCCCCATGCTTATTGCAGCACTGTTCACAGTTGTCAAGATATGGAATCAATGTAAGTGTACATTAACAGATGAACGGATAAAGGAAATGTGGTGTATATACAAAATAAAGTACTATTCAGTTATAAAAAAAAAAAAAAGAATGAAATCCTGTCATTCATGGCAACATAGATGGAGCTGGAGGACATTATGTTAAGTGAAATAAGCCAGGAACAGAACGTTAAACACCCCATGTTCTCATATGTGGAAGCTAAAAAAAGTCAGTCTCATAGAAGTAGAGAGTAGAATATGGGTTCCTAGAGGCTGGGTAGGTGAGGGGGTTAGGAGGATAGATATTGGTTAAGAATATAAAATGTACAGCTAGCTAGAAAAAATAAGTCCTAGGGTCCTATAACACTGTAGGGCAGCTGCAGTTAACAGGAGTTTAGCATATATTTTCAAATAGCTAAAAGAAAAGATTTGAATGTTCCCAACACAAAATACATGATAAATGTTTGAGATGATAGATATGCTACTTACCCTAATCTGATCGCTCTATATTGTTTGTATTGAAACATCACTATGTACCCCATCAGTACGTACAATTAAAAGTAGAAAAACAAAAAAGTCTCAGAAACAACCAACCTGCCACATGGATCCTGTCTGACCCTCTCCGTGCCACAGAGGAGAGAGGGTCGTACTGCCACATTGGGAACTGGGAACCTTTGCAAATGAGAAGTGCTTCTGTTTATCTGATTTTTGAGATCCCCCTTGGTAACAAGGAGCCTTTGGTGAGCAGCCTTGTGGAACACAAATATTCTCACACTTTGTTCGTTCTAAGAAGCCAATGCATAGCTCTTCTCAAAACTTCCTGCTCTCCTGCCCTCCAGTTTTCTTCTTTCATGCCACTATCCATGGGCCAAACTACTGTGTACTGCCCAGAAAGCAGCGTACACTCTTTCCTCAGGACACTCTTTTTCCAAGCAAATGGGCAGTGAGGCGTTCCGTTAAAAACTCTGCCCAGTATGAGGATTTCTCTTCCCCGAGGTCCTTCAGGGCTACCACATGCGAAGCTTCTGTGCCTTCAGAACATCTGTCTGGTACCAGAGCATTGAGCCCTGTTTGACTTATGTGCAGTTTTCACTACTTGCTAAACATGTTTCCCTTTTCCCCCAGCCACAGACACCCAAAAAATGATGTCTACCATTCTTCAGTTTCAAGTCCAGTCCCGGAGCACTGGGAACAAGCTACCATTTTATAGTTAAAAATGTCTTTGTAGAGGCTCAGAGGCAGACCTTAGAGTTCATCTAGTTCAGCCATCCCCCAGCGATTCTTCCTGCAAGGCTACTCACAGCCCTCAGTTAAGGATCGTTCACACAGTGGGCACCCATGAAGTTGCTTACTTACTGACCATGATATCCCAATAATGTGGACCTTTGATACACCAGATATTTAAGGTTCCAGACTTTAAATATAAATAAATTATATTATTTAAAAATAAATGCACTATAGCAAGTTGAGTTTTCCAGGAAACATACTCTGAGATGAATATGAGGGGGCAGAGGTTTATTAAAGAAAACTCTTGGACTCAACACTTTTGGAAAGAAAGGGAATGATGCAGGATTGGGCCAAAGGAGAATATGGACTGTGGTGCAGAATCAGCGAAGGCTTCAGGGACCCCGGCAGGCAGCTTGACACTGACATGGCCTTGCAGAGTTGTCTTCAGCTGGAGCAGAGGGTGTCCAGCCTGCAAACACTAAATTTTCACTGAAATACTTGATCTATATTTAGATTTCATAAAACTTAAAGTTTAAAAAGTTGATTCATATACCTGCATTATTTCAAACGTACTTAAAGTTTTTCAATAAACAAACTGCCTATCAGTTTTTAAATTTAAATAAAGTAAAATTAAATAAAATCAAAAGCTCAGTTCCTCAGTCATATTAGCTCCATATCAAGTACTTAATAGCCACATGTGGCGAATGACTCCCATATCAGACAGTGCAGGCCTATAGCACTATAAAAATCACATGCAGGCTGGGCGTGGTGGTTCATGCCTGTAATCCTAGCACTTTGGGAGGCCGAGGTGGGTGGATCACTTGAGGTCAGGAGTTCAAGACAAGTCTGGCCAACATGGTGAAACCCTGTCTCTACTAAAAAAAAAAAAAAAAAAGAAATAAAGAAAGAAAAAAATTAACTGGGTGTGGTGGGGCATCTGTAATCCCAGCCACTCAGGAGGCTGTTGCAGGAATAATTGCTTAAACCTGGGAGGCAGAGGTTGCAGTGAGTTGAGATCACGCCACTGTACTCCAGCCTGGGCGACAGAGCCAGACTGCATCCCAAAAAAAAAAAAAAAAAAAATCAGATGTATGTATTCCTTGTGCTAAAAAGGATATGGCTTTAGTTGCTAAATGCCTTGTCTTAGTCCATTTGGGCTGCTATAACAAAAATACCTTAGACTGGGTAATCTATAAACAATAGAAATTTATTGCTCACAGTTCTGGAGGCTGGCAAGTCCAAGATCAAGGTGCCAGCAGATTTGATGTCGGATAAGGACCCATTCCTCATAAATGGCACCTTGTAGCTGTGTCTTCACATGGCAGAAAGGGCAAACAAGCTCCTCTTATTTGAGGACATTAATTCCATTTATGAGGGCAGAGCCCTCCTCTCAAAGGCCCCACTTCTACACAATGAGGATTAAGTTTTAACATATGAATATTGGGGGGACACATCCTTTCAGACCACAGCATGCCTCAATTTCCTCATCTGTAAATTGGATCCAATAATGTAGAGCACATATACAGGTCCCCACTAACTCACCAATGGCCAACTTACAAAGACAAATGTATGCAGGTGCCCACTTCTGCCCCAAAGCTTTTAGAGAGTTTATGGGTCCCAAAATGAGAATAGAGAAGAAATTGAAGAGGAAGAACAAGTTACAGGAGGTGACCACAGTAGATTCTAAGCAGTGTCACAAGCCAGTCATCTTGTCTGTAGGGTTTTGCCTTGACCAAAAATCTTAACAACTAATCTCAAAATGTCAGAATGTCCCACTTCACTTTTTTTTCAGTGGTACTCATAGTTCTACCAATTAAAGAATCTCTGTTTTTCTTTTAAAAATTCAAACATTCGAAGATACAAGATTATTCATCATTCACATCTTAGAGTTGTTTGATCATATACCTTTGCTCTTTATGCCTAACTCAGATCAACAGTGACTTCAAGAGTTTTCACCAAAAAAAAAGGAAGATGATAACATAGGGGCATGAGACATCTTCAGAGGGTGAAAAACGCTGAATGTGACACCTCCATGGGGAGCTTAGAGTAGCCTGGGAGCTCTTGGGGGCCTGAGAAGCTATGACAGAGGCACCAGAAAGTGGAGGAGGCAGAAATAGGAGAGGCTGCCAGCGAAATGTCACTGAGCACAGTCCTGTTGTAGAAAAGAAAAAGAAGAACATTTTTTTCCTCCTTTACTTCCTTGTTATTTTTCTCTTTTTTCCTCTTTGACCTTCTCTTTTTTCCCTCTCCTCTGCCTCCTCTGTCTTCTCCGTTATCTTTTCTCCTCTTTCTCATCTGCTCTTCTCCTTTCTCTTCTCTGCCCCTACTTACCCTCCTTACCCCCACTAAGGACTTTCTGCTCCCAGATGTAAGGAATCAGCCTAGGATTTGAAGCAGTACAGCTCTACATACTCAGTTAAATCTCCTATTTTGGACTATCCTAAGACCGTACCACTGTGTACAGTACTACTTTTGTAAGAAAATGAGTTCCTAATTCCAAGCCACTATTTGCTCGGCTGGCAATCCCCTGTAGACTCTGGTATGCAGTGCCCATAGTAAAGCTCATTAAAGATTAGGTTCTTAGAAAGAAATAAATGCATTGAAATTCTTCAGTGTAAGTATATTCCTTCACAAAGAAACTAACCAAATTCATTCAATATGTGTAATGGCCAAGTTTAGACCAGACTGTGATTAAAACATTCATTTGTCAACTCAGAAGCCACCTTTGATATAGCAATAACAAAAATCTTCTCAATAGCTGGAGGCCATATGTTAAACAAACTTGAAGAAATATTTTCAGCAGTGAATGCCAGCTTTTCACATCTAAGACTGTCAGAATGATGAGTTCTGAAATTTGATCTAAATTCAGTTTCATATTTATAAATGGAGGGTTATTTTTCTGTTACTGACACTGAAAATACACAAATGGCACGTTCAAATTTGACCATGTTCCCTGGTTAAATTTTCAAATTAGTTAACAAATGTCTATATCTATAATACTTTGTATAAAATGCTGGTTTAGTAGGGTCTTTTTTCTATTCTCTGAGTATGCATGCAATGAAAATCATTCTTTTGTTTGTGTTTAGTGTTATTACTGGTTACATACACAAAAACATTGGAACAATATTAAAAGAAAAATTTGCTCACAATTTCACCACCTCTACAAATCAACATGTTTTTATTTCTTTTACTTTATAACGGACACTTCCATCTGGATATAGGCAAAACTGTCACACACAGATGATTCATGAACAATTTAATTATGCACGTAATTCCTACTCAAATACACACAGGTGTATGATCATTTTTACAGCTTTATAGTTGAGAAAATAAGTACTGTTGTTACTGTGCAGCCAGAGCACGATTCTGCACAAGTTCAGACTTGACCCTGCCTCCTGCCCCCTCGAGCAAGCTGGGATCTCAGCAAGCTCTTCCTCTAGCTCTCTACCAACTGCCATGTCCAGATGGCAGTCAGATACCTGAATCAAGGAGAGTCAGTCAAGCTTTGGAGCAGGGGCCTCCTGGCCATTAGCAGCACAATTATCTTTAGAAATTTAAATGTGGCAGAGAAAAGCTGTCATGAACTGGGAAGTACTAAAGTGGACTCTGCCAATCAAAGTAAAAGAACATCTGGCCTTAGCCCAACTGGGCCCTACTTCCACTCTCAGCATAGACTTGCAGAGCCTTGCTGCATTCATTTACTGTACTGTCACTTGGGCCAATTAGTAATAATGAGCTCCCTCCAGCACGGGTGATGTTAACAAGGGGTTGAAAAGAAGAGGGACCACAGTGCCCATGCAATCCTACATATACATGTTAGGTGCTTAACAAGTGTTTGCTGCTTGAGCTATGTGCAGAAAAGTACACAATTAATAAGCTCGATAAATTATCTCAACTAAATGCATCCTGGCAGCCACAGTTCAGATCAAGGAATAGAACGCTCTCAGCAAACCAGAAACCTCCCTAGAGCCCCTTTCTTCTCCCCAAAGGTTAACATTATTCTGATTTCTAAAACCATAGTTTATTCCATGGTACCTCACACAGGAGAGACAATACATGTTTATTTTAACATCATCATTTAGATTTGACTGCTTTTGAACTTTATTTAAATGGAATTGTACAGTATGTTTGTTTGTGAAATTATTTCTGTTGAAGCACATAGTTGTAGTTGATTCATTTTTCACCCCTCTATTCAATTGCATGCATATGTCATGATACACACATATGCCTTTTCTTCTGTCGAAAGACATTTGGGTTGTTTCCAGCTTTCAGCTATTACAAACAATGCAGCAATGAGCATTCTTTTGCATGTCTTTTGGTGTATGTATATATGCATTTCTATTAGATATATATCCAGGAGTGAGTTGCTAGATCCCAAGGCATATGTGTATTCCAAAGTAATTATGTCAATTTGCATTCCCACCAGGTGCATGTGAGACAGTGGTTTCACATCCCCCACTGCACTTGGTATTGTCAGCCTTTTTAATGTTAGTCTTTCTGGCAGATGTGTAGGGGTATTTCATTGTGGTTTTAATTAAACATCCCGGACCACTAAAATGACTTGATTTGCTCTTCGTATATTTAGCAGACATTGAATATCCTCATTTGTGAAGTTCTTTTTCAGGTCTTGTTTCCACTGTCTTTATTCAATTGTCTGTCTTTTTCTTATTGATATGAGGCTGTCTTTCTGTATTTTGGTAATGAACTCTTTGCTGTATGTACTGCAAACATCTCCCATTCTGTGACTGCCTTTCCAACTTGTGTGTCTTTTGATGAACAGAAGATCCTAATGTTAATGCAGTCCAATTTATCAATCTTTATTTTGTGGTTAGTGCATCTTGTGTTCTGTTTATCCTTGTTTACTCAAAGTCATAGATACACTCTCAAATGCAGTCTTCCAGAAGATTGGTTTACTTTTCACATTCAACCTACAATCTACCTGGAATTTTTTTATGGTATAAAGTAGGGGTCAAGATTTCTTTTTCCAAATGTATATCTAATTGGCCCAGTAACATTTATTAAAAACATCATCTTTTTCCTATTGATCAAAAACCCTGTTTCTAAGGTCTTTTTATTCCATTTGCTTTTTTTTGTTTTTTTTGTTTGTTTGTTTATTTGTTTGTTTGTTTGCTGTTGGGGAGTTATCCTTGTACTAACACTCAGCTTTTTAAATTACTAAAACTAGAATAAGACTTGGTTTCTATTAAAGTAAGTCCTCCAACCACTTTCTTCTTCATCTTCAAGATTGTGTTGGTTTTTCTCGGCCCTTTGCAATTCCACATAAATTTTAGAGCGAGCTTGTGAATTCCCCACAGAACAGCTGCTTGGATTTTAAATGGGACTACATTGAACTTATAGGTTAATTTATAGAGAACGGATATCTTTACTAAATTGAGTTGTTTAGTTCATAAACATAGCCTAACCCTCCATTTATTGAGGTTTTCATTGTGGTGGTCTTACACATCTTT
Source organism: Chlorocebus sabaeus (assembly GCF_047675955.1). Classification (NCBI taxonomy): domain Eukaryota; kingdom Metazoa; phylum Chordata; class Mammalia; order Primates; family Cercopithecidae; genus Chlorocebus; species Chlorocebus sabaeus. The sequence continues at coordinate 25,063,436 of NC_132907.1, forward strand.
TATTAGATTACTAGGTATTTGATATGTTTTTATGTTATTGTAAATGATATAATTTTTTAAATTAGTTTTCTAATTCTTTGGCCCTGGAATAGAAAGACACAATTTATTTTTACATATTGATCTGATAGCTAGTTATATTGTTAAATTTATTTGTTAATGCCAATAATTTATAGATTTGTGTTTTCTGTACACACAATTATATCATCAGTAATAATAATAATTCCAATACATTTACCCTTATAAAACATTTTTATTGCTTTCTTGCACTGCCTAGAATTTTTAGGCATGTTGAATAAAAATAATAATAGTAGGGATACTTGTCTCATTTCTAGTTCCTGAAGGAAAACACTCAATGTTTCACCATTAACTGTGATATCTGCTGTACACACCTTTTGTCTAATTAAAAATATTCTCTTCCATTTTAGTTTTCTAAGAAGTTTATGTTTATTATAGTAGTAGTTGTATTAACAGGTGTTGAATTATATCAGATTATTTTTCTATGCCTATTGAGATGATTGTACAATTTTTCTCCTTTATTTTGCTAATTCTCCTTTATTTTGTTAATAATATGAGTTAAAACAATTGATTTTTGAATGCAACATCAATATTGCATTGAACATAGTCATGGTGCATTGTTCTTTCTATAGATCACTGGATTTAATTTTTAATATTAGAATTTTTAATCCTAGGATTTTTGCATTTATATATATGAGAGAGATTAATCTGAAATTTTTCTTTTTTGTATAGAACTCATCAAGTTTTTATGTCATGAAATTGGTTGGAAAGTTTTGCTTCTTTCTATTCCCTAGATAGATTTATGTAAGACTGATGTTAATTCTTTTCTTTTAAAGTAATTTGGAATTTGGCTGATGTAGTCATCTAGACCTGAAGTTTTGTTTATAGGAAGTTTTATTTATAGATCCAATTTCTTTTATACCTATAGGACTATTAAGATCTTTTATTTCTTCTGTGTCACTTTTGATAAGTTTTTTTCTAGGAATTTATCATTTTCAACCAAGTTGTCAAATATATTGGCATGAAGTAGTTCATTATATCCATTTATTATTTGTTGAATGTCTGTAATATTTGTCTTGTCCCCTGTTTCACTCCTGATATTGCTATTTGGTCCCTTCTTCTTTGTGATTGGTCTCGCCAAGAGTTTATCAATTTTATCAGTCTTTTTAAGGAACTACCTTTTGACTTAGTTTACCTTCTCTTACACATTATTTTCCTATAGCATTCATTTCTGCTCTCAACTTTTGTATAGTCTTCCTTCTGCATTCCTTAGGCTTAATTTGCTATTATTTTCCCACTTATTAAGATGAATTGAAGTGATTGATTTTCAGCCTTTCTTCTTTCCAAATATGCACACTTAAGGCTATAAATATGTCTCCCTATGCATGATTTTAGCTGCATTACATGTTTTAATGTGTCATATTTTAATTGCCTTTCAGGTAAAAATAACTTCTTATTTCCATTGCTAATTTCTTCCTTGACCCACGGGCTATTCAGAATTTTATTGCTTAAACTTCAAACAATTAGGAACTTTGTAGTTAACTTTTGTTATTGATTTTTACCTAAGTTTCATTGTGGTCAGCAAATATATTCTATATTATTTCAGTCCTTTGAAGTTTATTGAGACTTGACTTATTGCCCAACATGTAATCAATTTTGGTCAATGTTTTATGTGCACTCAAAAAGAATGTGCATTCTGGAGTTATGAGTGCTGGGTTCTATACATGTCAATTAGATCAAGTTTGCTAATCATGCTGCTTACTAATTTTTTGTGTGCCTGCTCTAATAGTTACTGAGGAAAGGTGTTAAAATTGCTCACTATGGTTGCAGATTTATCCAGTCCTCCTATTATTTTTGTCCATTTTTACTGGCACTCTAGCCAATAAAATGCACATAAGAGAAGAACTTTAAGGTATAAAAATGGAGAGGTAGAGACAAAACTAACCCTGTTTGCAGATGATAGTATTATTTCCCTAGGAAACCCAAGGAAATCAATTTTTTAAAAAGACTACTAAAAGCAATAAGAAAACTCAGTAATGTTGTGGGGTAGAAAACATATAAAGAAGTCAATAATTAGAAGCAAAAAGATTATAATGGAGAGAAAGAGTCCATTTACATTAGCCAAAACTGAAACAACAAAAAAAAATATTATCTTTTAGGAATAATTTTAACAATAAATGTATAAGACATGGACCTAAAAAACTGTTTCAAATATTCCAGGACACACAACAGAAGACATAAACTAATGGGAAGATATACCACATATTTTGACAAGATGACTCAATGCTGCTTTCTTTCTTGTATCAAGAGTATGCTGATCTTTCAAATTTTATTTTTAAATTTAGCATAATTTCAATAAACCTAATAAATAGTTCTCTTTTTTTAAGCTAGAAAAAAATCCTAAGGTTCATATTGAAAATAAGCAAAGAAGGTTTTCAAAGGAAGCTCTGATTTTAAAAAATCAGTAAAAAGGGATTACCAGATATAAAAATATTCCACAAGGGCTCAGTAATTAAAACAAGGTAGTACTGGTTCATGAACAGATGAAGCAATGGAATAAGAAAGTACAGTAAAAGGAGTGGGGCAAACTTAACTTTTAAATAGTGGTGGGCAACAAAGTAGCTATCTGGGAAACATTAATGTTGGACTCATTTATCATTCTGTGTTCCATGATATATTCCAAATGAATCTTTAATATTAAAAAATCAATAAATGTAGTAAATGAACAGATGGGATAATTTTTCATAATCTCAGAATATGGAGGGCTTTTTAACTATCCTTAAATCCAAAATTACAAAAAACGTAAGTTCAACTATATACAAAATTTGTTTAAACCTTTGCATGACAAAAATAAACTTCACCATAAAAATAATCATGATAAAGACAAACTTGGAAACATGATTATAACTAATCATAGACAGAATACGCTCTCTAATATACAGAAAGTTCTAGAAATGGATAAGAAAGAGACCAATAACCCACTAGAAAAATGGACAAATATTATAAACAGACAATTCAAAGAATATGCAGATTATTCTTAAACACATTTGTAATGGTCTATTTTACCCTAACAAGAAGCATGAAAATTAAAACTACTAAGATACCATTTTTCACCATAAAATTGGCAAAAATCCAAAATTGATAGCATGTTCTGTTGCCAAGTCTGTGAGAAATAGGCACTCTCATACCTTGCTGGTGGGAGTATAAATTTATACAACCCATACAGAGGGTTGCACTTAGCAAGAGCTATCAAAATTACAAATGGATGTGCTCTTGGATTCAGCAACTACACTTTAGGGGAATTTACGCTACAGATATATTTGCATATCTACAAAATGGCAGGTATACCATCTATTGATTGCAGCATTGCAGTCAACAGCGAAAGATTAGAAGGAACCTGGATACTTGTCAGTAAAGGAGTGGTTAAGTAAATTCAGTGGAGTACTTTGTAACAGTAAAAAGAAATAAGAAAGCACTTTACATATTGATATGGAAAGCTCTCTAAGATACGTTAAGTGAAAAAAGCAAGGTACAGAATGATGTGTACAGCATGCTAACATTTACATTACAAAAGAGGGAAAATATATTTTGTATTATAGATATATATATAATGTATATATATGACAAGGTCTCACTGTCACCCAGGCTGGAGTTCAGTGGTGCAATCATGGCTCACTGCAGCCTTGACCTCCCAGGCTCAAGTGATCCTCCCACCTCAGCCTTCCAAGTGGCTGGGACTACAGGTACACACCACCACATCTAGCTAATTCCTGTATTTTTTGTAGAGATGAAGTTTCCCCATGTTGCCCAGGCTGATCTCAAACTCCTGGGCTCAAGCGATCTGCTCACCTTGGCCTCCCAAGGTGCTGGGATTACAGGCATGAGCCCCCGCTACTGGCCATATTTATTTTCCAAATTTCTGAAAGGGTAAGTCAAAGACTAAAAGCAGTGGTTAACTAGCTATTGGGGCCTGGGGGAATGGCAACATGAATGTCCAATGTGAAAAGGAGCTTTATCACTGTAAGATTTTTCATTCTTTTAATGTTTTACTATGTAAATGTACTACACTTCCAAAACATTTAAAAATATTTTAAAGCAAAGAACCATCCTAACAATGCCATCAAATACATTTACTGCCACACATGGCTTAAATGCACTATAACTCTAGCGAGGGCTCTGCTGTTACTAGGTATATCAGTTAGGATGGCTTTGACTGTAAGTGGTAGGAGACTTGAACAATGAGGATAATGTATTATCCCAATTAACAAAATATCCAAAGTCAAACTATCCCAGGGCTGCAATTGCTTCTGCAATTTCAAGCATCACATAGAGACCTGACTATGAGCAGCCAAAATGAGTACTGTCCATGTCCTCTCGTGCATGGCCCAGAAGTTTCCCAATAGTCTTCCTCTCAGGTCCAATTGGCCAGTAATGTGTAATGTATTCATATCCAAGCTGCAACAGAGACTGGGGTGTAGTAGCAATAAGAATCATCACTAGGCCGGGTACAATGACTCATGCCTGTAATCCTAGTACTTTGGGAGGCTGAGGTGGGTGGATAACCCGAGGTCAGGAGTTCAAGACCAGCCTGGCCAACAGGGCAAAACCCTATCTCTACTACAAATACGAAAATTAGCGCATGCCTGTAATCCCAGCTTCTCAGGAGGCTGAGGCAGAAGAATTGCTTGAATGCAGGAGGCAGAGGTTGCAGTGAGCTGAGATCATATCACTGCACTCCAGCCTGGGCAACAGAGCAAGACTCTGTCTCAAAAAACAGAAAGAAGAATCGTTAATATTTATTGAACACTTTATATGCTCCAGATACTACATAAGCACTTTACATGTATTAACTTGCTTACATTTCAAAGCTGCCAGCTAGAGAAGTAGTTTTGTTATATTCATTTTACGGACAAGGAAACTGAGGCACTGAGAGGGTAAATAACTTGCCGAAGGTCACTTAGTTTTAAAGTAATGGAGCTGAGACTCACACTTTGGCAACACTGGTTCAAAAATCGATGATCCCAGTGATCCTATTATGTATATTACCTGAAAACAAATCTTAAACAGCTATAGCAAAAGGTTGATTCTATCAGCAAGGAAGAGAGAAGAAGAATGTTTATTGGATATGCAACCAGCAATATTTTTCCCTAGAAACAGATTGCCCAAATTACAGCCCTGGACTGGCACATACCACCCCATCAGTGTGTGACACTGGCCATTCATGAACACCTCCCTAGACCTGTGTCTCTAGTTATCAGGAAGGAAAACACCTTGGGCAATGACTGGGATCTTTCTAAAAGCAACAGCAGCAGCGGCTCCACCTACAGAAATCTCCAAATCTGTAGTCACCATGCTTATCAGGGAACGTTGTGATGAACTCCAGGGAATAGACATGCTTCCTCCCAGGAGCAAGATGGCAACAGGAGCCTCAGATCCTCATGGAAGACTCAGGTGCTCTCATGGGCTACCACATATCCACAGTTCAATTGCAGCCCAAGTTTCAGTGCTTCCTTCTACCCAGGCAGAAGTGGTGCAGGACTATTGACCCAGCATTTCACAGGCATTGGCAGAGGCACACCCTGGGAATCACATGAAGTTTTTGGTTTGTGAGAAAACCAGTCATGCCTGGATTTCACGGACAGATCCCCCAACCAGTCTGCACTGCTACTGATCAGATTATCGCTAGGCATTTTCCTATTTCAGAGTCCCCCACCCTCAAGTGCCACAATTGGCACTTGAAAGCTCCCTACTGCTAATTAAAACATTAAAGACAAATAGCTCTTATTTTAAATTAAAACTTCCATCCTCTAGGACTTCATAGCAGCTAACTCTGCCCTCATGTGCTAAAAATACTTGGATTTTTCTCCCCCGTCATTAATCTAGTAGTTTTTCGGTGTTTTTTTTTTTTTTTTTTTTTTCATATATTTGTCTTCTCATAGAGTCAGAGATGCAGTGAGTCAGTTTCCTCACCTCCCAGGCACATCGCCCAGGGAAGGGGGTGGATATATTCTTAGCCTGGAGAGCACTTTGCTCTATCTTATGTAAACCCCCAGGAGATAGATGCCTCTAGGCTATGACAAAGAGGAGACCAGGATGAGCAGAGTTGGCAAGAGAATAAAACCCCTGAACAAGGAACCGATCTCCTATGGAACATGCTTGCTGCTTGCAGGTTTAAAATAGAGCCACTGGCCTGTAGGAGCCCTGCCTTCTCTCAGAGAGGAATGAGCAGAAGGGAAGGATTCCTCTCCAAGTTTCCCCTGCCAGAGGTGTCAGAACAATTGATACAGTGGACTCCATGTCTATCCATCAATGTGGAGGGTCATAGCTATGCCAAGGAGGGACTAAAAGATCTGGCCACCAGGACACCCAGAACTCCTAAGAAGAAATTGTGAGAATTGTAAGTATTAGAAGGAGTGTGTCTTGCTGGCCATCAAGACCAACTTTCTTCAGGTTGCAGAAAGACCGCCGCATGTTCACATATGTCCCAACCCATAATGTTAATTGATTTGTATTTCCTAAAGCCAAGAAAGCCATAGTCATTTATTTTTTCAAGGCTATGCAGTCTGGCTGATCCACCTGGCTTTGGAGGTTGATATGGTTTGGCTATGTCTCCACCCAAATCTCATCTTGAATTATAGCTTCCATAATTTCCATGTGTTGTGGGAGGGACCCAGTGAGAAGTAATTGAATCATGGGGGCAGGTCTTTCCTGTGCTATCCTCATGATAGTGAACAAATCAATGGGATCTGATGGCTTTATAAAGGGGAGTTCCCCTGTACACTCTCTCTTGCCTGCCGCATGTAAGACGTGACTTTGCTCCTCAGTTGCCTTCCACCATGATTGTGAGGCCTCCCAGCCTTGTGGAATTGTGAGTCAATTAAACCTCTTTCCTAATTACCCAGTCTCAGTTATGTCTTTATTAGCAACGTGAGAACAAACTAATACAGAGGTTAAGTGCCAAAAAGACCAAAGATCTGAGAGATGTGTCCATGTTCTGAAAAATCCTGATCAGGCTTTACAGTGGCTTCTTTCAGCTCTGAAACTTCCCCAGTAGTCTTCAGCTCTGGTGTGGCCACTGACCTTGGCCAAGTCCCATCACTCCTCTAGGCCTCCATGGCCCCATCCTGAGTGAAGAGATGGATCCCATCTCCACAAGCCTAGTCCAGATTAAAAGTTCAGAGATCAGAAGAGGCCTGTGCTTCCCTTTGGAGGATGAAAGTGTCTTATGTTCAACCCCTATGTCTAGCTTCAGATTCCTTCACTTTCTCTCTTTGGCCCTGCCCAAAATCTAGTGGAAATGCTAGGCAGATCCCCTGACAAAGTTTGCAGCAGTTTGTTACCCTCAGGTGGTACAATTAACAAATTGTTTATTTTTACAAATTAACAAATTATTTATAGGGTGTGGTAGGTCAAATAATACTCCTCCCAAAAGTACCCACATCCTAATTCTTGGAACCTATAAATATGTCACATTAATCACAAACGGGACTTGGAAGGTGGAATTAAGGTTCTTAACCAGTGACCTTAAAATAGGGAGATGATCCTGGATTATCCATGTTGGGCCAATCTAACCATGAGCCCCTAGAAGCAGTGAAGTTTCTCTGGCTGGAAGTTGGAGAGATGTGGCAAAAAGGAAAAGCCTGAGAGAGTCAAAGTGTGAGAGAGACTTGACTCCCCATTGCTGGAGGAGGCCATGTGGAAAGCATGAGCTTCCAGAGAATGACCAGCCCCCAGCCAACAGCCACCAAGGAAATAGGGACCTCGGTCCTACAACCACAAGGAACTGAACTCAGCCAACAACCTGAATGAGCTTCGAAACAGTCATTCCTAGAGCTTCCAAGACCTGCCAACACCAGGGAGACGCTAGGCAGAGCACACAGTTGAGCCCTGCTGTACCCTGGCTTCTGACCTACACAACTGTGAGACAATAAATGCATGTTGTTTTAAGCCACTATATTTGTGGTGATTTATTATAGCCATAATAGAAAACTACCATACAGATGTTCCTGACAATTGCATTACTTCAACATGAAAAGTTTGTCATTCCAGAACACCTCCTTCTGCATCTGGTAGTGGAACAGCAAGGCTGGCCCAGGGGCTGTGCTGTTCCTGGACACTGAGCTCTGTCTTTCTTCCAGAAATTGACATATTTCAACAGCTTGACAGAAGGAAGATACAACAGAGGGAAGGAGGGAAGGTGGAAAGGAGAGAGGGAGGGAAGAGGAAAGAGGGAAGGAAGGAAGAAGGAGGAAGAAAGGAGGAAGGGAGAGAGTAAAGGAGGGAGGGAGGGAAGAAAAGAAGGAGGGATGGAAGGAGGAAAGGAATAGGGAGAGAGAAGGAAGGGAGGGAGGAAGGAAGGAAGGGAAAGAACTGGCCCTGATGTTGTTATTACTATAACTCCCAAAAGCATCTAACCCCCAACAATGCCATCTGCATAAATTAAGAAATGTGAAGTTGGTTGCATGGCCATATGGAAGAGGAGGGGCCAGGAGTGCCCTGGGGATGCTTTGGAATCCAGTAACTTAAATATCTGCACAAAACATCTTGTGAGCAGCCCTTTGGCTGTGAAAATCCAAATGACTCAGACTGGCTGCCAAGTGTCACCTGGGAGGCTCAGTTGGGCATAGGAGTCAGGGCTATGCTCCATTCTTAACTCTCCATCCCATAGAGCCAAACAAGCAAACACTCAGGTTGTGTCCAAGGGTTCTAAGTCCAGGATGTATAAAGAAGATGGTCTGTTTCTCTCCCTGTCTCTCTTTCTCTCCCTCTTTCTCTCTCTTTCCCCTCCTCTCTTCCCTCCCTTTGAAGTTCCAAGGTCAAAACTGAAAATTAACCCTACCCTATCCAGCTCTTAGCTTTATGCAATGAGATTATACCATTAATTTTTATTCCTCATAAACAGGAAGAGAAAAGAAAACAAAATTTAACAGTTCATCCAAAAGTCATCTTCCTCTAGCTCTAGGAAGTTCTCCCTGTCTACACAGAGTCATGCAACTTCATTCACACTCACCCCACACCTCTGACCCTCTCCTAGCAAGCACCTCTTGCCAGCCCAGGCTCCAGGGAAGCAGACAGCTGGGGAAGCAGAACAGGGGTGACGCCAGATAATCCACCGTGGGGAAAGACATGTTATGGTCATCAAGAGCCTTTAGGCTCTGAGAGAGTTCAAGAGTTCTTCCCATCTGGTAAAATAATTATAAAAACTGATCTCATTCTCCAAACAGCCTAAGCACTGAGCAGGGACCCGTACTCCATTTTAAAGGTTACAACACAGAGATTAGGAATAATAATCCATGATCTAGGCCTGTGTTTCCAGAAATTTCAGTGGATGTTCTTGCACTTCACATACAGGAAAGAGTAATGTAATAAGGATTGGGGAGCTAAAGGAGTTTCATTTCCCTGGATGCTTCCCTGTCTGGCTAAATACCACTTCATTCATTTGTCCATCCAACCACCACATAGCTCTATATACACACTGTATGTGTATGGACACACACATGCACACACATGTGCACACACACACACACATATGCATACACATGAATGAGCCTCCTGCATCACTCCTCCAAGCCCAAACCTATCTCAGCACCAATTCCAGCCTCTTTGGGAATGCCACTTAAGATACAACACAGTCTGAAGGATGATCCTTCTCATACAAGTCAGCTTGCAAAAGGAAAAAGTTACCAACCTTACAGACACTATTACCAGGCTAGAAGAAAGAGAACCTTACTGACATTAGCACCAGGCTAGAAGCAGGCTATGAGCAAGAGAAGAAATCAGGAGACCAAAGTGGGTCCTGTCAGCCAGCCCCATCTCCAGGAAGGAAACCTCTCAGCCTTAGTATAACTTCAAGATCAGTCAAGCCCTCCCCAATCCCACAGAGCTGCTGCTGCCCAGCCCCACTGATCCCAGAAGCCCAGTTGTCTACTGTAATGTGACTTGACTCATGAGACTCAGGGCAAAATCTGTCCTAGCATTTAGGAGAGCATGTCCCCCTGATTTGATCATTTTTGATTTCTCCAATCCCATCTGTTGAATACTATTACTCTGCTGAAACACAAGCTATGGTGGCATTAATTTCTTTTTCTCTCTTTCTTCCATACCTTATGATATGTAAGAATAATTCTTCAAAAAGAGATTTTTAGCATTTGAGTCACTGCCCTGTGAAAAACAACAATAGAAGAGTGAACACTGAGCCATGATCATGTGCCAAGTACTTTACGTGAATTCATTCATTTACTCCTCACAACAAAACTATGGAGTGGATTCAATTATTATCCCCATCTCACAGTGTAGGACACTGAGGCAAGGGAAGTTAAGTGACTTACCCAAGGTCATAGGGTTACTAACCAGCAAATCTGAGATTCAAATCCAGACAGCATGACTCCAGAATGCATTGTCTTAAGTCTCAACCGCTGTGCATTCAAGCCTCTCCAGTGATTTACCCAAGAAACGGGCTAACGCCTACAAAGGCAATAAGAAAATAATGCAGACCAATAGCACATTGTTCATAAGAGAAAAGAAATGTGTGTCCTCTGCAATACACACTTTCACGTACACACATACACATACACACACACACACACACACACACAAACACTCACACATTCCTTCCATACCTGGATCAAAGAGTTATCAAGGCTGCATGGGCACAGACACACGTCCCTTCTCCTTACCTCATTACCTTATGCTCTAGGGAACAGACTAGCCCAGAGGACAACAGAATATTTTTTCAGTATGCTTTGGGAAATAAAGGTAGAGGACAAGGCAGGGCAAAGTAGCTCATGTCTGTAATCCTCTGCTTTGGGAAGCAAAAGTGGGCAGATTGCTTGAGGCCAGGAGTTTGAGACCAGCCTAGGCAACATAGTGAGATCCCCATCTCCACAGAAATAAAAATTTAAAAAATTAGCCTGGCATAGTGGCAGTTACCTATAGGTCCGGCTACTCAGGAGGATGAGGGGAGGATTGCTTGAGCCCAGGGTTTCAAGGCTGCAGTGAGCCAGGATTGTGCCACTGTACTCCAGCATGGGCAACAGAGAAAGAACCTGTCTCAAAAAAAAAAAAAATCTAGAGGGCAGAGAGAAGAGAGGTTGACCTCTGACCCCTGAGAGCCCCTCTTTATTATGTGGCTGAGGACCAGGGACACCTGCATGATCTGCTTATCAGAGGTAGGCATGCTGCGTCTCTCCTTTGTCCTGCATCCTCTTCCCTCCTCAGCTCTGCTACGGTATATACATATGACCACCCTGATCACACCATGATCCAGAAGCACATTGTATGCAGATAAGAGAAACGAAGGTTTGGCTTTGAATAACATTTGGGACAACATGAAGAGGGGAAAGGATGATGGCCATTTTACCTTTTTTTTTTTTTAACCATTTTTAATCATTGTTTATCTTTCAGCATTCTACTAAATGCCACATATAGGAGGGCGAAAGAGTTCAAAGAGATATGACGGTGCTGATGACATACTTCTATCTAATTGAATAGCTTGCATCTCATTGAAACCCACATTGCTGTGACCTCAGCAATTAAAAGACAGTGCTATTATTGCTACCTATATTAGTTTTAAATCCATAACTGACAACTATATAACTAATAGGATAACTGCACCTAACAACTTCAAAATCTCACAATCAACTTTTGTTTTCTACCCTCCTGGGTCCGTGGGTCAGCTAGGTTTGACTCCAAGCCACAGGTTGTACTTGGTTGACTCCACGTGTCTCTCAGTGCAACTGTACTAGCTTCCACTTGAGAAGCTTCTATCATGTGTTCACATTGCAGATGCCAGAAGCCCAAGCAGTTATGGCAAACAATGAAAGCACATGCAAACCTTCTCAGATCACCTGTACTAACCTTTCTTTCACCAAAGTCATGTGACCAGGTCCAGCTTCAGTGGAGCAGGGAATATACTCCTCACAGAGACCACAGAGGCACAAAGCAAAGGGCATGGATATTCAATTTTGTAATCTGAAGGGAACAAAGAATTGGGAATAATAGAATCTCAGTACTTTTATGGCCTTCATATTGGATTTTTTCCCCAGAGTCCTTTCTCAACGATCACATCTCAAAACCAGAAGACCATTGAAGAAAAGTCAGTAACACATAAAGCCCATTAGGGTGAAATGGGAGTGCAGGCATGTCTCACAGGCTCAGGATCCTAACTGTGGTTTTGCAAAATCAGAGATAGACTTTTTGCAAAGTGGCAGTGTAGCTGTGAGGTAGAAAAGGAATTAAAATTGGAATTATACTATACATACTTTTATGTAAACATACTTTTTATCTAGTAAAGTATGTCAATAAGTATATGTCATTTTCAATTTTTAGTAATCACAGAATGTTCCAGTCTCATTATGTGCCAAACTTAATTTAACAATTCATTATTAGATATTTTTGACCTTCCAACTTTTTACTGTTACAAACAAGGCAATACATCCTTGATTGCAATGTAATACAAACAACTGTAAATCTTTGCACACTTGTCCTTATCATTTCTTTAAGATAATTTCATAGAAGTAGAATTTGGAGGTCAAAGAGTAAACACATTTTTAGGTTTTTTAGATCTACTGCTAAAATGACTCCAGGAAAGCTGTATGGATTTAGATCCCACCAACAGATATGAGGATTAGCCAGTGAACTGACTTTAAATGTTGCCCTAATAGACTTATGCAAACCCTCATCAAACTTAGATAATAAGCAAGAGTCCAGAAACACCATGCTTCCTGGATAATCCGATCAAAAGGCAAATGTTATTAGTCTGCATCACCTCTAACCCAAGAAAGAGGATGAAAGATGAGTGCAACTGGTTATCCATCAGCCAAGACACTGAGGGCAAAGTGAATCAATTGAATATCAACAGCACTCCATGGTTCAGTAGATCCTTCCAAGACAAATTCATTTCATGAAAAACTTTTATTTATTACAATGATAGCAACACATATCATGGATTTTAAGACAGAACACAGCCAATAAGCTATCAAGTGAAAAGTAAAGGCCCCTTTCCCAGTCACCATTTCCATTTTCAAGAAAACTCACTATTAATTGTTCCTTATGTAAATATCCACAAGTTGTCTATACATTAGATGTATATGGGGATATATTATCTTTAAATTGCATGACACTTCCACTTCTGGGAAGATGGAGTAACAGGGACTGGCTTTACTCTACTGCTTTGGACAACAGAAAAACCAGATACAACATGTGAAACAAGAAACTTGGTATGAGGCAATGAAGCACACCAATCTTTGAGAGTTGAGAAATAAATAAGATCAGTCTGTGGTTTCACCAGCTTATTATATGAACAACATTTCCAGGATGTGGAGCAGGGACAGGGAAATTAGGCAAAGCTGAGGGGTCTTCTAAGTTCAAGAGATGATGCTGGGAGTCTAAGGAAGCCAAAGTGGCTGGAGTTTTCAGGTAAGAGTACTAGAGAAGACAGAGCTCAAGAAAGAGAAGGAGAGGGAGACAGAGAGAGGGAGCGAACCATGAAGAGTCCTCCTTGAATTTTTAGCTGAGTTCTTTTTTTTTTTTTTTTTTCCTGAGATGGAGTCTTGCTCTGTCGCCCAGGCTGGAGTGCAGTGGCACAATCTCAGCTCTCTGCAACCTCTACCTCCTGGGTTCAAGCAAGTCTCCCACCTCACCCTCCAGAGTAGCTGAGATTAGAGGTATGTGCCACCCACACCTGACTAATTTTTGTTTTTGTTTTTGTTTTGTAGAGATGGAATTTCACCATCTTGTCCAGGCTTGTCTTGAAGTCCTGAACTGTAGTGATCCCTCCACCTCAGCCTCCCAAAGTGCTGGGATTACAGGCATGAGCCACCACACTCGGCCTAGCTGAGTCTTGATCAGTATATGTGTGTGAGGAAAATAATTGAAGCAAGAAAAAAGAAAACTCCTAGAAGCAAAGAGGGCTCAAAGAGGACTGGAAATAGTTCTTGTTCCCAATAACCAGAGTTGTAACAACCTCATAACTCATACAATATCAGGTAGAGTACTCAAAAGGGATTTGTCTCAGTAGTGGGGCAAAATTAACCCTAGCTAAACATTGTTCTGGTACTACCTAACAAAGCTGAAAACCAATATCTGAAATAATCAAACTATTTCCAAATAACCACAGCTCAGAACAAAGCTCAAGAATCTTTATAGAAACACACAAACACACACACACACACACACACACACACACACAAAGTCAGGCAAGGTGGCTCATAGCTGCAATCTCCACACTTTGGGAGACCCATACAGGAGGATCACTTGAAGTCAGGAATTTGAAACCAGCCTGGGCAACAAAATGAGACCTTCATCTTAAAAAAAAAAAAAAAAAATAGTCAAATAGTCCTCAATACTTGGGAGGCTGAGGCAGCAGGATCACCTGAGCCCAGGAGTTCAAGACTACAGTAAGCTCTAATCATACCAGCCCTAGTGACATAACAAGACACTGTATCTAAAAAAAAGCAAAACAAAAACTGTCACACAGTATTTGACATTTAAACAAAAATTACCAGATTACCAGACACCAGAGAAACAAAAAAATGTACCCCACAAGAGAACAAAAATCAATCAGTATAAACTGACCTGTAACTGACACAGAGAATTAGTACACAAAGACATTAAAACAATTATAACTATATTTAATATGTTCAAGAAACTGGAGAAAAAATTAACCAGGAATATACAAAGAAGAAATAATTGGACTCTTAGAGATGAAAACTATAATCTGTGCAAAATACGCTAGATGGATTAACAGTAAATTAGACATTACAGAAGAAAAGATTGGTAAACTTGAAGACAAAGTAATAGAAAAAGGCTAAAAATAGAATTAGATTCCATAAGCTGTGGAAAAACCTAAACCAACCTAAAACATGAGTAATTGGAATCCCCCAAAGGAGAGAGGGAAGGGCAGAAGAGAACCTTGAAAATATTATAGCCAAAATTTTTCAAATTATGATGAAAAAAATAAGTCCATAAATTCAAGAAACTCAACAAACTCTAAGCACAAGAAACATGAAGACAGATACATTGAGGAACATGAGATTAAATTTCTTAAAACCAGTGAAAAGAAGAAAATTTTAAAAACATCCAGAGAAAAAATAGCAGGGGAAAAAACATAAGAATAATGGCAGTTTTCAAGTCAGGAAAAAGAAAATGCAAGCAAGGAGACAGTGAAGCAACATATTTAAAGTACTAAAAGAAAAAAAGACTGTCAACCTAGAATTTTATGCCCAGCAAAAATACCTTTCAAAATAAAGATGAAAAACTGCTATGATATGATCTAGCAATTCTACTGTTAGTTATATACAAAAGAGAAATAAAAAATACACATTCACTCAAAAATTTCTACACAAATGTTTATAACAGCATTATTCACAACAAATAAAAAGTAGAAACACCCCAAATGCCCATCAACTGAATAGTGGATAAACAAAATGTGACATAGCCATATAACATAAAAAGAAATGAAGTACTGATGCATGCTAAAACACGGATGAATCTTTAAAACAGAATGCTAAGTGAAAGCCAGTTACAAAACA
Organism: Chlorocebus sabaeus; assembly: GCF_047675955.1. NCBI lineage: Eukaryota > Metazoa > Chordata > Mammalia > Primates > Cercopithecidae > Chlorocebus > Chlorocebus sabaeus. The sequence continues at coordinate 25,078,981 of NC_132907.1, forward strand.
CTATGTATTGAATGACTCCATTTATATGAAATTTCCAGAATAAACAAACCTATAGAAGCAGAATATAGATGAGTGGTTTCCCAGAGCTGGGAAAGGTTGAAGAGAATAAGGGAGTGACTGACAATGTGTATGGGTTTTTTTTGGGGGGGAGGGGTAATAAAAATGTTCTAAAGCTGATTGTGGTGATGGTTATACAACTCTGTAAATATCCTAAAAAATCACTGAATTATAAACTTTAAATGGGTGAATTTTATAGTGTACGAATTATACCTCATTACAGTATTAGAAACAGAATTTTTTAAAGGTAAAATAAAGACTTTTTAAACCTACAAAAGCTGAAAAAAATTGTCACCAGCAGACCTGCACTACAAGAATTGTTAAAGAAATTTCTTCAGGCAAAATGGAAATCTGGATCCCTGTAATGTAATGAAGAGCACCAGAAACGACAACTTTGTGGATAAATGTAAGACATTTTAGTTATTTTATAAATCATTAAAAAATATAATTGACTATTTAATGATAAAATAAAAGCAAGGCACTGTGGGGTTTATAAATGTATTACAATACTGCAAAGGTCAGAAAGGGAGAAATGAAAGTATACCATATTGTAAGTTTTTATATTATACATGAAGTGGTATAATATCATTTGAAAATAGATCTCCAATTTTTAAAAAAGTATACTATAAACCTGAAAACAATCACGAAAAACACACACACAATAAAGAGTTTTCACTAATAAGCCAACAAAGCAGGAAGAATGAATCATTTTTTTTAATTAAAGCAAAATAAGACAGAAAAGAAAGACAAAGAACAGAGGAGACAAATAAAAAACAAAAAGTAAGATGGTAGATTTAAACCCAGCTATACCAATAATTCCATTAAATATGCATTGTCTAAACACCCTAATTAAAGGCAGAGATTGCCAAACTGAAAAACAACAAAAAAGCAAGACCCAAATAAATATAAAAACCTACTGATATGGTCTGGCTCTGTTTCCCTACCCAAATCTCATCTTGAATTGTAATCTGAATTGTAATCCCCACATGTTGGGGGAGGAACCTCATGGGAGGTCATTGAATCATGCAGGCGGTTCCCCCATGCTGGTTTTTGTGACAGTGAGTGAGTTCTCATGAGAGCTGATGGTTTTATGAGGGGCTTTCCCCACTTAGCTCTGCACTTCTCTCATTCTCCTCTTTTCTGCCACCTTGTAAGAAGGACATATTTACTTCCCTTTCTGCCATGATTGTAAGTTTCCTGAGGCCTCCTCAGCCATGCTGAACTGTGAGTCAATTAAACCGCTTTCCTTTGTAAATTACCCAGCCTCACATATGTCTTCATGAGAACAGATTAATACAGTAAATTGGTACTACAAAGAGTAGGGTGCTGCTATAAGGGTACCTAAAAATGTGGAAGTGACTTTGGAACTGGGTCACAGCCAGAGGTTGGAACAGTTTGAAGGGTTCAGAAGACAGGAAAATGTGGGAAAGTTTGGAACTTCCTAGAGACTTGGAGGGCTCCGAAGACAGGAAGATGTGGGAAAGTTTGGAACTTCCTAAAGACTTGTCGATTGACTTTGACCAAAATGCTGATAGTGATATGGACAATGAAGTCCAGGGTAAGGTGGTCTCAGATGGAGAGGTGGAACTTGTTGGAAACTGGAATAAAGGTGACTCTTGATGTATTTTAGCAAAGAGACTGAAAGCATTTTGCCTCTGTCCTAGAGATCTGTGAAACTTTGAACTTGAGGAAGATGATTTAGGGTATCTGGCAGAAGAAATTTCTAAGCAGCAAAGTGTTCAAGAGGTGACTTGGGTGCTATTAAAATATTCGGTTTTATGTATTCACAGAGATATGGTTTGAAATTGAAACTTATGTTTAAAAGGAAAGTAGAAAATAAAAGCTTGGAAAATTTGCAGCTTCATGATGTGATAGAAAAGAAAAAACCCATTTTCTGAGAAGAAATTCAAGCTGGCTGCAGAAATTTACATAAGTAATGAGGAGCCAAATGTTAATCACTAAGACAAGGGAGAAAATGTCTCCAGGGCATGTCAGAAACCTCCATGGCAGTCCCTTCCATCACAGGCCTGGAGGCCTAGGAGGAAAAAAATTGTTTCCTGGGCCAGGTCCAGGGTCCCCCTGCTGTGTGCAGCCTCAGGACTGCATCCCAACCACTCCAGCCATGGCTAAAAGGGGCCAAGGTACAAGTCAGGATGTTGCTTCAGAGGGTGCAAAGCCCCAGCCTTGGCAGCTTCCATGTGATGTTGGTCCTGTGGGCGCACAGAAAACAAAAATTGAGGTTTGGGAACCTCTGCCTAGATTTCAGAGGATGTATGGAAACACCTGGATGTCTAGGCAGAAGTATGCTGCAGGTGTGGAGCCCTCATGGAGAACCTCTGCTATGGTAGAGCAGAAGGGAAATGTGGGATCAGAGCCCCCACACAGAGTCCCCACAAAGGCACTGCCTGGTGGAGCTATAAGAAGAGGACTACCATTCTCCAGATCCCAGAATGGTAGATTCACCAACAGCTTGCACCATGTGCCTGGAAAAACCACAGACACTCAATGCCAGCCATGAAAGCAGATGGGGTGGGGATCTATACACTACAAAGCCACAGGGTTGGAGCTGCCCAAGGCCATGGTAGCCAATATGTTGCATCAGTGTGACCTGGATGTGAGACATGGAGTCAAAGGAGATCATTTGGGAACTTTAAGGTTTAATGACTGACCTATTGGATTTCAGACTTGCATGGGACCTGTAGCCCCTTTGTTTTGCTGATTTCTCTCACTTGGAATGGGTGTATCTACCCAATGCCTGCACCCGCATTGTATCTAAGAAGTAACTAACTTGCTTTTTATTTTACAGGCTTATAGGTGGAAGGAACTTGCTTTGTCTCAGATGAGACTTTGAACTTAAACTTTTGGGTTAACTCTGGAATGAGGTAAGACTTTGGGGGACTACTGGAAAGGCATGATTGTGTTTTGAAATGTGAGGATATGAGATTTGAGAGGGGGAGGGGCAGAATGATATGGTCTGGCTCTGTGTCCCCACCCAAATCTTGAATTGTAACCCAAATTGTAATTCATGTTGGGGGAGGGACCTCATGGGAGGTGATTTAATCATGAGGACAGTTCCCCTGTGCTGTTCTTATGATAGTGAGTGAGTTCTCATGAGATCTGATGGTTTTGTGAGAAGCTTTTCCCTCCTTTGCTCTGCACTCCTCTCATTCTTCTCCTTCCTGCTGCCATGTGAAGAATGATATGTTTGCTTCCCCTTCCACCATGATTATAAGTTTCCTGAGGCCTCCCCAGCACTACAGAACTGTGAGTTAGTTAACTCTTTCCTTTAGTCAGTCTCAGGTGTGTCTTTACTAGTAGTGGGAGAACAGACAAATATACCCACATTAAGTAGGAACACAAATAAATTATAAGTAAAAGGATATAATAGATATACTATGCTCAAAATCAAAATAAAACTGGAATGGCTATATCATCCTCAAAATTATTTAGAGCAGACAGTTCTATATGGAATCTAATACTCAAATACTTTTGAAGTAATTTTTTATCAATGTTACCATATTAGGGGGTCATTTAAAACCCAAAAGGAGAGGAGAACTCCCTGTTTGGGCTGAGTCAAGTTGGAGAAGAAAAGTGACTTCCTCTCAAAGACTAAATGTAGGTGTTCTAGGCAGTCCCAGCTGAAGCTTCAGCCAACAGCCAGTGTGATCTGTTGCACATATGAGTGAGTGAGACCAGTTTCTTACTTTTGATTTGCCTCAGCTAACATCAAATAAAGCACAAATTGGCTATTGCCACTAATCCTTGACCAAATTCTAGATGTATAAGGTTATTGCTTTGAACCACTGAGTTCTGGAGTGATCCCTGCAATAGATCACCACAACAACTTCCTCCACTCTATCCCCAACTGCTGCCAACAATCATCACATTCAATATCCTGAGATGACAATAGATGTCAGATAACAGTATGTTAACAATTTATACTGTCTGGGCTTATCGTATGCACTCAAAAAATGATAAGAAATGCCAAGCATGTTGGTTCACACCTATAATACCAGGTCTTTGAGGGTCAGAGGGGGAGGATCACTTGAAGCTAGGAGTTCAAGACCAGCCTGGGCAACAAAGTGAGATCCCCATATATACTAAAAAGTGTGTGTGTGTGTGTATATATATATATATATAAATTAGGTTGGGTGCAGTGGTATGCACCTGTAGTCCCAGCTACTCAGGAGGCTGAGGTGGGAAGATCATTTGAGCCCAGGAGTTCAAGGCTGCAGTGAGCTAGAAATACACTTTGGGAGGTCAAGGCAGGCAGATCACGAGGTCAAGAGTTTGAAACCATTTTGGCCAACATGGTGAAACTTCATCTCTACTAAAAATACAAAAATTAGCTGGGTGTGGTGGCATGTGCCTTTAGTCCCAGCTACTCAGGAGGCTGAGGCAGGAGAATCACTTGAACCCAGGAGGCGGAGGTTGCAGTGAACTGAGATCACACCACTGCATTCCAGTCTGGCGACAGAGTGAGACTCCACCTGAAAAAAAAAAAAGAGGTAAATATGCAAAATGTTTGGCACAGAGCCTATACTTATAACTCTCTGATAAATGTCATTAAATTTTGTTTTAGCACAATTATCATTTCAATTTAAGAGAAGTCAGGGTGAGCTTTACGGACACATGACTTATGCAGTCAATTAGAAAGGACCCAGTCCTGATATATCTCAATGTAATAAAAACCATTTATAACAAACCCACAGCCAACATAATACTGAATAGGGAAAAGTTGAAAGCATTCCCTCTGAGAACTGTAACAAGACACGGATGTCCACTCTCACCACTTCTATTCGACATAGTACTGGAATTCCTAGCCAGAGCAAACAGACAAGAGAAATAAATAAAGGGCAATCAAAATCTGTAAAGAGGAAGTCAAACTGTCACTGTTTGTTGATGATATAATTGTATACCTAGAAAACCCTAAAGACTCCTCCAAAAAGCTCCTAGAACTGACAAATGAATTCAGCAAAGTATCCAGATACAAGATTAATGTACACAAATCAGTAGCTCTGCTATACATCAACAGTGACCAAGCTGAGAATCAAATCAAGAACTCAACCCCTTTTACAATAGCTGCAAAAAAAATAAAATACTTAGGAATATCCCTACCTACGGAGGTGAAGGATCTCCAAGGAAAACCACAAAACACTGCTGAAAGAAATCATAGGTGACACAAACAAGTGGAAACACATCCCATGCTCATGGATAAGTAGAGTCAACATTGTGAAAATGACCATATTGCCAAAAGCAATCTACAAATTCAATGCAATCTCCATCAAAATACCATCATTGTTCTTCACGAAACTAGAAAAAAAAAATTCTAAAATTCATATGGAACCAAAAAAGAGCCTGCACACCCAAAGCAAGACTAAAAAAAACAACAAATCTGGAGGCATCACGCTACCTGATTTCAAACTATACTATAAGACCATAGTCACCAAAACAGCAGGGTACTGTTATAAAAATAGGCACATATACCAATGGAACTGGATAGAGAACCCAGAAATAAACCTAAATTCTTACTGCCAACCTGATGTTTGACAAAGCAAACAAAAACATAAAGAGGGAAAGGACACCCTATTCAACAAATGGTGCCGGGATCATTGGCAAGCCACATGTAGAAGAATGAAACCAGATCTTCATCTCTCACCTTATACAAAAATCAACTGAAGATGGATCAAGGACTTAAATCTAAGACCTGAAACTATAAAAATTCTAGAAGCTAACATCAGAAAAACCCTTCTAAACATTGGCTTAGGCAAGGATTTCATGACCAAGAACCCAAAAGCAAATGCAATAAATACAAACGTAAATACTTGGGACTTAATTAAACTAAAGAGCTTTTGCATGGCAAAAGGAATAGTCAGCGGAGTAAACAGACAACCCACAGAGTGGGAGAAAATCTTCACAATTTGTATATCTGACAAAGGAGTAATATCCAGAATCTACAACGAACTCGAACAAATCAGCAAGAAAAAAAAAATCCCATCAAAAAGTGGGCTAAGGACATGAATAGACAATTCTCAAAAGAAGATATACAAACGACCAACAAGCATATGAAAAAATGCTCAACATCACTAATGATCAGGGAAATGTAAATCAGAACCTTACTTATATCACTAATGATCAGGGAAATGCAAATCAAAACAATGCAATACCACCTTACTCCTGTAAGAATGGCCATAATCAAAAAATTTTAAAAATAATATTGTCAGGGATATGGTGAAAAAGGAACACTTCTACACTGCTGTTGGGAATGTAAACTAGTACAAACACTATGGAAAACAGTATGGAGATTCCTTAAAGAACTACCATTCAATCTAGCAACCGCACTACTAAATATCTACCCAGAGGAAAATAAGTCATTATACAAAAAGATACTTGCACACACATGTTTATAGCAGCATAATCCACAATTGCAAAAATGTGGAACCAACCCAAATGCCCATCAATCAACAAGTGGATAAAGAGACTGTGGTGTGTGTGTGTGTGTGTGTGTGTGTGTGTGTGTGTGTGTATGATGGAATACTAATTAACCATAAAAAGGAATGAATTACTGGCATTCACACAACCTGGATAGGATTGGAGACTCTTATTGTAAGTGAAGTAACTCAGGAATGGAAAAGCAAATACCATATTTTCTCACTCATAGTGAGAGCTAAGTTATGAGGATGCAAAGGCCTAAGAATGACACAATGGACTTTAGGGATTCAGGGCAGGGAGAGGGTGAGGGACAAAAGACTACAAATGGGGTTCAATGTATACTGCTCTGGTGATGGGTGCACCAAGATCTTACAAATCATCACTAAATAACTTATTCATGTCACCAAATACCACCTGTTACCTAAAAACCTATGGAAATAAAAACAAATTTAAAGAAAGAAAGGGCCCAGTCTTTCATCTTATGCTTTTCTGCTACCATTTTGTTATTAATAACAATTTCCTCTTTAAAATTATATTTTGTAAGTAAAATCCAATAGGATGATGGAGGATGCTCATGAGCAGAGGACATACACACAATATGCATGTCTGCCACCATTCCTTACTCCTACTTTCACATATATCATTGCTGATGCCCTTTCAGCACAGACCTCTGATGGACCTGCAGTGTGGGAGGGTTCGGTGAGACTCAACAGGAATATAAGATGAACGTGTTATATCTTCAACTGAGTGAGTGAACGTGCTGACAGCCCCAAGAGACCATGCTTTCATTTCAAATCAGATATCGCTTCAAATGCCTAAAGAAGGCAATGGCATTCTAAGGAACATAAACCACCAAGGAACCTAATCGTATTTTTCCTGACCCAGGTTACTTCCCTGTATTAGTCAACCACTTACTCTGAAAATGATTGCATATAAGGAAAAGAAAGATAGGGCAATACATAGTTTCTTTTTCTTTCAGACCTTCCTTACACACCAGTAAGCCAAAGGTACAGAGTGTTGGTAGAATGTGTACATATCGATAAGTGAAATAAAAATAGTTCAGTTAGTTTTGTGTAGCATTTCCATTGTTCTGGTAAGAACAAAATACATATTCATGTATGAGCTATGAAATACAATTTGTGTAATTTCAGGGACTATGCATGACAGTTAAATGTTCATATATTTGCATTTAAAACTAGCATTGCACCATATAAAGATGAACTGTAAAATTCATGCTAACAATTTAAATTTTTAATCTTTCTTTACTTAGAATGACATTAAATAGCAATTTTTAAAAAATACCACCCTGACAAGTCAAGGGAGACGCCATGGAAGAAAGGAAAAAGCTTTACATTTTAGTGTATACCTTTAACAACACTTATTTTCCATTTTTTAAGAAAAGACAAAAGGTCCTGCATTTTTTTTGGACTAGACCCCACAAATTATGTAGCTGGTCTTGAGAGATAAAGTCTATTCTGCCACAATGCAATAACTGTAATAATTATAATTCTTAAGAAATCACACAATAAAAGATGTATTATAAAAATAGTTGCTTCATTGGAAATAAGAAGCCGTAAACCAGAGAACTTCAGACTCATCAAAGACATTTTTCTATAAAAAATTTTCACTGATAGAGGGAGGATTTTTAGCTATAAATATATGGCTACAACACTTAACATCACCTAGTAAATCCAGCATATGAATAAATCTACTGTTTGCTCAAGAGTAATGGCCTTTCTTTTCTATTGCCACCAATATTATCAGTAGTAAGAGACTCTTTCATGCTCCTATCACCCTTTTCATCTGTTAATCATGTTAAGCAAAGCAAGAAGCCATTCCAACAAAGAACTGTTTCCTCCATGGCTTGTTTCCTTTCTCTGTGGGTACTACATCCTTATTGCTATTTATTCCCTATCATGATAGCTTTATCATCTATCTGTGTAATGCAAATCACATTCTTAAAATAACATACCACTTACGTCTACTTCATATCATGAGACACTGAAGAGAAATGTCTATAATTATGATACTTCAACATCTCGACAGACTGAAAAGTAAGGAAACACCAAAAACTGAGAACCTAGAAATCAAGGTGCTATCTGGAAGACAGCAACCCAAAAACTCAAAGAAACTTTAAACTGGTTCCCTCATGTTACAGCTAGAAGGTAACTTGTCAAATCAAGTCAATTATTCTCGTATTATAACTGTGGAACTTGAAGGCTGGAGACTTCTAACAACTTGTACAGGTACTGAACTCATGGGGGCAGAGTTTAGATACATATATAAATATCTCCACTTCTGATTGAGAACCCCTCTACCATACCTCAGTGCAATATCTATGTTTGCAAAAAGAATTCCTTGGGTTAACCTCTTCAAAGGGGTGCCCAAGTCACTGAAAGGAAAATTCCAGTGTCTCTAATTAAATTTAATTTAAAATGAAGCAGATATTTTCTTTGAAAGAAGTTAAAACTATTTGAACTACCCTTAAAACAAGAACTTTTACTTTTTACCTTAAAAGAAGATTTTAAGGACTTTGGGTCTTTGGTCAACACTTTGGCAATGTAGGCTAACCTTCATTTTGAGTTTCTTAAAATTAATAAATTGTACCAGGATCAGCAAGTGCCTTTGCTTTGTGCCCTCTTGGTACCTCAAATTAGTTGATGAGGCAGCCATAAACCCCAACGCAGGCACATAGGTTCAATCCTTTGGATGGAAAATTGCTATTTTCTGAGTCAAATTGAATAATGATCATTTGCAGTGTGGCTAGCCATGTGCCAAACACTACCCAAGCTCTATGATTACACACTGGCCACTGAAAGAGAAGACTCCAGCCCTTGTGATCATAACTAAAGAGGGAAGATAAGCACTTAAATATCCAAGCATGATATAATGCGGTGGCACACCCTCTCCATAAGCTGAGTGCTGTGGACCACTCAACTTGAAGGATATTTGCAATCTGCTGATATGCAATGGTGAGAAGGGAAAAAAAGTTTGTAGTCATCATTTTAAGTGTGAATGCTTCTTATACTCCTTGGAGGAATAAGAGCATGTTTATTTATTAAGCTTATTTATCTAACCTCTGGTCATCTCAATGTCAGTGAGTGTGTGTCAAAGATCAGAGATACAGAGCACTGAGGAAAAAGAAGGAAAGGAAAGAAAAACGAGAATCCTGCTAAGTCAATTTAGTGAGAATCCCAAAACCTTTATATCTCATCACCGTGGCCCACCTTCAACAAGAACCTTAAGGCAATTTAGCAAGAATCTCCTCACCCTTAGTCATTTTCCATCTACCAACCCTGTCTCTGCTCATTGGCTGTAAATCCTCATCTATCCTTGCGGTATTCAGAGTTGAGCCTGATCAGTCTTTCCTGTTGCAATAGTCTTGACACCTATTGCAGTAGACCTGAGTACAGTCTTCCTTACCCTTTTAACAAGTGTCAGAATATTTTTTCTTTATACTCTTTCAAAATCATCAGCTCCTGGATATTCTTTTGCCTCTTACCAAGATTTAGAGTGGTGATTTTTCAATCAAGTAATACAATACACATCTTGATTAATTATGAAATGAGAGGTAAATAATTTTAATCAAGTAATTCCTAAAGTATTGAACTTTGTGAATGATTTACCTTAAAAACTGATTTAGAGTGGATTCAAAGTTATTCCTGTAATTGCAGCCCCTTAGATTGTAACATCCTCTCTTGAATGAGAGAAAAAGAGACAGTTATAACTGATGCTTAGGAAAATGTTACATAACCTTTAGTCAATCTTAGGTCTATCACAGCCGAGAAAGCACTCCAGTATCAATGTACTGTTAATCAAATGATTGTAAACTTCTTTCCATGAACCATACACACACATATGCACACATAAAAACTACACATTAGAACTACACAATAGAAGCAAACATTGCTAGTGATCACTAATATCTGGTTCTCCTCTTCCTAGTCCCCAGCACATAGGAAGAAAACATTATTCAGCCTCCTTGTAATTCAGTGGGTCACATGATTAGGTCTTACCAATGAAATGAGGGTGGAAGAGATATATATCACTTCCTGCCTGAGGAAATGAAGTCAGATTCTCCTGTCTCTCCTCTCTTATGGACAGCCAAGGAGGCCCTATGTTACCAGTGATGCAAGTACAAGTTAGTAAAGCCTCTGTTAACCTAATCCCCCAAGCGACTGTGTAGGGCAGAAACCCCCATGACCCTCAGTGCATGTGTAATTTGAGTGAGAAATAAACATTTGCTGTGCTAATTACTGATATTTCAGACTTAATATGTTACCACAATATAACCTGGCATTAAACGGACTATTTAATTTTTCCTAAAGTATTGGCAGCAAGTAGGATGAGGTTGTACATATCAAGCTAAGCCCATGATGGAATACTATGTATTTGTCACCTATTGTACTGGGCAGGCCAAGCCTCAGAATGGTTTTCATGCTAAAATTCTTTTAAACATGTTTCCTTCTGTGCATATATCCCCATCCTGCTATCACAAGAGCTTGGTGACCCTGGACCCAACTAATTGGATCAAGGACAGACACTTGCCCTAAAGATAGCCAACATACAGAGTCTGCCCATCAGTTTCTCGTTCTCAGGATTTCAAACTGGAAATATGGGTGGAGACAACATGTAGAGAGACAAAATGATACCTGGAGAAGCAGAGGAAAAGAAAAGACCTGAGCTTTGTTAGTTATGGAGCTCTGGAGTGGGGACCACAAACATCTTCTCCTGAGGGTCTAACAAGATTACCAGCTGCTTGGATTGCCTTTTGTATTAGTTTGGTAGGGTTGTCATAACAAAGTAGCACAAACTGTGTGGCTTAAACAACAGACATGTATTGTCTCATACTTTTGTAGGCTGGAAGTCCAAGATCAAGGTGTCAGCAGGGTTGGTTCCTTCTAAGGGCTGTGAGAAAGAATCTGCACCATGCCTCTCACCTAGCTTCTGGTGAGTTGCTGGCAATCTTTGCTGTTCCTTTGCCAACAATAGCCAACAGGAAGAAGCAACCCAAATATTCACTGATAGATGAATGGATAAACAACATATAGTACATACAGATGATGGAACATTATTCAACCTTAAAAAGAAAGGAAAATCTGACACATGCTACAACATAGATGGGCCTTGAGGAGGTTAGGCTAAGTGAAATAAGACAGTTGCAAAAAGACAGATACTATATGATTTCACTTATATGACATATCTAAAGTAGTCAAATTCATGGAAACAGAATGTAGAATGACGGTTGCCAGGAGCTGAGGGGAGGAGGAATGGGAAGTTGTTGTTTAATGGATAGATGAAGAAAGTCTGGAGATCTGGTGCACAAAAATGTGACTATACCTATCACTACTGACGTGTACACTTAAAAATGGTTAAGGTGGTAAGTTTTACATTACATTTGTTAACCACAATTAGAACTTTTAAAATTATTTTTAAAGTATTACATAGTACCTGAAATGAATCTATTGTTACTCTTACCAACTAGGAAATATAACTTAAAACGAATTTTGGCAATTTTATAAAGATACTCACACCAGATATGAACACCACTTAATTCTTTGATACCACTTGCTCTGCTTCTCCCTGACCCATTTATCCCTTCACTCTGATCCCGAGATCTGCCATATACTACGAGTCCCTAACTACAGTGGCTTCCTGAACCCTTGAAATCTTATGCAAAATAATATATACTGTAAATTTTTCTGACAAGACGTCCATAAAGGTCATCAAATGACTGATTTGATCAACTGACAAATGTCAAATAACAGATTCAAAAAGAGCAAATAACTTGTCCAAAGTCTCATAGCTCATAGATGGTGACAGAACTGGAATTGGAACCCAAGTTTGTCTTTGTCCAAACCCAAAACATTGGGTCACCTCCACAGCAAGGCATTAACTATTTGGGTATAATTAAGAGAACATAAGGAGAAAAGAACCCAAAGCCACAGATTAGACCTCATAAAATTGTTGTGAGGACTACATAAAGATGTTAGTAAAATGCATGGGACATTGTAGGTGTCCCCCTCTCTCCCCATACTGCCCAGCAAGACTCCAGCCTGACACCATAGTGGAAATCAGTTTAAATTGCTGCCCTTCCCAGCAGTATCTGCATTTTAAGTAAAAGACACAAAATTGCAGGCACGAGGTCAGTTGGAAGATAATGTGGGACCCCGTCTAGACTCTCAGATCATGGGAGGAGGCCATATTCCACTCTTCCTACTCAAGAATGCAGCCAAGGTCAGCATCACTCTCCTCCTTGAACTTCTCCTCAGGTTTTGCTCAGGGAAGGAATTCTTGGCTCTCTTGTCCTGGGGGACAATGGGCTGACTACCACTGGCTTCAGGGTCAACTCATGCCCCTAAACAAGCTCCTCGCTGGGGTGAGGCCTGGGCCTGCATCTGCTCTGAGGTCTGTTTCCGCAAGCCTGCTTAGGGAGTGTCATTTAAAATCTGTCCATCTCCAAGGACAGCATCTTGTCACATGACAGTTGAGCCTGGGGGAGCAGGATGTTACAGACAGAAGTGTCCTTTCTAATGACACATGCAGAGCAGCAGGAAGAGCCTGCCAGGGAAGAGGCCATGGGAGTGAGCAGTGACTAACACAGCAGCCTGGAGAGCGCAAGCCTGGGGACCCTGCTGCATGAAGGAACAGCCTCAGATGGGTGTTGAAAAGGAGCTGCAGATAGCAATTTAATTGCATCGACTCAGGCCTTGTTTCCCCAAAGTGGCTTATTCTATAATTTGTTCAAACTTTTGTTGCAAAAAGAAAGTAATTCTGCATTCAGGAAGCACTATTGATCCTGGCTAATTTGGTCTATAAGTAACAATTTAAACAGACAGTCAGGTTGTCATGGTAACATGCCTGTTTTATTTATAGTAACAAGTTCAAGGTATGGGATATGAGAAGCAGTGCCTCTTATTGCTGTGATTTTCGAGCTGTGTTCTAAAGAGATGAGAGTGCGAGGGAAATACTCCAAAGCTGAGATAGGGGTGGGGTTCTGGCTTCCGCCTCCATTACAACTAGAGCAGCCTTGCTTTCATCTCTTTTACATTTAGCATTCTTCTGCTTTATAAATAAATAAATAAATAACAAACAGAACTGTCTAGGAAGAGGAAGAGAAGAGCAGTAGAGGGGGAAGAAAAAGCCACAGCAGCTCAGGTTGATAGAAGAAAAGCCGCAATTGTCATCCTCAGCTCTCTGTGCCTAGACTTGGACTTGACCACGTGCTACACTCATGCTTGTGCGGTAGGGGTAAGAGTTGGAGCTCTTCCCTTTGTTGTTGTTTCTCTCTGTGTGTCCTATCTGACATTGTGACCCCAGGGAAGGTGAAGGTGAATACTAGTGCAGGAAGTTAGGAGAACGTAGCATAAGGGAGGTCTCTACCAGGCTCGAAGAAAAAAAAAGCCCGCCCCTTCTGCCACCTCTGGGGGGTGGGGAAAGGAAAAGTGGAAGGCAAAGGCAAGGATTAGACACAGGAACACCTCTAGGAACAAAACCCAGGAGACAGGGGGTGGCGGTCTTGGATGGGTTTTAGAAAGGGGGCTTTGTATACCACTGTCTGTCTAGAACTCTATGGGAGAACACCTAGCAGGTTTCCAAAGACAGCTGGAGAGGCAGTGTCAGAGTAAAACAGGAGGCGTGGAGGAGACACACAAGGAGCCGGAGACTGCCTCCAGAGCAGCTTCATCTCCCGAATGCCTATCTCATGCGTCAGAGAAGGCACACGGAGGTCATTCCCTGTCCTGGAGGGTAGCTGCTGATGATAGCTATGGGTTGAATTATGTCCCTTAAAATGATATGTTCAAATCCTAACCACTAGTATCTGTAAATGTGACCTTATTTGGAACTAAAGTTTTTGAAGGTATAATCACATTAAAACGAAGTCATACTGAATTAGGGTGGGCCCTAATCCAATGATCGGGTCATAAGAAAAGGGAAATTTAGACACAGACACAGGAGAATTCTAAGTGCAGACAGAGACGGAGATTGAAATGATGCATCTACAAGCCAAGGAATACCAAAGATTGTCAGCAAGCACCAGGAGCTAGAAGAGGCAAGGAAGGATCCTCCCCTAGAGCCTTCAGAGGGAGCATGGCCCTGACCTTGATTTCAGACTTTTAGCTTGCAGAACTGTGAGAAAATAAATGCCTATTCTTTTAAGCTCCCAGGGTATATTGATTTGTTACAGTAGTCCTAGAGGACTAATATACCAACACACACACACACACACACACACACACACACACACACACACACACAAATATAGGCCCTACTGTCCTAATGAGCCACTATTATAGATAGAAGCATGTTTGGGAAGACAGGTGGGGGATGAAAAGATTGGGAGATGGACTACTTTATTGAGTGGGGTTCCCCTACACTTAGAAGAAAGATACCATGTATCAACATGGAAGTATAGGATAAGAATCCCCTTCTAAAGCCATAGCCCACATGCATATCTGAAAGGCAATCCTGGTTTCACCAGACGTGGAAAGCAGGTGATCTCTTTAGCACTGGTAGTTGCTGAAGGAGCTATATATCTCTAGCACAAATTGGCACACAAAGAACTTTTCATTGATTTACTTGGTGTACAGCTATGCTGATTTTAAAACAGCTAGAAAATCCATTTCTAAAATAGAAGGGCTGTCTTCTAAAAGCATATCTAGTTACCAAGTTCATAATGTTCTTGGATCAAAATGGTTTGGAGAGGGGAAAGAAACCTGCCTCTATTTTCCCATCTTTCCCTCAAGCCGTAGATCTGTGAGTTCTTTTGGCCCACTCCTCAGGCAGCTCCCACCCAGAACATTTCAGCATATCATTTGCTTCAAGGGTCATCCTTTTCTTTGCCAGGTTTCCCAGAATTAAACAGAAAAGCCCTGGGAGTGGGCAAGCTGGCAAAAGGAAGAGAGGCCTGTTTGGCTGTGACATGTGGGTGGAGGTAACAGATAAAATGATGCCACAAGTCTACAGATACTGTGAGGTTTTAATCACTGGCTCCAAAGAAACACATTTTCGAGGTCTGGTATCAAAGAAACTATTCTCTGCATTTCCCTGGGCAGTATTTCTCCAACAGAGGGAATTTAGAAATTACAAAACACAGATAAGGAGCAATGACAATTCCAGTCTTGAGTAGTCTGGATGGAGAACCCATTTTATTGGCTATTAGGGAAGGTGATCAGGAAATAAAATTGAACATTGTGCTTTGGCCTGGGCTGAAAAGCAGACTTGCCTTGAGACAGGAGACTCAAGCCACTGACCCCTGGGATTCCTTTCCACCTGACTGTGATGTGTGTTGAGTAATACTAGTGGTTTCTTCTTTGTCTTTAGCAACAGAGAAGCTTGCGCACTATCTAAGACCACCTCCTAAGTCACATGGCTAGTTATATTCAGAAGCATTCCATGGGCAGAAAATTGAAATGCCTTTTCCAATTACATGAAACTTCATGTCAAAACACTGTCAGTGATGGGGCTTTTAGTTGCAGAATTTTCCTACTAAAACCTTGCAAGGCTAAACATATGCTTTTTTTTTTCCCCCATTCTGACCTGTCTCTGGAAAGCTGGGAGAAAAAGGCAGCCCAACAATGAGTTTTATGGCACTGGCTTGTTCTGCCTTAAGCCAAACTCTCAGATACTATGGCTTCAGGGCTCATCTTTGCAAGACGTTTATCTAGGTTTAAATCTCCAAGTTTCCTCTTTGACACCAGCTTAGGAAAATGCAGAGGCAATAATCAGGCAGTAACTGCACGTTTGCAGGTTTTGCCCAGAGGTGATTTCTTTTCCCTCATCAAGATTCATCACCATCAAGATGGTAAGTTTCTTCATTAATAACCATGACAGTGACCAGTCCTTCTCATTTGTCAACTTATTGCTCATCCAAAAATGTCAAGTAATCTAATAGGATTAGGTGGCTGTATGCAATATCTCCTGTCGGGGCCCCCTTCTGGACAATCTAGGAGACAATCTGGCTTTATCTTGCATAAAATTGAATAATCATTAAAGAATCTTCACAGAACTATGGAATCATGGGGCTCAGAGGGATGCCAAGATGTTAGTCAATTCATTCTCCCCAATTGTAGACAGAAGTTCATACAAGTCACTTGGGATAGTAGTCACATCTAATCCATATGCCCGACTATGGAGATTACATATATAAACATAAAAATGTAAATACACATGTAAATATGAATAGTGTATAAAATTAAAGGAAAAGTGCCTCATACTGCATTAAGTATTTTATTTACATAATAACTACTCTATGAGGTATTATTATTCCCAATTAGTGGAAGTGTAAATCAAGGTTAAGAGAAGTTCCTACCAGTGGCAGCAGTAAGACTCAAATACAGGCATTACTGCTGTCCCAAAGGGTCCTTGTAACTAAGGGAATTATGTTCTTATTGTTGTGTTTGTTCTTTTCACGTGAATCCATACCATCTTTATTTCAATACCATTTAGAAAATATTTTGAGTGTCTAAAAGCTGCACGTTCTTTTCTTTTTTTTCTTTTTTTTCTTTTTTTGAGACAGAGTCTTGCTCTGTCGCCCAGGCTGGAGCACAGTGGCGCGATCTTGGCTCACTGCAAGCTCTGCCTCCCGGGTTCACACCATTCTCCTGCCTCAGCCTCCAGAGTAACTGGGACTACAGGCGCCCGCCACCGCGCCCTGCGAATTTTTTGTATTTTTTAGTAGAGACGGGGTTTCAACGTGTTAACCAGGATGGTCTCGATCTCATGACGTCGTGATCCGCCCGCGTCTGCCTCCCAAAGTGCTGGAATTACAGGCGTGAGCCACGGCGCCCGGCCTTTTTTGTCATTTTTTAAATCAGTTTGAGTCTACAAACTCTCTGTAGAATCTTTGGTGTTTCCTAATCTTGGTGTTTCCTAGTTTAATTTTAGTGCCTCCATCACAGTGCAAGCCCACTTTCCCGTAATTTGTCTTATGGGAAATCATAACAAATGTTTCCGATTTTTTTATATGGTTGAAGATTGCTGACCACGTGTGCGCATGCATGTGCAAGTGTGTGTGTGTGTGTGTGTGTGTGTGTGTGCGCGCGCGCGCGCAAGCATGTGCGTGTGTGTGCGTCAGGGGGTGGGTATTCCTAACTACAAAAAGTGAGATGATTTTTCCATCAGTAATTTGGAAGGGACCTGCCCTTGGCAGATAATCTCCAGCCTCTTTACCTATTCAGATTGTTTCAGTTGTGTTGTTAAGTGTCACAGTTAAAATGGAGGACTTACACATGACATTTATCCTACCACCATCACCCCAGTTAATCCTCTTTTGAGATTCATGAAGTACCAAGGACACGCTTGTCTTATGAATAAACAGTTTCTGCTCCTTGCAGCCTACAATCCATGGCCCAGATGGATCAAAGTGGAAAAATTTAACCTAACATCCAAGCTTTGAGTAACGAGAACTTAAAGGAACCTCAGAGAAACCAATTGTCTCTAAAAAAGTCTTCCAGAAATCAGCAGAATTAACTTTATCAGAAGTAGCAGCTAATTTGGTTTTGATGGCAGATTCATTATTTCAAAACACAGGATGCATTTATGAACTTCCTTATTTTAAAGTTAGAGACATTTCAAAGGGGAAAACATTGCCTTTACTGACTCTGTTTTTTTGAATTGCCATATAAAATATGTATATATTTACAGTGTACAATGTAATCTTTTGATATATGCATATATTGTGAAATTATTAAATTGAGGCAATTAACATACCAATCATGTCACATATTTTTTGTGGTGCAAAAAGAATTCAAATATATAATGCATTATTATTGTTATTAAAATTTAGCAATTTTTAAATATACATTATATTAACTATAGTCACCATGCTGTACAATAGGTTTTCAGAACTTATTCATCCTGAAATGACTCTGATCTTTAAAATTCATTTATATTGTTTGTTTAACTACCTATTTCTAGAGAGGTCTGTGGAGGACTAGCTAACTAAATGTTTACAGTATCTCACAGCTCTGCATCATTAACAGTAGCTCTCCACTAAGTACCATTACCAGTTCCAATTCTCCTTCAACGGACTAACATATCATGAAAGGATTCACAGTCCAAGAGTGTTTCACATTTCAAACACTCATCCTAAGACAGTAGGATGTTTTCCAGGTGTCACAGCACTAATATTGGCCCTTTGGAACACATGGAAGCAGAAACACAACTACTCTCTATAAAAAAGAGACCAGGGCTACAGGAGAATTTGTATCTCTCTCTCTCTTTTTTTTTTTGAGACAGAGTCTCGCTC
Source organism: Chlorocebus sabaeus (assembly GCF_047675955.1). Taxonomy (NCBI): domain Eukaryota; kingdom Metazoa; phylum Chordata; class Mammalia; order Primates; family Cercopithecidae; genus Chlorocebus; species Chlorocebus sabaeus. The sequence goes on from NC_132907.1 coordinate 25,097,720, forward strand.
TGTCACCCAAGCTGGAATACAGTGGCACAATATTGGCTCACTGCAACCTCTACTTCCCCTTCCCAGGTTCAAGTGATTCTCCTGCCTCAGGCTCCCAAGTAGCTGGGATTACAGGCATGTGCCACCATGCCTAGCTAATTTTTTAGTAGAGATTTTTGTATTTTTAGTAGAGATGGGGTTTCACCATGTTGGTTAGGCAGGTCTCGAACTTCTGATCTCATGATCTGCCTGCCTCAGCCTCCCAGAGAATTTTTATCTTTAGGGAACCAGATGAACTATATTGTGTTCAGTCAGGTTCTTAAAGGCTTTTTCACTACCATCACAGTCAGAATTCTGACCACTGTGTATCATGGTATTTTTTCCCAAGCTGAGTGAACACCATTACCTGGACAGCTGACAATGCACCAGAAGTTATAGGCCTAGGAGTATGCATGTTTTTGAAGTTCCTCTAAAAATATGATGATCAACTAGGTTTGGGAACCATTGGTCAGTGGTGCTCCAGACTGTGCAGTCCTTAAACAGAATTGAAACCTAGGCCAAGGGAAGCACAGGGATGAGTAATGTTGTTGCAAGGCATAGGGAAGAATCAGAAAAAGAAGAGTGGAGTGGGTGGGCAGACAGGAGAAAGAGGGGGCTGAAAGTGAAGGGCAGAAAGCCAACACTGGCCCAGGTCTCTACTCTGTTTAGGAACAGCTCAACCTAGGAGCAGTCCAGGGTAGGGAATGAGTCAATCCACGTGGATTGGAGGCATTGTAGTACAGTAGTGGAGAGGATCTGACTCCGGAGTCACACTGCCTGGCTGGGAATCCTGCCTCTGCCTCGTATAAGCTGAGGGACATTGGGCAATTTATGTAACCTCTCTAGGCCCCAATTTTCTTATTTATAAAACGGAGGTATTAAAAGGAGTGGCAAAACCGCAGTCACTTTTGCACCAACCTAATACTATAGTAGCTACCTCATAGGGATGTTAAAAGTATTTAAAAAGCTTTTAGTGCTTAACACTGTCCCTGAATCCTAGTACAGTCATGAGTCTCTTGCATTATTCCGTGATTTTGTCATTGTGCAAACATCAAAGAGTGTACTTACACAAACCTAGGGACTATAGCCTACTACACACCTAGGCTATATGGTACAGCCTACTGCTCCTGGGCTACAAACCTGTACAGCACATTATTGCTTACACTATACTAGGCGATTGTAAGACAATGGTAAGTATTTGTGTATCTACACAGATCTAAACATTTAAAAGGTACCATAAACATATGGTATTATAATCTTATGGGACCATCATCATATATATCATCTATTGTTAACCAAAATTTGTTATGCAAAGCATGACTGTACTGTTCTCTCTGCCCATTGTGACCCAGCTGTTGAGATTAAGTTGTAAGTGTATAAAACTACATGTTGTTGAAGAGGAGAAACTTTTCCTCCACTCTCTTGGGTTTAGTCAGTGGGGGCTTGTGAATTTAACTGACACAAGACAGACCAATAGTAGAAAAGAAATACAAATGCATTAACTTTTTAAAATTTTACATTCTTGGGAATTCACAAAAAAGAAGTGAAACTCAAAGAAGTGGTTAGACTAGGGAGCTTATATATCCTTCTTAACAAAGGAAAGAGGGTTTGGACTTCAAGGACAATAAATTAACTGAAAGTGACTAGGAAATGTATGAGAGAACTAGTGAAAAATAAGGGTTATTTTAGTAAGGCTTGTTTAGGCAGACTTGGTGCCGGTTCTCCATCACCAGCAATAATGATCATATTCCTCATCCTGGTTCAGGAGAGGGGAACTCATACCACCTTCACTAGGGGAAACTCATGCCCTGCTTTTAGGCAGATAAAGGGAGAGCGGAGACCTCTTCCTGTATATGTTGATCTTTAACTGCCTTCAGCTCAAAATAATCCTTAAGCTAAAGAGGTGCATTTTGAGGTGGCATATCCTGATCTCCTTCAACATAAAGACTAGCTAATACATGTGGATGGTGAAACCAATGGCCTAGATTTCACAAGCGCCTCACACTGACCCACCAGGCCATCTGTTCACCAGTATGTGAAGCAGGTCATAATGAAGGAAAAAGGTTTGAAAACGACAGTGATCTAGGGGAAGTTGGTACAACTTTTCAGTAAACTTTTTGGCATGTATATTGCATGAGTGGAGGCTATGGGTAGTAGGAGTTGAGGGATGTCTGCAGCTGCCTGTAACTGACTGATACTGGTGTAGTGGGAGGACCACTCGACTGGGTGGGATGATGGCATGGTGTGCCTTTGATAGGCATTACACTTCTCTGAGCCTCACTTCCCTCACCCACCGCATAGGCATCCCATTAGGTTGGTGCAGAAGTAATTGTGGTTTTTGCCATTACTTTTCATGTCAAAACCGCAATCATTTTTGCACCAACCTAATAATACCTTCTACAGAGCACTGTGAGGGTTAAATAAAGTAGTGCTGGCAGAAAGAAAACTAAGAAACATAGGATCATTCTTACAGTTTCCTCAGTGCATTCTTTTACCCAAATCATTTTTCAGGGATTCCTGAAAAATGAATTTAAAGATTACCAATAAGTAGGCTGTAAATCTCCCGTGCTTAGTAACTAACTCCAAGAGTAACTGGGAAAGCTTTGCTTTATTTATTTTTGTGTTTTGGAATTTTATTTATGTGTTTTGTTTTGCTTTGTTTTTAGGAAGACCGGGAAGAGAAAGGGGAGAGGAAATATTTACAGACAGCAAATAGGCTTTTCCTGAGAAATCTGTGGTGACCAGGGAAGCAGTGAGACAAATGCACAAGTTTCATTCCTGTCTCATTCCTCCTGGGTTTAATTCCCAGTGAGGAGTTTAGGACTCAGGCCAACCCGAGCCACAAGCCAGGCTCACTCAGGACTATTTATAGAGCTGGGCTGTTGGGTAGCTCTCATTCTACATGGATATTTCCAGCTCTTTCTGATTCAAAACAGCTCTAGACAGCCCTGGCCCATAACAGTGTGTGTTTAAGTGCTTTTACATATCAATATCCTGGGTCTCACTGGATGCATAAATTAAAACAACGTTAGTCATTCTAGTTTATTCCATTGAGTAAAATAAATTAGTCAGTAGCAACCATGCATTGTTCTCCTTTGTATTGTAAGGAGAAATATTTAGCTCGTTGTCGCTGACTTAGCCTTTTCCACCTCCTAGAAAGATAAAAACCCATCTGTAACAATAGCTTCAACTGTACTTGTTTTAAGCATGTTCTAAGATTTCTCCTCTCCCTTAAAAAGGATTCTGAGATTACAGTGTCTCCTGTCTCCAATTTAGATGGCATTATGAATTATGGATATACCATCCGCTGAGGCCCCCAGTCACTGATATTGAACATTTTTTATGAAATACTGCTACCAGTTTAAATTGTTTTTCAGAGACTCAAATAGACTATTGATAAAGCAGCTCCAGCTGCCAGACCCACCTGCTGGTGAGGAGTGTGTCTTTATTTGGTGAGAAAGTGTGGGCTTGCTAGGCTAGCCTTGAATTGTCACCAAAAGTGAAAAAGGGAATAGAGATAGAGACCTCATGGGACTAAGGATGAGAGGCTTTTAAATCCTCTTTTTAAGAGCTTATCTTGCACAAGGATGAATTGACTGGGGAAAGAGTGGTACTTATTCTCAGTGTTTTCCTTCTGGCTACATGACATAAAAATCTACACTAATATCAATTTTCGTGGGTAACTAGTGACCCAAGTGACACCAAAATGAATTTCTTAGTAGTAAGAACGTATCATATTGAAAAACAGCTTTTCAAAAGAGTGGCCTAGAACCTTATAGGCTTTAAACAATTATTTGTTATAGTGTAAGGGGTCACCACAATATCAGGCCACACTACATACTTGCTATTCTATTTTTCTAAATTTATATGTAAACTTGAAACCCAAAACCTGAGAGTAGAGGTCAACTGAGTCATGGAGTCCCAAGATTTCCTTCATTATCTTCCTCATATTTTTTCTTTTCATATTTGTTTTCCTTTTCAAATTACAAAACTGATATATGTCATGCAGAAAATTTGGAAAACACTATAATCCCCATTCAGAGGTAACTATTATTAACTGATACGGTTTGGATCTGTGACCCCATCCAAATCTCATGTTGAAATGTAATCTCCATTGCTGGAAGTGGGCCTGGTGGGAGGTGATTTCATCATGGAGTGATTTTCTCATAAATGGTTTAGCACCATCTCCTTGGTGCTGTTCTTGTGATGGTGAGTTCCCGTGAGATCTGGTTGTTTAAAAGTGTGTGGCACCTCCCCTGTCTCTCATCCTCCTTCTTGGGCCATGTGAAGTAACTTGTTCCCCTTATGCCTTCTGCCGTGATTGGAATCTTCCTGAGGCCTCCCCAGAAACAGAAGCGACCAAGCTTCCTGTACAGCCTGCAGAATCATAAGCCAATTAAACCTATTTTCTTTATAAATTACCCAGTCTCAGGCATTTCCTTACAGTGATGTGAGAACAGACTAATACATTAACATTGTATGTCCTTCTAGTCTTTTTTCTTTGCCCATATATGCAGATATACAGTTATACATATATGTGCATTTTTTTTATGAAACTGATGACATACTCTATATTTTATTTTATTTTATATATAACTTTGTCACTTAGTAAATTATTTTGTAAACATTTTTCTAAGGTGATACATTTGATTTCTAATGGCTATATAATAGTCCATCACATGGGTGTACCATAACTTACTTAACAAATCCACTATATCAATATGTTAGGTGGTGTCACTATTATAAAAACTCTATGATGAACATCCTTTTGCATATATATTTGGCCGTAACTCTGCTAATTTCTTTAGGATGAGTTCCATAAGGCATACTTTTAAAGCTTTAGTCATAGTATCATCAGGAAATGATGTAGCAGCTAACCCTCCCTCAACTATGTATTAAAGGGCCTGTTTTGCCAACATCCCCATATATGGCTATTGTAATTTTTAAATGACAACTTGTCAGTTTGATACCAAAAAGTAAAAATGGAAATAATATCTCATTGCTTTCACTTTCACTTTTTGTTTCTTAAACAGACTCTATTGTATATACCATTTATTAATATTTTTTCTTTTGTGACTAGTTCATTTGTATTATATGCCATTTTTATACTGATCTGTTTATATGTTTTTCACAGATTTGCAGGAGCTCTGCATACAAAAAAAGTCAGAAGGACGTCAGCAAGAGGGCTGAATAGAGACAGTTGGCACTCGTCTCTGCCAAGAAAAAGGACCAAGGCAATGAATAAACAGCTAAGATATGACTGAAGTGTAGAAGAGACAGCACTGGAGTGCAGTGAGTGTGGAGGCACCTCCATGCAGCCCCATCTCTTTCACCCAGATCAAGTTGGCCCAGAGACCTGAGGTAGTTATCCTTGCAGGGAAAGGGTAAGCAGAAGAATGCCACCAGCCCCCGTTGCCACTGCAAACACTTACAGTTCTTACAACAGGAGAAACCCACAGTCCACACAAGCCCTGAGCCCAGTTTGGAGAGCTGCCAAGGTGTGCACTCTACACACCCCATCCAGCCCCTGTGAGCCAAGCTACAGCAACATGGTTCCATGTTGAGACCAGAGCCACCTCTGGAACATGCCCTCCCTGGGGGCCAGTAGCTACTGTACCTGTCCAACACTGAGGCTCCAGGCTCCATCTTCATTACACCAAGCCCACATGGGTGGCTGAATTCCACAACCCCAGCCTAAGCTGATCATCATCTGAGTCTCTGATCCTACACACTAGGGAACAAACCCACACATGCACATTACCAGCTAGAGAAATAGTTTGCCAGTCCCACCCAGGGCAAACCCACCCTTGAGCTAGCCAAACCACTGTGTGTCCTCCCCTGAGTGGGAGAAGTCCGTGAGTTATCAGGAAGCTGATATGCCCCCAAAGCCAGTGGTGTAGCTCCATGCTTGTGCTCAGGGCCTGAGAAACAGTCCAGTGGCATCCACCTGTCCCCCTTGGACACATCTCTGGCCTGCCCAAAGGCCTCATGCCCACATCTCAGGCTTGAGAAACAACCATGCAGGTCATGCCCAGAAGACATGTTCCCAGGACAGTTGAGCAGCTGTGCACCTGTGTCCCAGGCCAGAGAAATAGCCCCATGGGCTGTGCCTCACAGGTATGCCCCAAGGTTGACTGAGCAGCTGTGCATCCTCATCCCAGGCCTGAGAAACATCCCATGGGCCAGCCTCAACAGACATGCATCCAGGCTAGCTGAGAAGCTATGCAGCCATGTACTGGGCCTGAGAAAGTTCCACAGGCTTTCCCTGGCAGATACAGTCTCAGGCTGACCAAGCAACCACATGCCCATGACCCCAGCCAGTGTAATAGCACCATGGTCCCAACCCCAGCAAGCCAGACCCCAAGTTGGCTGACCAACTATGTGCACACATGTGCCCCTAACCTGAGAAACAGTACAGTGACCCAGTGAGCTCACCCCCAACAAAGCCACACCACCACCATCACAAACTCTCTCAGCCTAAGCCACTGAGACACTCACAAACATCGCTAGTGTGGATTGCAGTTGAAGAAACTACACAGAGACTACACTACTGTGTCCACCTAGAACCAAAGTCAACACACTCCAACCAACACCCAAGACCCATATATATGAATAAGTCTTTCCCTATGAAACCTACTCCATAAAATTGGAAGAGGCGACTATTCCACCAGATGTATAGAAATCAACTTAAAAACACATCAAACACGAGAAAGCAGAGAAATATCATGCTTCCAAAGGAACACAATAATTATTCCATAGCAGACCCAATCATAAGGAAATACACAAAATGCTAGAAAAGGAATTCAAAATAATAATATTAAGGAAACTAAGTGCAATACAAGAGAATACAGATAGACAATTCAATAAAATCAGGAAAACAATTTATTATCTGAGAAATGCAACAAAGAGACAGGTTTAAAAAAAAAAAACAGAAATCCTAAAGCTACAGAGTTCAATAAATGAAATTTTAAAACACAGCTAAGAGCTCAAACCACAGACCAGACCAAGCAGAAAAAAAAAAATTCTGGACTTGAAGACAGATCTTTTGAAATAGTGACAACAACAAAAATTAAGAATAAAAAAGAATGAAGGAAGCCTACAGGATTTATGGGACCTCATTAAGCAAACAAATATTCACATTATCAGTGTTCCAGAAGGAGAAGAGAAGGGAACAGATATAGAAGACATATTTAATGAAATAATAACTATAAACTTCCCAAGTCTTGAGAGGGATATGGACATCTAGATGCAAGAAGCTCAACAAACTCCAAATAGATTCAACCCAAACAGATCCTCTTCAAGGGACATTATAGTCAAACTGCCAAAAGTCAAAGACAGACAGAATTCTGAAAACAGCCAGAGAAAAACATGAAGTCACACATAAGGGAATTTCCATTAGACTAACAGTGGATTTATCAGCAGAAACTTTATAGGACAGGAGAGAATTAGATTATATATTCAAAGTACTGATTTAAAAAAAAAAAAAAACCTTATAGCCAAGAATATTATACCCAGCAAAGCTATCCTTCAAAAATGAAAGAGAAAATCTTTCACAGACAAGCAAAAACTAGGGGAATTCATCACCACTAGACTGACCTTGCAAGAAATACTCAAGGCAATCTCACATTTGGATATGAAAAAGATAATAACCACCATCATGAAAAAACAAAACTATAAAACTGACTGGTGGAGATGATACACAAAGAAGGAAATGGAAGGAATCTATCCTTATCATTACAGAAAACTGCCTAACCACAAAAAATAAAATAAAAATGGAAGTAAGGAATAAACATTGCACACAACAACCAGAAAACAATCAATAAAATGAAAGGAGTATGCCCTCACCTATCAAATAATAACCTCAAATTTGAACAGACTAAATTTCCCATTCAAAAGATGTAGAGCAGCTGAATAGATTTTTTTTAAAAGGCCCAATTATGTTCTGTCTAGAAGAAACTCACCTTACCCACAAAGACACACATAGACTGAAACGGACAGTATGGAAAGAGATATTCTATGCAAACAGAAACCAAAAGTTAGCTGGAATAACTATGCTTGTATCAGACAAAACAGATTTCAAGTCAAAAGCTGTAAAGAGAGAAAGAATGACTTTATATAATAATAAAGGGATCAATTCAGCAAAAGAATATAACAATTGTAAGTATATATGCACCCAACACTGAAGCCCCCAGATATCTAAAGCAAATATTAGATTTAAAGGGAGAGATAGCTCCTAATACAATAATAGCTGGGGACCTCAACATCCCTCTCTCAATGTTGAACAGATCACCTAGACAAAAAATTAACAAACAAATGTGGGATTTAAACTATACCATAGAGCAAATGGACCTAACAGACATTTACAGAACATTTCACCCAACAGCTGCAAATACACATTCTTTCATCAGCACATGGAACATTCTCCAGGATTGACCATATGTTAGGACACAAAACAAGTCTCAAAAACTTTTTTTAATTCAAATCATATCAAGTATCTTATCTGACCACAGTGCAACAAAAGTAGAAATAAGTAATAAGAGGAACATTTAAAACTACACAAATATATGGAAATCAAGCAACATGCTCCTGAATGACCAATGGGAGAAGAAAAAAATTAAGAGTAAAATTTAAACGCCTGTAATCCCAGCACTTTGGGAGGCCGAGGCAGGTGGATCATAAGGTCAGGAGATCGAGACCATCTTGGCTAACATGGTGAAATCCTGACTCTACTAAAAATACAAAAAATTAGCCGGGCATAGTGTCGGGTGCCTGTAGTCTCAGCTACTCAGGAGGCTGAGGCAGGAGAATGGTGTGAACCTGGGAGGCAGAACTTGCAGTGAGCCAAGATCTCACCACTGCACTCCAGCCTGGGCAATAGTGTGGGACTCCATCTCAAAAAAATAAAATAAAATAAATTTTAAAATTCCTGAAACAAATGAAAATAGAAACACAACATACCAAAACCTGTGTGATAAAGCAAAAGCAGTATTAAAAGGCAAGATTACAGCAATAAATGCCTACATCAAAAAACTAGAAAGGACCGGGCGCGGTGGCTCACATCTGTAATCCCAGCACTTTGGGAGGCCCAGGCAGGCAGATCACGAGGTCAGGAAATCGAGACCATCCTGGCAAACAAGGTGAAACCCCGTCTCTACTAAAAATACAAAAAATTAGCTGGGCGTGGTAGCAGGCACCTGTAGTCCCAGCTACTTGGGAGGCTGAGGCAGGAGAATGGCGTGAACCAGGGAGGCAGAGCTTGCAGTGAGCCGAAATCACACCACTGCACTCCAGCCTGGGCGACAGAGCCTGGGCAGAGACTCTGTATCAAAAACAAAACAAAACAAAACAAAACTAGAAAGGTGCAGGCATGGTGGCACGTGCTTGTAATCCCAGAATTTTGGGAGGCCAAGGCAGACAGATTGCTTGAGCTCAGGAGATTAATCCAGCCTGGGCAACATAGCAAGACCTTGTCTCTACAAAAAATGCACAAATTAACTGGGTGTGTTGGCATGTGCCTGTAGTCCCAGCTACTTGGGAAGCTGAGGTGGGAGGATCACAGCCCAAGAGGTTGAAGCTGCAGTGAGCCGAGGTCATGCCACTGCACTCCAGCCCAGGAAACTGAATGAGACCCTGTCTCAAGGGAAAAAAAAACTAGAAAGATTTAAAGTAACAACTTAACAATACTTCTAAGGACTAGAAAAGCAAGAACACACCAAACTCAAAATTAGTAGAAGAAAAGAATAATAATTAAAGCAGAACTAAACAAAGTTAAGAATTAATAAAATAAAAAGGATCAACAAAACAAAAGTTGGTTTTTTTGAAGATGAACAAAATCAATAAGCCACTTGCTAAACTAACAAAAAGAAATAGAGAAGATTGAAATAAAATCAGAAATGGAAAAAGAGGCATTACAATGATACCACAGAAATAAAAAAGATCATCAGAGACTATTATGAACAACTATACACTAACAAACTAGAACCCCTGAAGGAAATGAATAAATTCCTAGAAGGATACAACCGATTAAGATTGAATCAGAAAGAAACAAAAAATCTGAACAGAGTGGCAATGAAATATATGATTAATCAGTAACAAAACTTCTCCCTATAAAGAAAAATCCGGGACCAGGTGGCTTCACCACTGAATTCTAACAAACCTTTAAAGAATAATTAATATTAATTCTTCTCAAAGTATTCCAAAAAAGTAAAGTGGATAAAATTCTTCCTAACTCATCCTACAAGGTCAGCATAACCCTGATACCAAAGCCAGTCAAGGACACAAGAAAAGAAATTACAGGCCAATATCCTGATTAACATAAATGAAAAATCTTCAACAAAATATCAGCAATCCAAATCCAACAATACATCAAAAAAATACATCATGATCAAGTGGGATTTATCCCAGGAATTCAAAGATGGTTCAACACATACGAATCAATAAATGTGATGCATTGCATAAAAAGAACTCAAGATAAAAACCATATGATCATCTCAATAGATACAGAAAAAGCATTTGATAAAATTTAATAATACTTCATAATAAAAACTCTCAATAACTTAGATATAGAAGGAAAGTACCTCAAAATAACAAAGGTAATAAATGACAAACCCACAGACAACATCATACTGACTGGGGAAAAACTGAAAGCTTTTCCTCTAAAAACTGGAACAAGACAAAGATGCCTACTCTCTTCACTCTTACTCAACATAGTACTGGAAGTCCTAGCCAGAGCAAACAAGCAACAGAAAGAAATAAAGCATATCCAGATAGGAAAAGAGAATGTTAAACTGTCCCTGTTTGCAGAAGACAAGATCTTAAATCTAAAGCCTCTACCAAAAAATTCTTAGAATTCATAAACAAACTCAGTGAAGTTGCAGGGTACAAAATCAACATACAAAAATCAGTAACATTTCTATATGACGACAGCTAACAACATGAAAAGGAAACCAAGAAAATAATCCCATTTGTAATAGCTACAAATAAAATACCTAGGAATTAACTTAACAAAAGAAGTGAAAGATTTCTGCAATGAAAACTATAAAACACTGATGAAAGAAATTGAAGAGGATACCAAAAAATGGAAAAATATTCCATGTTCATGAATGAGAAGAATCAATATTGTTAAAAGGTCCATACTACCCAAAGCAATCTACAGATTGAATGCCCCTATCATACCAATGACACTCTTCACAGAAATAGAAAAAACAATCCTAAAATTTATATGGAACCACAAAAGACCCAGAATACCTAAAGCTATCCTAAGCAAAAAGAATAAAACTGGAAGAATCATATTTACCTGACTTCAAATTATACTACAGAGCTATAGTAATCAAGAGAGCATAGTACGGGCATAAAAACAGACACATAGACCAATGGAATAGATAGAGAATTCAAAAATAAATCCACACACCTACAGTGAATTCATTTTTGACAAAGGTGCCAAGAACATACACAGGAGAAAAGACAGTCTCTTCAATAAATAGTGCTGGGAAAACTAGATATTCATATGCAAAATAATGGAAACTGGACCCCTATCTATTGCCTTATCCAAAAATAAAATCAAAATGGATTGAAGACTTAAATCTAAGACCTCAAACTTTGAAACTACTACAAGAAAATATGGGGGAAGATCTCCAGGACATTAATCTGGGCAAAAATTTATTGAGCATTATGCAACAAGCACAGGCAACCAAAGCAAACATGGACAAATGGGATCACATCAAGTTAAAAAGCTTCTGCAGAGCAAAGGATACAATCAGCAAAGTAAACAGATAACCCATAGAATGGGAGAAAATGTTTGCAAACTACCCATCTGACAAGGGATTAATATCCAGAATATATAAGGAGCTCAAACAACTCTATGGAAAAAAATCTAATAATCCAATTAAAAATTGGCAAAAGATCTGAATAGAAATTTCTCAAAAGAAGATATACAAATTGTAAACAGGTATTTAAAAAGGTATTCAACATTATTGATCATCAGAGAAATGCAAATCAAAACTATAATGAGATATCATGTCACCCCAGTTAAAATGGCTTTTATCCAATAGGCAATAACAAATGCTGGTGAGGATGTAGAGAAAAGGGAACCCTTGTACACTGTAGATGTGAATGTAAATTAGTACAAACACTATGGAGAACAATTTGCAGGTTCCTCAAAAAACTAAAAATTGATCTACCATATGATCCAGCAATACCACAGCTGGGTATATGTCCAAAAGAAAGAAAATCAGTGTATCAAAGAGATATCTGCACTCCTACATTTGTTGCAGTATTGTTTACAATAGCTAAGATTTGGAAGCAACCTAACTGTCCATCAACAGATGAATGGATAAAGAAAATGTGGTACAGATACACAATGGAGTACTATTCAGTCAGAAAAAGGATGAGATCCAGTCATTTGCAGCAACATGGATGGAGATCATTATGTTAAGTGAAATAAGCCAGGAACAGAAAGACAAACAACACATGTTCTCACTTATTTGTGGGGTTTAGAAATTAAAACAATTGAACTCATGGAGATAGAGTGTAGAAGGATGGTTACCAGAAGCTGAGAAGGGTAGTGGGAGGCTGGGGGATACTTGCGGATACTTAATGGGTACCAAAAATTCGTTAGAAAGAATGAGACCTACTATTTGATAGCACAACAGGGTGACTAAAGTCAATAATAACTTACTTGTACATTTTTAAATAACTTAAAGCAAGTAATTGTATTGTTTGTAACTCAAAGGATAAATGCTTAAGGGGATGGATACCCCATTCTCCATGATGTGCTTATTTCACGTTGAATGCCTGTATCAAAACATCTCATATGTCCATAAATATATACTCCTACTATGTACTCACAAAAATTAAATTTTTCTAAAAAACGAATCAAAGACATAAATGTAAGCCCCAAAACTATAAAACTACCAGAAGAAAACAGGAAAAGCACTTCAGGATATTGGTCTGGGCAAAGATTTTATGAATAAGACCTCAAAAGCATGGCAATAAAAGCAAAAATAAACAAATAGGATTATATCAAACCAGAAAGCTTCTGCACAACAACAGGAACAATCAACAGAGTGAAAAGACAGCCTAAATGGGATAAATTGCGTGCAAACTATGCATCCAACAGATGATTAATATCCAGAATATACAAGGAGCTCAAACTCAACAAAAACAACAAAAATCTGATTTTAAAATGGGCAAATTATCTGAGTAGACATTTCTCAAAAGAAGACATACAAATGGCCAACGGATATATATAAAAGTGCTCAATATCACTAATCATCAGGGAAATGCAAGTGAAAACTGCAATGAGGTATTATCTCACCCCAGTTAAGATGACTATAGTCAAAAAGACAAAAAAATAACAAGTGCTGGTGAAGATACAAGGAAAAGAGAACTCTTATACACTGTTGGTGGGAATGTAAATTAGTACAGCCATAGGGAGGACAGTATAGAGGTCCCTTTAAAAAAAACTAACAATCTGTATAACCTAACAATCCCACTACTGGGCATTTAGCCAAAGGAAGGGAAATCAGAATATTGAAGAGACTTCTGCACCCCTGTTTACTGCAGCACTATTCACAGTAGGCAAGATATGGACTCAACCTAGGTGTCCAACAACAGATGATACAGAAAATGTGGTATATATACACATGGAATATGATTCAGTCACAAAAAGAAAAGAGTGAAATCCTGTCATTTACAGCAACATGGGTAGAGCTGGAAGACATTAAGTGAAATCAGCCAGGAAAGGAAAGAAACATCACATGTCCTCACTCATATGTGGAAGCTGAAAACGTTGATCTCATAGAAGTAAAAAGTAGACCAGAGGATACCAGAGGCTGGGAAGGGGAAGGGGAAAGGGACAGGGTGATTCTTTTTTAAAGGATACAAAATTTACATCTAGATAGCAGAATAAATTCTAAAGTTCTATAACACTGCAGAATAACTGTAGTTAACCTTAATATATTACATGCTTTCAAATAGCTGGAAGGAGGAATGTTCCCAACACAAGGAAGTGACAAATGTTTGTGATTGTGGATATGCTAATTACCCTAATCTGATCACTACACATTATATGTATTGAAACAGCACTAGGTACTCCATAAATATGAACAGTTATTACATGTCAATTAAAAATAAAAAAATCTTCTACACAAATATCAGTGTTTTGTCTATAATTTATTTTATAAATGAGTTTCCTAATTTCTGTTTTCTTCGTGACGTTTTACGACACCAAACATTTCTAACCTTTATGTATTTAAATCTACTGTTCTTGTTCTTTGTTTTCTGCCTTACATTTTTCTCTTCCTCACCTCAAGATTACATATTTATATAATTTTACCTTTCCTCATGGTTTCATATTTATGTGCTTAATTCTTAAACAGTTAAGAATTTATTTTGGAGTAAGTCATGGGATAGGAAAGCTAATTTAATTGTTTCCTGGGTGATTAGTCAGTCACTGAAAAGTCATTCACGGGACTATCTACCTTTTCCTCTGATTTGAAATGGAAACTTTGTTACATACTAACTTTTAAATACATATGTAAGGTCTATTTATAGACTTTTAAGGTTTTCCTACTTTTTTCTTTTTGTGTATCCACCAGTAAAAATATTTAAACCATATTGACATTATAAATGTGTTCTGACATCTGGTGATAATAGATACCCCATGATTCTTATTTTAACATTTGTTATTACTGTTCTCATCGTTTATTCTCCCAGATAAACTGGGGGATCATTTTTCGGTTACAAAAATATGTTTGAATTTTGATTGGAACTGTGTAATAAATTTTTTAATTAATTGTGGAAGAATTGCTATCTCTCCAATAGTGATACTCACCATCCAGAAATAGTACCCCATTTGTCTCAGCTGTTCTCAAATGTCTGCAGCTTCCCTTATAAAAATATTTTGGCCTTTGTGAGGTTTTCTCTCCCCATTTATTTCATATTTTAGATGGCTATTGCAATGGATAAGGAAATTGTTGATTTGGCCATTTTACTGAATTCTCTTTTTAATTTTACATAGTTATTCATTGATTTTTTGTATTTTTTCCAGGTGGCCAACTATATAACCCATAAATAATGATAATTTTGTATCTTCTTTTCCAGTATTTGACCTCACGTATTTTTTCATATCTAATTGTTTTTTATAATTTCCAGAATAATGTTGAATAATAATGGTTAGCTTTCTTGCTCCTTTTTAAGTCTTCATAGGAATAATAAGAGCTAATTTTTTTTTTTTTTTTTTTTTGGTTGAGATAGGGTTTCACTGTGTTGACCAGGTTGATCTCAAACTTCTGACCTCAAGTGATTCTCCTGCCTTGGCCTCCCAGAATGCTGGGATTACAGGCGTGAGCCACTGTGCCTGGCCTGATAATAGCTAATATTCTTTAGGGGTTTATGTGAGGCACTGTTCTGAGCAACTTAGTGACTCACCTATTTAATCCACCCAACAGCTCTTTGAGGTAGGTACTATTAATATTCCCATTTTACAGAAAGAGAAACTAAGACACAGAGATGCTGAGTAACTTGCCCAAGGTCATACTGTAAGTAACTGACAGAGCCAAGATTTCAATCAAGGCATTCTGATGAGTAGGTTGGTGATGATGACCCGATAACTCTCTCTAGCCATGGATTGAATCCTTAGCAGTACCTTTAGTTTTCATACTGCTAATGCCAGCCTGCAGAGAACAGCCACCACTGGGCTCCCCAGTATCAGTGAGGATGATGAGATTCCAAAAGAGCTAAAGCCAGATAGCAACACTTAACCACCAGCAGCAAGGGTGGGGCATAACTACCATAATGGGCAGCAAGGTCACAATGGAAGTTGGGCAGCTATGGTGTTCCCAAGACAAGATAGATGGTCAACCAACAAGTGTACTGCTTGAGACATAAGATCACAAGAGGTTAAAAGTGGATGAGCAGAAAGTTGACATGAGCTCCCTAGTGGAAAGTCATGAGAGCTCACCCAGTTTCCAGACCTGAGCCAATTCTCAGACCCAAAACTGACCAATTGAAGGAGTGCCTGAGTCCCCTTGTGGAGAACTCTGTAGCATCACAGCAAGTGTCCTCAGTCATGATTCTACCAGTCCTTCCCAAGACAACAGAATCATTTACCTGAGTAATCGCACACTGGAGAAAGAAGAATATCCGCATGATTTTTCAAGGGCTCTTGGATACAGGACCTAAGTTGACACTGACTTGGGGACCCAAAACACAAGCAGGGCATCCCTGTTATAGAGAGGACATTGGAGGTCAGGTGATAAGTGGAGTCTGTCTTATTATGGACTCCATGTGTTTGTAGACCCACCCTGTGATCATTTCTCTAGTACTTGAGTGCATAATATGGACTGGTAGAAACTTGTATTGGTTACCTGATCTCTGGAATAAAAGCCCTGTAATAGTTTTTAAGCTATTGTCTCTCGGCTTCAACCCACCCCTACCTCTTCCGCCTCCCACACACACACTTCTATGTTCTGCTTTGTGATGCTGGGACTGGGGCTCTGCAAGCCACATTTCTGCTTTGCCAGCTGTCTCTACATTCAGTTCTTCCAATACGGGAAACTTGAGGAATAAAAAGACGTGTGCTTCGTGTTCCTGTCGCAGCACCTCAGTCTCACTGCTCCCCTTGGCATTCACAGTCACAGCATGCATTCAGTTTGCAAGATTTCCAACACTGGCAGGACCAGTCTCACCGTGGTCCCCAGAAACACCAGCACAGCTGACCAGGACCTTTTCCTCAGAGTTCTGGGTCACAGCCCCAGGGGATGCCTCCTCTGAGCTTAGAGTCATCAACATAAGCTGAGTAGTGGCCCCCTTTCAGAGGTCTGAGATTCAGCTCCTCTGCAAGCTTTTACCTATCAATAATTCCAATTTCTTCCCTTGTTGGCCCAGGTGTAAGAGTGGTAGCTGAGATATCTTAGTGTTCTCTCTTTGCCTTTCCAGTTTTTTAATAACTACTTAATAATTCCTTACATTAAGTCCTTTCTGTTAAAATAACATGTGTGCTGTCTCTTGACTGAGATATTATAGGAAAAGCCTGGTGAAAACCTTGAAATTGCCCCCCTGTGCCCTGACAGGAAAATGAGAAGCAATGCTCCATCACAGGAAGAATGGCAGAGATTGGGGCTACCCTCAGAGACACGAAGGAGGCTAGGATGGTGGTCCCATCGTATCCCCATTTAGTGCACCAGTCTGTCTTCTAGAAAAAGCCAGTTGGGTCATGCATTTTTATGGTGGAATATCATGACCAAGTATTAACCCCAACCACAACTGCTGTTTCAGATGCAGTATTTTTACTACAACAGATCAACATGGTCTCTGGTACTTGGTGTAACACTATTAAATTGGAGAATGCATTCTCTTCAATCCCTACTAGAAAGGAGCATCAAAAGCAATTTGCTGTCACTTAGAACAGACAGATACATACATTCACTGTCATGCCCTCATGGTTAGATTACAATAAAGCTTAACAGGATTGGGATCATCAGGATATTCTGTAGGCAATCTCAAGGTTTCACTGTGCTGGCAACATCATTTAATCGTGCCTAGGGGACAGGAAGTGGTAAGCATTCTGGTCAGATACATCTGGATCAGAGAGTGGAAGAGGAAGCTTACACACAATCAAGGGTTTTGCTGTGGTCAGTGAAGCTTTCAGGGGCCCTGTGGTTTGAGACATGCCAGGTCACTCCTCCAAGGGACGAACAAATTTGTGCACTTTGTACCTCCTACCACTAAGAAAGTCGTACAATGCCCAATGGACCTCTTCAAATTTTGGAGACCACATCCACCACACTTGTGAATACTGCTCCAACTCATTTAGTAGTGAGTCAGAAGGCTTCTAGTTTTGAGTGGGTGTTATGGGCCAAATGCGTCCCTACAAAATGTATCCATCAAAACCCTAACCTCCAGTACCTCAGAATGCGAGTATATTTGGAGATAGGGCCTTTAAGAGATGAATTAATTAAAATAATGTCATTAAAATGGGTTCTAATCCAATCTGACTAGTGTTCTTATAAGAAGAGGAAACCTGGACACACGAGGAAGTGCCAAGAAGCTCACACACAGAGGAAAGGCCCTCAGAGGGCACAGCAAGAAGGCGGGCCATCTGCAAGCCAGGGAGAGGCCTCCAAAGAGACCAGACCTGCTGACACCTGGACCTGAGACTGTCCAGCCTCTGGAACTGGACAGGATTTTGTTGTTTAAGCCACCCAATGTGTGGTATTTTGTATGGCACCCCAAGCAAACTAATAGAGTAGGCCCGGAGCAAGTGAGGGCACTGGAACTGGTCCAGATTGTGGCACAAGCAACTCTAGTGTTTAGCTCTGTGACCCAGAAGATTCCATGCTGCTAGACTCTCTAGAACTTTTGACAAGTCTCAACAGGAGAACCACAATGAGAGCCCCAAAGGTCTAGAGCAAGCCCATGCCACCCACAAAAGGCAGCTCTTCATTCAGAAAGCAGCTCCTGAGTGCTGCTGTGGCCATGAAGTGACTGAGTACCTGAGCTTGGGACATCAAGTGACTGTGAAACCAGTACTGCCTTCTATGACATGGATACTATCAGACCTGCCAGGACATAGGATTGCACAAAGAAAAAAAAAATAAGAAAAAAACCCATCCTAATCTGGGACTTAGACCTCTCAGAGACAAAGGTCTAAGTTATTCCACAAGGTAAGCAGTCTAAACCAATAGAAATGCTGGCCAAGGGGGAGGAGGGTCTAAAAAGGGTAGAATAGAAGAGAGCTGATCAATGAACATCATGGGAAAGACTGCAGCAGTAGACAGTGAGAACCTGGCCCACTAATACTCAAGTTGTCTTTTTTTGTTTGTTTGTTTTTTAAATGTTTCTTTGTGACCTTGAAGAAGCAGTGATAGGATAGAGTAAGCCTAACACAGGACACAGGTGGATCTGAGTGGAACAAGGTCTTGACTGCAATTGACACTGTCAGTGCCCCGCCCAGATCCCCTCACCCTTAACACTTCAGAGGGCACCAACCTTCTACCTGTCGGCACCTAGATTCATTTTCCTGGGGGTTTCCTCTGACCTACAGAGCCACTCTGCTTCTGTGCACAGCAGGCCAGATGTGCCAGGGAAATTACACCATGGCCCCAGGAGCAACGTTTGATTAATAACTGATGGAAACTGGAGTATAAATATCCCAGTTCCCTCACTTCCTAGGTGGGATAACTCCAAGGCCTATGTTTTAGATTACCACTCAGTGTTCCTCAGACAGATTAAACTCTGGTTACCATAGCAGTAACTTGTTTTGTAAGAACCATTATTTGCTGCCATCTCCCCCTGGGTCATTTCTTCCCTACCACACCTGTTGTGATCCTTCCTCCATCCTCCACCCCCCAAAAAAGTGATTGGCTTTACTCTCTCAATGTCTGCTGCTGGGAAAACCCAAACCAAGGTAAGACACTACTCCTACAAAAATATAGACCATCTCTCTCTCTCTCTCTCCCCCCTCAAGTCTCACTCCCACCACCCAGACTGGAGTGCAGTGATGTGATCTCAGCTCACTGCAGCCCAGGCTCAGGCGATCCTCCTACCTCAGGCCCCAAGTAGCTGGGACTACAGGCATGTGCCACCACACCCAGCTAATTTTTTGTATTTTAGTCTCCCCATGCTGGGAGACCTTAACCTTGCCCAGGCTGGTCTCAAACTCCTGGACTCAAGGGATCCATCCACCTTGGCCTCCCAAATTGCTGGCATTACAGGTGTGAGCCATCATGCCTGCCCAAAATATAAACAATCTCTAATCAACAACACACTCCTAATTCCTTCCCACTGTTGTCTGGGATTGCTCCCTCTTATACACGCAGAAAAATGAGGTAATGGGCTGTGGAAGTGATGGGAAAAGAGTACTTGGCCACTTGAAGGGTAAACACCTGCAAAATAAGGCGGCTACACTATATTCTGATGGACACAAACCTTGGGTCTCTGCCTAAGGGAGTAAAGAACAGAGAAGGTCTAGACTCTACATTTTTCATGTGTCACTCTTGTGTGACCTAAAACCTGGGTGTGCCATAAGGCATTCCTTAAATCTCCTCCATTTGTCTCTCATATGATGAGCAGAGATTCCTTCAAAAATCTGGCATGTGTCATCCATTTTTACTCTTTTTAAGGCATCATTTCCATATTTTCTCTGTCTTCATTTTCTGTGCTGTTGTAGATATTTTAATGAAAGTTGAATGAGATTGCATGGTGGAGGATGCTGGCCATATGATATTTTGATCTGAACAACTGCAGTATTCCTTCTCATGAAGTAGTGAGATGATAAAATGGAAGATGGAGTTGCAGAGGTTCATGAAGACCTTCACCCTGGAATAAGGCATTCTTTCCAAAGAGAGCCACAGTGGAGATGTACTGTCAACAAGAATAAGCTACATTGTGTAAAGTACTGGAAATTCAAGTCCTCATTAGCATGGTTCCTCAATGATTCCTAAGAAAATTATTCATGAGCTTGGGGAGACATAGAAAAAGAGATAAAAATAGAGTGAGTACACACGTGAGAGAGAGAGAAGAAAAAGAGAATGGCGGGGTCTCCATTTCAAAGAGGATGTAAGTCATATTTATTTCCCCAGAGGCCTAATAAACTGGTCATTCAATAATGCTTGGAATACTTTGAGAAGAATTAAGAAACAATTTCATTTTATAGTCAGCTTTCCCAACTATTTCATTCTGCAAGTGACATGTTAACGGCCAATCACAATTTTGCAGTAAATTCTGGAAGAGTAGAGGTTATTTTCATTTTGGACTGGGTCATGATTTGAGTGATTTTTCACTGGTTAAGTTCCATTATTATCTGGGTGACACCTCTTGTAATAATAACCTTGCTTTGCTCTACATCTTGTTATATTTATCTTTCCTGACCAGCTGCCATTCACTCTGACTTGTAATAGTAGCTAGTCTGCCCTGACCTTTGCAGCTGGGAAGCTCAAAGGCGCTAATGAGCTACCAGTTCATACCTATCCTAATTAGCTATCTTTAACAACTGTAGGAAAGAGTCAGTTCTTTGTGATCTTTCTAGTACAAAAATTGAAAGAAAGTTAAACTAAACTGGAAGCAGGAAAAAATTCACCTTGGAAAATCCAAGGAGCTTCTCAGTCAAACAGAAATTCCATTTTAGCACTTCCAAAGTCTCCCAGTGTGACTCCCAACTCTTACTCTGGGGCTGATGATATTGGTTTAAAGATTCAAGCACATATTCAGTGTGCTATACTTAAAAGTACCAGGAAGTGAGGATCATGAGACCGTATAAATGAGCCATGGCTAGCAAATAAGATGCATTACACATTTTAATATAAAACATTTGAGTCACCCAGATACCTAATTTCCCTGAATCCTCCATTTAATACTCTCTAGGGATGTGCTTGAAATCACATCACATCTTATTCAGTAACAAAAATCCCATAAAATAGTGTTTATTTGACTTTAACACGCATTAAGATTACCTAGAGAGGGAATCTCAAGCCCAGCCTGAGATTCTTTTTCTGATGGCAGGCGTTGGACCTGAGAATCTGCATTTAAAGTAAATATGGACCAAGTTTATCCCGAATTCTGGCTTTCAAAGTTCCAATGAGAGGATCAGGAAAAATAACTCATGGGTACTAGGCTTAATAACTGGATGATGAAATAATAGGTAAAACAGACCCCCAAGACACAAGTTTACCTATGTAACAAACCTGTACTTGTACCCCTGAACTTAAAATAAAAGTTAAAAAATATACGTATATTTACAAGCCGAATTTTTTAATTGACACATAATACTTGTGCATGCTTATGGGATACATGTGATACTTTGTTACACGCATGGAACTGCAATGATCAAGTCACAGTATTTAAGGTATCCATCACCACAACTATTAATTATTTGTATGTGTTGGGAACATATTGAGTCCTCTCTTCTAGCTATTTTGAAATACATAATACATTATCATTAACTATGGTCACACTACTCTGCTATCGAACATGAGAACTTACTCCTTCTATCTATCTATCCATCTGTCTGTCTATCTATTTATCTATATGTTTGTACCCATTAACCAACTTCTCTTCATCTCCCCACCACATACACATACTCTTCCCATACAAGCCAGATTTTGATTGTAGAATTTTTCTAGTCAGTCTGATTTTCTGAGTGGTGAAGTGGAAGGCACTTTGGACTCAGAATAATGGACTTGTATTCAACTCTGGTATTCCTACTATGGAATGCACTAATATATATAGTCTTATTTGGTGAAAGATGAAGAAACACGACAATAAAAAAGTTCCAATGTCTAAAAGTTGAAACTGAGAACTGTGATAAGACACAAAGCTTCATCGTGATTTAATATCATTATCGAAAGGTCACAGAAATGCAAATAGAGCATCTGAGATGAATGAGATGAGATGAATGAGACAGGTTAATCCAGCCCATAGGCCTATGGCTGTTGAAGTTTTGATCACATTTTTCAACTGGCCCTTTTATATCCAAACTGCTTTCAATGTAAAAATTATCCCGAGGACTAAAAAGGCCAACCAACTCATTGAGCACCTAATTTGCCTAGCACTGTTCTAGTTATCACTGGAAAGTCAAAAGTAGAGGAAAATACTGTCCCTGTCCTCAAGAAGATAGAAGAGATTACATCATCCCCATGAAATCAGAAAACAACGATGAAATGCTAAATTGACTGTCCGGAGCTGCGTGGCCCGGCCATAGCGATTATAACTGACGACTGACGCCTGAGCTCTATACATTTCCACTTTATGCCTCCTCCGTAGATTTACTTTCTTCCTTGTTCTGCTGTCTCATACGCCAGTACAAAATGGCGCTCTTCCGGGTTCTTCATCACCCATTTTCCCGCGCCGGGAAAAATGATCAACTTACAGCGCAGGCGCCATCCCGCGCCCGGGAAAATTACCAAGCGACGGCGCAGGCGCAACATGACGTCCGACCGAAGAAACCAATACCTACCTGGCCATGCCCACTGCAGGGCCACCATCACCGCCCTGGCCCAACCTCCACCCTTGCTGGTCTATATAAGGCATTACATTGCCACCAATAAACGAGACTTGATCAGGATACTGTCTTGTCTCCATTTCTCGTGTCTCTTGTCCCCCCGAGTTCCCATTCCCTCTTCTAGGGCCTACATTGACGATCCCGCGGGTCGGGACAATTGACTCCTGACCTTAAGAAGAAAGAGATCGATGCAGGTTGCAGTGTCTGGAGAAGGCTTCATAGCGGGAGGTGGGAGTTGCACTGAAATTTGACTTGGAAATATTTGAATTGAATTGGGAAAAAGAAGAAAGCAGAATATTATGTGAATTATGTGATATCGGAATGAACACAGATGTCAGAAGTCTAAGTCAGATTTCACAAGCTTCTTAGGTGTCTACATGGGCCTCAGGTCTCATTTAGCTTTAGAAGTGAAAATCTAATTGGAGGTGGAAAATGTACCAAAATTACAACCTACAGAGTGATTTTTGGAGGAAAAAACAGGTAGACAGTGGGAATGAGGACTGAACTGGGATAGCCTTGACTTCCATGCCTGGATCTACTGTTGCCTGCTGCACTGCATTGAATAATACATTTAACTTCTCTATGCCCTGGCCTCCCTTCTCCCTTCTCCTCCTCCAAGATGGGGCCAATATTACTTACTTCATAAGGAGTTCTGAGTAAATGAGAGGCACCTGCAAATATCTGAGAACTAGCCGGGCATGGTGGCTCACACCTGTAATCCCAGCACTTTTGGAGGCCAAGGCAGGGGCTGAGGTCAGGAGTTTGACACCAGCCTGGCCAACATGGTGAAACCCCATCTCTACTAAAAAGACAAAAAATTAGCCGGGCATTGTGGTAGGCGCTTGTAATCCCAGCTACTCAGGAGGCTGAGGTAGGGGCATTGCTTGAACCCGCGAGGTGGAGGTTGCAGTGAGCTGAGATCTTGCCATTGCATTCCAGTCTGGGCAACAAGAGTGAAACTCCACCTCAAAAAAAAAAAAAAAAAAAAAAAAGGCTGAGAACTAACACATAGAAAGTTTGAGATTCTACAAAAGTAAACAGTGAGAGTACCAAGTCACCAGAGGGAACTGCCCCCTAGCCTGTGCAGAGCTGCTGCAGCTGCAGAGCCTGAGGCAGCCTACAGGCTGGAATAAGAGGAGAAAACCAAGGGCCCCACTCCCTGGAATGAGCTACCTGAGAGAGAGGGCCAAGCCCCAGTTATGAGCAGGAGAATACAAAAACAGTACTTTGTCAACATCTTATGAACAGGCCTCAAGACAACCTTATCATTAAACTGAGAGGGGACCAAGTATGTTTGATTGTCAGTGGTTAAAAGGGGTTTTAGAGTTTCCTGCTACCTTCCAACTCCCTGTGAAAAGATCTTTTCTCCTCCCTTTACGCACAGGACTTTCACATGTCATTCCCATCAATGCAGATCAAACTTTCTCACCACCCCCACCATCCTCTTCACAAATCAGCCTGAGCCACAGTAACTCACAGGCGCATGGCTTCTCATTTCCCAGTCTAGCAGTCAAAGAAAACTATTTTTAAAGTCCCAAATCTTTATAATCAACTGAAATATTACCGGATACAGACTGTCATTTGAAGCAAAATATCGTTAGAAAACAGAAACAAAACATATATACCTTGAGCTATTGGGTTAATGGATGCTTCTGAGTTCAAAAAAGCTGCTGTGGTTTTATCTCCCTTCCACATCTAATTTTAGCCTGTTTCCTGCCCTTTGATTTACTTGGCCAACAACTCCCAGAGTTAATTGGCTGGGAGGCTGAGATGCCAGAGACTTAAGTAGCTGTCGCCCACAGCTCTTCTGCGGGGGCAAGCACACAGTCTTAGGTGATGGATCAGTCCCTCCAGCGGGCAGGGAGGTGCAGCTCAGGGCTTCTTTTCACAAGGGTCATGAAGGCCAGGTGGAGAATGGCAGTGTCCGGCTGAGGGAGGGAGCTGCCGCACTGCCTGATCACTCACGTGGCAGCAGTGGGGAGGAGATCGGCAGCACCTTTGGCCACAGAGGTGTGCTTCTGTCACAAACAGTAAGGTAAGGAGGCTCTGAGGACCGAATTCAGCCTCTTTTTCACTGTGGAGGCCGTTTCTTGGTGAAGTGTGGACCTGCTTCTACACTAAAAAGAGTATTTGGACAGGGGCTCATTTTTGCTACATACTCACCTGGTTTAAAATGAACCAGGCCCTAAGCCGTGTGTAATAATCAGCAGTTCACAGAGAAATTCACAAATGACTCTTGGCAAAATCAAATTAGCTCAGCATACACAATACGTAAGGCTAGAGACGTCTACGCAGATAAATCTCAGTCTAAAAATAAAGCTAGTTCTTTTTAAACAAGGCGAATTATTTTGGTTTTCTAAGTAATGATCTTTTAAAGAGCAACATCTTTATCTGTGTGCTGAAATATAATGGACTTAACCCGAGAGGGCCTGCTGACTCATCCAGGCCAGGCAGATAGAAGACCAGCGAATGAAGCTCACAATTCCGCTTTACAGGAATCAAGTTCTGATTTACAGAAAAATTCAATTGTGATTTCATCACAAAGCAAAACATAATTAAAGGACTCTTATTATCTATCTGCATGCATAGAGCTGAGCTCAGTGCCAAGCCAGCCGTGTTTTTTCTTTGGATGTAGCTTTTGGCAGGGCTCACACCATTATAGCACCTTCATTTTAGAATTCAACAGGGTGACTCAATTTTTCATTAATTATGGGACAGTTGCTATTTATCATGACAGGGAGCCAGTATCCAAACCTTCATTTTTCAAATAAGAAACCGAAAACCCAATCAAGTTCAATGACATGGCCAAAGTTATGTACAAAGAATAACTCTCTGGAAACACTAGTCTTTCAGTTTCTCAAACTCCTCTATGTCTGAAATGTTCTTTGTGCCCTCCTTCCCCACCTCCTACCCGCAAGTACCTTTTCACCCCATTAACTCATTCATTCTTCAGATCGCAATGTAAACATCCCTTTCCTTATTATACGCTTTCATACAGTTGTGTACCTATTTTTCATAGTACTTACCATGATTTGAAACAATATGTTTGTTTTTGTTTATTCAATTAACATCCATCTCCCTGTGACTATAAACTCTACTCGGGCTGGGACTGGATCTGTTCTTATCCATCACTGCATCTCAAACGCCCATCACTGCACCAAGCTCATAATAGTCTCACACTGAGTATGCGTTGAATGAATGGACGGATTTGTTTTCTGCGTAGCATACAATTTTGCATGGCAGACCTACATATTTAAAGGCTATTGTAGTACTAACCAAAAAGTTATGCATGGTTTTCTAACTGATGCAAAAGTGAAAATAATGATTTCAAAGATAAAAGCCAGTGTGGCCTCTCTCATCAACACCTACTGACTGCTTGCCACTTTGTCACCCCTGCCATGAAAGAATCCTTTGTTAAAGGGAAAAGATGACTCTTTCTCCCAACGTGAGCACATGGTGTTTACACACATATAATAACACTGTTAATATCAAGCCATAAAAGTTAATTAGCTAAGTTTCCAGTTTTTAGTGAGATCTACAGTCCTAATCCTTAGTCACGGAGCAGCTGAGCTGAACCAGGAAGCGCCAGAATCCCCCAGGTGTATCTCTAAGATCGCATTGTACCTCAAGAATATTAAGTGTGCCCTCACATTGCAGTTTTCAATTACTTCAATATCCAAAGATCTCTAATAACAGTACATGTCAGGCAAGTAAACAAGGTCTCTGAAGAACATTCCTATGAAGAATTTGCAATGCAGGAGCAATGGGAAAAGCACATATTAAACTTCTACCTCACCCTTTCTTTGATGCAGACTTTCCCATGCCAAATTCAACATTGGTAAACAAATGAAATTTGCCTTAGGTCCTCTCTTACCTCTTTCAGCAGCTGTCCCTACCCTCTTACCTTTGGAGATTCTCTGTATGTTCTGTTCCTCACCCAGCTCAGTGCTCAGCCCCCAACCCCATGGTTCAGAATCCCCTGCCCACTCCACTCACCCTCCCACCTAGTCTCCTGCCACCAGCCACTAACAAAGGCTTGCTCTCTCCATCAATGTCCATGTGTATTTTAATTAGAAGCAGTATCACCCCCAAAGAGTGATTTTGCTAATGGTGAGACATCAGGCACCAGTTTTCAGATGTAATATATCCCAAAATTAGAGTAAACTGTGACCTAATCTTCTTACACATAAGACAATTTCATCCATTAGTCTCAGAGAAAATTCTTTCTGGCATAACAAATAACCCAAGCGACTGGGATTACATCATTGTTTTGTTTCTGCAATTCCCAAGACTCTTTTTACAGCTGTAGATACCCTGAGAGGACCTACCAAAACAACAACAACAGAAATCCTGCCTGGGTCCTCAGCAACTCCCTCCATTCCCCCTAATGCCAGTGTTCATCAGCTCAACTATTCAACAGCAAAGTGGGGCTTTGTGTTTTTATCATCTTAATATACCTCTGAGCTGAAAGGGTACAACACAACACAACAAATTTAGCCAATAATTCAGTATGCAACTAGAATTAGCAACCAGCATTTTGCTCTTTGCAAAAATAGAAGTCGTTGCTATTACTTTGCCTTGGTGTGATTCTTAATCTGCTTCTGACATCTTTGATGGTGAAGTCCATTTCAGACAGCAGGGAACAGGGTTCACACAGATTAGATAAAAATTTCCTCTCTGAGCCTGCCAGTGGTGGCTGGACAGATAGTCTTAAATGTCTCAATGAAAGGGGCTTCAAGAGAGCCCCTCACCCTGCCGCCTCCTCACTGTCAGCTCCCAGTGCAGATCCACATCTGCGGCAACCTCCTAGCTAGTGCCCTGCCACCAAGCTAAGAACTCTCCCATCAATGCTTACTAATGTAATGCACAATCTGTCTAAATGTAAAGCCAAATACACCCAGCAAAGGGGCCAGCACATTAGAATGTCTGAGTAAATGTCTACTCGTCGGTTGAGTGAAAATGTGCATGGATAAAATCCTGCACCAAACACCCAGAGCTTTCTTAATGTGGGGAGAAATTTAGTCTCATTTTTCTTTTTTTTTTTTTTTAATTTATTTATTATTATTATACTTTAAGTTGTAGGGTACATGTGCATAACGTGCAGGTTTGTTACATATGTATACTTGTGCCATGTTGGTGTGCTGCACCCATCAACTCGTCATTTACATCAGGTATAACTCCCAGTGCAATCCCTCCCCCCTCCCCCCTCCCCATGATAGGCCCCAGTGTGTGATGTTCCCCTTCCCGAGTCCAAGTGATCTCATTGTTCAGTTCCCACCTATGAGTGAGAACATGCGGTGTTTGGTTTTCTGTTCTTGTGATAGTTTGCTAAGAATGATGGTTTCCAGCTGCATCCATGTCCCTACAAAGGACACAAACTCATCCTTTTTTATGGCTGCATAGTATTCCATGGTGTATATGTGCCACATTTTCTTAATCCAATCTGTCACTGATGGACATTTGGGTTGATTCCAAGTCTTTGCTATTGTGAATAGTGCTGCGATAAACATACGTGTGCATGTGTCTTTATAGCAGCATAATTTATAATCCTTTGGGTATATACCCAGTAATGGGATGGCTGGGTCATATGGTACATCTAGTTCTAGGTCTTTGAGGAATCGCCATACTGTTTTCCATAATGGTTGAACTAGTTTACAATCCCACCAACAGTGTAAAAGTGTTCCTATTTCTCCACATCCTCTCCAGCACCTGTTGTTTCCTGACTTTTTAATGATCGCCATTCTAACTGGTGTGAGATGGTATCTCATTGTGGTTTTGATTTGCATTTCTCTGATGGCCAGTGATGATGAGCATTTTTTCATGTGTCTGTTGGCTGTATGAATGTCTTCTTTTGAGAAATGTCTGTTCATATCCTTTGCCCACTTTTTGATGGGGTTGTTTGTTTTTTTCTTGTAAATTTGTTTGAGTTCTTTGTAGGTTCTGGATATTAGCCCTTTGTTAGATGAGTAGATTGCAAAAATTTTCTCCCATTCTGTAGGTTGCCTGTTCACTCTGATGGTAGTTTCTTTTGCTGTGCAGAAGCTCTTTAGTTTAATGAGATCCCATTTGTCAATTTTTGCTTTTGCTGCTGTTGCTTTTGGTGTTTTAGACATGAAGTCTTTGCCCATGCCTATGTCCTGAATGGTACTACCTAGGTTTTCCTCTAGGATTTTCATGGTATTAGGTCTAACATTTAAGTCTCTAATCCATCTTGAATTAATTTTCGTATAAGGAGTAAGGAAAGGATCCAGTTTCAGCTTTCCACTTATGGCTAGCCAATTTTCCCAGCACCATTTATTAAATAGGGAATCCTTTCCCCATTTCTTGTTTCTCTCAGGTTTGTCAAAGATCAGATGGCTGTAGATGTGTGGTATTATTTCTGAGGACTCTGTTCTGTTCCATTGGTCTATATCTCTGTTTTGGTACCAGTACCATGCTGTTTTGGTTACTGTAGCCTTGTAGTATAGTTTGAAGTCAGGTAGCGTGATGCCTCCAGCTTTGTTCTTTTGACTTAGGATTGTCTTGGAGATGCAGGCTCTTTTTTGGTTCCATATGAACTTTAAAGCAGTTTTTTCCAATTCTGTGAAGAAGCTCATTGGTAGCTTAATGGGAATGGCATTGAATCTATAAATTACCTTGGGCAGTATGGCCATTTTCACGATATTGATTCTTCCTATCCATGAGCATGGTATGTTCTTCCATTTGTTTGTGTCCACTTTGATTTCACTGAGCAGTGGTTTGTAGTTCTCCTTGAAGAGGTCCTTTACATCCCTTGTAAGTTGGATTCCTAGGTATTTTATTCTCTTTGGAGCAATTGTGAATGGAAGTTCATTCCTGATTTGGCTCTCTGTTTGTCTGTTACTGGTGTATAAGAATGCTTGTGATTTTTGCACATTAATTTTGTATCCTGAGACTTTGCTGAAGTTGCTTATCAGCTTAAGGAGATTTTGGGCTGAGACAATGGGGTTTTCTAAATAAACAATCATGTCATCTGCAAACAGGGACAATTTGACTTCTTCTTTTCCTAACTGAATCCCCTTGATTTCTTTCTCTTGCCTGATTGCCCTAGCCAGAACTTCCAACACTATGTTGAATAGGAGTGGTGAGAGAGGGCATCCCTGTCTTGTGCCAGTTTTCAAAGGGAATTTTTCCAGTTTTTGCCCATTCAATATGATATTGGCTGTGGGTTTGTCATAAATAGCTCTTATTATTTTGAGGTACATTCCATCAATACCAAATTTATTGAGCGTTTTTAGCATGAAGGGCTGTTGAATTTTGTCAAAAGCCTTTTCTGCATCTATTGAGATAATGATGTGGTTCTTGTCTTTGGTTCTGTTTATATGCTGGATTATGTTTATTGATTTGCGAATGTTGAACCAGCCTTGCATCCCAGGGATGAAGCCCACTTGATCATGGTGGATAAGCTTTTTGATGTGTTGCTGAATCCGGTTTGCCAGTATTTTATTGAGGATTTTTGCATCGATGTTCATCAGGGATATTGGTCTAAAATTCTCTTTTTTTGTTGTGTCTCTGCCAGGCTTTGGTATCAGGATGATGTTGGCCTCATAAAATGAGTTAGGGAGGATTCCCTCTTTTTCTATTGATTGGAATAGTTTCAGAAGGAATGGTACCAACTCCTCCTTGTACCTCTGGTAGAATTCAGCTGTGAATCCATCTGGTCCTGGACTTTTTTTGGTTGGTAGGCTATTAATTATTGCCTCAATTTCAGAGCCTGCTATTGGTCTATTCAGGGATTCAACTTCTTCCTGGTTTAGTCTTGGAAGAGTGTAAGTGTCCAGGAAATTATCCATTTCTTCTAGATTTTCCAGTTTATTTGTGTAGAGGTGTTTATAGTATTCTCTGATGGTAGTTTGTATTTCTGTGGGGTCGGTGGTGATATCCCCTTTATCATTTTTAATTGCGTCGATTTGATTCTTCTCTCTTTTCTTCTTTATTGGTCTTGCTAGTGGTCTGTCAATTTTGTTGATCTTTTCAAAAAACCAACTCCTGGATTCATTGATTTTTTGGAGGGTTTTTTGTGTCTCTATCTCCTTCAGTTCTGCTCTGATCTTAGTTATTTCTTGCCTTCTGCTAGCTTTCGAATGTGTTTGCTCTTGCTTCTCTAGTTCTTTTAATTGCGATGTTAGAGTGTCAATTTTAGATCTTTCCTGCTTTCTCTTGTGGGCATTTAGTGCTATAAATTTCCCTCTACACACAGCTTTAAATGTGTCCCAGAGATTCTGGTATGTTGTATCTTTGTTCTCATTGGTTTCAAAGAACATCTTTATTTCTGCCTTCATTTCGTTATGTACCCAGTAGTCATTCAGGAGCAGGTTGTTCAGTTTCCATGTAGTTGAGCATTTTTGATTGAGTTTCTTAGTCCTGAGTTCTAGTTTGATTGCACTGTGGTCTGAGAGACAGTTTGTTATAATTTCTGTTCTTGTACATTTGCTGAGGAGTGCTTTACTTCCAATTACGTGGTCAATTTTGGAGTAAGTACGATGTGGTGCTGAGAAGAATGTATATTCTGTTGATTTGGGGTGGAGAGTTCTATAGATGTCTATTAGGTCTGCTTGCTGCAGAGATGAGTTCAATTCCTGGATATCCTTGTTAACTTTCTGTCTCGTTGATCTGTCTAATGTTGACAGTGGAGTGTTGAAGTCTCCCATTATTATTGTATGGGAGTCTAAGTCTCTTTGTAAGTCTCTAAGGACTTGCTTTATGAATCTGGGTGCTCCTGTATTGGGTGCATATATATTTAGGATAGTTAGTTCTTCCTGTTGAATTGATCCCTTTACCATTATGTAATGGCCTTCTTTGTCTCTTTTGATCTTGGATGGTTTAAAGTCTATTTTATCAGAGACTAGTATTGCAACCCCTGCTTTTTTTTGTTCTCTATTTGCTTGGTAAATCTTCCTCCATCCCTTTATTTTGAGCTTATGTATGTCTCTGCATGTGAGATGGGTCTCCTGAATACAGCAGACTGATGGGTCTTGACTGTTTGTCCAGTTTGCCAGTCTGTGTCTTTTAATTGGAGCATTTAGTCCATTTACATTTAAGGTTAATATTGTTATGTGTGAACTTGATCCTGCCATTATGATATTAACTGGTTATTTTGCTCGTTAGTTGATGCAGTTTCTTCCTAGCCTCGATGGTCTTTACATTTTGGCATGTTTTTGCAATGGCTGGTACTGGTTGTTCCTTTCCATGTTTAGTGCTTCCTTCAGGGTCTCTTGTAAGGCAGGCCTAGTGGTGACAAAATCTCTAAGCATTTGCTTATCTGTAAAGGATTTTATTTCTCCTTCACTTATGAAACTTAGTTTGGCTGGATATGGAATTCTGGGTTTAAAATTCTTTTCTTTAAGAATGTTGAATATTGGCCCCCACTCTCTTCTGGCTTGTAGAGTTTCTGCCGAGAGATCTGCTGTTAGTCTGAGGGGCTTCCCTTTGTGGGTAACCCGACCTTTCTCTCTGGCTGCCCTTAAGATTTTTTCCTTCATTTCAACTTTGGTGAATCTAACAATTATGTGTCTTGGAGTTGCTCTTCTCGAGGAGTATCTTTGTGGCATTCTCTGTATTTCCTGGATTTGAATGTTGGCCTGCCCTACTAGGTTGGGGAAGTTCTCCTGGATGATATCCTGAAGAGTGTTTTCCAACTTGGTTCCATTTCCCCCCTCACTTTCAGGCACCCCAATCAGATGTATATTTGGTCTTTTTACATAATCCCATACTTCTTGCAGGCTTTGTTCATTTCTTTTTCTTCTTTTTTCTTTTGGTTTCTCTTCTCGCTTCATTTCATTCATTTGATCCTGAATCGCTGATACTCTTTCTTCCAGTTGATCGAGTCGGTTACTGAAGCTTGTGCATTTGTCACGTATTTCTCGTGTCATGGTTTTCATCTCTTTCATTTCGTTTATGACCTTCTCTGCATTAATTACTCTAGCTATCAATTCTTCCACTTTTTTTTCAAGATTTTTAGTTTCTTTGCGCTGGGTACGTAATTCCTCCTTTAGCTCTGAGAAGTTTGATGGACTGAAGCCTTCTTCTCTCATCTCATCAAAGTCATTCTCCATCCAGCTTTGATCCGTTGCTGGCGATGAGCTGCACTCCTTTGCCGGGGGAGATGTGCTCTTATTTTTTGAATTTCCAGCTTTTTTGCCCTGCTTTTTCCCCATCTTTGTGGTTTTATCTGCCTCTGGTCTTTGATGATGGTGATGTACTGATGGGGTTTTGGTGTAGGTGTCCTTCCTGTTTGATAGTTTTCCTTCTAACAGTCAGGACCCTCAGCTGTAGGTCTGTTGGAGATTGCTTGAGGTCCACTCCAGACCCTGTTTGCCTGGGTATCAGCAGCAGAGGCTGCAGAAGATAGAATATTGCTGAACAGTGAGTGTACCTGTCTGATTCTTGCTTTGGAAGCTTCCTCTCAGGGGTGTACTCCATCCTGTGAGGTGTGGGGTGTCAGACTGCCCCTAGTGGGGGATGTCTCCCAGTTAGGCTACTCAGGAATCAGGGACCCACTTGAACAGGCAGTCTATCCCTTCTCAGATCTCAACCTCCGTGTTGGGAGATCCACTGCTCTCTTCAAAGCTGTCAGACAGAGTCATTTGCATCTGCAGAGGTTTCTGCTGCTTTTGTTGTTGTTTAGTTGTGCCTTGTCCCCAGAGATGGAGTCTACAGAGAAAGGCAGGTTTCCTTGAGCTGCTGTGAGCTCCACCCAGTTCGAGCTTCCCAGTGGCTTTGTTTACCTACTTAAGCCTCAGCAATGGCGGGTGCCCCTCCCCCAGCCTCGCTGCTGCCTTGCAGTTAGATCACAGACTGCTGTGCTAGCAATGAGGGAGACTCCATGGGTGTGGGACCCTCCCAGCCAGGTGTGGGATATAATCTCCTGGTGTGCCCGTTTGCTTAAAGCGCAGTATTGGGGTGAGAGTTACCTGATTTTCCAGGTGTTGTGTGTCTCAGTTCCCCTGGCTAAGAAAAGGGATTCCCTTCCCCCTTGCGCTTCCCAGGTGAGGCGATGCCTCGCCCTGCTTCAGCTCTCGCTGGTCGGGCTGCAGCAGCTGACCAGCACTGATTGTCTGGCACTCCCCAGTGAGATGAACCCAGTACCTCAGTTGAAAATGCAGAAATCACTGGTCTTCTGTGTCACTTGCGCTGGGAGTTGGAGACTGGAGCTGTTCCTATTCGGCCATCTTCCAGACACATCTCCTTTATTGGGCTTTGCTTTATTGTGCTTTGCAGATATTGGAATTTTTACAAATTGAAGGTTTGTGGCAACAGTGGGTCGAGCAAATCAATTGGTGCCATCTATCCATAGCATGTACTCACTTCATGTCACATTTTCATAATTCTCACAGAAGTTCAAACTTTTTCCTTACTCTTATATCTGGTATGGTTATCTGTGACCAGTGATCTTTGATGTTACTATTGCAGTTGTGTTGGGATGCCAAGAACCACGCTCATATAAGACAGCAAACCTAATTGATAAATGGGTGTGTTCTGACTGCTCCATCGACCAGTGAGTCCCCTACTTTTCTCCTTCTCCTTGGGCCTCCTATTCCCAAAGAGATACCAATACTGAGATTAGGCCAATTAATAACCCTACAATAGCCTCTAAGTGTTCAAGTGAAAGGAAGAGTCATGTGTCTCTCACTTCAAATCAAAAGCTAGAAATGATTAAGTTTTGCGAGGAAGGTATGTTGAAACCCAAGTTAGGCGGAAAGTGAGGTCTCTTGTGCCAGTTAGCCACAGTGTGAATGCAAAGAAAAAGTTCTTGAAGGAAATTAAAAGTGCCACTCCAGTGAACACACAAATGATAGGAAAGCCAAAGAGCCTAATTGCTGATGTGGAGATAGTTTGAGTGGTCTGGATAAAAGATCAAACCAGCCACAGCATTCCCTTAAGCCAAAACCTAATCCAGAGCAAGGGGAAGAACCTGCAGAAGAAAAATTGGAAGCTAGCAAAGGTTGGTTCATGAGGTTTAAAGAAAGAGGCCATCTTTATAACATAAAAATGCAAGGTGAAGCGCCAAATACTGACGTAGAAGCTGTGGCAAGTTATCCAGAAGATCTGGCTAAGATCATTGATGAAGGTGGCTACCCTAAACAACAGATGTTCAATGCGGATGAAACAGCCTTAGGGTGAAAGAAGGTGAGATCCAGGACTTTCATAGCTAGGGAGGAGATGTCAATGCCTGGCTTCAAAGCTTCAAAGGACAGGCTGACACTCTGGTTGGGAGCTAAGGCAGCTTGTGACTTTAAGTTGAAGCCAATGCTCATTTACTATTCTGAAAATCCCAGGACACTTAAGAATTATGCAAAAACTACTCAGCCTGTGCTCTATACATGGAACAACAAAACCAGGATGACAGCACGTCTGTTTATAGCATGGTTTACTGAATGTTTTAAGCCCAATTTTGAAATCTGAGAAAAAAGATTCCTTTCAAAATAGTACTACTCACTGACAAAGCACCTGGTCACCTAACAGCTCTGGCAGGGATGTACAAGGAGATTAATGTTGTTTTCATGCCTGCTAACAAAATATCCATTCTTCAGATCAAGGAGTAATTTTGGCTTTGAAGTCTTATTTAAGAAATACATTTTATAAGGCTATAGCTCCCATAGATAGTGATTCCTCTGATGGATCTGGGCAAAGTAAATTGAAAACCATCTGTAAAGCATTCCCCATTCTAGATGCCATTAAGAACATTTGTGATTTGCAGAGGGAGGTCAAAAATCAACATGAATAAGCCATTACAATGGTCTATGCCTGTAATCGCAGCTACTCAGGAGGCTGAGGTAGGAGGATTGCCCAAAAGACTATAATTATGCTTATAAATAGTCACTACACTCCAGTCTGGGCAACATAGTGAGATCCTGTCTCTAGAAAAAATTAACAGGAGTTTGGAAGAAGTTGATTCCTACTCTCATGGATGATTGTGAGAGGTTCGAGACTTCAGTGGAGGAAGTGACTGCAGATGTGGTGGAATAGCAAGATGACAAGCATTAAAAGTGGATCTTGAAGATATGACCAAATTGCTGCAATCTCATGATCAAACTAACCAACAAAGATTCTTATGGATGAGAAAAGAAAGTGATTTCTTGAGATGGAATCTACTCCTGATGAAGATGCTATGAACATTGTTGAAATGACAACTAAGGATTTAGAATATTTTGTAAACCTAGTTGATGAAGAAGCAGCAGAGTTTGAGAGGATTGACTCCAATTTTGAAAGAAGTTCTACTGTGGGTAAAATGCTATCAAACAGCATCACACGCTACAGAGAAATCTTTCATGAAAGGAAGAGTCCATCGATGCAGCAAACTTTATTATTGTTTTATTTTTTAAAATTGCCACAGCAACTCCCGCCTTCAGCAACCACCACCATGATCAATCAGCAAACATCAACATTGAGGCAAGACCCTCCACCAACAAAGATGCCAATTCACTAATGGCTCAGATGATCATTAGCATTTTTAGCAATAAAGTATTTTTAATTAAGGTATGTACATTGTCTTTTAGACATACTATTGCACACTAGACTACATTGTGGTATTAACATAATTTTTATATGCACTTGGAAACAACCTCATGTGACTTGCTTTATTGCAATAGTCATTTTATTGCAATGGTCTGAAACAAACTCACATTATCCCAGGGGCATGTCTGTATACTGAAAAGGTATACAAAATGGTATATATGTTGTCATCCCATTTATGTAAACAATATGTGAAATTCTGTATTATTTATTGTGTTAGGTTTGATTATTATTTCAGTTCTTCACTTCTCCTTTGCCATGTGACCTTGTAGTGCACTGGAGTGGGGAGAGTGCATTTCCCATCACCATTAATCTTCAGCTTGACCATTTGATTTGTTTTGGCCAAGGGAATGTAGACAAAAGTGACAATGTGTCAGTTCTAAGCCAAGCCCTTAAGAGGCATTACATGGTTCTGCTCACATACTTTCGTTTCTGTTATTGCCACAAGAAAAATATGTCCTGGGAAACTGCTGATTTAAGAGGAATGTAAAAACAAGTGAAGCAGAATGAAACCAACCCAAAACTTGAACCAAGCCAAATTAACCCACAATCTAAGAAAAGGCACTCAAGCCAAATCATAGACCCACGCGCAAGAAAAACAAACCTGTGTTATAAGCCACTGAATGTTAGTTGGTGTATTATGAAGCATTATTGTGACTATAACAAAGGCATACATTGTATTATTTAATTACATACTAGAAAGAGAAATCTGGAGAAGAAATTGCCATCATATTAACCTTGCCTGTCTCTAGATGATAGGATTTAGTACTGATCATTACTCTTTTAGTAATTTCATCTAGTCTCATTACTTTATTTTTATATATATATATATATATATATATATTCTTTTTTTTTCTTGACACGGGGTCTTGCTCTGTCACCCAGGCTAGAGTGCAATGCTGTGATCACAGCTCACAGCAGCCTCTACATCCCCAGGCTCATGTGATCCCCACACTTCAGCCTACTGGCTAGCTGGGACTACAGGCAGCCCACACCACCAGCCCTGGCTAATTTTTTGTATTTTTTGTAAACAGGGGGTTTTGCCATGTTGCCCAGGCTGGTCTTGAACTCCTGGACTCAAGCGATCTGCCCACCTTGGCCTCCCAAAGTGCTAGGATTACAGGCATGAGCCACCATGCCTGGCCTAAAATATATATATTGAGACAGGCATCCTGCTATGTTGCTCAGGGTGATCTCAAACCCCTAAGCTCAAGCAATCCTCCTGCCTCAGCCTCCCAAGTAGCTGGAATTAGGCATGCTCCACCACACCTGGCTCATTGCTTTATCTAAGGGCTAACAACTCAACCCAGCCTCATTTCTGAACCCCAGATCCATCCATCCAATTGCCTACTCAACATCATGTGAATCTCTCAATCTTAATATGTTCAAAACTGAACTACTGATATTCCCCTCAAAAATTTGCTCTACCTACAGTCTTCTCCATCACAGTTGAAGGTAAAACCATTCAATTGTTCAAGTCAAAAAATGTGGAGTAATCTTTCTTTTTCTTTTTTTTTTTTTTTTTAATTATACTTTAACTTCTGGGATACATGTGCAGAATGTGCAGGTTTCTTACATGTGCCATGGTGCTTTGCTGCACCCATCAACCCATCACCTACATTAAGTATTTCTCCTAATGCTATCCATCCCCTTGACCCCACCCCTCAAAAGGCCGTGGTGTGTGATGTGCCCCTCCCTGTGCCCAAATGTTCTCATTGTGCAACTCCCACTTACAAGTGAGAACATGCAGTGTTTGGTTTTCTGTTCCTGTGTTAGTTTGCTGAGTATGATGGTTTCCAGCTTCATCCATGTCCCCACAAAGGACTTGAACTCATCCTTTTTTATGGCTGCATAGTATTCCGTGGTGTATATGTGCCACATTTTCTTTATCCACTCCATCATTAATGGGCATTTGAATTGGTTCCAAGTCTTTGCTATTGTGAATAGTGCTGCAATAAACATATGTGTGCATGTGTCTTTATAGTAGAATGATTTATAATCCTTTGGGTATATACCCAGTAACAGGATTGCTAGGTCAAATGGTATTTCTAGGTCTGGATCCTTGAGGAATTGCCACACTGTCTTCCACAATGGTTGAACTAATTTACACTCCCACCAAGAGTGTAAAAGTGTTCCTTTTTCTCCACATCCTCTCCAGATTCTGTTGTTTCTGGACTTTTTAATGATCACCATTCTAACTGGCATGAGATAGTATCTCATTGTGGTTTTGATTTGCATTTCTCTAATGACCAATGATGATGAGCTTTTTTTCATGTTTGTTGCATAAATGTCTTCTTTTGAAAAGTGTCTGTTTATATCCTTCACCCACTTTTTGATAAGGTTGTTTGTTTTTTTCTTGTTAATTTAAGTTTCTTGTAGATTCTGGATATTAGCCCTTTGTCAGATGGATAGATTGCAAAAATTTTCTCCCATTCTGTAGGTTGCCTGTTCACTCTGATGATAGTTTCTTTTGCTGTGCAGAAGCTCTTTACTTTAATTAGATCCCATTTGTCAATTTTGGCTTTTGTTGTGATTGTTTTTGGTGTTTTAGTCATGAAATCTTTGCCCATGCCTATGTACCTGAATGGTATTGCCTAGGTTTTCTTCTAGGGTTTTTATGGTTTTAGGTCTTACATTTAAGTCTTTAGTCCATCTTGAGTTAATTTTTGTATAAAGTGTAAAGAAGGGGTCCAGTTTCAGTTTTCTGCATATGGCTAGCCAGTTTTCCCAACACCATTTATTAAATAGGGAATCCATTCCCCATTGCTTGTTTGTGTCAGGTTTGTCAAGGATCAGATGGTTGTAGCTGTGTGGTATTATTTCTGAGGTCTCTGCTCTGTTCCATTGGTCTATATATCTGTTTTGGTACCAGTACCATGCTGTTCTAGTTACTGTACCCTTGTAGTATAGTTTGAAGTCAGGTAGCCTCATGCCTCCAGCTTTGTTCTTTTTGCTTAGGATTGTCTTGGCTATACAACTCTTATTTGGTTCCATATGAAATTTAAAGTAGTTATTTCTAATTCTGTGAAGAAAGTCAATGTTAGCTTGATGGGAATAGCATTGAATCTATAAATTACTTTCGGCAGTAAGGCCATTATCATGATATTGATTCTTCCTATCTATAAGCATGGAATGTTTTTCCATTTGTTTGTGTTCTCTCTTATTTCCTTCAGCAGTGGTTTGTAGTTCTCCTTGAAGAGGTCCTTTACATCCCTTGTAAGTTGGATTCCTAGGTATTTTATTCTCTTCGTAGCAATTGTGAATGGGAGTTCACTCATGATTTGGCTCTCTGTTTTTCTAGTATTGGTGTGTACAAATGCTTGTGATTTTTGCACATTTATTTTGTATTCTGAGACTTTGCTGTAGTTGCTTATCAGCTTAAGGAGTTTTTGGATTGAGGTGATGGGGTTTTCTTTTTTGTTGTTGTTTTTGTTTTTGTTTTTTTAGGCAGAGTTTCACTCTTGTTGCCCAGGCTGGAGTGCAGTGGCACTATCTTGGCTCACTGTAACCTCCACCTCCCAGGTTCAAGCAATTCCCCTATCTCATCCTCCTGAGTAGCTGGGATTACAGGCACATGCCACCACTTCTGGCTAAATTTTATATTTTTAGAGAGAGAGGGTTTTATCATATTGGTCAGGGTGGTCTTGAACTCCACCTTAGCCTCTCAAAGTGCTGGGATTACAGGCATGAGCCACCACGCCTGGCTGGGTTTTGTAAATATATAATCATGTCATCTGCAAACAAAGATAATTTGACTTCCTCTCTTTCTATCTGAATACTCTTTATTTCTTTCTCTTGCTTGATTGCCCTGGCCAGAACTTCCAATACTATGTTGAATAGGAGTAGTGAGAGAGGGCATCCTTGTCTTGTGCCAGTTTTCAAAGAGAATGCTTCCAGCTTTTGCCCATTCAGTATGATATTGGCTGTGGGTTTGTCATAAGTAGCTCTTATTATTTTGAGATACATTCCATCAATACCTAGTTTATTGAGTGTTTTTAGCATGAAAAGATGTTGAATTTTATCTAAGGCCTTTTCATCTATTGAGATAATCATGTGGTTTTTGTCATTGGTTTTGTTTATGTGATGGATTATGATTATTGATTTGCATATGTTGAACCAGCCTTGCATCCCAGGGATGAAGCTGACGTGATTGTGGTAGATAAGCTTTTCAATGTGCTGCTGGATGTAGTTTGCCAGTATTTTGTTGAGAATTTTCACATCAATGTTCATCAGGGTTATTGGCTTGAAATTTTCTTTTTTTGTTGTGTCTTTGCCAGGTTTTAGTATCAGGATGATGCTAGCCCCATAAAATGAGTTAGGGAGGAGTCCCTCTTT
Organism: Chlorocebus sabaeus; assembly: GCF_047675955.1. NCBI lineage: Eukaryota > Metazoa > Chordata > Mammalia > Primates > Cercopithecidae > Chlorocebus > Chlorocebus sabaeus. Next base: position 25,138,605 of record NC_132907.1, read on the forward strand.
TTCTATTGTTTAGAATATTTTCAGAAGGAAGGGTACCAGCTCCTCTTTGTACCTCTGGTAGAATTCAGCTGTGAATCCATCTGGTCGTGGGCTTTTTTTGGTTGGTAGGCTATTAATTACTGCCTCGATTCAGAACTTGTTATTGGCCTATTCAGGGATTTGACTTCTTTCTGGTTTAGTCTTGGGAGGGTGTATGTGTCCAGGAATTTATCCATTTCTTCTAGATTTTCTAGTTTATTTGCATAGCGGTGTTTATAGTATTCTCTGCCAATAGTTTATATTTCTGTGGGATCAGTGGTGATATCCCCTTTATCATATTTTATTGTGTCTATCTAATTCTTCTCTCTTTTCTTCTTTATTAGTCTGGCTAGCAGTCTATCTATTTTGTTAATCTTTTCAAAAAACCAGCTCCTGGGTTCACTGATTTTTTGAAGGGTTTTGTGTGTCTCTATCTCCTTCAGTTTTGCTCTGATCTTAGTTATTTCTTGTCTTCTGCTAGCTTTTGATTTTGTTTGCTCTTGCTTCTCTAGTTCTTTTAATTGTGATGTTAGCATGTCAATTTCAGGTCTTTCCTGCTTTCTGCTGTGGACACTTAGTGCTATAAATTTCCCTCTAAACACTGCTTTAGCTGTCTCCCAGAGATTCTGGTATGTTGTGTCTTTGTTCTCATTGGTTTCAAAGACCTTATTTATTTCTGCCTTAATTTCGTTATTTACCCAGAAGTCATACAGGAGCAGATTGTTCAGTTTCCATGTAGTTGTATTGTTTTCAGTGAGTTTCTTAATCCTGAGTTCCAATTTGATTGCACTGTGGTCTGAGAGGCTGTTATAATTTCCATTCTTTTGCATTTGCTGAGGAGTGTTTTACTTCCAATTCTGTGGTTGATCTTAGAATAAGTGCTATGTGGTGCTGAGAAGAATGTATATTCTGTTGATTTGGCATGGAGAGTTCTGTAGATGTCTATTAGCTCCACTTGGTCCAGAGCTGAGTTCAAGTCCTGAATATCCTTATTAATTTTCTGTCTCATTGATCTGTCTAATATTGACAGTGGGGTGTTAAAATCTCCCAATATTATTGTGTGAGAGTCTAAGTCTCTTTGTAGGTCTCTAAGCACTTGCTTTATGAATCTGGGTGCTCCTGTATTGCATGCATATATATTTAGGATAGTTAGCTCTTCTTGTTGCATTGATCCCTTTACTATTATGTAATGTCCTTGTCTTTTTTGATCTTTGTTGGTTTAAAGTCTGTTTTACCATTTGCTTGGTAAATCTTCCTCCATCCCTTTATTTTGAGTCTATGTGTGTCTTTGCAAGTGAGATGGGTCTCCTGAATACAGCACATCAATGAGTCTTGACTCTAGCCAATTTGCCAGTCTGTATCTTTTAACTGGGGCATTTAGCCCATTTACATTTAAGGTTAATATTGTTATGTGTGAATTTTGTCCTGTCATTATGATGCCAGCTGGTTATTTTGCCCATTAGTTGATGAAGTTTCTTCGTAGTGTCGATGGTCTTTACAATTTGGTATGTTTTTGCAGTTACTGGTACCAGTTTTTCCTTTCCATATTTGGTTCTTCCTTCAAGAACTCTCATAAGGCAGGCCTGGTGGTACAAAATCCCTCAGCATTTGTTTGTCTCTAAAGGATTTTATTTCTCCTTCACTTAAGAAGCTCAGTTTGGCTGGATATGAAATTCTGGGCTGAAAATTCTTTACTTTAGGAATGTTGAATATTGGCCCCCACTCTCTTCTGGATTGCAAGGTTTCTGCAGAGAGAACTGCTGTTAGTCTGATGGGCTTCCCTTTGTGGGTAACCTGACCTTTCTCTCTGGCTGCCTTTAACATTTTTTCCTTCATTTCAACCTTGGTGAATCTGATGATTATGTGTCTTGGGGTTGCTCTTCTCAAGGAGTATCTTCATGGCATTCTCTGTATTTCCTGAATTTGAATGTTGCCCTGTCTTGCTAGGTTGGGGAAGTTCTCCTGGATAATATCCTGAAGTGTGTTTTTCAACTTGGTTCCATTCTCCCCGTCACTTTCAGGTATACCAATTAAACATAGGTTTGGTCTTTTCACATAGTCCCATATTTCTTGGAGACTTTGTTTGTTCCTTTTATTCTTTTTTCTCTAATCTTGTGTTCACACTTTATTTTATTAAGTTGATCTTCAATCTCGGATATCCTTTCTTCTACTTGATTGATTTGGCTGTTGATACTTATGTATGCTTCACAAAGTTCTCATGCTGTGTTTTTCAGCTTTATCAGGTCATTTATGTTCTTCTCAAGCTGGTTATTCTAGTTAGCAGTTCCTGTAACCTTTTATCAAGGTTCTTAGCTTCCTTGCATTGGATTAGAACATGCATCTTTAGCTTGGAAGAATTTGTTATCACCCACCTTCTGAAGCCTTCTTCTGTCAATTTGTCAAACTCATTCTCCATCCACTTTTGTTCCCTTGCTGACAAGGAGTTGTGATCCTTTGGAGGAGAAGAGGCATTCCGGTTTTTGGAATTCTCAGCCTTTTTGTGCTGGTTTTTCCTCATCTTCATGGATTTATCTACCTTTGGTCTTTGATGTTGGTGACCTTCAGATGGGGTTTTCGCATGGTTGTCCTTTTTGTTGATGTTGATGCTATTCCTTTCTGTTTGTTAGTTTTCCTTCTAACAGTAAGGCCCTCTTCTGCAGGTCTGCTGGAGTTTGCTGGAGATCCACTCCAGACTCTGTTTGCCTGGGTATCACTAGCGGAGCCTGCAGAATAGCAAAGATTGCTGCCTCCTCCTTGCTCTGGAAGCTTGGTCCCAGAGGGGCACCCACCAGATGCCAGACAGAGCTCTCCTGTATGAGGTGTCTGTTGACCCCTGCTGGGAGGTTTCTCCCTGTCAGGAAGCATGGGGGTCAGGGACCCACTTGAGGAAGCAGTCTGTCTTCTAGCAGAGCTTGAGCGCTGTGCCGGGAGCTCTGCTGCTCTCTTCAGACCCAGCAGGCAGGAACGTTTAAGTCTGCTGAAGCTGCGCCCACAGCCGCCCTGGGAGTTTTATCTATAAGTCCCTGACTGGAGCTGCTGCCTTTCTTTCAGAGATGCCCTGCACAGAGAGAAGGAATCTAGAGAGGCAGTCTGGCTACAGGGGCTGTGGGGCACTGCAGGGGGTCCACCCAATTTGAACTTCAGGGTGGCTTTGTTTACACTGTGAGGGGAAAACCACCTACTCAAGCCTCAGTAATGGCAGACGCCCCTCCTTCCACCAAGCTTGAGCAACCCAGGTCAACTTCAGACTGCTGTGCTGGCAGCAAGAATTTCAAGCCAGTGGATCTTAGCTTGTTGGGCTCCGTGGGGGTGAGATCCACTAAGCAAGATCACTTAACTCCCTGGTTTCAGCCCCCTTTCCAGGGGAGGGAAAGGTTCTGACTCACTGGCATTCCAGCTACTACTGGGGTATGAAAAAGAAACTCCTGCAGCTAGCTCAGTGTCTGCCCAAACGGCCGCCCTGTTCTGTGCTTGAAACCCAGGGTCCTAGTGGTATAGGCACCCAAGGGAATCTCCTGGTCTGTGGATTGCAAAGACAGTGGGAAAAGCATAGTATCTGGGCCAGATAGCACTGCCCCTTAAGGCACAGTCCCTCATGGCTTCCCTTGGCTAGGGGAGGGAGTTCCCTGACCCCTTACACTTCCTGGGTGAGGCAATGCCCCACTCTGCTTTGGTTTGCCCTCCATGGGCTGCACCCACTGTCTAATCAGTCCCAATGAGATGAACTTGGTACCTCAGTTGGAAATGCAGAAATCACCTGCCTTCTGTACTGCTCTCACTGGGAGCTGTAGACCAGAGCTGTTCCTATTCCATCTTGCCCGGGAATCCGGAGTAATCTTTTTTTTTTTTTTTTTTTTTGACCAGTGGTGCAATCTTGGCTCACTGCAACCTCTGCCTCCTACGTTCAAGCAATTCTCATGCCTCAGCCTCCCACATAGCTGGAATTACAGGCACGCACCACCACACCTGCCTAATTTTTGTATTTTTAGTAGAGACAGGGTTTTGCCATGTTGGCCAGGCTGGTCTCAAACCCCTGGCCTCAAGTGATTAACCTACCTTAGCCTCCCAAAGTATTGGGATAACAGGCAAGAGCCACTGCACCCAGCTGGTATTATCTTTTCATTCTTCCTTTTCTTGTATGTGCCACATCTAGTCCCTCAGAAATTATATTGTCTGTAACTTCAAGATTATCCAGAATCCTGGTCCCTTTTACCATCTCCACTGCTACCAACCACCCTGGTCCCAGCCACCATTTTCTCTCCCTTGGATGACAGTATGAGCCCCCTGACTGGTCTCCCTGCTTGTCCCCTGCTCCTCGACCATGGCTGCTAGAATAAACCTTTTAAAATACAAAGTCAGATTATCTCACACCTCTGATGAAACCCTCCAAGGGCCCCCATTTCACTTATGCCCTGGTCTTCATTGCCTCTGACCTCACCATTGCCTACTCTTTCCCTGACCCCATCTCCTCAGGCACAGGGGACTTTTCTGACTTTAGGGCAGGTGCACCTGCCATTGCCTCTGCCCATAACATCCTACCCATCAATATTCCAAGCCTCACTCTCACCTCATTCAAGTCTCTGCTCAGTTGACACCTTTTCAAAGAGGCTTATCTCAGTCATCCTTTCAAATTAGAAATCTGCCTCTTTCTCTGCCTCAACTGTCTTTCCCCCTTACTCTGTTTCTTTTTTTTTTTTTTTTTTTTTTTTTTTTTTTGGTCATTCCACTTACTATCTTCTCACATACTAGTTATGCACTTTACTTAATTATCTTTACTTAATTATTACCTTTCCTATCTGCCTCCCGTGCTAGGGGGTCAGCTCCCCAAGGGCATCTACTTTTGTCTGTTTTGTTCACTGCTAGTCCCAAGTGCCTAAACCATGTCTGGCACATAGTAGATACTTTAAAATTATTTGTAGAATGAATGAGGGAATTTCTTCTTTGTAAATATTTTTTCTTATATCTCATTAGTATCATTTTAATAAATAAAACATTTTTGCAAATCTACAATTAGGTATTTTTGTCACCAGTCAACTTTTTTCAAAGACTGGTTAATCCAATAAGGGTTCTCTCCTTCAATAGAATTAAATCTGTGAATCTCTTAATTTGACATTATCACCCTTAAAGTTTATCCACAGCTCCAGGTCCAACAGCTATCCTGACACTAAAAGCTGTTCAGCTGATTTTTTTTTTTTCAGCCATTGGTGACTTTTCTGCAGCACTAGCCACAAATGTTATCTTCAGTCTGATTCAACTATTAAAACAAGGAGAGGAACAGCCTCAACAGGCCCTTCTAAGGTTCCTGAACAAGGTTCCCTTGAAACACTTTGTATGTCTTTCTCTGTGACAAAGACAGAGAAAAATAATTATTTACATGCCAGGAACTCTCTCTACCACTCTGCTGGCTAGCTTTTACCTCTTTGGTAGACAGTGCCTGTGCTATTAGTTAAACTCTGACTATAGGATACTGGCACCTAGCTCTTCTCCCTGATTTCATCACCAATAGTTCCAGCGGGTTCTTGGTTCACCAGCAGACCTGCTTGGATTCATCCTGTTTTCAGTTACAGACTAAGCTCTCCAGAAAATACATGCAGCTAAAAACCTTCAGATAAGTAGTTTGGGTGGAAGAAGTGTACCACCCCCATCATCTCCATCAGCCACCCCAAATAAGCATCACATCTAAGTAATAGACATCATGCTCACAACTAAAAGGCAGGGTTGTATAATGGACAAGTGTATAGATTTTAGAGTAAGACTACATTGACTTGAGTCCTTTCTTCACCACCTGTGTATGACTTCGGGCAAGTTACTCACAATGCCTCAACTGGAAATCAGCACAGTAAGGTTAATAATAAAACATCCATCATAGGGTTGTTTTGAAGATTAAATGAAGCATGCTCACTGCAAAATAAATTTTCAATAAATGGTAGTTTAAATTATTATGCAAACTCTGTTGCAGAACAAGTTCCCTAACTGCCCCCCTTTGAACCAGATTGGCACCCCTAAGCCCCTTTATTTAGAAAGTTTGGGAGAACCCCTGATTTAGACAAGATTTGCCAAGCACTTCCAGTTTTCTATGGTCACCAGTCCAATAGCTCTTAAAAGGAGGTTTCTGTTTGGTTATGCTGTAAGACCGCCAGCACAGTGACACCATCTACCCAACACCTTCACACAGCAGGCAGTCAGTAGAGAACCAAATAACCAGAAGAGCACAGGCCATGTTGCCTGTTCTCCAGTCTGTGAGCAAGTGTAAAGTCAGCATTTTCAGACAGAGTCTGCTACCGAGTAGAAATCAGCCATCCTAGAGTCTATACTTCCACAACCACCTCAATCCCACGTTTCTGCAACCCCAAACATTATCCGCAATTGCAATTTGATAAGATCTACCAATCAAAGACTGCAAATGCAATCAAGACTTGAAGCAGCTCCCATTTTCCATTTTAGTCAAAGAGAACAATGCCAAGCAACTTCTTGAAAAGTCAAAGTTTCCAGAACTCTGTGCCCAAATTTCAGACCAAGAGCTGGGAACTGATGAAAACACCATGTAATCTTAACCCATGCAACCTACTCAATTTCTAACATTTATCACCCAACTGATCTCATTTGGATGAAAAGGAAATTCTGTTTGTTGCAGAATTATGTTCTACATGAATTCAAGGAGAATTTGTTTCATTTGCCATTTCATCTGGGCCATGAGGGCCTCCTTGTCCTCTGAGAATGCAGATCGTGCAGCTGAGGTTGTGAGCTCTCTGCCCAAATCCAAGTGACAGGAAGGGGACCTGCAGGCACAAAGAAGCAATTCAACTTAGAAACGTCACACTGCAGGCTGCCGATTAAAAACCTTTGTTGAGATGCAGTCAGGCATGGAAGGTGTCATGTGTTGTGAGCTGTAGAGACACCTGTGCCACTGATGGGTGGCTTCCTTCCATTGACTTGGCCACGCCATCTGAAGTGAGAGAGGGCATTCCTACCAAAAACTCTGAGACTTAAAGGGACAGTGACCCAGGAACAAAGAACACAAGCCTAAAAGTCAGATTATTAGGCCACTACTGACTCTTTCTATTATGAAATTCTCAGTTCTCTAGACCTTGGTTTATCTTCTGTACAGTGAAGGATCTGAGCTATAGGATCTCTGAGGTCTGTAACTCCAGCCACGGGGAATGGAAGTCTGCTCCCTTTCACAAAGGTTCTTTGTCGTGAAATCCCTTGCTGCTGACCCCCTGGCCCTCATGCAAGCACAATCTTTAGGAATTAGCATTATATTGATTTTGACATGGCTGTCATTGATGCTTCTGTTTTATGTGTTTTAATTAAATGTTATTATTTGCCACTGTGTCCCGAGGCCATGTGTTGGGAATGGGTGAGATTGCATAAATCAGACATGGAATTCTATGTTGGGAGTCCATTGACTCTCTAAGGATATTGCTGTAATTATTTCCCTTGGATCAATAGAGAAGCTTTGATGTTGTCTTTACAGCCAAGAGAAGCCTTCTTTCCATTTGTCTCCCACCTTGTTGAAAATGCACAAAGCCCTTCTCTAAAACTCACCCTCCCTTGACAAAAATGAGCATTTCACTGTGTTTTCAATGTTGTTGCTGTTTTTAGGCACTGTCATTTCTCAGAGCCACCCTCCACCTGGGGACTGGGAGCCAGTTTCACTCTGTGGCATGAAGTCCTGTCTTGGGCCTGCACCTTCTGTCTGTTCCTCTCCGCTCCCACCGTGGCTCCTGTCTGCTCCCTACGCTGCGCTGCAGGCCCTCGGCCACTATTCATTCTAAATTTCTTCTAGATGCTTCTGTTATTAAGGATGTCATTTTTATTACCCTCTCTAAACCCACGTGTCTGCCTTGCATAAAATTAGCTCTCAACGCACGTTGGTTGAATTAAACTAAGAGGAGAGAGTGAGGAATTTGAACTTCTCTCAAGCAGAGTCACCCTAGAGCCAGTCGAGGTTCATCTCAGAACCTGTACCCCAACTGGGACAGGAAAGACCGTAGCTGGAGGAAGAAGAGAGGCTATGGTTTTCTAAAGCATCATTCTGTATGTTAAGTCCAAACAATACTAATGTTTTTTTAAAAACTCCCATTATATATAATAAATTCTTAGCATACTTTGGGGATGGGGCTGGGAGGGATGATTTACTAACCATTTTTTGCTCATGCTTAATATTTCCTGAAAGTATACAAGTCAAGAATCCAACTCAAGAATGAGAAAAAAAGAACATCTTCCTCAAAAAAAAAAGAAAAAAAAATTTAAAAATCAATGAAATTCGTTTTGTACTGTTTACCATTTTATTGCTACATCCTAGGCACTGACACATAAAAAATGCTCAATAAATATTTATTGAACAAAAAATAAACCAATAAGTCCTTCTTGAATAGATATCTACATAGAAACAAGGGACCAGAGCAAGTGCAAGTATCCCCTCAGACTCCCTGTCTTCCTCAATCCAAATCCAACCACCTCCAAGAAGCAGGGCTTTCCCAAACACTGGCATTTTCATTTTTCTGAATTTCTAAAGCCATATGTTTCTGCATAATTATACCTTTATTAAAAAATATTTATAGAGCACTATGTGCCAGTCACCATTCCAAGCACTCATATATATCTCATTTAATCCTTAAACAATTCCATGAGTGGGTATTAATATTACTAATATTATTATCTTCAACTTACTGATAAGGAAAGTAAGGCATGAGCGAACTAAATAACTTGGCCAAGATCACACAGCCACTGAGTACTGGAGTCAGGATTTATTTATTTTTATTTTATTTTATTTTAGAGACAAGGTCTTACTCTTTTACCTAGGCTTGAGTACAGTGGTACAATCACAGCTCACAGCAACCTCGACCTCCTGGGCTTAATCAATCCTCCCACCTCAGCCTCCCAGGTAGACTACAGGGGCACACCACCACACCAGGATAATTTTTTTACTTTTTGTAGAGACAGGGTCTCACTTTGTTGCCCAGGTTGTTCTCGAACTCCTGGGCTTAAGCCATCTTTCTAACTCAGCCTCCCAACGTGGGTAAGCCCCAGAATCTGTTTTCGTAACCACTATTCTGGGCCACCACCACCCTTGCCATGATTGATCTTCGGTTGTTTCATGCCAGCCTGGGCTCTCCCATTGTCCTGTGAGCCTCCTGACAGGTGGGACCACAACTCCTGCTGCTTTTATCACATCCCCCCATCATATTTATTCAATAAATGTTTATTAAGCACCTCCTTTGTTTCTGGCATGTTCTAGGTTCCAGGAATACAACAATGAACCAGACTGTCCAATCCCCTCATAGAGTTTACATTCCAATGAGAGAAAATAGACAAGACAATACCCAGGGAAACAACCAACTAACCGACTGAGAAGACACTTAGAGATCATTATAAGTGCGATAAAGGAAATAAAACAGTGACAGAGTCAGGAGGCCCTGAGGCAGAGGGAGCCTCCTTATATCATGGGGTGAGAAAGGGCTGTCTGCGCTGAGTCCTGAAGAAAAAGAGCCAGCCAGTGAGGAGTTGAGGGAAGAGAGCTCCAGTCAGAGGGTCAGCAGGTGCAAAGATCCTGAGGCAGAAATGGACCTGGCAAGTTCTGGAAGGAGAAATATGCCTGGAGGGTGATCAAGCAGGATAGGAGAGGGGAACAGAGCTCAGATCTTGCAGGCCTCGGAAGTTTGGATTCTGCACACTGTGTTGGGAGAAGCCACGGGACATAACACAGTGCTGAGTCCCCAGTGAACACTAAATGACCCCCACATCTCTATACCTGGGTGCCTCTCTGCACACCAAGCTACCTGGAACCACTGAGCACTGTCTCTGGGGTGCCCCATTACCCCCAAAATTGCTGTTCTAGTAGGGTGCCGGGGGCAACCTCGTGGGCCTGGAGTCAGATGGTCTGAGTTTCAATCCCTACTCTTCTGCTCACACGTTGAATGACTTTAGGCAAATTATTGAACCTAAGCTTCAGTTTTCTAGCCTGAAAAAAGTACATCATAAAGGACATATCCCAGATTACTGTGAGGGTTAAATGAGCTGATAGGTACCACATGCTCAGTAATTCTTATGTTGTGGTGGTGATATTTATTAATCGTGCTAGGAGTTCAGCCCTGAAGTGTAAACACTTCCTAGCAGAACGTGCTGTAATCTCTGGCATCAGCTATACTGTTTTCTGGGCTGAGGGCAACAGATCAGAGAAGAGGGTCTGAAAAGAAGAAGAAAAAAAAAGGTATGATACAAAACGTCTACTATTTCCCAAATAACATGACCTCTACTTTCTATTTTTTATGCAACACGCTGGAAAGTTCTAATGAATTCAAAATCCCTCTCCAAGCTCTCTCTGGTTTCTTATTAGCATATGTCCAGAGACAACATCAGTTGTGCGACCCTCTGAGGAGAATGGATGACTGAAAATGTAAGGCGCCATGACCAGAAAGTCAATTCCAGGCTAGATGAAAAGAGAAGCCCATTTAACCCAAGGAATGCCAAGGCCAGGGTTTCTGTTCAGATTTCCTGAGAAACAAGAGTTACATGGAAACGCCGAGACGGAGGCCTCCATGCCCACGCCGAGTGTATCTTTTCTTTGGTGCTCCAAGGATCCCATTAAGAACCAAGCCCTGGCGCCATCTCGTGGCAGTCTCGAAAACTGAAAAGCAGACGTTTAACGCTAGGGACCCCTCCCTCTCCTTGACAGAAATTAAGTTAGGGGGAAAACACTGGTAATTTCATGGGAACTTCTGTGTTTTCAACCTCCCGTTAAATATTTGAATCAAGAAGAGCAGATGGTAGCAGTCTCAGCCATTTACAGTCCCCACAAGGGACTGTCCCTGCTATACCGCCGCTTCCTTTGTTTCTGTAAGAGCTTGTCACTCAACAGAGGTACCAGAGATTAGAGCCACCACATTTATCTGCAGTAGCTGGTGCTTGGCCCCACTCCCACCAGTGCACCCAGCATTACCTGAGGATAGTCCTCTGCCCAAATTAACATCTTCAAATACATCTACTTTCTCAAAATACTTCACACAAAGCATGCATGAAATCTGCCTTCAAAGAGTTGGGCTCCAAGCTCACTGCAGAGCTGCAAGCCTAAGTTCACCTCAGTACCCAGAATCTCATGATAAGGATCAGTTTGGGGTCTTGCTCTCCCTAGGGAAAGACCAGGTGGCACCTTTGCCTTCACAGCCACTTTCACTTTCCAAGGCTTTGGTGGGAGCAGGTTGCCACCTGGCCCCGGGAGCTTCTGCAGTTTGCGTTCAGCTTCGCACTCACCATAAAGCCAGGTAACTTGGCATCATTAGACACAGAGCCTGAAATGACTAGAAAAAATAAATTTGCGGGGTTGCTGACCAAGGAGTGAACCAAAATCCCCAGGAATTTGGTCTTATTCCTCTGGAAGGACAAGCAGGGTGGTTTTGAAAACAGGGAAGTCATTGGCTGGACTGGTTCCTCCCTGCTTTACTCAGGGATATATATTGACTTATTTAAAATGCATTGAGCCCTTTCTGCTTGGCAGGTAATGTGAAAAGCACTTTACCAGCAGTTCTTTATTTAATCTCAACAACAACCCATACAACTGGTATCATTTTTATTTCCATTTAACAGATAGAAAACAGGCTCAGAGAGAGCTTTACATAACTTGCCCAAGATCTTAGAGCAAGTAAATGGTAGAGGCAGGATTCAAGTTTATGCATCCTGATTCCTCTTAACCCCATAAGAAAGTATCTCTCAGAGACCCAAGACTTGTGATTTTCATAGGCACTGCTGAAAACACAGCCATTCCTCATATTTGTAAGATGAATGAAATGGGATGATTTTCCCTAAATAAAAAAGGTGCAGTCCATGGCCCTTTGAATGTGTGTGTTTGGTGGGGGAGGAGGAGATGCAGTAGCATCTGGCTCCGAATTTTAGTCCTTCTTGAACAGCATATACCCAATGTAAATTATTTCCCCTGAGTCTTCACACACTTGATCCAGTTACTGAACCATAGTCCTCATCCCCACCCCATATTTTAGGACCTTGTCTGTAATTTTCTCATACCACTCATGCCTGATGACAGATTTCTCATGGTTATTTGCAAAAGCACAAATACAAATGCTATTAACTGGTAATAAAACTAGCCAGCCGTTTCTAAAACTCAGTGTCGGCAACTGCTTAGTGGTCTTTGGGGACCCTGAGTTTGTCAGATCCCACTAAAGCAAACATTACTTTTGATACAAAAATGCCAGGGGTGGCAAATGCCACATATGCAGTGATTTGAGACTAAGACAAGGCAGTACACAGTCAGGTATGGGGTGACGGGGTATGGATAGTGAGTTCTAGTCATGCTCAGAAATAGAAATGGTTAGCATGGTGGGAGCAGTCAGAGGGGAAACCACTGCTCCTGCCACTCACTGCCCCTGCTCTCCTTATACGTCACCTGACCTCAGTATCTGATGTGTAAAATGACAGAGCTCAGTTGATCACTCAACAAATCCCTTTTGAGCACCGACCATAATTCAGGCACTTTGTAGTCCTGGTGATACAGTGTTGAAGAAGACAATGATTTTATCCTAATGGATTTTATAGTGTGGTGGGGAAGAAAGAGAAGTCAGACGATAAACAGATAAATAAATAGATATGTTATATGGTAGGTAGTGACAAAGGCTACAAATAAAAGTAAGTCAAGGTAAAAGGATAGTGACTAGCAGTGGGGGTGCCAGAAAGGGAGGCTAGAGGGATCTCTCTGATGAAATAACGTTAGACTAGGGGTGTGGATGAAGTGAGGGAGCAACCCAAACTCAAACCTGTGAGAAGAGCATTCCTGGAAGAAGGAGCAGGGAGGAAAAGGCCCTGAGATAGGAAGAGCGCAATGTGTCTGATGAGCAGCAAGGAGACCAGTGTGGCTGGGTCACCAGGAGAGTTGGGGAGTGGCGGGAAATGAGGAGCACCCAGGAGCCACAGCATGGAGGGACTGGCAGGCCATGGGAAGGAGCTCAGATGGGAAGCCCCTGAAGGCTTTAGAGGGTGTGCCAGGCCGGGCGTAGTGGCTCACACCTGTAATCCCAGCACTTTGGGAGGCTGAGGCGGGTGGATTGCCTGAGCTCAGTTCAAGACCAGCCCGGGCAACATGGCAAAACCTCATCTCTACAAAAAATACAAAGAAAAAAATAGCTGGGCATGGTGGTAAGTGCCTGTAGTCCCAGCTACTTGAGGGGCTGAGGTGGGAGAATCACTTTAGCCCAGGAGGTTGAGGCTGCAGTGAAATGAGATTGCACAACGGCAGTCCAGCCTGGGTGACAAAGTGAGAACGTGTCTTTAAAAAAAAAAAAAAAAAAAAAAGGGTGTGTGCCAGAGTATCTCGAACCCTCTCTGAATCTAAGCCTTGAGACTTGAGCAGGACCATCCTAAATAAGTAGGACCTAGACTGGAGGAATACGAATGCTAAGTATTCACATTTAAGATGGTATGGGCTCCTTTGCAGTTAGATAGTCACTTAATTAGGGAGGTAACCAAAGCAAGCAGAAAAAAATACCAGAGTTAGAGGTTCAGAGACAAAAGAGAGTCCCAAGCATCTCATGAGCAAATTGGGAAATCCATGGTACCACTGACCTCTTGAGGCAGCCAGTCCCTTATACTGTCTTTTCTGGCCAAAGACTCTTAATATGGTGCCCTGTTAGGGCCATGCAAGGCGCTGTCCTCCTAAATACCAACCTGCCATTTGAAACTTATTCCTCCTGTGTTTCTTTGCCACTGTTATCTGTACTATAGATTACAGGTAGTTGTTAATGTAAAATAAATCCAAGCTAACTTGGTACTTCCCAAATTTCCTAGGAGTCTACTAAGGTAGAAGAGAGAAAATTACGGCCCCAGAGCCTCTGGAAGTTGTAAGGTAAGAAGCAGTCTGTTGCAAGCAGGAAACTTAATTGAAGATTCACGTTTTGTCATAAAATTCACGTGAATGTTGCATTCTATTTCAGGTCTATTTGTAAGAACTTAACAGCAATGTTTTATGTTACTCAATGACCAAATATGATCTACCAAGAAAGTATGTCACATACATTATCCTGTGCTTTGCCACACACCTGGCACACTCTACTATGTCCCTATGACTGGGAAAATGCAACTTTTTCTGGTTGAAAAGCATTAAGTTGATAACTAAACTTAACCCAATTAAAGCACTCTTCTCTCCAGAAAGATCGTAAGTCATTGCTAATCTTTGTGATTTCGAAGATCAGGGCTCACCACTGGAAGGGATATATGAGGCAGAGGGCTCCTAAAGCAGATCTGGGTGTCTTCTTAAATAAAGACCCTAATGTCAGGCCTGATTCCACAGTTGTTTATCTTAGGAAAGCCCAAGCCATTTCAACTATGGGTTGAGTCACCAATACAGGTTGGAAATATTCTGCATCTCAGCCGTGTCGGAACATCAGCCAGCATCAATGAGAATAGCATGCACAATATGGCAGCTTCATAGCCAGTACACAAGTGTGAGTACATTCCTTCAGTGTCACATGCCTTAGAAAATAATGTTGCAGTGAAGATGAAAAGCATTCACAAACTGACGTTTCTGTTTACCTAAGTGGTAGTTAGCAGCATCTCTGAGTGGCGATGTTTCTCATATTGTTTAATATCTGACAATATATTGGCTCATATTCTAGTGGATTTGATATAAGATGGTTACTTGTACATACACAGTTGTCTGTAGAGACAGAAGAATGTACTTATTTTGGGGGAAAAAGGAAATTAGAAGGATATATACATTCATGATACATGCGTCAATATCACTGTGACTATGCAATGCTGTATTTGGAGGGACTTACTCTAAATACCATCCTTTCTTCCATCACATAATGCACATAATCACAGGCTTTCTGGCTCCTAGAAAAGGAAAGAATGCCATGTTGAATGCTGTGGATACTAGGGGATTGAGCTGGCTGCTGCTGCCATACAGTGGGGACTGCTGAAATGGCAGCCACAGGAAGTGTCACCTGCTTCCAGTCAAAGAGAAAATGTAAAATATTTACCGTCTATGCAATTCTTATTTTCAGTTCTCTCAAATTAACAACAACTATCTATTATTAAATAGCACTCACAGAATGCTTTATATAATTGCAAGTGCATTGTGCAGCACAAAATGTACTGAAGATATAGTAAATATGTAATTTCATTCTGTCATTTTACCTTATTTATTAAATATCTAGTTTTTCTTGTATTTACAGTAAGACTACTTTTTAAAATTCAGGTCTGATACATGTTTTTATAGTTAATTTTTAAAATAGTATACTAAGTCCAAGTAAGTAGCATTTTTGCTTTAGGGTGCAAAAATATCTCAGTCTGTGATGACAATTTTTGTTCTATGAGAGCTCCCCTTCTGTTTAAGTTAAGCATTGTTTTTAGGTAGAATATTCCTACCCCCAAAATTTAAGAATTCTTATAAAATAAATAGAAGTCTTTGTTTAACTTATAAGTTAGTTCTTAAACTGGATACTGAAAGAATACTCTAATGGTTGACTTCCCAAATTGATACAGGCAGATGCAGGGATGGGTTATTTGGGCAGCTTTCCAGGGCACCAATCAACCAGGAGAACTGAAACATCAAGGAAAACATAATGAAATGAATGTATGAAATCTCTGTTTCAGGCAGACTATTATATCTAATCTGAAGGAACATTTGTGATAAGCTTTTTGCATTTGGGAGGAAAACCCCCAAGTAGGAAGATAAAACTGACTGTATGAAGAGTTTGAAACACTTAGCCAACTAGGAATAGAGGGGACATTTCCTTTTTTTATTTTATAATTTCAACTTTTATTTTAGATTCAGGGGGTACATGTGCAGATTTGTTTCATGGGTGTATTGTGACCCTGGGGTTGGGGTATGAATGACTCCATCATCCAGGTACTCAGTAAAGACCCAATAGGCAGTTTTTCAGCCCTTGTCACCCTCCCTCTCTCCCTTCCCCATGAGGGAACTTTCTTAATCTGAAAGGGTCTTTACCAAAAATACTCAGCAATTATCATATTAAATGGTTAATTATTAAGAGCAATGCAGTAACAACTTGTAATAGTGAAAAAAGTGGAAAACTTTAATATCCGTCAATCAGAGTAGATAAATTGTGTGTGGTGTTATTGCACAATGGAATACTAAATAGCAGCTAAAATTAATTAGCCACTTGGATCTACATGGGTAAAGCTTGAAAACATGTTTAGAGAAAAGAGCCAGTTACAGAGTATTGAGTGAAACGTACTGTAATTCCTGTAAACTTCAAAAACACACAGCAGCATTGCATATTGTTCCCAGATTCATACAAGCATAAATGTATGGATGCTCAAAGTCTTGATAGTGTTGCCACTGGGGAAAGTGGAAAATATATAGGCCTTCACTTTCATGTGATACTTCACTTTTTTAAGAAAGAAAAAAAACAAGAAGAGGAAGAAGAGGAGGAAGAGGGAATATAGCAATTATGTCCAAATATTAAACACTTTTATAATTTTGTGTGGTGGTTACCTAAGTGTTTTTCATATTATAGTTCCCTTTTTCCACTAAAAAGCAAAAGAGGCTGATCTGATTCATCGCAGAATCTTTGCTATGCCAAGTATAATTTGCAAGTCTGGGGCCAGATCTAAACAAACCAAGGGCAGAATGATCAGCATTTCTTCTCAATAAATTTGATTAAACATCTCAAGAACACTGGTTTGAAGGTACATCGGATCATTCTTCTGCCAAGGACACCTCTATGTCTCCTCCAGCCCTTGAATTGACACATTCAGTCTTAAAACTTAATGTAGACATAACCATCAGTTTTGTGTGTGTGGAGCAGCTCTCTTGGTATCCTGAAACTCACAGTTAACAACTGAAATAAATTTATGTGATAAACTTTTAGAGACAAAATAAAGAATAAAATTACAGGCCAAATATTTTCAACTAAATCATGTACATCTCCTTCTAGTTTCATGCAAATACACACACACACACACGCACACACACACTCCTGTGTAAGTAAAACAGATACCATGAGAATTTGAAAGGGAAGAAAAAGAACTTGTCATTTACCTTCCTTAGGCATATAACCATTTATCTGAAATTCATTAAATCCAAAACTCTCACTCTGACTTCACTATCTGATCAAAGAAAAAGGAATAGGAAAAAAAATCATTGAAAATCTTAACAGCAGCAAGAGAATGGGGCAAGATGGGATCCTCATAGATTTTTATTTTTGTTTGGATTATCACTGTGCATTTTAGCAAATAGAAAAATGTCTATTTTTTGCTCTTTTTCTAACTCAATAGAGATACAACAACACAAACAGTCTTATAGACTCCTGTCACTCTCCAGCACAGCAGACATTAGGAACAGAAAGTTGGCAGACACAAATAAAAGAAATTTTAATTTAATTTACTACCATAAACAGCATAAACGTGACCATGCATTAGAAGCTCCCTGGAGGGAATATATCTTCAGAAATAAAATATGATTTGGGAGAATTGTATTTGAGGTGATTATTTATCTGTGTAAGGAAGCTAAAGCTTGCTGTAAAATAAATTTTGCAGTCTAGACTGCGGTCTACAGTGAAGTGAGACTATAATCTATTTGTTCCTTTTGCTTTCACAATAGAGCCACTCACAGTTGTGATGAGAATCATCCCAAATTATAAGGCATAAAAGCTGGCATTGCCTCACATATTATTAGTCTATTTGCAGATGGCACTACAATGTACAACCCAGCTGTAGTACAAGAAATGCTGATTCCACAGATACTCTGCCTGTGAGCAAAAGGGAGCTGTTAGAAATCACAGCAGAGCCACACTCTGTAAGCTTTGCAAAATGTACATTAAAGAAGTTTTTGAAAGTTATAGGAAATAACCCTACCTTCTTCAATCCATTGCAAATCTTTAGACCAAATGTGGATATAAACTAATAAATGTTTTTGTTACTCTCTAATGTAATCACAAACAATTAAGCATAATTATTTCATACAGTGGGAACTTAAAAAGACCTAATGTGTTGAACAACTAGCAAAATATATCCAGCAAAACTTCGCAAAACTTTACTTCATTAAGATTCCTCCAATATAAAATTAAAAATATTGACTATGGAGCTGCCAAATACTAAAATAGGCAACAGCAAAAAACGTTATTGGCATATATTAGAAAATTAATCTCAAAGATCGAGGATTCCAATTCTCAGGGATTTTTTTCTGATATTTTACTTATGAGCTGCCCAAAGTCTACAAGTTTAGTGTGAAAGCTAAAGTAACCAGTCAACTCCTTATATTTATATTTAATATTTGAACAGATGGAAATTCAAATCATCCTCACAAAGCTGTTATCTTCAACTCAGCAAACAGCTATAGAGGACCTGCTGTTTGCACAATGCTCAGAATGGTAACACGTATGTCTGGATAAATCTTACCACAATTTTATCACCTCCTCCAGAAAGCCTTCCCAGATGTACTCTTCTACCTTGACTGATTCATAAACTAGAGTTTATTTTATCATTATTTGAAAATATATGCTCATCACAAGAAATTTGAAAAATACAGAGAAATAGAATAAGGATGGAAAGTCATCCATAGTCTCACTAGGTAGAAGTAATTATTAAAATCTTTATGTTTCCTTACAATATTTCACTGAGAATTTTTATATAATTGCAATTATGTAATATATCCAAGATTGTACAAGCCAACATTTCAAAGTAATATACAACATCAGGCCAGGCGCAGTGGCTCAAGCCTATAATCCCAGCACTTTGGGAGGCCAAGGCGGGCGGATCACATGAGGTCATGAGTTTGAGAACAGCCTGGCCAGCATGGCAAAAACCCCATCTCTACTAAAAATACAAAAATTAGCTGAGTGTGGTGGCACACGCCTGTAATCCCAGCTACTTGGAAGGCTGAAGTGGGAGAGTCGCTTAAACCAGGGAGGCGGAGGTTGCAGTGAGCCAAGATCGCACCACTGCACTCCAGCCTGGGTGACAGAGTGAGCCTCCATCTCAAAAATAATAATAATAATAATAAATAAATAATAAAAAAATTTTAAAAAGGAATATGCAGCATCATAAACCAACTAGATCTACCAGAACAATTTACCCATCAACAGCAAATAATTTCAAATGCGCACGAAAAATTCTCCGGAATAGACCATATGTTAAGCCATAAGATGAGCCTCAATAAATTTACAAGATTAAAAATAGACGGAATATGTTCCCGAACCACAGTGGAATGAAATTAGAAATAATGACTCAAAGAAACTTGGGAAATATACAACTATAAAAATTAAAGAACACACTCTTTTTTTTTTTAACTTTTAGGTTCTGGGGTACATGTGCAGGTTTGTTATATAGGGGGTTCTGGGGTACATGTGGGGGTTTGTTATACAGATTATTTCGCAACCAAGGTACTGAGCCTAGTACCCAAAAGTTATTTTTTCTGATCCCCTCCCTCCTCCCATCCTCCACCCTCAAGTAGGCCCCAGTGTCTGTTGTTCCCCTCCTTGTGTCCATGAGTTCTCATTATTTAGCTCCCACTTGTAAATGAGAACATGCAGTATTTGATTTTCTGTTCCTGCATTAGTTTGCTAAGGCTAATGGCCTCCAGCTCCAACCATATTCCCACAATAGATTCCCATGATCTCATTCTTTCTTATGGCTGTATGGTATTCCATGGTGTATATGTACCACGTTTTATTTCTCCAATCTGCCACTGATGGGCACTTAGGTTGATTCCATGTCTTTGCTATTGTGAATAGTGCTGCATTGAACATATGCATGCATGTGTCTTTGTGGTAGGGTGATTTATATTCCTTTGGGTATATACCCAGTAATGGGATTGCTGGGTCAGATGGTAGCTCTGTTTTTAGCTCTTTGAGGACTCACACACCGCTTTTCACAATTTGAACTAATTTACACTCCCACCAACAGCATATAAGCATCCCCTTTTCTCTGCAACCTCGCTAGCATCTGTTATTTTTTTGACTTTTTAATAATAGCCATTCTGACTGGTGTGAGATGGTGTCTCATTGTGGTTTTGATTTGCATTTCTCTAATGATCAGTGATGTTGAGCTTTTTCTCCGAAGCTTGTTGGCCGCATGTATGTCTTCTTTTGAAAAATGTCTGTTCATGTCCTTTACCCACTTTTTAATGGGGTTGTTTGTTTCTCGTAAATTTGTTTAAGTTCTTTATAGATGCTGGATATTAGACCTTTGCCAGAGGCATAGTTTGCAGATATTTTCTCCCATTCTGTAGGTCATTTACTCTGTTGACAGTTTCTTTTGCTGTGCAGAAGCTCTAAGTTTAATTAGATCCCATTTGTCATTTTTTGCTTTTGTTGCAATTGCTTTTGGCATTTTGTCATGGCTTCCCTTCCCCTTCCATCATGATTGTAAGCTTCCTGAGCACCTCAGCAGAAACGGATGCCAGCACTAGCTTCATGTACAGCCTGCAGAACTGCAAGCCAAACAAACCTCTTTTCTTTATAAATTACCCAATCTCAAGTATGACTTTACGCAATGCAAAATAGACTAACACAATATAAATGCAAAAATACTCAAGAAAATGCTAACAAACTGACTCCAGCAACACATAAAAAGATTATACACCATGACCAAGTGGAATTTATCACAAGAACACAACATTGGTTTAACATCTGGTAATCAATCATTGTAAACACAATATTAATAGAATAAAGAACAAACCCCATATGATTACTTCAATAGATACAGAAACAAATTGATGAAATACAACACCCTTTCATGATAAAAGTATTCAACAAAGTAGGAATAGAAGAGAACTTTCTCAGTCCAATAAAGAGCATCTTTTTAAAAATCTACAATTAACATAATACTTAATAGGAAAAGACTGAATGCTTTCCCCCTACCATTAAAAACAAGAAAAATACTCACTTTTACCACTCTATTTGATGTTATTAAAAACAAGAAAAATACTCACTTTTACCACTCTATTTGATGTTGTACTGAACACAAATTTGCCTGGGCAAGAGAAATAGATAATATCCAATTGTAAGGAAGAAGTAGAACCATCTCTGCTCAGAGATTACATGATCTTGTATGTAGAAAATCCTAAGGAATGCAAAAAAACTATAAAAACTAATTAAAGTGTTTAGCAAGTTTCAAGACACAAGATCAATATACAAAAAGCAGTTATATTTCTATATACCAGCAATGAACAACATGGAACTGTAATTAAGAAAACAGTTTTAGTCACAATAACATCAAAAAGAATAAAATTCTTAGGGATAAATTTAACAAAAGAAGTGCAAGACTTGAATACTGAAATTTAAGTTATAAATAAATAGAAAGACATCCCCTGTTTATGGATTGGAAGGCTTAATATTGTTAAGATGGCAATACTTCCCAAATTGTTCTACAGATTCAATGTAATCTCTATAAAAATTCACCTGGTTTCTTTGCAGAAATTGGCAAACTGATCCTAAAATTTATATACAGCTGCATGGGACCCAGAATAGCAAAAACAAAACAAAACAAAACAAAATCTTTAAAAAGAAGAACAAAATTGAGAGGATTCACACTTCCCAATTACAACACTTACTACTAAGCAACAGTAATAAAGAAAATGTGGTGCAGTCGTAAAGATAGACAAACATATCAATAGAATTAATTGAGAGTCCAGAAATAAGCCTGGATGCCTATCATCAACTGATTTTCGACAAGGGTGTCAAGTCGCTTGAATATGGACAGAATAGTTTTTTTTTTTTTAAATAAATGGTGCTGGGACAACAGAATATCTACATGCCAAAAAAAAAAAAAAAAGGTTTGACCTCTACTTCACACCATATATAAAAGTTAACTCAGAAACAGTGACATGTACCTGTAGTCCTTGCTACCCAGGAGGCTGAGAGGCAGGAGGATCCCTGATCTCAAGCTCAGGAGTTCAAGACCAGCCTGGGCAACATAGCAAGACACCATCTCAAAAAGACAAAAATGAACTCAGGACCATAGGCCTACATGTAAAAGCAGAAACTGTGAAGACCTTGGATTAGGCAACAGTTTCTTAGATAAAACACAAAGCACGAAAAGACAAGAAATAGATAAATTGGACTTACATCAAAATTTAAAATTTCTGTGTTTCAAGTGATACTGTCAAGAAAATGAAAAAACCCACAGAATGGGAGAAAATATTTGCAAATCAAATAGCTGCCGAGGGACTTCTATACAGAGCAAAGGACTCTTACAACTCAACAATAAGAAGAAGACAAAGAGCTCAACTGCTTTTAAATGGGCAAAGAATTTGAAAAGACAATTATTTGGAGAAGAAATACAAATAACCAAAAGAACATTTAAAATGTTCAATGGCATATCACTGGGAAAAGAAAATCAAAACCATTTCATACCCATCAGGATAACCACAATTTTAAAAACAGAAAATAACAAGTGTTGGCAAGGATATGAAGACATTTTAACCCTCATACTTTCCTTGTGGTATTACAAAATGGCACAGCTGATTTGGAAAACAATTTGGTGGTTTCCAAAAAATGTTAAACATGGAGCTAACATGATCCAGCAATTTCACTCCTAGGTATATACAAAAAAATTTTAAACATGTGTCCACACAAAAACTTGTCTGCAAATGTTCATAGCAGTCATATTCAAAACAGACAAAAAATGGAAACAATTTAAATGTCAATCAGCTGATGAATGGATACACAAAATGTAATATGCCACTATGATGGAATATTATTCGTCTATAAAAGGAATGAAATGGCCGGGCACGGTGGCTCACGCCTGTAATCCCAGCACTTTCGGAGGCTGTGGCAGGCGGATCAAGAGGTCAGGAGTTCGAGACCAGCCTGACCAACATGCTGAAACCCTGTCTCTACTAAAAATATTTACAAAAAGATTAGTCAGTGTGGTGGCGGGCGCCTGTAATCCCAGCTACTCAGGAAGCTGAGGTAGGAGAATCGCTTGAACCCAGGAGGCAGAGGTTGCAGTGATCAGAGATCAAGCCACTGCGCTCCAGCCTGGGTGACAGAGGGAGACTCCATCTCAAAAAAAAAAAAAAAAACCGGCATGAAATACTGACACATGCTACCACATGCATAAACCTTGAAAACGTTATGCTAAGTCAAACAAGCTAGACACAAAAGGCAACATATTGTAGGATCATTTATATGAAGTTCCATAATAGGCAAATCCATACACAAGGAAGTAGATTAGGGGTTGCCCAGGACTGGATGGGTGGAAGGGCAGAGAATGAAGAATGACTGCTAATGGGTGGAGGATTTCTCTTTGGGGTGATGAAACTGTTCTGTAATTAAATCGTGGCGATGGTTGCAGGTTACACAATTCCAAGTATAGTAAAAATCACCAAACTGCACACATATAAAAGGTGGATTATATGATATATAAATGATCAAGTAGAGAACAATTAATAAACAGTAATTTTTAAGCAGAGTAGAACTCTCACAAATCATAGATAGAAAATGATCTGCAAAGGAATTTGACATCACTTCTGTCCCTGGCTCGTGTATTTAACTTTCCCAATTAAAAAAAAAATGCTGAAGGCATTCAAGATAAATTACCTTTATTATCTACTCTATCAGATTTCTTTCAAACTGAAAAAACAATACATGCTTGTACTGCCACTTATTTCCCAAGAAAAAAAATCCTGAGTATCAAAGAAAAACCCAACAACACTCGCCTTTCCTGTGACTCTCACTCCTGCTATTATCCCTTCCTGAAAACAAGAAATGTTAACTTAGTGTCCACATTTTTCTACATTCATATGAATGCACACACTGAAAATATTCACACCAATAAAAGGCTTTTCTGATTTTACAAAAATACAATCATTTATATACATTTCTCTGCAATGTACTTTGCTGGTGGCCTTTCCTATCGGTCATTGCATATAAATCTAACTCCTCTTTATTGGTAGCTACATAATATTCCAGAAATACGGACATGCCACAGTTGATTCAATCACTCCCTATTGATGGCATTCAAGTTGTTTTATGTTGCTTCGTCACATTCAATGTGTATCTTTATACATATCCTTATAAGCTAGTTCTTTTATTTTTGTAGGATAAAATCCTTCAATATAAGTTTTAAGGACACAGGAAATCATCACTTGGCTTAGCAATAAAAAAGTCCATTATGTTGCATTAAGCACCCTGCTGGGTGGAATCAGGGGAAAATGTATTTATTTCTCAGCACTGAATCATCACCCTGTGTATAGATTAGCTTTTGTTTGCAAATACATAAACAAAATACAAATTACATGTGTTCACCGAACAAAGCTTTGAATTCTAGCTGCACCAGGGAGCAAAGGATGTATGGTGAGAAACGCATTTCCTGGTACGGGAAATGAGCAGCAGGGCAAGGAAGCAGCTTGAGGAAGCACTGCTGGACCAAGCTTCACCTTTGCCTGCAAAATCCCCCTGAAAATAAACACTGCACAGGGATCCTGAGTGCAGGGTTACAGTTAGGTTTGGGATTAGGCTTAGGTGAGAACCACAAGTCCTTTCAGACCATGCTGGTCCTTATTTAGCTCTCTAGTTTGCTTCTCTTGGTTGACTGGAGCAGTTTTTTCAAGAAGGTAGTGTGGATGGTGTGATTCCTGTGCCCATATAAGTCTAGGAATAACTTTCTATTGCCATCACACACAAAAGACAACTTTGCTTATTTTAAACTTTACTTGTCCCCCTCCAAATTCTGTAGATACTGAAGTTTTTTAAGCCTTCTAGCATATAGTGATTGTGAAGACAACCCAACTTTTGTTTATTTGCTGGTGTCATTAGAAGATATTTAAAAATACTCCCATTCCAGCAGGTGTAGCTAAAAAGAGAAAAGAAAAAAAAGAAGGTATTTTCAAACCTCCATAATTGCGTGCTCTGCTCCTGCATTTTTCCCAGAAGTATGTGTAAAGGGGTGTCCGTGTGTGTGTGTAGAATATAAATACAGTAAATTAAAAAATAAACTCTCTGACTGGGTGTGGTGGCTCACACCTGTAATCCTAGCACTTTGGGAGGCCAAGGCAGGTGGATCATCTGAGGTCAAGACACCAGCCTGGCCAACATGGCGAAACCCTGTCTCTACCAAAAATACAAAACTTAGCCAGGTGCAGTGGTATACCCCTGTAATTCCAGCTACTTGGGAGGCTAAGGCATGAGAATTGCTTGAACCTGGGAGGCAGAAGTTGCAGTGAGCCGAGATGATGCCACTGCACTCCAGCCTGGGTGACAGAGCAAGACTGTCTCCAAAAACAAAAAACTGTCATTAAAATGGCCAACGGCTAAACCATCCGGTCTAATGCACTCACCGCTTATCTAAAGTAATAAAATAAGGAAGGAAAGTCATATGAAATATGCCCACAGCAACATGATTATATCAGTAATTGTGAGTCTTGAAGACCCAAACAGAAAGGCCACAGAAAATTAGCCTGATGTGATAATTTAGAGATCTGATTTTACTATTCTCTTGCTTTATGTTATTCAATGCCACCAGAAGTAGCCATCCTACGCTGTTGTTCCAGAATGTTTAAATTATTTTTTGTCATCAGCTACTCAGTTTTTCAGAGCACCACCTTCTGGCGCACATAGAGGGAACATAACAGTTGTTTTACGCTGTTGGGATACTAACCCGCAATATGAAAGCGAATTTTCCCCCTTTTCCGCATTCTGGCCAGTTCCCTGCTCCTCAAAAATCTACCTTTCTCTTAGGGTATCTTGCCAACTGGAGCAAAAGTGGAAGTTATAAGTAGAATATAGGGGAACTCAGAACCTAGAAAAGGTAACCCAACAGGTTTAAAAAAGAAACAAGGGCCAATCCTGGAATTTGTAAGAAGTGATAAAAGACATTATGGCATTGAAACTAGGATGAATGAGCAGATGCAACTATATTCTGTCATTTTATTGCTCTGCTAAAGTTTCAGTTCCAGAGAGACACTCCTGTTAGTCTCAGGTTGCATTCCCATTTCTTGGAAGGAAAGGACAAAATATCTTGACTTATGGTTCCATTGTAATGACTCAAGTAAAGAGGAGTCAGTTTCCCAAAATAGCATCAGAGTGCTTTTAGGAGAAAAAACTGCTGAACCATTCCTGCAATTGACAGATAGATTGTCTTTTCTAAATAGATTTATAGGACTTTTTAAAAATCTGTATAATTGAAAATTTTTCTTTGGATATCTGTAGATGTGGATCTCTCCTGTTTTCATCTGAAATGCAGTGAGCCCCTGCAACCTGCAAACTTAGGTTTTATTTCATCTTTTATGATTGCTTCTATTCCATGTGTTGTGCTATCTTCCCAAGAAACACAAAGTAATAATATGTTAGAGCTTTCATTTTCTCTCTTTCCTTCTGCTTGTGCATTTTCTTCTGCATCCTAGAAAAGCTTCTCAAATTTGTTCAGTACATAACTGATTCTGATTTACAATTAGTACTGATCATGTTATTGTGCTCTTGGTTTACTTGAAAGCCTTCCGTATCTCAGCATGCTGTCTTCTTTCAGCCTATTGTCTCTTCACGGTGTTATGTTCCTGTTTCACAACACAATGCCTCATTGAATTCTATTATTGCAGATTCTAAACAATCTCCTGTAATTTTCTTCTGATTCCTATAGGCTCTCCAGAGATAGAATCTTTCTATGAGGTTCCAGAGTACTGTCCCTTATCCATTGTTCTGCAATATTTCTAACTGGGCTCATGTTTTGCTGATGTTTACTCATTCTCAAATGAGGCAAGATCTATCCACACTGGTTGAAAGCTAACAGGTAGGTGGTAGTTGCCCTTGACTCCATTCTCTACCTGCTTCAATATGAATCAAAGAATCAACTCAGGTCTTTAAGGGATAGACCAATGTATCCAGCTCACAGTTGATTTCCCAGTCATCTTGAGAAACAACCTACCGGTGAAGTAGCATCTTTGCCTACCTCCATGGTCCAGTTCTTCATGATAAGCTTCACTGTGACTTAAAATCACACTGCTCGGCAGTATCACCCGGTACCTGGACCTTGAGTTTTTAGAAAGCCCCACTCTGGCGCTTTTTGGATTATGTCTTTCTCTACCACAAGAGGAATCTGCAAGACCAAGGGCATGTGCCCACCCAGAGCCCTTCTAGACCACATCCTAGAAGCTCAAGAGCCTGGAATTCTCTGCCCAAACAACCCCAAGCCTGCTTGCTGGACCTGTAGAGGCCTTGTCCGTAGGTACATCCTCCAAGGGGTAAACCACACCACTGGTGTTTACACTCCCAGGCCCAAAGAATGGCCAGGGCAGCTATTTGCAGGGGCTCTGGACATTCCAGTTGGGGCATCCACACACGTACTCAAAGCTGCTTGCAATGAAGGAGACAGTGATGGAAAGGGAAGGGGGCCCAGGTGGGGGCCAATGAGCTTGGGCCCAGCCTTCTCCTGGCCACCACATTTCATCATGAAACTCCAAGGAATTTGAAAATTCAAAATTTGAACCTGGCCTTCCAAACTATTTTGAAAGCATATTTGTCAAAGTAAAGTGATAGAATTTATTTTATCTAACCTTGAACGCTCTGTCCCAGGTCCTGTAAATATTAGGAGTGGCCTAAGGAGCGACTTCTAAGACTCATACTGCCTCCTCCCACTCATAAAGAAGCAGCTACTTAGTTCCAGAGGCTCTTCATAAGTGTGTGTGTCAGTAAGTAAAACATAATCAAGAAGGGTCCAAGCTTGCAGTCCCTGGATGAATTGCCATCACACTCATGTGTGAACAGGGCTCCCAAAGCTTTAAAACTGGCTGTGCTGTTCTCTTTGCTTTACCTACACTCTATCAGGCATCTTCTAAAATTAAACTGTTGCATCCACATTGAAAATCTCCTCAGGCAGGTGTCATCCACACCACCTCCCTCTCACCCCCTCGATGATCTCCCACAGTATTCTACAGAATTTTTAGCAACCACGATGTAAACCACCTTCGTGTTCCAACCAGAACTCCTGGGATCTGTGTGTGTGGTGTGTGTGTACTCCTTCAACTTCTGTGGGTCTTTACTTCTAACAGCCCATACCTGTGACTCTTTTAGAGGACTGCCATCAAGCTATAAGGCCACTTTTCCCCAACAGACAGAAAACAAGGAACACTTGGGGATTTACATCTCCTTGTTTGGCCCTTAGACAATAATCAACTTGTATTGGAATATGAAACCCAGCTCCCTGGCCTGAGTCTGGTCAAACTCTCAGGGTAACTTCCCCACCAGAATTCCTCAAATACATCAAGCCAAAGTTACCTCCCCCGAGGCTTTACCTGAAATCACACGCTTCCGCTTCCTTGTCCTGCTTCCCCTGCTCCTCATTGGTTTCTCATGGGAACTTCAGTATCCATACCTGGGAAAGCCAGCCTAAGACACGTGGTGTTCCTTCTCCCCACCTCAGGACTTAATTTAATGTTAGGCAGATTCCAATGAGGCTTGGGTCTTTGGAACCATCCAAGGCATGCAGAGTTTGCAACAATATTTGCAGCAGCAGCCCCTCTGCCATGTTTAATCTGTAATCTCTCAGACCAACTCCTAGCCCTATCTGAAATTAGCAATATGTCAATAGGCATCTGGTATTGATGCTGACCCTACGGCCATTGTTAGGGGATCTTAATGACTTTTTTTCTTTTTCTTGGGAAACATGGGGAATTAGAACATTGTGATTTTTATTTATTGCTCTTGAGTGCCCATCTTTCAGAAAATGAATTATACTAAACTCAACGAGAGATGAGATCATTTTATGTTTGCCAAATTCCAGTGAGAAATCTCAGTCCAGAAATTATGCTTTCTTACTGATTTAATGAATGTATTTTAAAAATAAAGAGGAAAAGAATTTCCCATTAAATCCACCTCAAATGAGGTAAATTTACACTTAGATACCCCAAATGCCACTAGGGCCAACAATTTCTTCCCAGGGAAGTAAGAGAAGATGACAGAGTCCCTCCCATTCTGAGGGAATCACTTGGTTGTATCCACCCCATAAAACATATAAGCAGAGTTCATAAGTATGTCAACGTCCAGAAAAAAATTATCTCACCGTAAGAGCCAAAAAACAGTACAATAGCATCTAGGTGTGATTTGCCATTGTCCAGTGCAGAGAACAAGAAGTATATTAGAAAATCCAGTGGCATGTGGCAGCCAGCTCAAGCTGGCTTTGGAGCCTATTACACATCCTTTCCCAGCTCCAAGTTTAGTGAGGTCAGGCTCATTGTTTGAAATCAGCCATGCTGGGAGTATTTACACAATAGAAATTGGCAAATGTTACAAATCAGAGATTTTTTTTTTCCTTTGAGGGCCTAATTACCAACGTATCTTATTATAAGGAATTTTTTAAAGAACCTACTCCAGAGAAGCACATCGGTCTTGATATTGACAATATTCTAAAACGACAGCTCATACAATTTTCTAATTCATCTGTGACTCTTACTCATTTCCTGTTCATTATTGTCAATTGCATAAGCACGGCACTTTATACATTTTGCATGACTGACTTTGTTCATGAGGAACAGTCTCTTATTGAAAAATTTATTTCATATTTACATGTAGAATTCGTCATTTTGTCATCATTTTGAATTTGTAAAATTATCTTGATTTTCATTTTCATCATAATCATCAACCTTTTCTCACTAGCAAATGTAATACTCCGCTTTTATACTTTCAGACATGATTGTATTAAAAATTATGTATTAAAAATTTTACAAAACATCACTACACTCAGCAAACAGAGTCTATAGGCTAATCTATTTCAGAATAGTAAAAGCTAAAATGCCTGCTCAAAACTGCTTCCATTTTCTGTTGGTGACTGGAAATATTGACATGGTTTTGTTTGTGTCTATTAAAAAATTGTCATATAGCAGGGTAGTAGTTAATTCATTCCATAATTTGGATTTAATGAGGAAATCTAATTTATTTATTTTGTCTATAATTAATCTGATCTTCCTACTTCAATTTCTTACCACGGTTTAGCAGAGGAAAATTAACTAAATGTTCAGTACAATTTAAAGTTTATTTCAAACCAATCATTTATGTTGTTTTATACATTTATATCTTTATCCCTTGGTTCATACACTGTTATCTCTTAACTCCCTGTCATGTGAGGGAAAGATATTAGCAGCCCCACCCTTCTTCTCCTGGAACATTCTACTTCCTAGCTTCTGCCAACTGTTTATTTAGTCTTGTTGTTAAAAGGATAACTACATCCAAAATGCATGATTTTTGATTGTGCATTTATACTTAATGGAAGACCAGGTGACCGTCCAGAGTATTTCCTGCTGTTCTATCCCTGTCAGGTCTTTCCCACCACCAAGACGGCTGACTGGATGCTCCGTGTGTGTCTGTGGAGTTTGACTAGCAGACTTCACTACAGGGGAGACAGTTGGGGCACTAGACCTGGGCCCCCAAGTGACATATTGGCACTAAGATTGTAAATGTTTCCATTATTATAGTAATAAAATCAATGATGATAGATAAGGCATCACGAGGTAAACTAGCAGTACTTGAAACCCCTCTTTCCAATTTCTCATAAGATATCCAACAAAATGGAAAGGACTATATATTGGTAATAATAGTGTAACTACAATAAGAAAAGACCATTCCCCAAAGTCTAGGCTGCACCATCAGTAGGGATGGCCTAAGAAGCGAAGTGCTGGGCTTTTACAGACTGACACAGTCCCTCACAGAAAATAGAAAGAGGTCTGCCCCCACAAGGAGCATAGGAAGATTCCAGACCATGAAATAAGTGGACATTACACTACTGCACACAAACTGTCTGTTGAACTGCCAAGTGCAAGGTCCTTCCACCCCTCCTTCGGCCATTTACACTGTCACACCTGTTGATCAGCAGTAGCCACTGTCAAGATATAGGGAAGGTAGCGTTTAGACCCAAGCTAAGTCAAGTTAGGTGACTGGCACCACTACACTATGTCACCAGAACACATCATATGACCCATATGAACTCGGATGGTCCTGAAACGTCTTCCTGTGTGCAAAGAGTCAGGGAAGAAGGTGGCAAATAACAACAGAGATTCAGTTGCCACAGATATGATACTTATTCTTC
Source organism: Chlorocebus sabaeus (assembly GCF_047675955.1). Lineage (NCBI taxonomy): Eukaryota > Metazoa > Chordata > Mammalia > Primates > Cercopithecidae > Chlorocebus > Chlorocebus sabaeus. The sequence continues at coordinate 25,169,616 of NC_132907.1, forward strand.
TGAAATGTTTAATGAAGTTATTTCTTAATCAGTTCAGGCTACATAACAAATTACCATAGACTGGTTGGTTTATAAACAACAGAAATTTATTTCTCATAGTGCTGGAGGCTTGAAGTCTGAGATCAGGGTGCCAGTATGGCCAGGTTCTGGTAAGGGCCCTCTTGCAAGTTGCAGATGGCTGACCTCTTGCTGTATCCTTACACAGTGCAAAGAAAAAGAGAGATCACTGACCTCTTCTTATAAGGACACTAATCCAATTAATGGGATCTCCATAAACTACCTCCCAAAGTCCCCTCCTCCTAATACATTGGGATTAGGGTTTCAACATATGAATTTGAAAGTGACACAAATATTCAGTACATTGCAATGATCATGCATAACATACAAAAGAAATCAAAATACTAGAATTAGGGAAAGCAAAGAGATTCCTAATAACAAAAATCACCAAACAACTCAATAGTAAACAACAAATAACCAAATTTAAAGATGGGCAAAGGACTTGAGAAGACATTTCTCAAAAAAAAAAAAAAAAAAAAAAAAAAAAAGACATACAAACGGCCAACAGGTATATTTTACAATGCTCAACTTCACTCACTAATCATCAGAGAAAGGCAAATGAAACCCACAATGAGATACCATCTCACATCTGTTAGAATGTTTATTATCAAATATATGAAATATAACAAGTGTTGGTAAGAATGTGGTGAAATGGGAACAATTGTACATTGTTGGTGAGAATGTAAAATTAGTATAACCATCATGGAAAACAGTATTGAGCTTCCTCAAAAATTAAAAATAGAACTACCACATGATCCCACAATCCCACTACTGGGTGTACATCCAAAGGAAGTGAAATCAGTATGTCTCAGAGACATCTGCATTTCCATATTTGTTGCAGCACTATTTACAATAGCCAAGATCACTTGGACTCGGGAAGGGGGACATCACACACTGGGGCCTATTATGGGGAGGGGCGAGGAGGGAGGGATTGCATTGGGAGTTATACCTGATGTAAATGACGAGTTGATGGGTGCTGACGAGTTGATGGGTGCAGCACACCAACATGGCACAAGTATACATATGTAACAAACCTGCACGTTATGCACATGTACCCTAGAACTTAAAGTATAATAATAATTTTTTTTAAAAATAGCCAAGATAGGGAATCAACCTCAGTGTTCACCAATGGATGAATGGGTGAAGAAAATGTGGTATATCTACACACAATAGAATACAATTCCGCTTTTGAAAGAAGAAAATATTGTCATTTGTAACAACATGGATCAACCTGGAAGACATTGTGCTAAGTGGAATAAGCCAGGCCCAGAAAGACTACTGCATGAGAGGTTCCACTTACATGTGGAATCTCAAAAAGCAGAACTCACGGAGGTAGAGAGTAGCATGGTGGTCGCCAGGGGCTGAAGGGCAGGGAAGCCGGGGTCTGTTTGGGGACACACAAAGTTTCAGTTAGATAGGAGGAATAAGCTCAAGAGATCTATTGCACATCATGTTGACTATAGTTAATAACAATATATTGTATATTTGAAATTTGCTAAGAGAGTAGAGTTTAAGTTTTCAGCACAAAAAAATGCTAAGTATGTGAGGTACTGCATACGTTAATCTGCTTGATTCAGCTATACCATAATGTTTACATATATCAAGACATCGTGTTATACACAATAAATACATACAAATTTTATTAGTCGATTTAGAAAATAAAAAATAAATCACAGCTGAAACACCTGTATGGCTTGGGTAGATCCTGTCCCTCACTGCTGTGTCCTCTTTCTACTGCAGAGGGCAGTGGAGGACCGGTCTCTTCGGTGTCTGGCTTCAGCATTTTAGAGCAGGACTATTCCAAACCAGCCACTGTGTCAAGGCCAGCGTTCAAAGTGACAACTCTTTCTTCCACAGCAGGTTCATTGTGAGGTTAAAGACTCCACGACCCCAGAGACTTGGACTGTTTCCCCGTTCTTCCCGTATGAATCAGACATTAAAAGGAAGAGCTGTTAAAATAAAACTGATTAAGCCCTGCCAAGTCTGTGATTATGGAAGTGGTGAATATGACGTCTCTTAGCGGTGGGGGTTCTGGGGATACGTCTACAAGTCAGTTCTCTTCTTGTCTGTGGCACAGCCTCCTTCACACCCAAGAGGGGCACCTTTATTCCTTTCCACACACACAAGATTTTAACCGTAGTTGCTTTCCGCAGAATAACACCCTCCCATCCTTCATGCCTCTCATGCTAAACAGATTCATCACTGTCATTGTCTCACTTTCCAGCGGAGAACTGGTGGCCCTGCATCCTGAGCAGGCACATGGCTCCAGAACAGCTCTGGACACTGCTGTGGATCCAAGCAGCAAGGACACTCTTGCTGTTGTTATTAGTTGATACTTTGCAGAAATGGCATCAGACTCCTCCTGTGGATCTTGACTTTCCTGTTGTTCAGTCAGTAGTGGGTTGCAGACACTTTTCATGCAGCTTTACGAACCTGTGGATCTGCCTCATCCTCTGTACCTATTGTACCCATTCCCTACATGCTCACATTAAAGTGTTCTCCTGCCAATGAATATTTGGGTTGTTTCTATTCTGGGTTATTTTTTATTTTTAATTTTTGTAGGTACATAGTAGGTGTATATATTTACGGGGTACATGAGATATTTTGATACAGGCATGCAATGCGTAATAATCATATCATGGTAAACAAGGTATCCATCTCCTCAAACATTTGTCCAATGTATTACAAACAACCCAATTACACATTTTTAGTTATTTTAATGTAGAATTAAATTATTTTTTATATAGTCACTCTGTTGTGCTAGCAAATACTAGGTCTCACTCATTCTTTCTATTTGTTGTTCCCATTAACCCTCCTCACTTCCTCCACCTCCCCCTACTACTCTTCCCAATCTCTGGTAACCATCCTACTCTCTAGCTCCATGAGTTCAATTGTTTTAATTTTTACTCCCACAAATAAATAAGAATATGCAAAGCTTGTCTTTCTGTGCCTGGCTTGTGGTTGTTTCCTTTTTTTTTTTTTTTTTTTTTTTTTTAACAGAGTCTCACTCTATCACCCAGGCTGGAGTGCAGCAGCATGATCTCAGCTCACCGCAACCTCTGCCTCCTAGGTTCAAGCGATTCTCCTGCCTCAGCCTCCTAAGTAGCTGGGACTACAGGTGAGCATCACCATGCCTGGATAATTTTTGTATTTTTAGTAGAGACAGGGTTTCACCATGTTGGCCAGGCTGGTCTCAAACTCTTGGCCTCAAGTGATCTGCCTACCTCAGCCTCCCAAAGGGCTGGGATTACAGGCGTGAGCCACCATGCCCAGCCAGTTGTTTCTAGTTTCTATTATCATAAATAATGATGCAGTGAATAGCTGCACACATCTGTAAATATTTTGTCACAGTACATTCTAAGAAGTAAAATTGCTGGACATAAGATACAGACCTTTAAAATTGCAATATGATTTTAAGCCTCTCTCCACCTGACGCTGGGCATGATGAGTAGAAGGAAAAAGGTCCACAGAGCCCAGCAGCAACAGGTCTAGGACGCCTCCACCTGCACAGGGGCAGAGCCTGTTGCCTTAAGAGTTTCTGAAGTGGGCTCCACAACAGCTTTTTGAAAACCCTCAGTGGACAAAAGGCTACTCATGCTGCTTTGGTAGAATTGGACACAGCCAGGGAGCTCGTCAGAAAAGGAGCTGCTAGTCACAGGCAGCAACAAACCCACCCCGACACGGGGATCCACTGTGGGGCTGCAATAACTGCTCCTTCTCTGAGTGATACAGGACGTTCTGAGGAAGTAGATGTGACGCCATCCAGATCCTACAGAAGACACAGGAACAAAAATTTTCTGTCGTTCACTCAAGAAGTGGCTGGCAGATGGGCAGTATGTAACGACACAAGCTCAGTGAGTACAAGCTGAGACATGACGGGAGTCTACGGCCTCATCTACACAACTTGATGTAGCTCTTCCAATTAATGGCCAGCATCTGGCTGAACTATTATAGGTGATAAAACATGCCACCATAAAACTAATTAAACTGCCAAGATGAGGCATAAGAATGAAGATGCACACACAATGAAACGATGTTTAGTCCTGATGTTGGTCCTTAAAGAGATCCTGTTTAGCCATAGCCTGAGTCCCTGACTCCATTGCACACTTGAGCCAGGATGGAAAGGGCTCCACTCACCAATGATTATTTCTCCCATATGCATGCCCTCTGCAGCTACCACTGTGTTCCACCCACAGAATGACAGTGGGCAAGTGCAAACTGACTGGAACTGACAAACTGTGGAATGACATCCTGTTCACACAAAGGTGCACGATTTGCTGGGCAAAAGGCACAGCTTCATATGAGCACAACAGTAGTCTTCACCAGAGATCAATGAGCTGGTGAATGTGGTAATTTAACCGTGACCAGGAGCCCATAGTTAAGGGAAAGGGCATCCCCGGCCATTGCCTGTATGATGAAGACTACAGGTGTGGGCTCAGGGATGTCCCCACAGTTACCAACATGAAGGAGAGCAAACACAAATGACTCTCAGCTCCTCTATATCTACTGGGCGTACCTGCATATTGCTGAATTATTGCTAGTAAGGTTAGAAAGGATTCATCCTGCACAGATTGACCACATGTAAACCTAGAAGCTGAACGCTAGTGCCATGAAGACTTTTCATTCTTTCCTGTTTAATTGTACCACCTGAAAGATTGCTAAAAGTTCCAAAATAGTTCTAAAGAACAATTGGTTTGAATTTCTCAGGTGAAATCCCAGAGCTTGCATTCCGCGCTTTTCATAATAGTCAGCTTATTATTAAACGAGTGAGACAGCGTCGTCAGCAGCCTGATTATGCTGTGCAGAGTTTCTTACAAATGTAGAACCTCAGTATGTTTACGTATATCTGGAGCTCACCACTAGCCTGAATCATCGGCGTGCTTCCTGGTTACCATAAGAAAAAATCTAGAGGAAGTCTCTTTTTTATTAGACACAGGGTCTTGCTATGTTGCACAAGCTGGCCTCGTACTCCTGGCCTCAAGCAATCCTCCCACCTCTGCCTCTGCCTCCAAAGTGAGGAAGATTACTATAACAACCAAGAATGTAACATTTATTTGGTTGAGTAAAATAACCTCACTATGAACTTGCTCAGGACAAGGAAGCTGCATAAGCTGTTGAAATTTAGGGAGATATAACTCTTGACACAATTCTTCCTCTCTAAAAATAAGAATGGCAGCTTGAGGCTACAGTTTTGTTCCAAATGTATGAGGCTAAGCTGCCTTTCAGATGAATTGACTAGCTGTCTCTTCAGAATGGAGTCAGTGACTTAGAATGAGACCATTGGTCTTACACTTCGTTGGTTATTTTCAGCATGACCCTGGCTATGGATAGAGGCAGAATGCCTCGAGGATGGGTGGTGACTGGCCAGCTATTTGGCTGCCAGATCTGGGACATGCCTAGAGCCTTATGAATGGGCTGCCTCAGGTGACCACCATCAGCTGTCCTGGTTTGATTCTGACCTATAAATTATCCATAGGAGTGACAACACAAATGGATTTGGGGACTAATTCAAAGAAAGGAATGTACAAAAATGGGTCATAAGATGAAGTTTTTTTAAACCTAATCTTTGTTTAACAAAATAAAAGATGTAGAATATTTGTAAAGCAACTCATTTTGCTTGCTCAGAAGTGGTCCTTTAATGCCTTCTTTGGAATAATGGTTAGTTATTTAAGTTATTTAATAGTGCACCAGCAATTTCTAATTTTTAAGAAGTGTAATAAGGGCTTGGTGAACTAAGGCCTGCAGGCCAAATCCAGCCCACTGCCTGATTTTGTATGGGCCCTGAGCAAGAAGAGTTTTTACATTGTTTTAACATTTGGGCAAAAAATCAAAAGAAGAATGACATATCATACATATGAAAATTATATGAAATTCAGTTTGTAGTATCTGTAAATAAGGTTGTATTGGAATACCACTTTGCTCATTAGCTGACATGTTATCTGGGACTGCTTTCGTGTTTCAATGGCAGAAGTGAGCAGCTGCGACCGAAACTGCACAGACCACCGAGGCTGAAATGTTTGAAATCTGGTCTTTCACAGAAAAAGTTTGCTGAGTTCCATTGCAGAACACTAATTCTAACTTTATTCTAAAAAGTCGAACATTGTGTGGGCTCCTTAAGTAAAACTGACAAACCAAAGGGCTCCAATTATTTTTCTTTTTCATGTGTTTAAAATAAGCAAGTGGAGCTATTTCATGGCTTTGGTCAAATACTACCTAAAATATTTCTGGGTGAGGGTTAATAAGAGATGTCATTCAGAATCTTACACTGGACAGTTTTACCAGTTGTTGATCCCAAGATGCTCAGGAGAAAATGGATTTACCAAAATGATTCCAAATCAAAATAAAATTTTAAGTTGATAAAAAGTTAAATATATACTGAGAAAAATCTTAATATATACTGATAAATTGCCCTCCAGAATATAGTACAATCCTAAATTGTACTATATTACAATCCCACCAGTAACATTTATATATCCTTGTATCTATCCATTTCCCCGTATCCTTGCCAACAACTGATCTAGTGAAAAATGATGCCTTTAAATTTATAGTTTCCTGCTTATAGGTGACAATAAGCATGTTTTCATGTTTATTGGTAATTTTTTATTTCATATTCTGTGAATTGCCTGTGTATATCCTTTGCCAATTTTTTTACTGAGTTGCTTTTCTTATTAATATTTAATTTTGTAAGATTTACTATTGTTTAGGGGTCTCAAAGTGCAGTCAGTTTTCAGAAAGCAAACACAATCTGATACCACAATCCTAATTAAACTCTTGTCCAAGTCAGTGCTGGGGTTAGCATATTGCCCCTAGTGTGTGTTGTACACCTAGAATAAAGCACAGAAAATTGCCAGATGATACATTAGTTATCTTGTCTAGCAAAAGCCACGTACCTCTTCTTTCCTCCTCTAAATAAGCAGTTCAAACAAAGAAGGAAATTGATCATTAAAAATAGCTGCTGATTTTATCAGCAGGACTCAACAATAGTCAAAATCAGTTTTGGGCTCTGACAGCAACAGCAAGTATTAAACATTCTCGTGTGTGCAGTAATGATGGTGATTTTTTTAGAAGATAGCAAAGGAATGTCCAGATCCTCCTGCAGAGGAAAGCGGCTAAGCAAGACCAAATCAGTTCGCCTGGGGGAAAGATTGGAGATGGAAGGAAGCTGAAGCCTTTGGAGTGTGTCATGATCAGTCAAGGTGAGGTGGATCAGCTGACAAGTTCAAAGGGCAGGGCCACGACCAAAGACAGGAGGCAGCCTATAGTTTAGGGCATGGATAGATCTGGAAAGATAGAGAGGTGGAGAGTGAAGCAAGGCAAGCCCTGGGAGCTTGCTGTTCCAGAGAGGGAGGTCACAACCTGCAATAACAGCCTTGGGACACATGTACGTGGGTGCCCAGGCTGAGGGGCCCAGGTTCTCCACTCTCACTGTGAAACCTCTGGATGCCAGGGACCGTCCCAGAGAAATGGATTCATTTGGTCCAGGGTGAAGTCCAGGCATCAGTATTTTCTAAAACCTCCCGAGTTAGCCTTCCTTGAGAACCATAGCCCTTAAGAGTCAAATCAGCAAGAGTAGATGGAGGAGGTGTGGCTGCAGCCCTGTGCAGGTGTGTAACTGCTGTGCTCGGAATGACTACCCCCAGCCGTAGTGGAAAGCTACTCTGGGCTGCCCAAAGTCAGATTTGAGAGGGCAATAAATCCCAAAGTACTACGCCATACCATGCCACAGGGAAGAGGCTTACGCTAGAGGAACTGTGTGCCATAAATTAATCTAGGAAACATGGCAGAAGTGGCTGGTCTGAGCAGAACATAATGTGTTTTGTGTGAGACTCCTGTGGATGTGTGGATCAACTACACGTCAGAATGTTCCAGTTAGAAATATAGATGAATCACTCAGGATAGAATGCTGAGCTAAGGATGTGCATTAGGAACTCACTAAAAAGAGCTGCTACCTAAGGAATCATGACCCCCAAAAATTCCTGTGTTGAGGCCCTAACCCCCAATGGGATTGTATTTGGAGACAGGGCCTTTAGGAGATGATTAGGTTTAGATAAGCCCATGAGGGTGGAGTCCTCATATGTCCCTTATAGGAAGGGACAGCGGAGAGTTTGCTGGCTCTCCCCAGCCCCCAAAGCCCCCACCATGTGAGGACACAGTCAGCAAGTGGCCTATAAGCCAGGAAGAGGGCCATGACCGGAAATTGACTGTGCTGACACCTCAATCTTAGACTTCAGCCTCCAGAACTGTGAGAAAATTAATATCTGTTGTTTAAACCACCCAGTTTATGATATTTGGTTATGCCAGCCTAAACTGACTAATACAAGAGCCATGGGAAGGGACCAGATTACACGAGGAGAGGCAGAGAGGGAGGTGAGACCATGCCCCTATAACTGAACCTCGGGACCCTATACTTACGGCAGGGCAGAGCAAAGAGATACAGAGACGATGCAAACGAACGGTCAGAGAAACAGAAATAGAACTAGGAACATGCCAAGAGAGAAGAGATTTGAAGAAGGCAGGGTTGCTCTGCAGAGTAATTGGAGAGAAGGGCACAGTGCAGTGAAGGGAGAGAAGCCCTTCACATCCTCCGCAATGAGGCAGCCTTAGAGAGACAATTTCACATGACGGAGAGAGGCAGGCAACACATTGCAGAGAAGGAGTTCTTCTTTTTCTTCTGCCCCTGGTAGGGCCTTCAGCCTGGACTGGTTAGTCCAGCTGTGGGCCATAAGGCTTTGGGCTGGAAAGAACATTCAGAACTCCTCCTCCAAAATGAGAGGATTACTTGAGGCCAGGAGTTCATGAATAGCCTAGGCAACGTAGCAATACCCAGTCTCTACAAAATATTTAAAAATTAGCCAAGTGTGGTGGTGCATGCCTGTAATCCTGTTTACTCAGGGGGCCGAGACAGGAGGATCACTTGAGCCCAGGAGTTCGAGGCTACAGTTCAGCTATGATCACATTGTCCTCTAGCCTGTGCCAACCTGGGCAATGGAATGATATCTTGAGGAGGAGGAGGAGGAGGAGGAGGAGGAGGAAGAAGAAGAAGGAGGAGGAGGAGAAGGAGGAGAAGGAGAAGAGGGAGGGGGAGGGGGGAGAAGGAGAAGGAGGGAGGATGGGGAAGAAAAGGAAGAACTCCTCCTAAACCAGCTGGTCCACCAGGAATGGTTGCTGCCTGTGTCTGGAGCCCACAGAAAAAGCAAACAGTGCTTACCTTATCCCCAAGATACACAGTCAGATTACTTTGTAGGCCTTTTCCTTATGTCCCCAGTTCCTAGCTATAACCTCATTGAATCTAGGGCCCAGCCTCTTGCCCCTCAGCCACAGGAACTGGGGGCTTGGACTCTCTCAGTTACCCACTGCCAGCTCCCTTTCTTGGGGCTGGTCCCTGCTTCCTTACATTAGCTTAGGCAAATCTCTGATTTGTACCTTGGACACTTAGCTACGACCAAGAACTGCAGCCATCTCCTGGAAGCCCTGACTTCCGGCTACCTCAGGCGTGGCTGACGCAAGACCAGGCATGTCAGTACTCCTCCACCTTGCATTAGGAACTCGCTGCTGCCAGTCATTGGTCCCTACTGGTCCCCTTCCCCATCCCACCAGTGCCCTATGCCAGCTTAGTCTGTTCCCTGCCCTCTGCCCCTCTGCCTTGAGAGCCCCAAGCATGCCAAGAGGTTGGGGCCACAGCACTAATAACACACTCTCATACTTTGCTCAGAAGCACTGTCCCAGTTGGCCCTGCTGAGTGCCTCAATGCCTCTGCCAATATGGGAGTCCATCACTTTTTTAAAATAATGTGACTGGACATCTCAACCCATTTGTCTCAATTACAAGTCAACAGAGAAAATTCAAACACTTAACAGGGTAAACATGAGAGCTGTCTCCAGGCCACAATAGTCTTCTTGCTGGAATTCAGTCATGACAAACCTTCTCTCACCTCCCTCCCTCCATATCCTCCCCAGAGAGCCTGCCTGTAGCTCCTCAGACCCAGATGATTCCACCAATGAATAGACAATAGGCTTGAAGCAAGTTTCCGGGACCAAGCCAAACCCATGCTGTCTGTGGCCCAATCTATAATGAATGATTGGGGATCTTGGAAAATGCTGTGCGTCGTATATCACCCAAGGAACAATTTCTTGTTGTCAACTTTTTAAAAGTGATTTCCAAGAGGACTTGGAAAAAAAAAAAAAAGTCCACAAGACAACATCACACTCCTTGAGCTTTGTAGAAGCCTTTGATGTGCTCAGATGAAAGAAACGGTCCTGTGTAATTAATGTAAGCCTGTGGACAATCCCCTAAGGTCTGATAGCTGTTGGCCCAAGCCTGGCGGATGCAGAGGAGGAAACAGGAGGTATTCCAGCCCTGTTTGCAGCTTCAAGAAAAGTTAGATGAGCCCTAAGTCTGTTATCACCAGTTCCCCATAAATGAGGCAGAAATGAAACCCAAACCAGAGCCTCTGCTGAGAACCCGGATATACAGAAAGGCTATGAGCATCTTTGGCCCTGGCAAAGCTACTAAACTGCCTCAGTTTCTCCACTGGAACTGAAGATGGATGCAGCTTGGACCAAACTCAATACATGTCTATACTGATACTATTCCCTATAGGTATGCGCCCTTGCTCACTCCCCAGACCCCTCTCTCCTGCCATTAGTCACTCCATAGATAGGACTGGTCAGCCCATCAACCCAAATATCTGTATCTCTAAGAAATGGTGGTGGCCTCCTTCCTCAAGAGCTGCATGTTGCTAAGTACTCCCAATGGTCAGATTCTATCTGCCTCTTCAGATCCTGGGTATGGATCTTTTATTGCTATATCCATTTTCTTGGCCTGTCCCATAATCCTCAGGCAGGCAAAAGATATAATATTATACAGAAATATAGATAACATGGCCCAAGTGGCCTACCTTACGAAATCATGCTAAGTTAGTTATAAACACAAATATCTCCTCTTACCATCTTAACAAGTCCAGCATCAGGACCAAAGCCATGCCAATTACTTTTCCGAGTTACTTGGGCCAGAGGCTATTAGTGGGAAGAATGATTCAAGTGAGGGCAGAGAACATGCCGCCTACTCAGGTAAACAGCTGCCAAGCGTCAGAACAGTCCAGGCACAGGCCGTGGGAACACTGAGTCCCAACCCTGATTTTGTCCCAAGGTCACTCTGGACTTTGTTTTCTGTCTGCCTCACCTTCTTCCTTTGTGGATGAGAACACTGGCTGCCTGCCAGAAAGGGCCAGGCTGAGGAGTCCCTAATGAGAGACCTGGCAGCACTTTATGGGTGCCCTGTGTAGAACAGCACGTCCTCGTTAGCCCACATCCGCCGCCTCTCCTCAGAGACATCAGCAGCTCCCCCAGGCAGCTCAGAGGATGCAGACACCCACAGGCCTGTCAGCGCTGTGGCCCCCCAGGGGGTCTGAAGGCCGTTCGGCTGTATCATCACTGATCATAACCAAATAATGCTGTGCTTCTATTTCTGCCAATCAGTAATTGACTTAGGATGCTTAATAAGAGCCAGACATCATCACCTCATTGACAGCCCACCAAACACAGTGGTGCTCATTCCATTAATACTGCTGAGATTTTATATGGAGTTTGTTTTTGATGCAGGGGACAATGGAGAGGCTCAACCGACCAACAGAAGTGGTCCGTGAAGACTACCGCCCACCCAAATGGTGGGGAAACTTCAGCTTTACGCCAGTCTTTTATTTTATTTTATTTTATTTTATTTTATTTTATTTTATTTTATTTCATTTCTTTTTTTTTTTTTTTTTTTGGAAACAGCTTGTCACCAGGCTGGAGTGCAGGGGCACAATGTTGGTTCACTGCAACCTCCGACTCCCAGGTTCAAGCGATTCTCCTGCCTTAGCCTCCTGAGTAGCTGGGACTACAGGCACATGCTGCCACGCCCAGGTAATTTTTGTATTTTTACTAGAGACAGGGTTTCACCATGTTGGCCAGGATGGTCTCCATGTCTTGACTTGGTGATCCCCATGGCCTCCCAAAGTACTGGGATTACAGGTGTGAGTCACCGTGCCTGGCCTAGGCCTGTCTTTTAACTTGCATCTCTCCATTTGTCATCTAGCTTTGAGTCACTTAAAATAATTGGTCCTCTCTTGGGTGAAATTGGACCATCCTTGGATCACAAAAAAATATTCCTGAAGGTAACCTACCAAACCTGTATCCGGTATTCAGTAATGAACCACGTTCTAATTACAAGGGCCTCACTTTTGGCAGTTCACAATATCTTTCCCTCTTTCCTTCTCTATTCCTTCTCCTTCAGAATCTGCAGCAGCAGCCAGTCAGTGCTGGGAACCATAACTGCATGAGTTCTTACGTCACCATGATTATCGGAAAGAAGAGCGTGGTTGCATTCAACTCTATCTGTGGTCATATGATCAGAAACCCAGGAATGACAAATCCTGCCCTGTCATCACATTTGTTTCCTACAGCAAGATTCCAAGAAGATATATGCAAGGTGCAATAGCAATATGAGAATAAATTATCATTTTATTAATTACTCTCAAATGCCTGATGTTTTCAAAAGAGCTCCGTCAAAAGTATTGAGTTGGCTGGGCGCAGTGGCTCACGCCTATAATCCCATCACTTTGGAAGGCCAAGGTGGGTGGATCACCTGGGGTCAGGAGTTCAAGACCAGCCTGGCCACCATCTCTATAAACACAAAAATAAGCCAGGTATGGTGGCAGGTGCCTGTAATCCCAGCTACTAGAGAGGCTGAGGGAGGAGAATTGATTGAACCTAGGGGTCAGAGGTTGCAGTGAGCCAAGATCACACCTTTGCACTCCAGCCTGGGTGACAAGAGCAAGATTCTGTCTCAAAACAAACAAACAAACAAACAAAAAAACCACTGAGTTATGGCCAGGTGCAGTGGCTCACACCTCTAATCCCAGTACTTTGAGAGGCGGAGGAGGGAGAATCACTTGAGGCCAGGAGTTTGAGGCCAGCCTGGATAACACAGCAAGACCCCATCTCTGCAAAAGATAATAATAATAATAATAAATAAATAAATGGTGAATTAGAACAAGTCAATTCTGCTTGAGACCTTAGCAGGACTTATTACCTCCCTGCCAAACCTAAATCTAGGGATTATCAAGCTCAGATGTGCTTTCAGAGAGCTATAAAGAGATGGATTAACTTTCAGGGTCACCCAGCATGCTATCATCCAATTTCTTCGACTCAGCATGAAAGAGAAAGAAGTGCATACAGAATAAAGTGAAAACAAGAGAAGAGTGGTGGAACCAAAGATGGCATCCTTCAAGGCACATTGCCCCACCTCCCACTAATTGTCTGGGACTCTGTTCCATCATCAGATTAGCAAGTTCTCTCCCTTTGGAGAGATACATAGAGGTATATACTCACAGGTGGCATGAAGAAGGAGCAGTGTTCCTTCCCTTACAACTGGCAACATCATTATTGCTATCATTAAGCCGAAACAAACATTCCTGTGTCTATGCAGTCATGCTAGGGAACCATTGCTTATTTACTGTGCTTCTCCTATGTAACAGGCATGGTGCAAGGTATCCACGACACCAACAGAGCTCTCTCTAGTGATTATAGCTTAAGACAACACTAAGACTCAGATGTTATATTTCAGAATGCAACTAGGAATGAGACATTGACATTGGCTACAGAAGCCCCCAAAACAGGCCTAGGCCTTGGCAATAGAGCTTCTTGCATGGTAGAGCAGGCACTCAGCTTCAGGTCATGGGGGGAACTCCAGCTAGGAAATTAATTCTGGCACATAAAAGGTAAGTAACCGAGATGTCATCTAATAGTCCAGTCAAAGGTAACAATAGGGGTGTCCTGCCAAGCAGACAGATGGGCAAAACCCACCAAGGTTGAAGGGAGGTGGTAAAATGGGAAGGGAGAGGACAAGATGGGTAAGAGAATGATACAATCTGAGGGTGACTATGAGTAACTGTTATCCAACTTGGCAGTGGGTAGGCAGTTGACCAGGAAAAGATTATTTCAAGCAGATGGAGCAGTGTATGCACAGGTCCAGAGAGAAAAGTTGGCAGATTGTATGTACCAGTTAAGTATTGCAAAATAGGGAAAGTAACAGACACCTGGGAAAAAAAAGAGACAAGTTTATTTTTGTCTTAAGTGAAAGTCCAAAAGTGGGCATTTCTTAGTTGATATGTCAGCCCCATCAAGTCTTCCCTGACCTGGACTTACTTTTCTCTTGCTATTTCATCACATTACCAGAATTACTGTCTCACGATCTCGTGATCATGGCTGCTTAAGCTCCATGCTTGACATCTGCATTAAGGAAAAAGAAATAATCAGATTTGCTATTTTGGAGGATGACTGTTTCTACATTGTGAAGAATGACTTGGAGGAGACAATACCTGTTACCAGGCTATTTAAGTAATTCAGGAAAAAGATCATTGCAATCTGGATCGCTTGAGCTCAAGAGTTCGAGACCAGCCTGGACAAAATGATGAAACCCCATCTCTACAAAAAATACAAACAGTCAGCCAGGTGCCTTGGCATGTGCCTGTAGTCCCAGCAACTTAGAAGGCTAAGGCAAGAGAATCGCTTGAGCCCGGGAGGCAGCAGAGGTTGCAGTGAGCCAAGATCACACCATTGCACTCCAGCCTTGGCAACAGGAGTGAAACCCTGTCTCAAAAAAAAAGAATATTAAAAATTCCAAAACTGATGATAAACATGAATCCAAAAATCCAGGAAACACAACATATCCCAAAAAGAAAAAAGAAATCCACACCTAGAGATACTGTGGTGAAAGAAAACCAAAAGAACAGGAGAGGATTTTGAAAAGTAGCCAGAGAAAATTTATAGATTATTTTTAATGTAGTTACAGTTTGACTGAAAGCAAATTTCTCAACAGCAACAATGGGTATTTAGAAAAAAGAGAAATAACTATCAACTTAGAGCTGTGTGCTCAAAAGCAACTATCATTCAAGAATACCAGTTGGTCCTGATTCCAGACAATTTAGGGTGAGTACATTTTGTTACTGGCAGCAAATCCTTAGGGGTCTGCAGCAACCTCAATTCTTGACTCCTCAGAAGAAAGAATTCAACCGAAGGACATAAGGCAGAGTGAGAGACTGAGGAAAGTTTTAGAGCAGGAGTGAAAGATTATTTAAAAATTTACAGCAGGAACGAAAGGTAGTAAAGTACACTTGGAAGAGGACCAAGCAGGCGACTGGAGAGAGTCAGTGCACTGTTCGACCTTTGACTTGGGGTTTCTTATGTTGGCTCTCTTTCTGCATTACTTCTCCCCTCTTGTTCTTCCCTTGGGATGGGCTGCAGGCATGTGCAGTGGCCTTCCAGCACTTGGGAGGGGCCACATGCACAGCGTGTTTACTGGAGTCATACGCATGCTCATTTGAGGCATATTCTTCCCTTACCAGTGGAATGTTCCTAGAAGGTCATGTACCAGTTAAACGCTGCCATTTTGCCTTTTAGTGCGCATGCTTGAACCCACTCGCCTGACTACTGAGATCTTATCAGGAGGCTACTGATTACCAGTTTCAGGTGTTTCTATCTGTTAGGAGACTGTCTTTTCCTGGCACAGGCTGCTTTCAATTATTATCTTAGAGAAACAGTGTAACAACTGCCTGACCATTACCTGATGGTCACCTGACATTCCTGGTTGGGGGTGGCAGGAGCCCTGCCCTGCCCTGCTCATTTCTGACTAGCTACCTACTGTAACAATTTGACTCTGTCGCTCTCATTTAACACAACTAAAACAATGGGCAAAATTCATGAGCAGCTGTCTCAGGAATATGAAAAGTAAATAATAGATAACAGAAAGATTGAGGATGGATGCCAAAATTTTAAGAATTGATCTGGTAGTGAGTTTCCCTTTTCTTTTTTTTTTTTCCTTTTGAATATCTCCTGGCCTAGATTCAAAAGCAACACAAAACTGGGTGAGGAAAGGAAGAGCTCCAAGAGGAGCCCCCTCCTGGTCTAAGGAGTGGGAAAGGAGATTTCTAAAGGTCAGAGAAAGTAGGAGAGAAATCCATGTTCTTTTTCTCTTTTTTTCCATTTTTTTCTTACCCATAGCAGCAGCAACAGTGGTAGCAGGCACTTACAGTCTGAAAGGGAGGAATCCTTCTCTCTGACCAGAGTAATTGTGATTCCAAGAGCATGGAATGAATTCCTGTTTTTCTCTCTCTCTCTCTCTCTCTCTCTCTCTCTCTCTCTCTCTCTCTCTCTCTCTCTCTTTCCCCACCCTCCTTCCATTGCTTGTCGTTGGATCCTTGGACAGAGATGCAATAAAAGGAAGTACAGAGCAGAAGAAGGAAATGAAGACCCCATATTTCTAGACCGAAGACTAAGAATGGAGGCCCCAGTCAGCTGGAAAACGTTACAGAGATCATGGAGAAGAAAAAGCTCAAGAGAGTAAACAGAAAGTGTGTGGAAAACTCCAGGCTCAATTCCAAGCTGTGTATGCATGGATCTGAACTTAAGCAGTATATTAAAAGCTTTGAGATCTGCACTATAAGGCAGACCACTTCCTCGGTCCCAGATGGGCTAATGTATATGCTGGACAGATCCAAATAGTACTACATAGGCTTTGAAAGCAGAACTGATGCAGGAACCACAGTGCACAGAAAGTAGGCCAAAACTTGAGACCTGAACCAAACAAGGTCATTGTCTCTTTTAAAATAAATCAACATTGTCCTTAAAATCTAAATAAGACCTAAAGTTTCATAATGGAGGAAGTTTGCCACACAAAAAACACTCACTTCAAAAAAATTATACAGAGCAAACATTGGAAAGAATGACTTTTTCCGTGAAGACAGACTAGGATGCAAAAATGAAAGATAAGCAAATACAATTATAAATATATTCTTTCATTGCTTTACAAATATATAAGTATATTTGTAAATATATTTACAATCTACATTTAAAACAAAACAAAATAAAACTGTGTCATGTAGCAAAAGCAACATTTAGATGGAAACATATAGCTGTGAATTCTCCATGAATAGCTCATGTTTCTGCACAGCCTGAGTCCTCTGAGTGAAGGCATTTATGGCCAATGCATAAGGAAACACTTCAGGGTAATAAAGCTTAGAGACATCTCACTCCCTAGAAATAACCCAAGGTAACAAAGATAAAGACCTCTTTCTCCTTTCCTGGAAGAGATTTACTTACATTTCAGGATGAGTAATTGCTCTCTCTGAAGTGGAGGACAGACAGATCCCAGAAGTTTTATACAAGTTGAGAGTCTTTTAATTTCAAAGTTCTTCTTTTGAATGCTCCCCATTCATTACAGGTACCATGATACCCTCATTGTTTCACCCCATAGGATTAGGGCTTAGGAAAACAGCACTATGAAGTTATTCTAGCTGGTATTTAACATAAGATATTTGAAAACAATCATGAAATGAACCCAGGTAGAAAGAAGATATATTTCATTTAATTCAAGACACTATTGATTTTATGCATTGTTTTTTATATATCATGAGCAGAAGAGGGAAATTTTAGATATTTTTAAAGCTTATTTTAGGCTTGTTTGGGTACAGTTTTATCAGCATAGTATCATTCAATTGTTTTTCAACTTCAAGTTGTCAGTGTCTGTGGCTTTTTTACATAATATTATTTTCTGGGCTGTTGAAAAAATGAATGATGCAACATTTCTTAAAAGAGTGTGCCATGATTGTCTCAGGAATTTTGTTCCATTCTACAGGTTTTGATGCTGCAAAGGATCAGAATATGCTATTCCAAAATATGCCACTTTGATGTATTTTGAGCTGAAGTCACTTGAGAAACAGCAGATTCAAGAAGGGCTCTCTGACCACCTCCTTTCTACCTAAAAGCAGGTCATAAAATTTCCCATGAGAAAGGTACCCTTCCTGTGCCAACAAGTTGTATTCTCATCACCAGAGATGGAGCATTGATACCAACTTTAATCTGTACAAAGAAACCTACTGAAATAACCCTTATCTTGCATTAGTTTCACCCACATATTTCCTAGTCACTTTCCCAAAATTTATCATCCCTAGCCCAAACCCCTTTTTCCTTTGTCTTGTCACAACTCCACAATTTATTCTCTTTGTTGAAATGGTATATAAGATCTCAGGTCTATCCAATTCTTTGGGTCATCATTTCTTTTCTATAGAAGCTCCAATGCCATGTAAAGAAAGTGAAAAGTGAAAAGACAGGCCATAACCTGGAAGAACATATTTTCAACACATATTACCAGCCAAGGATTAGTATCCAGGATATAGTTGTAATACTTCTTCAAATCAATAAAAAAGACAAAAAATCCAACAGAAAAATGGACAAATCACATGAATAGCCATTTCACAAAAGAGAAAACACAAGTGATAACTGGACATATTTTTGAATGCTCAAGATAACTAGAAACTAGTAAAATGCAGAATAAAACACAATGAGAGCATTTTACACCTACAAGATTAGCAAAACCTAGGAAATACAACAATTCTCAGTGTTAAGAGAAGAATATAAAGTTTATCAGTGTACAGGAACTCTCATGCAATGATGGTGAAAGTGTAAATTGATGCAACCATTTGAAAAGCTTGTTAGCATTATAAGTCAGTATTTACATTTTTGAGTAGCCACATTAAACAAGTAAAAAGAAACAAATGAAAGTAATTGTAATAATATATTATACTTTACTATATCTAAAATAATATTATTTTAGTAATATATTAAAATATTACTATTATTAACATGGAATCCATATTAAAAGAATTATTAATGAGATTTTTTTCATAATAAGTCTTCATAATATCCCAGATGCATTTTATACATTCAGAAGCTGAATTATCACTGGAAATCTTTGATCTCTATTTAGTTTGATAAAATTGACAGTTGAAAAAGTCATGTACATACTAAAATTGTTCCAAGCATACTTAAAAATTTTACAGTAACTACATTTCAGTATTTAAATTAAAATTAATTAGAATTAAATTAAATATTCAGTTCATCATTAATGATAGGTGCATTTCAAGTGCTCAGTAGCTACCTGTGGCTACAGTATTGAACAGCCATAGCCTTATAAGTTGGACATTTATATACCCTTTGCTATGGTTTGAATATGCCCCTCAAATTTTATGTGTGGGGAACGTAGTCCCCAAATTCATATGTCGATTGGAGGTGGGGTCTTTGAGAGATAATTAGGATTAGATAAGGTCATCAGGGTGGGACCCTCATGATGGACTTATGGCCTTATAAGAAGAGGAAAGACCTGAGCTAACAGGCATGTGCTTCCCTCTCACCACAGGATGCCCTCTGCCATGTTATGACACAGCAAAAGGGTTCTCACCAAATGCCAGTGCCATGCTCTCTGACTTCCCAGCCTCTAGAATCATGAACTGAATAAACTTTTCTTTATAAATTACCCAGCCAGTGATATTCTGTTATACCAACATAAAATGAACTAAGATACCCTTTTGACCCATTAATTCTACTCCCAAACAAAGTCCCAATATCAGTAGTTGTCTGCAAACATCAAAATATCTGGAGGGCTGGTTAAGACACAGATTTCTGTATCCCACCTCAGAGTTTCTGATTCAATGGGTCTGGTATGAGATCTAAGAATTTGCATTTCTAACTGTTTCCCACGTGATACCGAAACTGCCCTAAATGATGTGTATGAGAAAGTCTATCGCAGACTCTGTGATAGCGAAAGAATGGGCTCTAATAGCAGAAGAATGGACTTTTGTAAAGGATGGTATAAACACACAATAGAATACTATACAAAACTGGAAATGATGTGTTGTCAAACAAAACAGTAGGGATAAAACTTAGAAGTATAATACTGATGTTTTTAATAAAGTAATTTCAAGAAGACTGCAGACAGTATGTTGTTCCTTTTATAAAACTCAGAAACAAATGATATATTACATGGACGTATTTTAAAAAAAAAAAAAACTCTTTTATTTTAAAAAACAAAGTAATAAAAAACTCAAAATTGGGAATAGTGGTTGCCTCCAGGGATAGAGGGATGACATAAAGGTTAGACTAGATTCACAGATGTTCATTCTATTATTATGCTTTATAACTTACATACATGTCATGTTATTTTGAAGTATTATATATAACAACGAAAGAAAATAAAATAGAAAAATTAAAATTATACTATATATCACAGAATTTCAAATACGTTTTAAAAATTCATGCATTTATAGATGCAAAGAAAAAATCTGGAAAACATAGAAGAATGTTAACAGTGGTTATTTCTGGGTTGTAGAGTTTGGATATGTTTTTTCTTTCTCTATAAAATATGTTTTCTACAATAAACATGCAGTGTTTTATAATTAGACAAGTTTGTTTTTTTTATCTTCACCACATATGGAATTCAACTTGCTATTGTCAGTTATTCCCCAAACCCTCTGTACTTTTCTGTACCACCTCAGTACCAAACCTCAAAAATAACCCACTTCTTTTATTTACAACATATGTCTTGGAGGCCTTTTTGTGTTTTTATTAATGATAATAGTAACAATAATAGCTGACTTTTATTGAGTGCCTACTATGTGTTCTTGTGTTCTAAGTTTTTAATGAATAAACTTGGTTAATTCTTACAAACAAATGCTAGGTA
The DNA here is from genome assembly GCF_047675955.1 of Chlorocebus sabaeus. NCBI lineage: Eukaryota > Metazoa > Chordata > Mammalia > Primates > Cercopithecidae > Chlorocebus > Chlorocebus sabaeus. The sequence continues at coordinate 25,190,226 of NC_132907.1, forward strand.
GAATTGTTCTTCTCATTTTGCAAGTGTAGAAAAGGAGGTATGATGCTTACTTAAGCAGCTTGATTAAGTTTCTCCTCCCAGGCCATACCGCTAGAAAGGTGGCTTCCCATCAATGGTATCGGTGAAGAGGAAACCAAGAGTTTTCATTTCATATCTAAGTCCTGTTTTGTGGCACATTTTCTCAGAAATAACTTGGAGATATTTTCTACATACCAACAAAACGTGGGGAAAGGACTCATGGAAAATTTATTAGATTTCCTGATCTGATAAATTAAAACAAGCAATTGTAATTACTGCCAATGACAGAACTTCCTGACCAAAATCAATATCTGTCTCAATGAGTAGTGTTTGGCTATTCTCAGCCTAATCAAGACAAGCAGAAACCTGGATGACGTCAGCAGTGGTCGGGGTCAAAAAAGCCCTCAGCTTCCTCAGGCCCCAGAGACTCCTACAATTTGGTTCACCTTTCAAAGAAAACAGCCCAAAATCCATTAGCTGTGTTATTAACTGCTAGAGAAAGTTCTGTGACTGTTTCTCTCATTTTCCATGTGCGTAGATATTTCATCTTTGATGCTGAGATAATCAATCATCAAAGTTGCAAAATACAATGGGAAATAGAAGCTGATTTTTTTAAAGCAGCATCATGCTGGGATACTGAGGCCCCCTCAGTTCACAGGTTTTGCTTTTCAACCAAAAGTAGCCTGAGTCATCACCAAGCAATTTATCTAGTTTTATTTTAATAAAATCCTCAAATATATCATCTCCTCTACCCAAGCCAGCACCAAGGCCCTTTGGGAGCTTCGTGTTTCTCTCTTCTTTTCTCTCTTTCTCCTTCCTTATGCCTTAGTGATAACTTCAAGACTTTAGAAGCCCCAACTCCTTTCAAAAAATAAATAAATAAATAAAGTCTACTTAATTTCATGTCAAGGAAGTAAGCACCTCCAAAAAACAAAATCGTAAATCCATAATGACAGAAAACTTGGGTATATTTGTGGGAGCCAGCCTGAGCAGTGGCGTTTGGGTCTGATCAGATTCAGAGTGACCACAGAGGCTGTTGAGAGTCATGTTAGACCAAGCTGGTGGCTTCGCTCAGCTATCTGGAAGGGCAGAGCCACACCCCAGTCCAGTAGGTAAGGACAGGGGATTCGTCTAGGCAGAGAAACCAACACACAAACCATCCTTCTCATTAGAAGAAAATCTATAACTTAGAATGATGAATCACTTACAGGCCTCACAGTTGGTTTAAGAGAGCAGTTTCCTCTCTAAGTAAAGCCTAGAGTCTGCCAAGATTTAAATAGAAAGGAACTCAGGAAAAAAAAAAAAATCTTCAGGTGGAAGGAGCAGTAGAGTGCAGTAGTTATAGTCACAAGTTTTGGTTCAAATCCCCTTCAGCCACTCACCAGGTATGTGAGACTTTAGGTTCACTCACTGAACTCTTTCAGCCCCAGTTCCTTCATCTGTAAATACAAAGAAAGGATCTATGCCATACATTTTTTGCAAGGATTAAATATGACCATGCATACGAAGTGCCTAGTTCATAAGAACTCATAAATAGTATTTGCAAGGGTCAGCTGAACAAGGACTTCCTGTGTTGTACAACTTTAGAGCACACCATCCATACAGAATTCAATGAGAACAGTACTCTGTGGAGTTGTGCAATATGGCAACCTTGCAGCTAAAGCTGAGCTCTTAATCCTTTGCTGATACCCTCAGCCCTCATAGATACTCTATTCTCCACCAGCTTTCCTTTAAAATGCTGGCCCATTAAAGACTTTTTTTTTCTTCCTTTTCCATGGCACAGCTGAAAAGCATTGAAATTTTCCAAAGAAATATTACTAAAGACCAATGAGCAATCCAAGTATGAAATTAACTGTGCCATTTGGCCAGGCGCGGTGGCTCACACCTGTAATCCCAACACTCTGGGAGGCCGAGGCAGGTGGATCACCTGACGTCAGGAGTTCGAGACCAGCCTGGCCAACATGGTGAAACCCTGTCTCTATTAAAAATACAAAAATTAGCTGGGTGTGGTGGTACACGCCTGTAATCCCAGTTACTCGGGAGATTGAGGTAGGAGAATCACTTGAACTAAGGAGACAGAAGTTGCAGTGAGCCAAGATCGCACCACTGCACTCCAGCCTGGGTGACAGAGCAAGACTCCATCTCAAAAAAAAAAAAAAAGAAAAAAGAAAAGAAAGAAAAGAAAAGAAAAGAAAACTGTGTCATTTGCAGTACTTTCAAAAATAATAAAGTACTTAGAAATAAATTTAAAGAGATGCAAACCTTGTACTCTTAAGAATTACACAATATTATTGAAATAAATTAAGGAAGCCCTCAAAAAGTGGAAAAACAATCTACATTTATGGGTCAGAAGACACTGTTAAGATGGTAATGCTCCTGAAATTTATCTACAAATTCAGTACAGTTGCTATCAAAATTCTAGCTGCTCTTTTTGCAGAAATTAACAAGATGATCTAAAACTCATATGGACATGCAAAGGGTTAATAATAGCTAAAACAATCTTGAAAAGAACATAGTTGGAGGGCTTACTCTTCCTGATTTCAAAATGTCTTACAAAGCTACAGTAGTGAAGACAGTGTGACACTGGCATAAGTATATACATATAGATCAATCGAATAGAATTGAGAATTCAGAAATAAACACTCACTGGCCAGGCGCAGTGGCTCATGCCTGTAATCCCAACATATTGGAAGGCCAAGGCAGGCCTTGCTTGAGCCCAGGAGTTCGACACTAGCCTGGGCAACATGGCAAGATCTCATTTCTACAAAAAATACAAAAACTAGCTAGGCATAGTGGTGTGTGCCTGCAATCCCAGCTACTCTGGAGGCTGAGGTAGGAGGATCACTTGAGCCTGGGAAGTGGAGGTTGCAGTGAGCCAAGATCATACCACTGCACTCCAGCCTGGGTGACAGAGCAAGAAGCTATCTCAAAAATTTAAAGAGAGGAAGGAAGGAAGGAAGGAAGGAAGGAAGGAAGGAAGGAAGGAAGGAAGGAAGGAAAAAGGAAGGAAAGGGAAGGAAGGAGGGAGAAGAGAAAGAAAGAAAGAAAGAAAGAAAGAAAGAAAGAAAGAAAGAAAGAAGAAGAAAGAAAGAAAGAAAGAAAGAAAGAAAGAAAGAAAGAAAGAAAGAGAGAAAGAGAGAGAAAGAGAGAAAGAGAGAAAGAGAGAAAGAGAGAAAGAGAGAAGAGAGAGAGAGAGAAAGAGAGAAGAGAGAGAGAGGGAGGGAGGGAGGGAGGGAGGGAGGGAAGGAAGGAAGGAAGGAAGGAAGGAAGGAAGGAAGGAAGGAAGGAAAGGAAGGAAGGAAGGAAGGAAAGAAGGAAGGGAAGGAAGGAAGGAAGGAAAGAAGGAAGGAGAAAGAGAAAAGAAGGAAGGAGCAAGAGAGAGAAAGAAAGAAAAGATTTACATTTTCAGTCAATTGATTTTCAACAAGGATACCAAGACAATTCTGTGTGTAAAGAATAGTCATGGTGCTGGGACAACTTAGATATCCATCTGTAAAAGAATAAAGTTGGACCCCTACCCCACACCTTGCATAAAATTTGACTCAAGATAGATCGTAGACTATATCATAGACTATAGTAGGCAGAACAATACCTCCCCCAAAACATGTCCTAATCCCTGGAACTTATAAAATACTGAGTAACATATCTGGAAACAAAAGTGACTTCATCTTGGATGCTAATCTGCCATGTTGACTTCGGATTAACCCTAGCTTCATGAATACCTCCTGATTCCTAGTTTATTTATTGCCCTTAGTGTGAGAAAATGTATTTACTATCGATTCTACTCCAGATCAAAACAACCTTAATGTTATCACACAAATTATAGGCTACAGCACACATAGCATTCTTGCCTGTTCTGGAGGGCCGCCTTCAATTGTCTAATTGCATGTGGCGCATGCACACTTCTTCCTGTGGTGTACTTCCCTGGATCTGAGGAGTAACAGGCGTGAAGATCTACCTGTCTTGCAGCCACCCAAGAACTTCCATCTGTAAGTTCCCCCCATAAAACATTGTTTACTGACACACTGAATTTGTCTCCCATGTTCTTTGGTTTTTTGGCTCTTTCTGTATTTAGGGACTGCTTTGCATGTATGGCCCTTTCATGGAACACATGGCAAAAGTGAATTAAGGTTACAGATGGAATTAAGGTTGGTAATCAGCTGACCTTAAGATAGGAAAAGTATCCTTGATTTCCAAGTGGGCTCGATGTAATTACAAGGGTTGTTAAAAGTGGAAGAGGAAGTTGGAAGAGGGAGCTAGAAAAATGGCAGCATGAGACAGATTTAGCCTGATGTTTTTGACTTTAAAGATGGAGGAAGGAACCATGAGCCAGAGTGAGTGGCATCCAGAAGCTAGAAAAGGTAAGGAAACACATTCTCTCCCAAAGCCTCTAGAAGAAAAACAGACCTGCCAACACCTTGCTTTTAACCCAGTGAGACCCATTTCAGACTTCTAACATTCAGAACTGTAAGATAATACATTTGTATTAAGTCAGTAAGTTTGTGGTAATTTGTTACAGCAGCAATAGATAATATAGAGACCTGAATGTAAGCTTTAAAAATAGAAACTCCTAGAAGAAAACATAGGAGTAGTTATTTGTGACCATAGATTAGGCAATGGTTTCATAAATATGACACCAAAAGCACAAGCAATTAAGAAAAAATGGATATATTGGATTAAATCAAAATGTATAGCTTTGATGCTGCAAAGCACACAGTCAAGAAAGTGAAAATACAACCCAGATAACAGGAGAAAAATATTTGCAAATTACATGTGTAAGAGACTAGTATCCAGAATGCATAAAGAACTCTTACAACTCAACAATAAAAAGACAAATAATCTAATTTTTAAGGGGGCAAAGGATCTTAAGAGGCATTTCTCAAAAAACATGTGTATATATACAAATGGCCAATAAGTACATAAAAAGATGCTCAACATCATTAGTAATTAAGGAAATAAAAATCAAGACCACAATGAGATACCACTTCACAACCACTAAGATAGCTATAATTTAAAAAAAAAAAGAAAAAAAAACAGACAATAGTAAGTTTTGGCAAGAATGTGGAGAAATTAGAAACCCACATATTTCTGGTGGGATTATAAAGTGATGCAGCCATGTTAGAAAACTGTTTGACAGTTCCTCGAAAAGGTTAAACATACATATGATCCAGCAATTCCACTCTAGGCATATATTCAAGAAAAATACAAAGATACGTCCATAGAAAAACTTGCATGTGAATGTTCATAGCAGCACTTTCCACAGTAGCGAAAATAGAAAGAATCTAAAGTGTTTATCAACTGATGAACAGATGAATTAAATGTGTCCTATCTATATGATGGATTATTCAGCAATTAAAAGGAATAAAGCACCGATACATGCTACAACATGGATGAACCTTGAAAACATTAAGTGAAAGAAACCAGACACAAAGGGCTACATGTTGAATGATTCCATTTATATGTGAAATATTCAGAATAGGCAAATCTACAGAGGCAGAGAGGAGATTAGTGGCTGCCTAAGGCTGGGGGAGTGGGGAATGGGAAGTAACTGCTAATGACCACAGGGTTTCTTTTAGGGATTTAAAAATATTTATTTGGGGGGTAACAAAGTTTGATTGTAGTGATAGTTGCACAACTCTGTGAATATACTAAAAACCATTTCTCACTTTAAATGTGTGAATTGCATGATGCTATGGTCTGAGTGTGTCCCCCAAAATTCATATGTTGAAACTTAATCACCAGTGTGATAGTACTGAGGTGGGAACTCTAGGAGATAATTGTCACGAGAGCTCAGCCCTCATGAATGGGATTAGCAATCTTGTTGAAAGGGCTGGAGGGCACTAGCTAGGCCCTTTTTTGTTTCCACCCTTTCACCATGTGAGGACATAGTAATCATTCCCTCCAAAAGACATGGCAACCAGGCACCATCTTGGAAGCAAAGACCAGGTCCTCACCAGACACCAAACTTGCTGGTACCTTGATCTTGGACTTCCCAGATTCCACAGCCATGAAAAATAACTTTCTAATGTTTATAGATTACCCAGTCTCAACACAAATGAACTAAGGCACCAATTAAACTGCTAAGAAAAGTTTCTCTCCCCACCCACTTTCTTCTAATTTAGCCCAGTCACTGCCAAATGGCCATCGGGAGCTTGGTTCTTTCTGTAGCAGCCATGGCCTGGGATGTCTTTCAAAATGTAGCTCACTTTACTCTGCCGAAGCTAGGTTGCTTCAAACCTAAGCCTCTCTTACATCTAATTTTTCCTAAGTTTCCAAGAACAACCAGAGTGAGCCTGACCTATAGGATTTGGCAAAGGAGGTAATTCATGAACCAACTCAATCACCACTCAGCTTAAAACCTAAGGATCCATTTTCCGGTATAATGTTTCCAGCAACCATTTAATGCTGCTGTCTAGAGGATAGACTCACATTGCTGTTATTATGGGCCAGAATAGAGATTTAGTGTTATCTAGGGGAAGATTGTAGAAAAATAAAGTGAGGACTGGGGTGAGCAGGAAATCAGAAGTAATTATTTTGTATCGTTACTAGGATATCACTTAATTCATGTCTGTTGTAGAGAGTCCAGTGGGTACAATCCAAAAGCTCCCTTGGAAGACATAGCTGACAAAAGTTTGTGACACTAAGATTCCTATGTCCTGGGGGTGGAGAGATTTGCTCCACTGTAGAGGCATCCCAACCAGCCCAATGGAAATGTACAGCAGGGCCCAGTGGCTCACACCTGTAATCCCAGCATCTGGGGAGGCCGAGGTGGGAGGATCCCTTGAGCCCAGGAGTTCGAGACCAGCCTGGACAATATAGTGAGACCGCGTCTCTACAAACACAATTTAAAAATATTAGCTGGGTGTGGTGGCGCACACTGGTGGTCCCAGCTACTTGAAGGCTGAGATAGGAGGATCGCTTGAGCCTTGGAAGTCAAGGCTGCAGTGAACTGTGATCATGCTACCGTACTCCAGCCTGGGCAACTGAGTGAGACGCTGTCAAAAAAAAGTATACTAGTGATGCCTCCATTCTGAAGGCCACTTCATTCCTTTATGCCCATCCCATTTATTTAAAATCTCCGGTATCGTTTTCATTTCCCCTTTAACCTTGATTTTTCTGACTTGATTGGAAACATAATTCGCATTCTCCTGTGAGCCGTGCACACAGCCCCTCATAACAATCGTCCCTCACAATTCCATTTCCTGTGCTTTTTCTGTTTCTCTATTTCTCCAAAAAGAGCAGAACACAAGGTCTTGTTGCAGCTGTAGGTACGTGACAAGCCTGTCTCTCAGGAAGTCAGAAACACAACATAGCCTTGGCCATGTGCTTAACTCCAAAACCCTGCACTTCCTCAACTGTTTTATTCTCCTGACTTTAAAGAACCTTGAACCATTAAAAAGTATCCTCTCATACAACAATATTTATTGTACTTATATTTTGTTCCAGACATTGTGCTTATCTCTGGGGATCTAGGGGTAAGCAAAATAGACATTGTCCTTATCCCTGGGAAGTTATTGAGGGAAAGAGTGGTAAACCATCACTAAAAAATAAAACCAAATACTTAAATAGGCACTATTTTAAGTACTTAACATGCATTAATATTTTACTTTCCCAACAATCCTAAATGTTATTATTTATATACCCATTTTATATATGAGGAAAGAGAAGCTCGGAAGGGTTAAATAACTTGCCCAAGATTGTCTATCTAAATAGTAATGGAGCTAGTACTCAAACCCAGACTGTCAGGGTCCAAATTTTGTGCTATCTGTCTTTTTCGATTTCAATAATTTTGTTTGTCTGTTTGTTTGTTGAGACAAGGTCTTGCTCTGTTGCCCAGGCTGAAGTGTGTGGCATGATTATAGCTCACAGTAACCTCAAATTCCTGGACTCAAGTGATTCTCCCACCTCAGCCTCTTGAGCAGCTGGGACTGCAGGTGTGCACCATGATGCCTGGCTAATTTTTTCTTTTTTCTACAGATGGGGTCTTGCTATGTTGCCCAGGCTGGTCTCAAACCCCTGGCCTCCAGTGATCCTCCCACCTTGGTCTTCCAAAATGCTGGGGTTACAGGTGTGAGCCACTGCATCTGGCCTTATCAGTCTTTTCAATGTATTATCTCTTTGTGACACTATGAACATACGTATTCCCTTTGTGATGCATCTCTTTTTTGCAGAAACATCTATTTTATCTAGCGTGACAGACCAGGAAGAAGATTGCTGAAAACAGATTGAGAAACAGGGCAAAGAAAAAAATAATCCATCAAACATCTGGTACCAAGCCAAGGAGCCCAGTCTAGTTTGAGGGGAGCCTGTTGCAGTTCTAGAAATGAGCAGCAGCACTGGATCCCACTAACTAGAGGCAGCCATCAGAACCCTCTACCATTTGCAACGGCCTTGCCAAAGAAAGCGAGACTGCCCTGCCAGTTACAGTTCGATATAAGCCTACTGTGGCCCCAGAATGGATCTCTGGCTTCATAAAAACCAGATTCCAGATTCGACCTAGGGCAAGAGAGCTCTGATCTCTACCTAAGTCTTCACCTACAAGGAAACACAACTTCACTGACAGTCTGAGATCAGTAAGAAACCTGCCCTCACCCAGAAACTGCTTCCTCTCCTCTCAAAACTCAAATATGACCAGCTCGGTAGTGCACACTGCCCAACAACTTCCAGCTGCAGGCATGGTTTGAAGTGTCCCTGAAAGGTCTCTTCCAATGCAGGAGCCCCGCCCTTTGTGTAGAGCTTTCCCTGAGGATATACCCAGGTCACTCTGCTGAATACACCAGATGTAAGTCAAGTGATTAAGAAAGAAAGAAATAGAAAAAAGTGAATGAGATCCCTAAACTCTCTAGCACCCACCTGCTAAGGTTTAAGCAGACCTTAGAGCCCCAACCAGGATCCTATAAGAGAAATGAACAGAGATTATAAAGTCAGAGCAGTATCAGTAAGTATCGCCTTGCCTTCAACCTTCTCTGCAGAAACCTGGATTGGTAAACTGAATTGTATTTCAGAAGGTCATGCTTTGGCTGGTCTAGTTTGACTTGAGTAACCTAATCAAAAACGGTTTGAGTGACCTCCTAGTTCCACTGCCTCTAGGCTCATACTCTCTCTTAGTTCTTTGCGATTTCACCAGTGGTGAGAAGAGAAAAGGAAAGATAAGCCTGTGGGGAAATGTAATAAAGAAAAGGGGAATCTTTCTCCCTAAAGTCTTCAGTATCAGCCTAAAGTTACCTCCCCTAAAGACTTCCAAGGGCCATGAGGAAGAGGAAGGTTCCCAGGGGACAAAAGGCTCCCAACCCATCTCATCGCATTAAGGAAGGGAAGCATTCTAACAGGGTCAGCTCTAGCAAGAACACACGCAGAGGGATTCCAACAGATATTTGTATTACAATATTCTTCGCAGCATACTCACAATAGCCAAGAGGTGGAAACAATCCAGTGCCTATAAACAGATGAATAGGTAACCAAAACGTGGTGTATACATACAAGGGAATATTATTCTTCCATAAAAACAAATGACAGTTTAATACATACTACAAAATGGATGGACCTTTAAAACACGTTTAGGTAACTAAGCCAAACACAGGAGAACAGATATTGTTTGATTCCACTTACATGAGTTACCTAGAATAGGCATATTTATAGAAACAGAAAGTAAAATAGAGGTCACCAGGAGCTAGGGAGAGGGTTATTGTTTAATGGGTACAGAGTTTTGTTGGGGGTGATGAAAAAGTTTTGAGTATAGATAATGGTGTTGATTACATAACATTGTGAATGTGTTTCATACCAATGAATTGTACAACTATGAGTGATTAAAATGACAAGCATTATGTTTTGTATATTTTGCTATAATTTTTTTGAGACAGAGTCTCACTCTGTCACCCAGGCTGGAGTACAGTGACACAATCTCAGCTCACTGCAGCCTCCACCTCCCAATTTCAGGTGATCCTCCCACCTCAGCCTCCCAAGTAGCTGCAACTACAGGTGCATGCCACCACAGTCAGCTAATTTTGTGTATTTTTTGTAGAGACAGGGTTTTGCCATGTTGCCCAGGCTGATCTCGAATTCCTGGGCTCAGTCTCCCAAACTGCTGGGATTACAGGTGTGAGCCACCACACCTGGCCTATAATTTTTTAAAAGGGCAAAAAAAAAAAAAAAAAAAAAAAAAAAAAAAAAAAAAAAAAAAAACCACTCACAGAGAATAGCAAGATTCAGCCTCATAAGGAACATTTAGGAAGGAAAAGAGCCCCCAAAGTCTTGAAAAATGAACAGGAGTGATGATTTTCTTCTTATTTTCTCTTTTAGTCAATTTTGTGAAAACAGCAATAAAGTTAGGAATAAAAAACTAAAAAAGAAAAATTTTCACCATGAATTGAGTAAAACATGCTTGTTATTCAAAGAGTTATTGGATGAATGCATGGTCTCCTCTCACTACTCTATAAAATTTTCAGAATTTCAGAACAAGTTAAGGATTCTACAATAACTAACTACCCACTACAGCCAAAGGGCTACTAAAACTTTTAGAGCATTTAGCTTCAAGGTCCCTAAGTCTGTCTTGATCTAGACATCCCACTTGAAAGTCTACTCTGTTTCTATCTGCTCCTTCTTACTAACAGGACAGCAGTGACCAAACTGTTGCTCAGATTCAATAGGTAAACCCCATCATTATGTCCCACCATGTCTACCAGAGACATCATGGAACAAACCCTATAGACATCACTCACAAACTCAGAGAGCCCAGAAAATGCTGCAGAACTTAGCTTTATTCTTTGGAATAGCTAACCTTTATTGAGTTCTTATAGCGGTCAGGTACTGTTCATATATGTTAACTCATTTAGTCCTCCTTGACTGTACAAGGTAAGATTAATTGGGAGGAAATGTCTTCCTAAATTGCAAATGTAGTGATTTAAACAGGGTATCAGTGGTTTTACCCATCCATGACTTTACGATTTTGTTTTAGAGGACCGTATCCAGTTCCTTTTGCTACATTTTAAGAAAGTCTTTGCCTTTACTGAGAAAGGCATATCAGTAAAGGTGACCCTGCCTCCTAGCTGAAAGAACAGAGAGGCTAAACACCTGCTTTATTTGATCCTATTAGGCCCACTTCCACCTCCTCTGTCTCTGTGAGGGAAGAGTTCAAAGGAATTCAAGGCAAAACATCCACGCCTGATTTATTTATGATAGATGGTCTGTCTCTACACAGCCTACATTGGAGGTAGGATTATTATTTTTTCCTTTTCCTGAGGGACATCATTAGCATAGTGATAATTAATGAAAGGCAGCAGCCAGAGTTGGGTAAATTACTAATGGTTTCAATTATCCAGAGAGCAGACAGCCCTTGGTGCAGTTGTCCTTGGTGACAGCGTAGAAGTGCTCTGGGGAAACAGGGATGGTGGACAGAGAAGCAAGGCCATGTGTATGTAGCTCTGCCTTCTGGAGTCTGCACACACAGGTTTGGCTGTTCTCATCCAAATAGACTGGGTTTTCATGCAGAAGTGTTCGTGAATTAAAACTAGGGGCAGGTCCCTCTTGTAGATGGTGGATACTATCAGATTCTCCCTACAGAATGGCTATGTGGGAATTAGGACTGGTTCCAGGGACCTGTTGGAAAGTTAAGGGTAGGGGGTGGTCTCTTACAGCAACCACAGAAATTGGAAACGAGGGGGCAAAACTGAGAACTGCGCTAGATCAGTGCTGAAGAGTACCTGGAGGGTGTATCCAAAATGGTTTATCAGAACCAGTGGGATGGAAACCAATATCAGGAGCTGAGATACACAAACCGAAGGGATCCAGACAACCTAGGAAAAGGAAAGTGAGGAGTGTTGTGTGGGAACAAGCAAGAGAAGAGAGGACCAGGACAAATTCAATGCCACAGTAGGAATCTTTCTCCCTCGATAGGTTCACCTTTATAGGTCCCTCCTAAACAGAGCCTTCTCATTATATAACATCATAAGCTCCTTGAAGGTGGCAGTCTTTACTGTTTTCTTCTCTGTTACATCCCTGGAGCCTACCACAGTGCCTGACACAGAAAAGATGCTTTAAAATGGCTCTTGAATAACAAATAAAGGGGTGAATGAATGAATGAATGAATATATCTATCTTGCTATACTGGATATTGGTCAAAGGAAATAAATTTGATAAGCCATTTTTTACTTTTTTTTTTTTTTTTTTTTTGGATACAGAGTACAACTCTGTCACCCAGGCTAGAATGCAGTGGCACAACCACGACTCACTGCAGTCTCAAGCTCCTCAGGCTCAGGTGGTCCTCTCATTCAGCCTCTTGAGTAGCTGGACTATAGGCACATGACACCACCCCTCACTCATTTTGTATTTTTTGTAGAGATGAGGTTTCACCATATTGCACGGGCTGGTCTCAAACTCCTGGGTTCAAGCGATCTGCCCATCTTGGCCTCCCAAAGTGTTGGGATTACAGGCGTAAGCCACTGCATCTAGCCTAGCATTTTTTTCAATAAAACCACATTAATTGTTACTTGAAGTAACAAAGAATTTACTGAAAAACTGATTGGAGAACAGGAAAAGAGGTTTCCCATATACATTACACAGCAAATCACTTAATAAATGTTCATTCAATATTTATGTTTTTCCCCAAATTCTTTCTCCAGATGTCTTCTCTCCTTCAACCGTTCCCCAACTCAGAACACAGGATTTTATTACTGCTTATGTAAAAAAATCCACTGCTCTTATAATCATAACGTGACTTAAAGAACAAGAGGTACCATTTCTACGTCCCATCTCAGAGCTCATCGTACCCTCTCTCCCTTTGAGGGCATATGCTAGCCTTTGAGATCTCCAGCCAGGGACAGGTATTAACAAAATGTGATAAATCTGGTCCCAATGTCTCCCTACAGAGCCCTGATAGCTCAACTTCTCTGCAGTCACCGAAAAGAGAGGCTGTGGAAAACCCACCCGCTGGGAAGTCTGAGTAAGTGAGTGGTCCGTGCCTTGCAGGAGTATTTGCTTTTTGCACCAGAACTATGAGAAAAGGGAGTCTGGGAAAATGATTGTAGAGACTTATCCAGTAGACAGTAGATTATTTATAGAATAAAGCCAAATCTATTCATTAGAGAACAGTCTCAAGATTTTTTCCCCCAGGACTCAGAGGACAAACACCAAGATGAAAAGGAGAAAAGAAGATGCAATTCACATAAACATGGATATGAGAGAGCCTATACTTATGTAAAAGGAATCCCAGAAAGAAACTGAGCACACAACAGAGAAACAGTGAGCAAAGAAATGAGGGAAATACCTTTCACTCACCCAAAGCAAATCTTGAATGTTTCCATCGAAAGAGCTCAACAAGACTCAGACAAGATAGAGACAGACCTATATCAAGATACCCTGAGTGACATATATGAAGCTCAAATATAGGAAAAAACACCTACTCAGAGACTGAAAGAGACAAGATACCTGGGGGAAAAGGCAACTACAGTGAAAGATTTCCCTTATCCCAATACCAGAAAACAATGGATTAATCGCATGGGAAGAATTTTCGATACCTCTGTTATAAAAACAAAACAAAACAAAACAAAAAAAAGTTCCTTGCAAGAGCAAAGTAAACCCAAACTCAAGAATGCAAAGATTCAGAGACATAGTACCCAAGTACCCATCCTCAAAAAGTTACTTAAAGAAAGACTCCAATTAACTGAAATAAAGAACTCAAGAATTGAGATGATTTTATAAAAGAATCAATGATGAACAATAAAACTTAGAATTTGGTAAAGAAAGTTGTTGCTCTGTGGTTGCAAAGCCTAAGGCAAATGTTAACAAATCACTCCTAAAGTGAAGTATATAAAAATTTAAATATTAAAAATCTGGACATGAAATATCAGATTATTTTAAAAGAGGCTAGAAAGCAGAAGTAAGTCTCAACTCAAAGACTCCTACTACACATCCAAATAAAGATGCGCATGAGGCCAGGCATGGTGGCTCATACCTGTAATCCCAGCACTCTGGGAGGCCAAAGTGGGCGGATCAAGAGGTCAGGAGATCGAGACCATCCTGGCTAACGTGATGAAACCCTGTATCTACTAAAATACAAAAAAATTAGCCGGGCATAGTGGCGTGTGCCTGTAGTCTCAGCTACTCAGGAGGCTAAGGCCAGGGAATCGCTTGAACCCAGGAGGCGGAGGTTGCAGTGAGCCGAGGTTGCGCCACTGCACTTCAGCCTAGGCAACAGAATGAGACTCTGTCTCAAAAAAAAAAAGAATAAAATGAAATAAATTTTATATATATGTGAGTGTGTATGTATGTATGTGTGTGTATACACACACACACACACACACACATATATATGCATCCCAAAATGAGAAATCTAGACTCCCTCAGTCGTTGTTGGAGGAGATTCACATGAGGAACCCCACAACCCATTGCCAGAATCTGATTTGGGTTTGGTATTGGAGTAATTGGTTACAATGGCTAGTATCACTTATCCTAATACACATCAGAAGTGATACTTCAGGGCCAGGTGCAGCGTCTCCCACCACTAATCCCAGCACTTTGGGAGGCCAAGGCAGGAGGATTGCTTGAGGCCAGGAGTTCAAAACTAGCCTGGGCAATATAGCGAGACCCAATCTCTACCCAAAAAAATTAAAAATTAGCCAGGTATGGTGATGTGCACCTGTAGTTCTAGCCAATCTGGAGGCTAAGGCAGGAGAATCACTTGAATCTAGGAGTTCGAGGTTGCAGTAAATCATAATAACACCACTACACTAAAGAATTGCTACTTTAAAGCAAATTTACAACTTTAAAAATGTGTAGTAACACTCCAAACTATTGGGAATAAATTAATTTTCGAGGAACTAGAAAGTAAAGCCTAAGAAAATAGAAGGAAACAAAGAAAATATGAGAAATCAGTAAGCTAGAAAACAAAGCAACTATAGAGGATTAATAACACAAAGACCAATAAATACACAAATCCCCCCCCCCAAAAAAAGAGAAAGAGTATTTAAGCAATGTTAGAAATGAAAGTGGGATGAAATAATACTTATAGAATAGATTTGAATCCAATGCCAATGATTTTCATCACTTAAATGAAAAAGACAATTTTCCAGAAAAATATAGAACCTTCAAGATGGACTCAGGAAAACAGAATAAACCAATAGTTATCTATGTGAGTGGTTTGGTTGGTTGGTTTTATATCTCTGATAGTAGTTTTTATGCACAGCAAAGATTAATCAAGTGCTATCTTGGGTTTTAAAGTTATCCTTCAATTTATAAATGCAAAAACTTAGTTCTTCCTTATTCTATTCTTAGATCTTTTTTAACATCCTTCCTAACTAGATTTAAATGAAGTCCAATTGAAGTGTGCAAATCTCTCATGTCTCATCTATCCCCAGTCATAGTTCTAAGGTCATTTTAAAAATCGTTAAAGAAATTGACTCAGTAATCAAAGTCTTCCGCCCACAAAAGAATTTAACCAAACAGTCGCAGACAATCTCTCTTTACAAACTATTTCAAAAGACAAGGAAAGAGAAGGGGAAAACAATCTTCCTGATTCATTTTATGAAGCTGTTACAGTCTAACACTGAAACTAAGCAATGACAGTATAAGAAAAGAAAATTACAAATCAATTTTTCTTAGGAGCATAGATTTAAAAGTTCTAGAATATATACCAACAAATAGAAGCCAATAATGTGTTATAACATTTTTCATAAATAAGTGGAGTTTATCCCATGCATGGAAAAACGTCGTTATAAAATCTATCAGTAAAATGTACCACTATCAAGCAGACAAGGTGAATGACCAGGCAGCACATATAGCCTGTCTACAACATCATTTAAGGGGGCGGGGTGATTCATGATGGGGACAAGAGCAGGAGCAGGTGTGTGGTTTTCCACTGCCTCTTGCATGCTGAGAAATGCCCAGGATGTAGAGGGATTAGATGTTAACCTCTGAGAAAGGAACCTGGCCCTTGGATTATGTGATGTATGAGCAACTCACCCCATGGGATCAGCAGCTATGGCTGTATGACAGGGCAGAACCTTGGACTCCAGCTCTGGTCTTCTACCCCAACACTCACCAAGATTGATCATTCCAATATTGATAACATGGAAAGGCAAAGTTACTTTTAACAAGCCATTGAAGATTAAGTGCTGCTATCATTAGTGCAGAACATGTTAGCACTATTAACTGAAAAATCTGGGCCCCCAGACAAAATTTTTGGGGAAAAAAAAAGCCTCTTCATACAGAGCCCACAGATTCCCCATTACCAATTTCCCATAGCCACTTGTCCATATCCCTTAGTCTTATCAAACAAGAAAGGAGGGATGACAGAGTAGAGGTAGGGGTGAGGGGAACAAGCTAAAAAGGTTTAGAGTCAAGTTCATATTCCTTTCTTTGAACTCCAAATTCCTCCAGCATCTCTTGCTTTTGGGGAAACATACCAGGCTAAAAGGGAAAGCAGTTCTGGCCAGGTGTGGTGGCTCACACCTGTAATCTCAGTGTTTTGGAAGGCAGAGGCAGGAGGATCGTCTGAGCCCAGGAGGTCAAGACCTAGCCTGGGCAATGAAGCAAGACCCCATCTCTACAAAATGTAGTTTTTAAAAATCAGCCAGTTGTGGTGGTGTGCACCTATAGTCCTAGCTATTTGGGAGGCTGAGGTGGGAGGATTTCTTAAGCCCAGGAATTTGAGTCTGCAGTGAGCTAGGACGGCACCATTGCACTCCAGACTAGGCAACAGAATGAGACCTTGTCTCTAAAAAAACAATAATAATAAGGAGAGAAGGCAGTTCTGTATGTTATCCCTGATGGTCCTGCCTGTTCACTGAAGCAATGTCCTAATCTGATTTATTTAAGAATGATACAGATGGGAATAGTTAAGGGGCTCAAGAATTTTCTAACTGAAATGATTTCTGGAAAAGTAGCAGACTGTGAAACTATTAAATAACTACTTGCACTTATTAAAGGTTAAAACATACCACATTCTGCCTGGGTGGTGTGGGTCGCACCTGTAATCGCAGCGCTTTGGGAGGCCAAGGCGGGCCGACCGCTTGAACCCAGGAGTTTGAGACCAGCCTGGACAACAAGACAAAGCTCCATCTCTACAAAAAATACAAACGTTAGCCACGCATGGTGGTGCATACTTGTGGTCCAAGCTACTTAGAAGGCTGAGGTGGGAGGATCACTTGAGCCTAGGAGATCGAAGCTGCAGTGAGCCATAATCATGCCACTGCACTTCAGCCTGGGTGACAGAGTGAGACCCTGTCTCAAAAAAACCAAAATAAACAAACAAACAAACAAAGAAATATATCACATTTTAATCACATATAGCCTTGTGTAAGGGAATTCAAGTGGAAGTGCAGTTCCAAAAAATATACCGTGGCCCCTAGTGAACAATTTTTATTAAAGAAAGATATGCTTTCTGGGGAATTCAAAGCCCAGTCTGTTGATTGCCTGAAGTGACATGGAGAAAAAGGACAAATTTTTGGAGTCAAAGGGATTAAAGCTAAAATTATTATTCAGAATTGTATGATGTAAGCAAATTCCACAATTCTCTTGCCTTCTGTTTTCTACTCTGAAAAATAGTAATAATATCTGTCTTACTAGATTAGGCATGCTAATAGTAATAATCACACTGCAAATGGTAACTGTGTATAAGAATATTTTCTATCAGAAAACTCCCTATGAATCAGTGGAGGGGTTTTATTTTTAAAATCTGCTATTATGGAAGTGCCTCTTGAGTTTGGATTAGGAAGCTGTTAACATTTGTTTCTCTCGTGATACTGCTACTTAGATGTTACTTAGTCTGGTTTAAACCGTTGGAAATGTGACCTCAAATAAGCACTCAGAAACATTTAAAGGCTACTTAACTGTACATTTAATATGTTTTAATTTCTTGAGTTGAATTCTCACCTCCCCCAATTTTTATTTGTTCCCCTTAAAACTATTTTCTGAATTGACTGTTTCTCCTGGAATAGAGAATTTTCCAAGAGTATGAATTTACTTGTGGGAAGGAATGGGTCTCATAATCTTAGAGCCTTTAGGCAAATAACAACCCTAAACAGCCCATATCTTTAAATCAATGTATATTTTCTAATAAGGGAATTGTCAAAACAAAAGTTCTAATTTTTCAAATTGCTTTTAATGTGACTAAAACATGAAACAGTTTATATTTTATGGTCTCACTGTTTAAAGGGTCTGGCTAAAGGTTTTAATAAGCAAAATCATATCACCTCAATTCCAACCATCTCCATCTCATTCATCTCTCTCTCTCTCCCTCTCTCTCTGTCTCTCTCTCTCACACACACACACACACACAGACACACACACACACACACACCACATCATTGCAATCAAAGAAAAATAGAGTATACTAAAACTGGCTTGGCAAACTCCTAATTAACAGTCAAAACTCCTTAGAGCTAAGGTGCCACTCTCCCAATAGGCTGCTATCTTTAAAATATTTCTCTTTGAAAACAACAGCATGATTAATCTCACCATTTCCACTTAAATTACTTACATGGAAACAACAATGCACTATGGGCAATTATTAAAAACACTTTATTATGTATAATTTGTACATGCTTCAATTTGTGTCACTTAGGGTGATTAATTTTCCAGGTTGCAATGACATCTACCAAGATTAGCTAGCCTAATTTTCATTCTGCCATGCCACATACAAAAATACAATTTTCAAAGCAAAGCTTCCCTTCTTTACACAAAAGTACACAAGAGTTTGTCAGACAAATAAAATAAGAATACTTCACACACGTATCAACACCACACAAGGCATTATCCTTCACACAGTAACATCTAATGTGTTCTTTTATTTTTGAAACAGCAGGAAAAGAGCCCTTTCCCTTCAGAGGAAAATAAAAACTTTATCTGTTGCTAAAGCCAGACTCCAGGGATGAAGGTATGGTCTTCTGGGGAAAGCGGAGGGATGGGGATGTAAGGAGGAGAATGGACACCCCTTCATAAGCACTTCAGTAGGAAGGAATTGCAGGAAGTTCCTCGGGGACAGTCACACAGTTTCCCGATCCTTGCCCCTTTCCTCACTGCACACTGCTCACCGGCGTCACACTGCAAACAACAAAATATGTGATCATCGAGTGTGAAAAAATCCAGGCTCCCAACAGGCAAGTCTCACAGTCAACGCAATCTCTGTTTCTTGAAAGGGGCAATTGAACCCCATCACCATCACAGGAAGTCTACGTACAGTCAGGTCTGAAACAGGGAGCCTTGTGCTTGTAACTTCAGTGAGAGTACATTTTTAAAAGAAACTTACATTATTAGTTTTATCCTAGTTTCTTCCATTTTTAGGTGGCGAGGGTTGGGGGGCGGGGGAAGGGGAGCATCACATTTCCTGGCTCCTTTTCTTGCCCATTCAGAGGGGAAAAAATCAGACCTTTTTCCTGAGCAACAAACAATAGACTTACACTTTCTTATAACCCCTGTTCCTGCTTTCCCATTTCCTCACCCGGGAAGGAAGAAGAAGCCCACAGAATCCTGCAAGTCCATTACCTAAGTTATTTAGCCACATCCTAGGGAGAAGATAGTGTGTACGATTCGAGGGGGTGTAATTTCTCCTGGAAAAACACGGGAAGGGAGTGACCACAAACCTTACCATGGGAACTTGGCCATACTTCTTCTCATAGATGGGAATACGTTTACTCTTGAGCTTCTTCAAGACTTCCTGCAGCGCTTCGATCTGCAACACAACGCCCCGGAGCCTGAAGTTGCTGCCTTGGCTGCGAGCCCAGCCCAGGTGTGCACTTCCAGCCCTAGTTATAAGGAGCCCCGGACCCACACTCTCTCTGCGGTGGGACTCCACAGACGCAGGGAATGGTCCAGGGGTAGAAACTTAGCGGGCGCTGTCCCAGGTACTGACTGCGGGTCTCTGAGCCGCTGAGGCTCCTGTTGCTCGGAGGGGCCGGGATGAGGGATTCGCTCAACAGACTGCCAGGAGCCCGTGGGCTCGAGACGCTCTTCGGATGGCAGCGGGTGCCTGGGCGTTGCGTTCAGCTCCCCGCGCCCTGACTCTGGGAATAGGAGTGGGGGTGGGGGGAGGAGGGAGGCTTGCAAAGGAAGAGACAGCGCGACAGCTCAAGGGGGTTGGGAGCGAGGGAAATACTGACCAGCTCCTTTTCGTGGGAGGCATCCTCCACGGCAGAGTAGATGTCCAGGGCTCGGGGCTGGAGCTCGGCGTCCTCCTGGGCACGGGTACCCAACAGAGGTAGCATCAGCAGCAGGGCGGCGCCCAGGAGGGGCAGCAGCCGCACGCGGGAGCTCTCCATGGTGCTGAAACTCTTCGTTGCTGGGGCACCCCGCGCTCCCGCCTTTTATAGTGAGCCCGAGCCCCTGTGCAGGAAAGAGGGAGGAGGCGAAGAAGGAAAGGGGTGTGGAGGAGGGCCCGGGTCAACCGTCTGTAGGCAGCGCTCTGCCGGCGCTTGACGTCAATGCCCGCCGGGCTCCAGGCGCCTGGGAACGAGGCTCTGCGCACAGATGGGCTACAGCGCAGAGAACAGGACCCTGTGCCCCCAAATGCTGTCAGCCCATCGGCAAGGGATGCTCCCGGAGGGGCCTGAGCTGAAGCCGAGGGGCTAGAGGTGAGGGATGGAAAGCGGGAGGGCCCTAGGAAATGGAAAATGCCTTCGGGGCAACGCTCGGGCAGGAGAGTCGCTTCCCATCACCTAGCAGCGGTAGCAGACGCACCATCCACTTCGCCAGCCCTGCCTTGCCTCGCACCCCAGCCCCAAGTGTGGCTGTGAGAAGCGGGTGTTGCCTCCAGACAGCCACGTTTGCTGAGCACCTTGCTCTGTGGGGTAGGGCAAGAAAACATAGTATACAAAAGAAAGAGAAATAGTGGCCCTCCCCATGATGGGTTCTATGATGGAATCTGTGTGACGATAGCTAAAAGAAGAGAAGGAAAACAGACAAACCCGGATTCAGCAGTGGTGTGGGAAGTGCAGAGAGCCAGGCTCTGGTTCCCGTCCTGGCTACACCACGTACAAGTTGTATGACTTTGAGCAAAATGAAGAACCTCCCCAAGACTCAACTTTCTCTTTTGTAGATCTAGGATTAAAAAGATGTACTTCACAAAGTCATCAGTAGGATGAAATGAGAGATTAAGTATATCAAACTCCTGGTTCTTAGCTAAGCTTCCCTGTCCCTCCTTTTTGAACTCTGAGGCTGCCCAGGCAAATTTAACCATCCCCAGAACCACCCACCCACCACCAACCCCTGGTATCCAAGAAGCCTGTCTAGAAAGAGTGTGAAAGAATGAAAAGAAAGGCAGCTCCCTGATTATGAAAGTATCTCCAGAGATCAGAAGTCAATGCTGAACCAGCTCCCCAACAACTTGTGAGAACACTGTGGCCTTTTAAAAAGTTGAGGTCCTTACAGCCTGAATGCACATGAAAGTTCCTGTAGGAAAAGCAATGCTTTCCCACTTGGACCTAGAGACCAATCCCATCTGCTTGCTCACCTGGCTTCCTTCACCACACCATCTTTCCCTCAACTGTTCCTAAATTCATCCATCTTCTCCATCCCCATTACTACAACCCAGTCCTAGAGCGCTGCCCCAGCCAACTTAATGTCTACCACTTAATTCCCACCCTATCTTCTCTTGCCTTCCTCTACTCCATAGTTCACCACCAGCCACAGTATTTTCCCCCTTAAAATACACTAATGACTTCTAATCTTACTAAGCACTGAATCTAAATTCCTCATCCTGACTTGCAAAGCATTATATGATCTGCATCCCTCTCCACCTCATGTTCTACCACTTTGCCCTAGACTCCTCCACTCCAGCCTCACATAGCCTTCTTTCTGGTCCTCTAGCAGGCCAATCTCATTTCTACTTTGATGTCTTTGCACTTTCCCCACCTTGAAAAGTCTTCCTGTATTTCCAAATGGTTCACTACTTCTGTCGTTTAAATCTAGTGTAAATGTCTATGACTACTCAATCCAAACCATCTACCAATTCTTTTCTCCCACAAATTTATTCCTTAGCAGATTATGTGGGTCATTAAGATAGTTAACACACAATATGTGCCTGGTTACTTCAACTATCAAGTATTTAATTGGTACTCAGATACACACTGGGAAGCAATTCAAGAAGTGATATCTCTTCTAATGAATAGCATACATATTAACAGCATCAAAATATTTTGCTATGGGGTTAACCCAACTTGAAAATGTATCTAACACCTCCCTCAGCTCTGCCTTCCACACATACCTTTTGATTCTGCACAACAAAACTTCAGTGGCAGCACATTTTACTGTTAAAATCTTACAGAGACATATTGGCACTCACCGCAAAAACCATCTCCAGTGATCTTTAAACTAAGTTTCAGAAGAAAAATAATACCAAATAAGATTTTAGCCTATTCTTCCTGAAGGATGTAGATATTGCCAATGCAATACTTTCTCTCCAATTTTGTTCCACCCAGACACAAGTAATAACTTTCCTTTTGTGCTACTTCCATTTGAAAAATAACCCCAAAGCTTAAATCTTGCTGAACTTAAGTTGGTGCTATCATTTTCTTATAAAGAGGGCACATTTAATCAAGGGGTTAGGGAAAGGACTCTTGGACAATCCTGTGAAACAAGCCAGGGGCATCTTTGTCACTTACATACCACATGCTTTTTTCATCTTGAACATAATGACTTTATAAACTGTCTTTAGCTAGCATGGTACAGTAAAGTCTAGGCTATCTTCTTCCCAAAGAAAACTTATGTAAGTTAAAACTCAACAAGAAATAAAAGCATGAGATGTTCCACAGTCTTCATATTATGCCCTGTTAGGAGAATTTGTATATTCTTACTACTTTGTAATGACTCCATTAGGGGAATAAAGCCCATCTTTGATGCATCCAAGCAATTAAAGTCATAATGGAATTTAATTACTACTTCTCACCCCAGATATAGAAAAGGGAGGCAGGTCATCTAATGAAAGAGAAGCAATGGCCAGGATGGTCTTTGGAGATTTAACGTAGACAAATCTCTCTTAACTATCTTTTCTGAGATAGAGTAGGCCTCCAGTCCTGCTCTTTGACATAGTTCAAGTAGAGAAATATCATAAGCAGACAGCCAAGAAACCAGTGCCAGTAAGGTCTACTTACAACATACTGCTCTGTGAGAACATTTTTTAAATCTCTTCTTATGCATGGCTAACTCTTGAAGTCCTGAACTTTTCACTATAAAAATAATCCATTAGTTGATTTGTGACTTGGCAAGAAAACAATGTCTGTATTGTTCTTGGAAAAAAGAAAACACACACACAACACACAAACACACACCTTAAAACATAGGTGTTTGATACTTCTAGAGCCCTAAGATGTTAGGTAACAAGAAGGTCATGGCAGAATTTGACACCACAATGATGTTTTTTCCCAAGTTTAGTATTTCTCTCTCCCTTCCTTTCTCCTTCAGTTGTGAATAATTTCTGTTCCTATGTAACTCAGAATAACACTGGCCTCTTAGGTTGTCATATCTCTCAAATATCAGACTACTTTGCTGTCTTTAGCCCTCCTCCTATCCCTCACCCCAACCAAGTCTTGTTCAACAGTAAAACGTCCTTAATTTCAGCAAGGGTCAGTGGCTTATGCCTGTAATCCTAGCACTTTGGAAGGCTGAGGCAAGAGGATTATTTGAGCTCAAAAGTTCAAGATCAGTCTGGTCTGGCTGGACGCAATGGCTCATGCCTGTAATCCCAGCACTTTGGGAGACCAAGGCAGGTGGATCACCTGAGATCGGGAGTTTGAGACCAGCCTGGCCAACATGGCGAAACCCCATCTCTACTAAAAATACACAAATTAACCGGATGTGGTGGCACACGCCTGTAATCCCAGCTACTTGGGAGGCTTAGGCAGGAGAATCACTTGAACCCAGAAGGGCAGAAGTTGCAGTGAGTTGAGATCACACCACTACACTCCAGCCTGGGCGACAAAGCGAGGCTCTGTCTCAAAACAAACAAACAAACAAAAACCACATCTGGTCAACATGGTGAAACCGCATCTCTACAAAAGAAAAAAAAAAAACTTAAAAGTGGTGGCACACACCTGTAGTCCCAGCTACTCGGGAAGCTGAGGTAGGAGGATTGACTGGGCTCAAGAACTTGAGGTTGCAATGAGCCATGATCACACCACTGCACTCCAGCTTGGGTGACAGAGCGAGCCCCTGTGACAAAAGTAAAATAAAAATTAAAATTTTAAATTTAAATTTAAATTTTTTAAGTCCTCAGTTTTATTGCCTTCCTAAATATTTGTATTTAAGACTATTTCTCCTTACTTGTGTTAGTTGCACTTTCCTACAAGTTAAACATCACTCTGCTCTCTTTGGTACACATTTGTAGTCTCTTGGGTGACATTTTTTTCATTTCTACACTGTTTGCTCTCCACTCTTCCTCCCTGCAGAAGAGAGATTAATTCCCACTGACATTTGTGTTCTCTTTATTTCCAAGCCATAGCCTTCCAAAGGAACTGCTATTCACTGTGTTCCAACTAAACATCTTTATCACTATCTGAAAGAAAATAATCTGAAAGTAAAAGACACTTGGAGTCAGTACTAAATTGGGAGGTGGTGGAGATGTAGTAGAAAAGAACATGTGCTTTACAGACTGCTTCTGAAGGAGTAAAGCAGGGGAAATTAAACAAAGCTTTTTAGTCAATTTTTTAAGCTTCCAATTGAAAAGCTTTCCATTTCAAGACTTAATTTCAAAATCTGGGTGCCCTATATTCTCACAGCTCTGCTAAGTATTTTGAAGACTGCTGAGATAATTCAGACAGTTCTTGCCCTTGAGGATCTTTGGGTCTAGTCATTTGTGCCCATGTCCACAAACTCCTAAAATTCAATGACTTAGTGAGATGAGGGTCCTACTAGAGAAAGAGGAGCCCAGAGAAGTCAGAGATTCATTGCCATGAGCGGAATCTTCGTGGGAAAGTGGCATCCTTTGAATGAGTTGCTGAGTCCTAGGGAATGGGTAGAATTCCAACAATAACAAACATCCCACCCTGGGGCCTTGGGGGTGGGCAGGAAGCAAAGTCAAGTCACCGAGGCAGGAGATCTGGGGAGCACTGAGTGTTCTGGGTTGCTGGACAACAGGGTGCATGGGAATATGAGAGACGGGGAAGCATAATGGGAAACAAACCTGAAAATGAACAGTGGAGCACAAATAGAAAATCCAGAGCGGCAGTAGATAGCTCCAAATGTGGGTCCAATAAACAGGAGGTAGGAGCACAGGTGAACCCAAAAGATTTCATTTTTCAAAAACTAATATGAAAAACAAGCTTTTGACCTAAATGCCTAGCCTGAGAAAAGTGGCCCTTTTCAGATATAGGGAGATAGCACTATATCTATAGGAGATAGATTGTTTCCTAGGACAAGGAAACATTTCTCTGGATCCCAGCACAGCACACCTTGTTGGAGTGTAGCAGGGGTGGCATGCCTAACCCACACTTCGCATGCCACCGCTAACCCCATCTTCTCTAACTTTTCCAGATCCAGATCTCCTAAGCTTATAGAAAGTGTAAAACTAGCAGCTGATTAGAATACCCAAGAGATTAGCTATATGACTTAATAGGGAGCAATTTTGAATCATTCAATGATTGCTCATTGTCTATAGGTTCAAGTCAACTTCTCAGCATGGTGTCGAAGTTTCTTATAATATGGTTCTGGCCATATTTCTAATCTCATTTTTCTCTACTCCCAACCAGTTCCATCAAATATATTTTACTTTGTAGGTACGTCATTCTTATGTCTTAGTTTTGCACCAAATTCACTAGGTTATGCTGCTATAACAAACAACTCCCAAATCTTGTTGACATAAAAAACATGCAGCTATATTTCTCACTCATGTCCCATGTGCATCAAGAATTGATGGAGTGTTCTATTCATCGTGCTCACTCAGGGACCCAGACTGACAGATCATCCACCATCTCTAAAGTGACTAATTTTGTTCCAAATGGAAAAAAGCGTTCTGGACAGTCTTTGATGAACAACTAAAAACTTTGGCTCATAAGTGATACTTCACTTTTCCTTCCAACTCATTAGCCTGAACTAATCACACAGCTCCACCAAAGTCAAAAGGACTAAGAATTACAGTGTTACCAAGTGCCTAGAAAGCAAACATTATGGAACAGCACTAATGACTACACATGCCTCTGCCTTTGTTCATGCCCCTTCCTAGTCCTCGAATGTCTTTACCATACCTTGAACATCTAAAAAACTCATGCTTCCTATCAGCAGAATTTATTTCCTTGTGGATGTATTATTAAAGGCCCCCACCTCTTGCTAGCTGTTGACTGCAGGCCACCCTCAGGTTTTTAAGAGGCAACTCACAGTTTTTAGACGCCACCTTTCATTCTTTACCATCTGAGTTCCCTCAATAAGGCCATTTCATTAAGGACAAAAATGCAAGTCTCTAAGTGCAGTCTGCTAAGATGGAGTTTTACGTAAATTAGTTCAACCATTATGGAAGACAATGTGGTAACTCCTGAAGGATCTAGAACCAGAAATACCATTTGATCCAGCAATCCCATTACTGGGTATATACCCAAAGAATTATAAATTACTCCACTATAAAGACACATGCACACATATGTTTACTGCAGCACTATTCACAATAGCAATTACTTGAAACCAACCCAAATGCTTTTCAATGATAGACTGGATAAAGAAAATGTGGCAAATATATACCATGGAATACTATGCAGCCATAAAAAGGGATGAGTTTGGGCCAGGCACAGTGGCTCACTCCTGTAATCCCAGCACTTTGGGAGGCCAAGGTGGGTGGATCACCTGAGGTCAGGAGTTCAAGACCAGCCTGGTCAACATGGTGAAACTCTGTCTCTACTAAAATACCAAAAATTAGCTGGGCATAGTGGTGGGCATCTGCAATCCCAGCTACTCAGGAGGCTGAGACAGGAGAATCCCTTGAACCCGGGAGGCAGAGGTTGTGGTGAGCCGAGATCACGCCATTGCACTCCTGCTGGGCAACAAGAGCAAAATCCCATCTCAAAAAAAAAAAAAAAAAAAAAAAAAAAGGTGGGGGATGAGTTTATGTCCTTTGCAGGGACATGGATGAAGCTGGAAACCATCATTCTCAGCAAACTAACACAGGAACAGAAAACCAAACACCGTATGTTCTCACTCATAAGTGGGAGTTGAACAATGAGAACACATGGACACAACGAGGGGAACATCACATCGGGGCCTGTCGGGGGGTGGGGGGCTAGCAGAGGGATAGCATTAAGAGAAATACCTAATGTAGATGACGGGTTGATGGGTGCAGCAAACCACCATGGCATATGTATACCTATGTAACAAATCTGCACTTTCTGCACATGTGTCCCAGAACTTAAAGTATAATAATAACTAAAAAAAAGATGGAGTTTTAAATAATGTAACGTAGTTGCAGAAGTAACAGTCAATCACTTTTGTTATATTGTATTGGTTAGAAGCAATTCAGTTCCCATCCATACTCAAGGAAAGGGATCACACAAAGGGGTGAATACAAGAGGCAGAGATCACTGGCATCACCTTAGTTTTCGTCTGCCACATATATATACTGTGAAACCATCACTACAATAAAGATAAGAGTTTCAATCACCTTCAGAAGTTTCCTTCTGCCCCTTGGCAATCCATCCTTCCTCCATCCTGTCCCCAGGCAACCACCTACTCACTTTCCTATCATCACAGACTAGTTTGCATTCTCTAGAATTTTGCATAATTGAAGTCATACAGTACACACTCTTTTTGTCTGGCTTCTTTAACTCAGCATAATTAATGTGAGACTCAGACATGTTGTTGTGTGTATCAACAATTCATTTCTTTCCATAGCTAAGTAGCATTCCATTGTGTGAATATATCACAGTTGTTTATCCATTCATCTGTTGATGGACATTGGAGTTGTTTCCGTTTTTGATATAGCAAATAAAGCTGTTATGAGCATTTATGTACAAGTTTTTGTATGAACGTATGTATTCACTTCGCTTGAGTAAGTGCTTAGGAGTGGAGTGAAATGGCTAGTTCCTTTGGTAGAGGCATGTGTAATTTTTTAACAAACTGCCAAAGTCGTTGTATCATTTTATATTTCCACCAGTAGGCTAGGGGAGTTCTATGTCTTTGCCAGCACTGACATGATTGGTCTATAATTTTACCTAAACAAGTGAGTGTGAAATGGTATGTCTTTGTGGATTTACTTTGCCTTTCTCTGGTGACGAGTGATGTTGAGCATCTTTTCATACGTTTATTGGCCATTAATATATCTTCTTTTGTGAACCATCTGTTCAAAAAAAAAAATCATGCTTTGAGACACATTCTATCTGAAGTCTTCCTCATCATGGCTCCATCACACTGTGAGATCTGCCTTGTCTTTGTTTCTATAGGTCTTTATACACATATTTATTAATATGCCTAATGTATTCCATTATATTATCATATATCTATCTCACTTACTAGAAAAGGAGATCCTTGAGGGCAGGGAATGTGTCTAATCACTCTTATATTCCCTGTATTTATTATAGTGCCTGATACCCAGAGGTATAGGGGAAAATTAATTGCTGTTAAATGAAAGATAACCTGTAGACACTAACTAGATGGCCATTCAGTAAAGTACATAATCCGTGATTCACCAAGCACATTAGAAGCACTGCCAATTTACTGTCTAGAAACACCATTATCATCCTCATACCAGGAAAAAAAATGTACCAGAGAGGAATAAATTCTTTAACAGCTAGTCAGTCTCAGAAGCAGGATATCTGAAGTATAGACTATGACCTCTCTCAAGAGTTCCTCTGACAACTACGTGCATTTCATTTGCAAGATGGAACAATTTTTCTAAATGCAAAACTGGAAGAGGTATAGTCTCCACACTCTCGCCACAGACTTCTACTGCAATGCTTTCCCCTCACACTCTGTGGTGCAATGTGAAGGGGAAAATCTTGGGCAGGATCATATCATAAAGAATCCTGGGGAATTTAAATCTTGTCCCTGACCACCAATTTCCAGTGTGTTTTTGATAGCTTAGATTATGGACTTGGAGAAAATTATTCCTGTGCTGGAAAGGAGTTTGTCTTTAAAGACATCTAAGGTCACCTTTTAAACCACAATTTTGGGACTCTTCTATGCTTCCTTCAGAACTCATCTAAGTGAGGTCTATTTCTTTTGACATAAATTATAACCTCAGGAAAAACAGAATATCATCTGGCATGATCCAGAGAGGCAGGGCCTGGGGGTTAAAGTGTATTTTATGGGAAGAAGGATCATCAACCAGTCTCTCCTTTATTTTTTAGGGGGTCTCTGGTCCTGACATTTATCTGCTGTGTGTCAGCAGAAGTTTAATCTGGTTCTGGTTTTAGCAATAGATTCATCATGTTGGCTTGGCTTACCAGCTAAGTCAGGGTCTGACTTCTCCTGCAAGCTTCTCTGCAAGCTAGATGTATTACCATTCAGATCTCAACACTTCCCATGAAGCTGCTTATCTAAAGCCAGCCTGGTGAGGCCTCTGAGGTGGATGGGCTAGTAATCACTCTTTAAGCCCTTCCAACATTTGCAGAAAGCCCACAGGGACTGTGCTTACTCAGGAAGGTGAGATTAGAGTGAGACTTTACTTATTACTCAGGAAGGTGAGATTAGAGTGAGACTTTGAGAAGACTGAAGCCCATAGGATGGCAGACTTGCCCAGGGTAATGTGTCAGGTTTCCTCTCCCATTAATTGACTGCCGCAAGACAGTTGTTTGAAAACACAGTTTAACTTTATGAACAGGATTATTCATAAAGTTATAAAGACAAGGGAGGTGCTTATATTTCTATACAGAGAAAACTTAGAGAACTTAGGGAAGGCAACCTGACCAATCAGAAGAAGGGTGATAGGGGACAGGTCTTGAAGCTGCATTGGTCACAGAGAGTTCACTGGTTGTCGGGGATCTAAGGGAAGTGACA
This sequence comes from Chlorocebus sabaeus, assembly GCF_047675955.1. NCBI lineage: Eukaryota > Metazoa > Chordata > Mammalia > Primates > Cercopithecidae > Chlorocebus > Chlorocebus sabaeus. The sequence continues at coordinate 25,220,142 of NC_132907.1, forward strand.
ATGGAGATTATGGGACTGGTAAAAACCCTCAACTTCCCTTACTGTTTCACATTCCCTTAATTTTTCACTCTTCTCTAGGAAAGATAGCTCTTCAATCATAGCTTTGTCTCTTAGACAAGACTTGGGCTTTCTATACACATCCATTTGTGGATGTAAGCTGTTTCTTCTCTTTTCTGTACATCATGGCACTGCATGGCTACCACTCCCTCTGACCATGTACCATTTACACGGTATCACTGTTCACAAATATGTAGCGCTCCTTCTTGGAGGAGGATTATACTTTGGGGCCCTGTTGAACTGATATGTGACTATGTGACTAGCATTGTCCCATGAAATACAAGTAGATATATGATGTAACCTTCCCATTGGGAACCTGTAAAAACCAATGCATACTTTGCCCTGCTCTCTTTTTCCTCTACCAGGATGATTTGCAATGTTCCAGATAGAGGGAGCTCTGTCAGCCTGAGTTCTGGAGGGTTCTGAAGGGAAGAAAATGTTAACCATAGTTACAGCCAACCTTCAATGGACATATAATGTGAGTAAGGAACAAACTTTTGTGGGTGTAAGCTACTGAGATTTTTGATCATTTGTTACTGCAGCATATTTTAGCCTAATCTGATCAACACAGGTAGATATCTCACAGATAGTATTAGTTATCTACTGCTGCATAACAAACTTCTCAAAAACTTACTCGTTTAAAACAACACACAGTTAGTATCTCACCATTGCTGTGGGTATAGCTGTGGGCAGAAATTCAGGCATGGCTTAGCGGGGATTCTCTGCTTTAAAATCTGTCATGAGGCTACAATCAAGGTGTTAGCCTAGGGTCTCTCACAAGACTACAATCACAAGGTGTTAACTAGAGCTCAGTTATCTCAAAGTTCAATTGGGACCAGATCCAATTCCATGATAACTCAGTGGTTGTTAGTAAGATTCAGTTCTTCACAGGCTGTTGAACTAAGTTACTTGCTGACTCTTGACCAGAAACCACTCTCAATTCCTTTTCAAGTGGCCCTCTTCACTGGAGCAAGCATGTGAGTAGATACTAACAAAACAGGAGTCACAGTCTCTTCCAAACTAATTACAGACTTGACATCCCATCACTTTTACCATATTCAATTCACTGAGTCCAGCCCACACTTAAAGGCAGGGGATTACACAAGGATGCGAATAGGAGGAGTCAGGGATCATGGGGAACCGTGTTAGAAACTGCCTACTACAATGACTCTAACAACAAAATAAAACAAATCAACAAGAATCATGTAAGAAACTAAGCTTGAATGGTAAGGTAAGAAACAGAATTATGGAGTTTTATAACTGGGGCTCTGAAGCCCAGAAAGGTTACATATCTTTCTTAGGATACACAGTTTGAAGTAAAGCCAAAACTAAAATTCAGATCACTGCCATTTCCACTAGACAGAGATAAATGAAAAAATTAAATGGCATTATGAGACAAATTGCATTCAACTGAAACAGAATCTAGGACATCAATCACTAATTAAATAGTTAAATAAATCATCAATCACAAATGACAACGAGAGAATTAAAAGTGCAGAAAAGGCAAGCTCTTTAGGCTGGGGCAATCAAAAAAGTAGGTTATTATATGAACTAGGCTTCAAAGGGTGGAATTGTTTGAGCAGAGAAGAAAGGAAAGGTGTTCTTGGCAAGGGACTGGCCAAGACGAGGCTTATTCAGGGCTCCCCAGGCACCACACAGGAGTGTCAATGTCACTCTTTTTCTTTCTTTATTCTAAATTCATCAGATGACATTCTTGGTCCATGCCTAAATTCTTAGCACTTTGGGATGCTGAGACAAGAGGATCTCTTGAGTCCAGTTCAAGACCAGCCCTTGTAAAATATGAACGGTTCCATAGCTAAGCCAGTATAAATGGATAAAGTCAAGTCATTCTCATTTCAGCAGAGATTTCCACTGTCCTCTCATTTAAGTGGTCATGAACACACTCCAAGGGGCTTCCCAAGAGTTCCTGGCATGCAGAGATAAGCCCCCCAAATAGTAAGTCATCAAACTTTGATGAAAGACTTATTTATCCTTACCTTAGCAGATATTCTGCTCCCAGTTTTGCAGGTGATAAAACTGATTATTTAAGTAACTGTATGTAGGTCCCCAGGTAAGTGGGAAGGAGGTTGAATCCAGATTCTCTGAAAACCTTGTGTTTTTTATTTACATTGCCTTTTTACTTTGTTACCAATTTTATCATTTTTTTAAAAAAAGGAGATAGAAAAGGGAACAAAAGAGAAAATAAAGCTTGAATTCTAAAAATAAAAATCTTTAAATATTGTAAAAGAGATTCTCTAGTGGTTAGAGAATTGCTTGTTCTTTAAAAACAAAGTTGTTTTCCATGGGAAGCTGGAAATAAATGTCAGGATGAGTCTCCAAGTGCAAGCATTAACTATCCAAATGTGAAACAGGACTGGCCACTTTTTTATGACAAAGACCTTGAACTTTGGGCTGAGACCTGTCTTGGTGTCCCAGCAAATATCTTCCCTCTGAATAAACAGAGGTGGCCCTGGAAGCCTTTTGGCTGATGGAAGAGCAAAGGTCTCACCCTGAGTGAACATAAAACCCATCATGCCTGAGTGATAAGGAGGACCCTGAGGAGCCACAGCTGCGAACATTTATGATACTTTTTGCCCAGACGGAAATGTCATTTTCTGTCATTTGCACTCTTGACCAGGGTAGCCCTGGATGAAGACATCACTGATGGACGTGGCCTTTGCCCAGCACCCTGCAGTGGGGGTTGGTTGGAATGGATATAATTGTAGCTTCGCCTACAGCAGCCGTCACACACTCACAGAGACCAAGCTCTCCCAATGCTTGTTGATGAAAATCTCTCCTCAGGAGATGAAAAAGACTTCAAAAAAAAGCCGTCACGTTTGTTTTATTTTTTATTATGTGTCTTACTTCTGAAGCAAGGATGCACCTAAAAGACCAAGTGGTTTCGAAATGTCATTACTTGTTTCCTAGGAAGCTTAAGCTTTGCCACATGATAGTCTTAACGTCCAAAGCATTTCAAAGGGAAAAGGAAATAATCCTCGGCTCATTCCTCATCTATTCTCTTTCCTCACCCACAATTCTGTAAAAACGTGTCTTAACTCTGAAAGCATAGACGTAAAAGTCATAAAGACCCAATTGCATGTCAGTCACGACAGGATGAATGGGGCCGCCTAAGAGATGCTGGGAGCAGAGTAAACAGCCACTTTGCATACAAGATTTCAGGAGCTCATTTCTCTGACAGAGACCCAAGGCTGGAATGCTATTTATGGGGAAACCCTAAAGCAGAGCTTCCTAACTTGGCTGCAGATTAGAGCCACTTGGGGAGTTTCTTTAAAAAGTACTTAAAAAAAAGAAAAGAAAAGAAAAGTACTAGTATGAGCTCCACCCTCGGGGATACTAATTCAATTGGTGCAGGGCAGTGCCCAGGTAAGCGTAGTTTAAAAGCCCCCCAGATGGGAGCAGGAAGTATCTTATACTTTACTTTCAACCATCAGTATGGCTCTTTTGGTGCTTATGCACAGAATATCAGCTGGGCATTTGGGTCAGTTAGCTTTGTTCTAACTTAAGGGTTACAAACTCAGATTTCTACAAGCAAGGTAAGGGATGAAGAGTGCCAGACACCAGGAAATAGAGAGTGGTGGAGCTTCTAGGTTTTCAAAAGGAGATGAAGACTTATTTTTTATGTGAAAGATTCCTAATTTTTTAAAAAATTACACAACTAATTTAAACTCTTTGAAGATGTACAATGCGGCCACCTTGGTTCCCACCTGGAGCTTTTTCCAGTCCTCAGATGACCTGGATATCTCTTTCTTGAGGAAAGAAAGAAGACGTCCATCTGCAGAGCTTGATTGCATGACCTGCTAAATGTTGGGCCCCATCAATTGGCAGGGGTCGGAGGAGGTCTCATCCATACCTGTTTCAGTCGACATTTAACAAGACTGTGGTCGCAGGGAAGAAATAGGAATGTCCTCATAACCAAGATGGGTGGCCCTGGCCCTAAGAAGCTTTACCAGGGCTTCTGAGGAATGCGCCACTGGGTCAAGGGCTTGGAGGAAACCCAATAAAAATAAATAGGGGAATGACTACGCCCCTAAAAATCATTGTTGTGGCTTTTTGTTAAAATCACCAGGTAGAGAGTGTGGCGAAGAAACACAGGCACTGAAGCCAGGCGCTTACCCACTGTATGACACAGGGCAAACCAAACCATCACGAGCCTCAGATTTCACATCCATAAAATGGGCATAAAAATACCAGCTCCATGAAGTTGCAATGGCAGATACAATGACTACAGTACCTGGCACATAGCACACAACCCACAAATTCCCAGTCACATAAGGCAACCATCTTTTGCCCCTTGATAATCTAATCACAGCCTCTCAGAACTCTTACAGTTGGAGCGTTCTTCCAGATATCTAACGTAATTCTAATTTCCCTTTATCTGCAACAGCTGACAACTACACTTTCATTCTATGTGTGTGGAACAAAGGTGACAAATGCTTCGTCAGTCGTAGCTCTTTCTTCCTGCTAGTGTCGTACCAAGGCTGTCGTGATTCCTGTTGCCCTCTGAATTCTGCCTGCCTATCCACACACCTCAAGCATATCACAGTATTACTATATCACCTGCCACTTGGCCCTCTGGAATAGGAACACCACAACTGAGCAGTCTGCATATGGTCGCCTGACATAATTATCCTCACAGAAGAGACGGTGTGTTGTTCATCTTTCCATCCTCTTTAGATACACAGACGTCGCCCAGGAGATGAACTGTCCCCCAAGGCAGTTCTTTCTTTCTCACAGCCTCTTTAGGCAAAACCCCATCCTGCCTCCAGCACCCACATCAGTTCCAAAATCACATTTCCCATCTCATCTTGGTGGGCTTTGCGTTCCACAAAGTAGCTACGGTCAGGGCTCCCCATCTTCCACAACATCTGTCTACATTCAGTTTAATTCCTCAAACATGTAGTGATGTCTCTCTCCAACCACCCTCCTAAGGCCCTGGGGAGAAAGGCTGAACAATACACAGCCTTTTGCCCAAGCTCCCCACAGTATTAAGATAGTGTACCAAGTTTGCTTGAGGGGATGACATCTCACCACGAGTTAGACTGCTCTTTATTAATGCTTATTTGCTCTGTATCTCTTCCCCAAGCCGTCCCTGATTCAGAGTCCCTGGTGCCAGTGTGGAGTGGGTAAGACTATGAACTGATATAACTGATTATTTTTAAACAAAGAACTTTGATGCCCAAATAGATTCCCTTCAGAACAGGCATTCTGGGGGCCAGTATACTTAGACTCAAAGGCTCAGGACCTACACCCCTTTCCTAGGAAGGTCCGTCACAGCTGATCTAATTAGTAAGCAATTATTGCCTTGTGGGTCAGGGCTGCTGATGGAGGGCTACAAATACTTCTCTGTCCTTTAGCAATGGCGAGGCTGCTGGGTGTGCAGTGGGAGGTCGGCAGGGAAGCGGGGGACGCCAAACAATGACAGGGCAGTGTGATATGAGAAGAGGAAAACTCAACTTAGAGGCTGTGCTTCTAGCCTCCTTCAAGTCCCAGTCTCCAACACAGCAACCAGAGTGGCCTTTTTTAGATATGCATTGAGCCCTGTGGTTCCCCTGCTTAAATCCCTTCAGCGCTAATTCCTAACTCTTTTCATGGCCTGCAAGATAGGGGTGATCTGACCCTTGCCAACCTCTCTACCTTCACTCATTTATGAGCATCTGTTAGGCTGTGGGCCTCGGCTCATCTTATTTAATGCCATTTCCCTTGGCCCACACCGACTCCTAGACGATTTCTTCTCATCCTCTAAGTTTTTTGCTTAATATCACCTCAAAGAGGCCTTCTCTAGCTGCTCAATAATACTTGCCCTTTTTTATTCTTTGTCAGAAAACTCCATGTTCTTCAGAACACTTATTTCTGTCTGTGATTGATGTATTTTGGGTTTGTTGTTGTTGTCGTTGTTGTCGTTGTTGTTGTTTTTGAAACGGCGTCTTGCTTTGTCAGCCAGGCTGGAGCATAGTGGCACGATCTCTGCTCGCTGCAGCCTCCTGCCTCTCGGGTTCAAGCGATTCTCCTGCCTCAGTCTCCCGAGTAGCTGGGACTACAAGCACATGCCACCATGCCCAACTAATTTTTGTATTTTTAGTAGAGATAGGGGTTTCACTACGTTGGCTAGGCTGGTCTCAAACTTCTAACCTCAAGTGATCCGCCTGCCTTGGCCTCCCAAAGTGCTGGGATTACAGGCATGAGCCACCATGCCCAGCCTGATGTATTTGTTTAATTGTTAAATGTTTATCTTCCTCCTCAGACTGGAAAGACAACAAGTGCCAGGCACAGGCACAGAGCGTCCACGGAGTGAATTGTTCTGAAAGAGGGAATGAGCGAGAGGTCAGCCTTCTGGACATGTGCACCCCTGTCCATCTCCTCCCCTGCATGCCGGGGCTGTGCTGTCTGCTGTCAACCACCCCTCACCTGGTCACAGCACAGCAGGTGACAGATGCCCCCATAGACCCTGGCACATCCGGCGTATCTCAGGGTTCCTTTGCAGCTGCACTCCTAGGTTCCCTCCCCTCTCCAGGAAGGCCTTTTGAGAGTCCACTGGAGAGAAGTAGAAGCCCCTTTCTCCCCTCTGTCCACATCCCACACCCCTCCTGGGCAGCCTGTCACACACACACTCACTGAAGGAGCACACCTTGGGTTCTGCAGAGGGAGACACAAACCTGCCCAAGAGCATCTCCTGTGAGGTACAATTTGGGCTTTGTTCTAAGATCTGAAACTCCCAGGCCCTTACTCCTGAGCCTTTGCCCAGGGGTTCCTGCATACGCCTGCAGCAAGTCAGCCTTGGGGACCTACTTTGCACTGCCACTCAGGACATCAAGTGTGACCAGAGCTACTGACAGTGCAGTGAGTGATGGTGGACAGCTGGATGACATCAGACATGACCTAAGTGCTGGACTTTAATGCCATACAGCAAGGGCTTCATCACGAGGTCCAGAAAATACTGATTTGATACCTTCAGAATGAAATGACTGAGATCTCTTTTCCTGGGGATCAGACAGATTGAGCTGAAGTGGGTGTTGGTAATACCTACCGATTTCATCTCAAGGACCATTTCCCTGAACTAAGCCTGGGTCTTACTGTCAGAGAGCTTATTCCTTTATAACTACATCCACTGGGGAAATGTTAGTTCTAAAATACATAGCATTTGAGAAATGAAAAAAAAATTTTTTTTTCTGTAATTTATAGTGAAAAGGTAGGGAAGATAAAAACTTAATTAATTTCTAGGCTAGCGTGGAGTGGCTTATTGAACAGCCACCCTGAAGGAAAGATGCATTATCACCATCGGGGATAGTCAATAGATTTTGCCATAAGAACCCCACTGTGTGCACTACTACATCAGAACCCCACTGTGCTACTACTAACCTTTGTTAGTAGTAACTCTGGCCCAAGCACTGAGCAAAGCACAGACATTTCTCATTTAAGTAATTTTTTTTTTAATAGAGACAGACTCTCCCCATGTTGCCCACAGGCTGGTCTCAAACTCCTGGGCTCAAGGGATCTTCCTGCCTTGGCCTCCCACAGTGCTAGGATTACAGGCATTAGCCACTGCACCTGGCCGACATTTCTCATTTAACTCAAGGAGTAGGAATTACTCTCCCATTCTCAGATGAGGACATTAAGGCTGAGAAAAGTTAGGTAGCCACACAACTTCTGAGTGGTAGAGCCTGGGCCTTTGTCACGTGGCTCGGCAATTCTTCCTACAACCATCTCTATGCAAGGAAGCCAGGGTAGGTACAGCCTGAAAGCCACCATCCACTGCCATCCACTGCCATGCTGCCACCATCTAGACGGCCTCGTCACTAGCCACCCTGGGCAGACAGTTCTCAAGGCTGCTGCTCCACTCTGAAACAGGACCTGAAGGAGTGGTAAGAAAACAAGAGCAGGAGGACAAAAGCCTCCAAGTCCCCCTGTCACCTACTCATGCTACTCCAATCACCCATGCCCAGGGCCTCCTGCCACCCAGGACACCTGCTGACTTGGCTTTGACACATTAACAGGACTCAGCTTTAGTCATCGTGGTTTTCCTGAACCTGAAAACACTGTACTTTTAAAAGAAAAAAAAAGCTTCCATTCAAAGCTCCATAGAGAGAGCTGAATCTAATCAGTGCCTTTTAAATATATTCTAGCATAGGTTTCTTTCCTGAGAGAATAACAATAATAATAAATGTCTATTTACTGAATATCTGTTATGTGTCAGATACTTTACATAGATGTTTCTCTCAAAGAGCTGTATCAGGAATAATGTACACTATATTAATATTTTAATAGCTATTAATTTATTACTAGTATCTTAATAGTTATAAATATAATAATAAAGTGTCTTATGTATCCATTTTTAATCATTAGCAAAATTGATAATTTCATTCTTTCAGACGTCTATAGCAATTACAGTTCAAAACAGGGCCATGCACTATGAAGATTCATTCATTCAGTTCTCCTAACGAGACTATGTTATTATGCCATTTTTGTAGATGAAGAAACTAAGGCCCAGAGAGTCTAAGTAATTTGCCCAAGATCACACAGTTTGAAGGTAGCAGAGCTGAGGCTTTGATATGGCTGAGGCTTTGTGTCCCCACCCAAATTTAATCTTGAATTGTAATCCCCGTGATTCCTGTAATTCCCAGGTGTCAAAGGAGAGAACAAGTGGAAGTGATTGACTCATGTGAGCAGTTTCCCCCATGCTGTTCTCATGATAGTGAGCGAGTCCCCACAAGATCTGATGGTTTTATAAGGGGCTCTTCCCCCTTCAATTGGTACTCCTCCTTCCTGCTGTCTTGTGAACAAGGTGCCTTGCTTCCCCTTCGCCTTCCACAATAATTGTAAGTTTCCTGAGGCCTCCACAGCCATGTTGAATTGTGAGTCAATTAAACCTCTTTCCTTTACAAATTACCCAGTCTCAGGAAGTTCTTTATAGCAGTGTGAAGATGGACTAATGCAGCCTTGAACCCTAGCACTCTGACTTCAGAGTCCAAGTTTGTGACCTCTATGTTCTGATGCATCAAATGTTTAGTGATCCCAATGGCTGAACTCTTGAGAGAGTTAACAATAAGCGCATAACAATAATACAATTGTTTTTTTAAAAAAAAGACAACAACAAAAGGATTAGCAGATCAGACAAGAGTTGATCCTGTGACAGTCAGAATCATGTATAATTCATAGAAACACCTTTACACACTGTCGAAATAAAAATAAATGGTAAGTATTTAATGTTATGCACATTATAGAGATTCTAAATATTTAAGATTAAGTAAAGACTTAGAAATGCTTGCAGTATTTATAAGCATTTCTAATGGTCATTTGTTGTCACCATTTATAAACCAGCAGGAATGGTTTGTAATGTATTCACCGGATGTTCGGGCAGTCAGTGGGTGATCAGTTAAATCCCATATGCAGATGAATCTTGGGAAACATATCTAAATATTTTATTAATACATGTGTGCATGGATATGCCTATGTATATGGATACATCTGTGTGTGTGTATCTAACATACAGCAGCCTGCAATATTTATGGATGGGAAATAGCAGAGTTGGTAAAATACAGAATACATTTACTGTCACACAGTCACCCAAGTGCTAGAGCCTGGATTTAAAGCAGATCACCTCCAAAGCCCATGTACCATCTACTCACTACCCTGCCTTCCTGAAAGAATAGAATGAGAAGGGATTTCAGTTGTGTTTTCATTTTAAAAACTCTAAATTTATGTTTAAATCTATTTAGCAAGAAGGTATAAATGGACCTAACACTTATAAAGTATAATTTATCTGCTATTCTTTCATCTATTAATTTTCTATCCTCCATGAATTTTGTATCCTCAGGGTCTTTTGTAATCATATTGGTTATCATTAAAAAGGTTATCTATTTAATTGATTGCTTTTTAGTGTGAAATTCTGTGAAATTTGCTATAAGCTTGGAATTTACGTTTTGCAGTATTTCTTTTTAGTTTCTTGTAAACTAATTATTCCTTTCTTTCTTTTTCTAAGTGATTTATTTTTAACTAAAATGTGTAGCAACAGAAACCAAGGAGTTTCGCAGGAAACATATCTGTGGATATTGTTATTAATTTATTGCCTATTGTCAGTCATAGAAAGCATGATCCTTATCACAACAGTGACTGACAGGATAATTATGAATAAGACATTGCCTGCAGAATAGGCCAAGGGAGAAAGGAAAGAAGAAGGAAAATGGTTAAACTCATTGTAACTGAGTCACACAGACAGAACAAAATGTTTAAACTGTGATCCTTCCTCAAAATGTGTTTGTGAATAGAATGTGTATTCTGTGGCTGTTGAATGGAATGTTCTGCATATATCTGTTAAGTCCACTTGCTCCAAGGTGTAGTTTAAATTCATTGTTTCTTTGTTGATTTTCTGTCTTGTCTGTCCAGTGCTGTCAGTGAAGTATTGAAGTCCCCACCATTATCGTGTTGCTGTCTATCTCATTTCTTATGTCTATTAGTAATTGTTTTATAAATTTGGGAGCTACAGTGGTGGGTGCATATATGTTTAGGATTGTGATATTTTCCTGTTGGAAATATTATATAGTGACTCTCTTTTATGTTTTTAAATGCGGTTGCTTTAAAGTTTGTTTTGTCTGATATAGGAATAGCTACTCCTGCTCACTTTCAGTGTCCATTGCATGAAATGCCTTTTTCCACCCCTTTACCTCAAATTTATGTGAGTCCTTATGTGTTAGGTGAGTCTCTTGAAAGCAGCAGATAGTTGGTTGGTGAATTCTTATCCATTCTACAGTTCTGTATCTTTTAAGTGGAGCATTTAGGCCATTTGCATTCAATGTTAGTGCTGAAATGTGAGACACCATTCCATTCATCATGTTATTTGTTGCCTGTGTACCTTGGTTTTTTGTTTTTGTTTTTCAAACCATAGTTTTGTTTTATAGATCCTGTGAGATGTATGCTTTAAATGAGTTCTGTTTTGATGTGTTTCCAGGATTTCTTTCAAGATTTAGAGCTCCTTTTAGCAGTTCTTGTAGTGGTGGCTTGGTAGTAGCAAAATCTCTCAGTATTTATCTGAAAAAGACTGTATCTTTCCCTCATATATTAGTTTTGCTGGATAAAAAATTATTGGCTGCTAATTGTTTTCTTTGAGGAGGCTGAAGATAGGGCCCCAATCCCTTATAGCTTGTAGTGTTTCTGCTAAGAAATCTGCTGTTAATCTGATAGGTTTTCCTTTATAGGTTACCTTGTGCTTTTGTCTCACAGCTCTTAAGGTTCTTTCCTTCGTCTTAACTTCAGATAACTTTACGACAATGTGTCTAGGCAATGATCTTTTTTCAATGAATTTCCCAGGTGTTCTTTCTGCTTCTTGTATTGGATGTCTAGGTCTCTAGCAAGGCCAGGGAAGTTTTCCTCAATTATTCCCCTAAATATGTTTTCCAAACTTTTAGATTTCTCTTCTTCCTTAGGAACACCAATTATTCTTAGGTTTGGTCGTTTAACCCAGACTTCTTGAAGGCTGTATTCATATTTTCTTATTCTTTCTTCTTTGTCTTTGTTGGATTGGGTTAATTTGAAGACCTGGTCTTCAAACTCTGAATTTCTCTCTTCTAATTGTTCAATTCTATTGCTGAGACTTTCTGGAGTATTTTGCATTGCTGTAAGTGTCTCCAATGTTTCCTGAAGGTTTTATTGTTTTTTCTTTACGCTATCTATTTCCCTGAATATTTCTCCCTTCACTTCTTATATCATTTTTTGGATTTCCTTGCATGGGCTTTGTCTTTCTCTGGTGTCTCCCTGATTAGCTTATTAAGTTAGCTTAATAACTAACCCCTGAATTCTTTTTCCGGGAAATCAGGGATTTCTTCTTGGTTTGGATCCATTGCTGGTGAACTAGTGTGATTTTGGGGGAGTGTTAAAGAGCCTTGTTTTGTCGTATTACCAGAGTTGGTTTTCTGGTTCCTTCTCATTTGGGTAGGCTCTTGGTAAGGTCAAAATCTTCTCCCATAAATTAGAACTTCAGTTTCCCCAGTGAGGGTGTGCATTTGGAGGCAGACGATCTCCCTTTCCCACTTCCACACAGCTTGGGCACTCACAGTATTTGGAGTGTCTCCCAGGTCCTGTAGAAGCAATCCGCTTCCTTCAGTGTGTCTGTGGGTCCTCTCAGGCTTCCTGATTTATTCCTGCAGTTATTCGGGAGCTAAAATTCACAATGCGAGCCTCCACATGCTGCTCTGTCCCTCCGAGTTGGAGCTGCAATCTAGTGCTGCCTCCCATCCACCATGATGTAATCCATACTAAAAAAAAATTTTTTTTTGACACAGAGTCTCACTCTGTTGCCCAGGCTGGAGTGCAATCTTGGCTCACTGCAATCTTGGCTTACTGCAGCCTGCACCTCCCGGGTTCAAGTGATCCTTGACATTTACCGTTAAGCAAATTTTGTTAAGCTATACATTTTAATACTGTGAAAGGACTGGAAGAAAAAAACCAAATAGGCTGCAGCAAACAAATTATACCTTCTTATTACAATAATGAAAGAGTCATTTTAGAAATTTCAGAAAACTCCAATAAGCAAAAAGAAGTACTTCATTGATATTTCATTGATATGCCACTGCTTACATGCCCATATATATAGTGTCAAGCTTTTTCTTTCTTTCCTTCTTGGTTTTTTTGTTTGTCTGTTTGCTTGTTTGTTTTGTTGTTGTTGTTGTTGTTTTGAGACAGAGTCTTGCTCTGTCACCCAGGCTGGAGCCCAGTGTCACCACCATAGTTCACTTCAGCCTCAACCTCCTGGGCTCAAGCAATCCTCCTACCTCAGTCCCACCCCCAAACCACCTCCCATGTATGTGGAACCACAGGTGCGCACCACCACACCCAACTATTTTTTTGTATTTTTGTAGAGACAAGGTTTTGCCATGTTGCCCAGACTGGTTTCAAACTTCTGGGCTCAAGTGATCCTCCTGCCTCAGTCTCCCAAAATGCTGGGATTATAGGCATGAGCCACCACACTTGGCCAGACTTTTCCATAATTAAATATACATATATAGCTTTTGTAGAAAAAATAACATTATACTATATATCCAGCTCCATAAACTAGTGTTTTACACTTGATGTACAGTAAATGCCTTTAAATATACTTCTGAAATATTATAAACAGCTGCAAATATATATAAATATAAAACACATATAATCACATTATATATAATATATAAATATATTTTATCCTATTGATACACATATTGAACCAACTGTCACTGCCCCACCTAAAAAAGAAGGTGAAATAAAGATATTTTCAGAAAAATGGAAGTGGAGAGAACTTGCTGCTAGCAGATCCACATCACCAAAAAACAAAACTGTTAAAGGAAGTTCTTCTGGCTGAAGAAAAATTATTCCAGATGGAAACTCAGATCTAAACAAAGGAATGAAGAGCATCAGATGGAAACTTTGGAGATAAATATAAAATACTTTTTTATTTTTTTATACTTGTTTATAAGATCATTTAAAGCAAACAATCATAACAATGAGTGTTGGGATTTATAACACAGGTAACATATATGACAATAATAGCACAAAAGATGGCATAGAAAGGAAACAAACTACTGTAAGGTTCTTAAAGTATTAAGGAGTGGTGTAATATTATTAGCAGGAGAATATGATAAGAGTGTATTGTAAACCTTAGAGCAATCACTGAACAATTAGAAACAAAAATATAACATATGACAATGAACACATGAGTCAAAGCAATAACTAGTGTTTAAAGAAAGGATCATTGAGAGATGCTGTCAGAGTTCTCCAGTATTTTCACCCGCTGCTATTCCAGGAATAGAAATATCCTCTAACAATTTGCCTCTAGTCTAATTCCTTGGTCCCACTCTTCAACTCAAAATATGGGGGCAACAAAACCCACCTGAGAAAACTCCTAAAGAAAATGGACATAGACAAATAGTCCAGAGAGGTCCAAAGAGAGAATTGAACTATGTGAAATCCAAGCGTCTTCACCATAAGCCCATGGCCTAACCAGAAACACTTGGGTCCTACAGCTTTGACACCAATTACCTTTATTTTCATTTGGTGTTTTCACTGGTGAAGAAATAGTTTTGAATTTACTTTTTAACGGTTTCAAATATCAATAACCAAAGGAAACATGCTGACATTTTCAATATCAAGGGATCTTTTTTTAAGGCTCAGTCCCTTTTGCATCCATGTGTCCATAGTAACAAAAACACAATGACTTGGACTTGAATGAGCCCTTCAGGGAACACTCACTTGTTGATGCCAAATACACAGCAGAACTCCAGTGACGGAAATCAGACAGACTTTCTGAATCATCTCATCCTGTTACTTGGATCCAGGCATAGGTCTGACTCTGTGACAGGGCTTCTTACTCAGTGAGGTGCAGCCAGTTGTTGCATCCTCTGGCAGCTAAGATTTTTTCAGTGGTCCTTGAATCCCAGAATATACAGATTACCCTCCAAGACCCAGCCTAGACTTCCTTGGTAGTTTCAGGCAAGCCACCTGTTCTCCTAAAATCTTGCACGATTCACCTAGCAATTACTATATTAACAATAGCCAACAATTACATAGGGTTCAGTATGTGCCCTCCATGGGTTAAAAATGATTGTATATAATACGTATATGAAATAAATAATGCATAACCAATATGTAATATAATAATATGTAATATATATTCACCTGATCTTCACAACAGATAAGGAGACTGGGATGAAGACAGTTTGAGTAACTTGCCCCAAAATTACAAAACCAGCAAGTGACAGAGCTGGGGATTGAAACCCAAGATTCACTCTGGCTCTTTTTTTTCCCTTAAGAAACAAGATTTTGCTCTATCACCCAGGCTGGAGTGCAATGGTGCACTCTTGACTCACTGCAGCCTTGACCTCCTGGGCTCAAGTGATCCTCCCACTTTAGCCTTCCAAGTAGCTGGGACTACAGGCATGCACCACCACACCTGGCTAATTTTTTATTTTTTATAGAGACCAGGGTCATGCTGTGCTACCCAGGGTGATCTTGAACTCCTGGGCACAAGCAATCCTCTCACCTTGGCCTCGCAACATGCTAGAATTACAGGCATGAGACACCATACCCAGCCTTACTACACCTCTTAACATGCACACCAGATGGCCTCTGGTAAAGAAATGATTGGAGATTGAGATATCACAGAATCAGCTCACTCCTAGCAACAATTCCAAGGTGACGATAGACAAAAACTGGGGCAGAGCACAGTAACCTGACTTCTTGCTCATGTTTCTACCATCACATCTGCTGCCACCTCAGTCTCTCATTGACTTGTAAGCACTTCTCCTAAAGAGTGGTTGGAAATAGATAGCTCTCCTACAATGACCCTACAAAAGTCAATCTGCATACCAGGTAAGTTCCAGGTGCGACATGTCCACCTAAATTGCCTTTCTTACCCTTAAGGAATGGATTTATTTGCTCATTTAACAAATATCTGGGCCAGGTCAGGCACTGTGCCAGTGACTGGGAATACAGTGGGAAACAGAGAGGTAGAGACATTGCTCTCGCAGAACATGCAGGCAACTAAAGGATGCAGATGTGGAATTCATCATTATTAACTGCTTGAAGAGAAAGAAAAAATAGGAAAAACTTAATACAAGAGTTACCATTTGACCAGAATTTTGAGGAAAGTCAGGAAGTTTGTTGGCCATGACAAGAATGAAATCCCAGGTAGGAAGAGAGCATATGCAAAGGCTTGAAAAAGGGAAATAGATTTGAGGGTCCTATGATGGTTGGCTTCTGGACAGAAGATGAAGGAATAGGAACTTAGGTTAAAGAGATAAGGTAGGCTTTGACTGAAGGCCAAATAAGCCCAGCTATATGATTCCTCATCCTCTTTATATGCCACTAAAATGACAGAAAGGAGCATGTAAGGAATAAGCTAACGAAAACAAAGAGCATAGGAGAGAGGCCATCAGTGTATGTACAGAAGAATTCATCAAGCTAGAAAGCAGTGGAAAGGATGTTGATCCACGAAGCAGAGCTGAGGAAGCCTCAATCTATACACGGAGCTCTTGACAGATGCCGGAGTTTACGATTTTCCAAAAGCAGACTCAGAGACAAAGACTTCTATACGTGTGATTTATTTGGAAGGCAATCTCAGAAAACAGTAGTGAGGGAATGGGCAAAGTGAAATGAGAAAGAAAGGAAGAAAAAGCCAAGAGTCCATGTTAATATGAAGATTACTGCGGCAGGCAACTAGAGCTCAAGTCCATGGGAGCACTGGAGGATACAGAACACATCTCAGAGTCATCTCACAGCAAGACCAGGGAGCCAGAGGATTTATGCAACGACTTCCATCTGTCACAGGCTGATTGTTGCCCCTGGAGGCATTACACACCTGTAATCCCAGCACTTTGGGAGGCCCAGGTGGGCAGATCACATTACATGCCTGTAATCCCAGAACCTTGGGTGGCCAAGGCAGGCCAGGAGTTCAAGACCAGTCTTGCCAACATGGCAAAATCCCCGTCTCTACTAAAAATACAAAAATTAGCTGGGCATGGTGGTGCATAACTGTAATCCCAGCTACTTGGGAGGCTGAGACATGAGAATTGCTTGAATCTGAGAGGTGGAGGTTACAGTGAGCTGAGATCATGCCACTGCACTGCAGCCTAGGTGACAGAGCGAGATTCTGTCTCAAAAAAAAAAAAAAAAGGCTGGGTGTGTTGGCTCATGCTGTAATCCCAGCACTTTGGGAGGCTGAGGCGGGTGGATCACAAGGTCAGGAGATCGAGACCATCCTGGCTAACACGGTGAAAACCCATCTCTACTAAAAACACACACATAAAAAAAATTACCCGGGTGTGGTGGCAGGTGCCTGCAGTCCCAGCTAATCGGGAGGCTGAGGCAGGAGAATGGCTTGAACCCAGGAGGCAGAGCTTGCAGTGAGCCAAGATCATGCCACTGCACTCCAGCTGGGCGACAGAGCAAGACTCCGTCTCACAAAAAAAAAAAAAAAAAAAAAAAAAAAAAAGTCCCCAAAACCTCCGAGCTGCCCTGCATACTGAGTAAAGCTCTCACAGCACAGGAGAAAGCCTCCAAGCAGACTCCAAGCAGAGAGGCAGGTACTTCAGATAAGAAACTGTCAATATAGAGATAAATGACCTCATCTCTACAAAAAGTACAAAAATTAACTGGGTCTTGCGACCTGTAGTCACAGCTACTCTGGAGGCTAAGGCAGGAGGATTGTCTGAGCCCAGGAGTTCGAGGCTGCAGTGAACTATGATTGCACCATTGCACTCCAGCCTGAGCAAGACAGCAAGACCCTGTCTTTTTCTCTTTCTGTCTCTCTCCCCCCACAAACACACACACACACACATACACATGCACACATGCACATACACACAAAGAATGGTGACTGGGGGTTAACTCAGAGGTGGGCTGCAGGGATGTGGTGCCAGGCATAATCGTTTCCACTACAATAGGCTCCAAACTCAGTGACCGGAATGTGTAAAGGGCAGCAAGGAGAACTAGAACAGGAGTCAGCTGAAATTCAGTTCATCAAGCAATGCTCTCCCACAGCCTTATACAGCCAGATGATTCCCCTATTTTTGCTCTGTTACTCGTTGCAAACTGCAAGATTACAAGGAAAAAGGCGGAAATAGCATTTTCAAATATGTTTCTGCCAAAATCCAAAAAGGCCTACCAAGGGTTATGCCTCCTCTTCTCGGTAGACGCTGAAATGTACAGCAACCCTTTCACCTTGCAGGAGGGTGTGTGAACTGAACAGAAACTTCACTGAGGAGACTTCCCTGAGAAGACTTCACTGAGGAGACCGATCCCTCAATTCTCATGGTTTCACAATTGTCTCATTTAAGTATCACGAGTACTTTCTACTTCCTTCTCATCAGGTCTAATTAACTTAGTCATCAAAATTGTAACGTTGTATGGCGTGTCAAAATGACCAAGGCTTTTGTGAACTACATTATGAGAGAAGCAGGACTCATGGTGTAATCCTCAGAAAAGACCGTGAAAATGTACTGTTGTTCCTGCCAGTTAAAAGCAAATGGTTTCTGGTGATACTTGCAAATTGGTAAAGATAAAAAAAAGCATTTTCCATGTCAATATCTGCATACCAGGTGCCAGGAGTTGTATTAATTTGCTCCAGTATGCATACCATACCTGCAAGAGCAGGTAAAATGGAAGTCAAGTATGAATGACTATCACCCATGGTCATTCTCCAAGATTCTTCCCCCTTCTGCAAGGGTCCAACAGATAAGTTCAACAGGGATGAGATAAGTATTAGCACCTTGCATATTTTACATCTTCAACTGTGTTTCTGCAACTCTTCTGCAGGATTAGCTATTTCCTCCCATGTCAGACTTTATACTTATCTCCCTAGTTATTGACCTAGGGAGACAACAAGGGGAGATTGAAGTGGATCTTAAGGACAACAGGTATTCTCTTACAAGGAAACTCACCCAGGTAAGATTACTACAAAGTCTTCAAAGTTGAGAAAGGCTAGTCTACAGAAGGGTAGCCTGCTTCCACCAACAAGGAAAGCTCACAGAAACTTGGGAACTTAAGATTTTCAGCTTCGTCTAAGCCTACCAGATATCCCATTCCTTCTCAATCAGTGTCCTAACTCTCATAACGGAGACATGGCAAGGCTGTGAAGTCAGTTAAATTTTGTCCTCAGCAAGATTGATTTTGTAGTTATAAGAAATAAGAGATTATTTTAGGAATTTATTATTTAGCAGAAACGATTCTGCCTGGCACCACATCCCTGCAGCCCCCCTCTGAGTTAACCCCCAGTCACCATTCTGTGTGTGTGTTTGTGCATGTGTGCATGTGTATGTGTGGGGGGAGCGGGGTAGAGAGAAAGACAGTTCTCTTGTTCTCTATTACTAGAGCTGAGAATTTAAATATCTAAACTTGCCATTTGCTTTCTCTAAAATACCCAGAAGAATCCACCCCAGGATATTGTCCTTTGTAGTCATCATTACTGACAAAATGGTCAGGGGCAGTAGCTACTTTTTCCCCAAAGGCACTTGCTTCACTAGACACTTTATCATAACTAAGTACATGTAAGATAGTTTAGAGATTGAATTTGACCTAAAGTGGGTTTCGGCACCAAACTTACTCTGCCACCACCAAGAAAACCTTTTAGACTTAGTGGTCTTTCAATGATAAAACTGTGTATAAAAGATGATGACGCTGTGGTATTATAACTACATTGAGGGGAGAATGGAGAGGAGGGGGTTGATTGTGTAACTAAACTCAAATGTTGACTTTTCATGGCAAAAATTAAATAGAAAATTTCTAAGGTTGAAAAGCAATGAAATTGTAAAATAGACATTCATATAGGGATATTGTAATCACCAAAGAACAAAATATAGAAATGGTTAAAAGTAAGCATCTCTGAAAATAGATTTCAAGACAAAAACTATAAAAAGAGACAAAGAGGTCATTATATAATGACAAAGGGGTTAATTCAGCAAGAGGATATAACAATTGTATACACATATGCAAAGCAAATATTATTAGAGCTAAAAAGAGAGATAGACCTCAATAAAATAATAGCTGGACACTTCAACACCCCACTTTCAGCACCGGAGGGATCATCCAGAAAGAAAATCAACAAAGAAAATCAGACTTAATCTGCACTGTAGACTGAATGGAACTAATGGATATGCAGAATACACATTCTCCTCCTCAGCACACGGATCACTCTCAAGGACAGACCATATGTTAGGCCACAAAACAAGTCTTAAAACATTCAAAAAATGGAAATAACATCAAGTATCTTATCTGATAAAAATGGAATAAAACTAGAAATAAACAACAAGAGGAATTTTGGAAACTATAAAAACACAAGGAAATTAAATAATCCTCCCACCTCAGCCTCCCAAGTAGCTGGGACTACAGGCACATACACCAGGCCCAGATAATTTTTTTGATGTTTTGTTGAGACAGGGTCTCACTGTGTGGCCCAGGCTTGTCTTGAGCTCCTGAGCTCAAGTGATCCTCCCACCTCAACCTCCCAAAGTGACGGGATTACAGGAGTGAGCCACTGTGCCTGACTTGATGTATCTTAATGAACAAGAAAAGTCAAAAGCAAACCAAACCCAACACTGGTGGAAGAAATAATACAGATCACAGCATAAATAAATGAAATTGAAATGGAGAAAACAACACAAAAAATCGACTAAACAAAAAGTTGGTTTTTTGAAAGGATAAACAAAATTGACAAACCTTTAGCCAGACTAAGAAAAAAGGAGAGAAGACTCAAATAAATTAAATTGTAGAGGAAAAAGAGGACATTACAATCAATACCACAAAAATTCAAAGGATTATTAAAGGCTATTACGAGCAACTATATGCCAACTTATTAGGAAACTTATAAGAAATGGATAAATTCCTGGACACATACAACCTACCAATATTGAACCATGAAGAAATGCACAATCTGAACAGACCAGTAACAAGTAATGAGATCACAGCCATAATAAAAAGTCTCCCAGCAAAGAAAAGCATGGGACCCAATATTCACTGCTGAATTTTACCAAACATTTAACGAAGCATAAATACCAATCCTACTGCAACTATCCCACAAGATGGAGGACTAGGGGATACTTCCAAACTGGAAGTATTCTACAAGCCCAGTGTTATCCTGATACCAAAATTAGGCAAAGACACATTAAAAAAAAAAAAAATTACATTACCTGACTTCAAATTATACTACAGAGCTTTGGAAACCAAAACAGCATGGTACTGGCATAAAAACAGACACATCGACCAATGGAACCAAATAGACAATGCAGAAACAACACACACATCTACAGAACTCATTTTTGACAAAGGTACCAAGGACCCACACTGGGGGAGAAGACAGTCTCTTTAATAAATGATGCTGGGAAAATTGGATATCCACATACAGAAGAATGAAACTAGACCCCTATTTCTTGCCATATGAAAAAATCAAATCAAAATGGATTAAAGGCTTAGACTTAAGACCTCAAACTATGAAACTGCTAAAAGAAAACATCGGAGGAACTCTCCAGGATACTGGACTGGGCAAAGATTTCTTGAGTAATACACCACAAGCACAGGCAACCAAACAAAAATGGACAAATGGGATCACACCAAGTTAAAAGGCTTCTGCCCAGCAAAGGAAACAATCCACAAAGTGAAGAGACAGCCCACAGAATGGGGGAAAATATTTGCAAACTATCCATCCGATGAAGAATTAATAACTAGAACATATAAGGAGCTCAACTCTATAGGAAGAAATCTATTAATCAGATTTAAAAATGGGCAAAAGATCTGAATATACATTTCTCAAAAGAAGACAAATGGTAAACAGGTATATGAAAAGGTGTTCAATATCATTGATTATCAGAGAAATCCAAATGAAAACTACAATGAGATATCACCTCACACCAGTTAAAATGGCTTTTATCCAAAAAAATAGGCAATAACCAACAATGGTGAGGATGTGGAGAGGAGGGGACCCTCGTACACTGTTGGTGGGAATGTGAATTGGTACAAGCACTGTGGAGGACAGTTTGGAGATTCCTCAAAAAACTAAAAATAGAGCTACCAGATAATCTAGAATCCCACTGCTAGGTATATACCCCAAACAAAGGAAATCAGTATGTCAAAGCAATATCTTCACTCCCATGTGTATTGCAGCACTATTCACAATAGCAAGATTTGGCAGCAATGTAAGTGTCCACCAACAGATGAATGAATAAACAAAATATGGTGCACAATGGAGTACTATTCAGCCATAAAAAGAATGAGATCTTGTCATTTGCAACAACATAGATGGAACTGGAGTTCATTATATTAAGTGAAATAAGTCAGGCACAGAAAGTCAAGCTTCGCGTGTTCTCACTTATTTGTGGGAGCTAAAACGTAAAACAAGTGAACTCATGGAGGTAAAGAGTGAAGGATGTTTACCAGAGGCTGGGAAGGGTAATGGGGTTCGGGAGCACAGACAGAATGCTTAATGGGTACCAAACATAAAATGAATAAGACCTAGTATTTGCTAGCACAATAGGGTGACTATAGTCAAAAATAATTTAGTTGTACATTTTAAAATAAATAAAAGAGCATAATTGGATTGTTTGGAACACAAAGGATAAATGCTTGAGGTGATGGATACCTCATTTACCCTGATGTGATTATTACACATTGCATGCATGTATCAAAATATCTCATGTAGCCCATAAATATATATACCTATTGTGTACCCACAAAAATTAAAAATAAAAAAATGGGTGTCTCTATGGATAACAGATGATGAGAAAGGTGGATCAAGGGACTGTTTTAAGCCTCTTTGTTTATTTTTTAACCATTGGTAGGTATTATTTGACTTTCTAAAAAATTTCTAAAGTTTAAGCCAGGCTCAAAACACTCAGGGTTGCCAAGGAAAGACATTTAAATTTTATCCCTAAGTGACAGGGAGCTAACAAAAGTATTTAAGCAAAAGAGAGTGGCATGACCAAAAATCATTTTTAAGAATGCCAGGAGGGTCTGCAATGTGAAGAGAGCATTGGAGGGCAGTGGGGATGCGTGGGAGACTGGTTGGAAGATGAGCCTCCCACACAGCGTGAGTCCCCTCACTGAATGGCCCAAGATCAATTTCACCATGCAATTTCAGAGACACCTTCGCTGAAGCTCCAGCAGTGAGAGTACGTAAGTGAATCCCTCAGACAGCTGTCAAGCAGTGGGACAGCACGCTAACCTGGTTTCTTTGATTCACGATGCTATCAGTTATCATCATTGCCTCGAGATATGGAGACATATCTCCAGACCAGAGTGGATTCCTGGGGTTTAATGGCCATGAGATAAAGGTGTGGACAGAATAAGTGTGGATGGGAGCAGCCTTCAAAAGGCCTTCGTTGCTTCCATGCCCCTTCCCTGCTGGCATGCATGGAAAAGATGTGGACAGGGAGATAATCGAGGGCTAGCAAACTTGGTCTTAAAACGGATCCAGCTTGCAAATCACATTTTAAAATATTCCTCCTCAAATTTTATCCCAAAATGTTTATGTAGAAAGTGTGGATAAAGAAAGAGAAGAAGGAGGAGGAAAAGAGAAGGAAAAAGGAAGAATTCACCAACAGACTAACACAATCCTGAAATGTTTGTTTTCTGTGAGTTGATATGTCCCCAATTATGATATACTTACTAACTTTATGTGTCACCTCTCCAAAAAATATAGATAGGGCCAGGCACAGGGGTGGACACCTGTAGTCCCAGCTACTCAGTAGGCTGAGGTGGGAGAATTGCTTGAGCCAAGGAGTTTGAATCCAACCTGGGCAACATTGCAAGACCCTGTCTCAAAAAAAGTCGAGAGATATAGTTCAAACATATCAAGCATAACACAGGTATGTAGATAGTTTCTCTTTTAAGAAGGGTTTTAGAGTTACGTTCCTAAAAATGGCTTTTGAAAAACTTTTTAGGAAGTAATTCTTTCTTACAAGTGGAGAAAATTCCTTCCCCAATTCACTGCGATTACAGAATATTTTTTTAATCCTCCCACCACTTTTGGGATGTATTGCTGAAAGCAAAGAGACATCAGTATTAGTAATGGTACTTTTAGCTAAAGTAATTGAAAACACAACTAAAATGGCTTAAACATTAAAGATATGTATTATTTCGCACAGTGTAAAGTCCAGAGATGCAGCTTGAAGGCAGTGGTTCCATGGGTCAATGGCAGGATCAGGGAGATAGATCCCTCATCCTGCTCGGCCTCCTCAGTGTTGGCTTCATCCTCCAACTGGCAGCAACAAGGCTCCACAGATCCCAGAGTCACGTCTCCACACGACAAGATCCAGGAGAAGAAACAGATCAAATTTTCTGGCTTTTCCTTGGGGCAAGGAAATATCTCCCTCAATGGACATCCCTCCATGCCAATCCCGGGACCACTCCCTGGGAAACAGAATGGGAAGTTTTTCACCAGTCAGGCCCATCTGGAGCTGTGGGTTAACTGGCTTCCAAGACACGTGGATACATTTGTAGGTATTAATAACAAAAGAAAAAACAATTGGAGTTCTGCAGGAGAGAAACAGGAACAGATGCTGGGCAGACACCTAACAGACACCTGCTCTATTATAACACTAAAACCAAAAAATGGCTATGAGTCCAGGAAATCAAATTATATCCACTGATAATTTTGATCAAACTATGTAGAGAAAATATTTAGTTCTCAATTTGTGAAGGTGAAGGTCAGAAAATGCCAATCATCAAGACATGAGACTCACACAAAAAGGTATTTCCAGGAACCTCACAGAAATTTGGGGAGAGTGCCTGGCCTCTGAAAACTCACTGTCATGGCCCATGACAGTTACAGAGTTCTCAAGAATCCTCCAAGAGCACAGGAGTAGGGAGTGTAGCAGTGCAGAGTTGATGCTTGGTTAAATTAATAACTTAATAAAAATCATAATGAACAGCACATATACATGCTAAGTACTTTACACACAGTAACACAATAATTATTCATATAAAAAGCAAGGCACAGTGGTTGACACCTGTAATCCCAGCATTTTGCATGGATTGCTTTAGTCTAGGAGTTCGAAAACAGCCTGGGCAACATAGTGAGACCCCAACTCTACAAAGAATTCTAAACTTAGCCAGGTTTGCTGGTGCATACGTAGTCCTAGCTACTCAGGAGGCTGAAGCAGGAGGATCACTCGAGCCCAGGAGTTTGAGGTTGCAGTGATTGTGACTGGGCAACAGAGTAAGACCCAGTCTCTAAAGAAAAAAAATTAAAACCAGTGAGAGGTTGTTACAGATGAGGAAATGAGGCTCAGATGGGTCATTACTTCCTAGCTTCATAGTCCTAGTAATGGTGAGGGCAATGCATAAACTCAAGTTTATTTTATTCTAAAGCTGTGCTCTTATGCTCTTGATCACTCATCTCTAATACCTAGTCTCTAGAAAAATGAGAGAATTAAACTAAACTAATTAAAGCATATTCCACACCAAAAGTTCTGAAGGATTCCAATGCAGTGTTGTTAGATGCTTTCTCTATCTTGAATTTACTTTGCTGAATACCCTCTCTAACCTGAGAGATCGCTGAGGTAGTCTGGTCTAGACCAGTACTGGAATCTCCTACTATTATAGCAAAATCTACAGACTGGCAGCACTGGCATCACTGAAAGCTCACTGGAAATGCAGAATCTCAGGCCCTACTTCAAACCTACTAATTAGAATTTGCTTTATTTTTATTTTTATTTTTTTTGAGACAGTGTCTCACTTTGTCTCCCAGGCTGGAGTGCAGTGGTGCAATCTTGGCTCACTGCAACCTCTGCCTCCCAGGTTCAAGCAATTCTCCTGCGTTAGCCTCCCAAGTAGCTGGGACTACAGGTGTGTACCATCACACCCAGCTATTTTTTGTATTTTTAGTAGAGACAGGGTTTTACCATGTTGGCCAGACTGGTCTTGAACTCCTGACCTCATGATCTGCCCGCCTCAGCCTCCCAAAGTGCTGGGATTACAGGTGTGAGCCACCGTGCCTGGTTCAAATTTGCATTTGCATCAGATCCCTAGGGGATTCAAGCATTCAAGTTTGAAGTACTTCTCTACAGCATCCCTGACATCTGGGATCCTCTCTACTCTTTCCTCAGATAGCCTGGTCCATAACCATGCAGTCCCCAGCATTACTAAATTCTTTTTTTTTTTTTTTTTTTTTTTTTTTTGAGACTGAGTCTTGCTCTGTTCCCCAGGCTGGAGTGCAATGGGGACTGCCGTGTTAGCCAAGATGGTCTCCTGGATGCCGTGTTAGCCAGGATGGTCTCAATCTCCTGGATGGTCTCCTGGATGCCGTGTTAGCCAGGACGGTCTTGAATTCCTGACCTCGTGATCCGCCCGCCTCGGCCTCCCAAAGTGCTGGGATTACAGGCATGAGCCACCGCGCCCGGCCAGTATTACTAAATTCTTATGAAAACTTCCCTGAAAACCACACCTTCCCTTCACTCTGTCATCTTAACTTACAAGTAACTGTGCTTCAGAGATCAGAAATGCCTAATTTCGTCTCCCTATGTCCTTTCCTTCTAGGCTAAACACCCACTTCCTTCAGTATCTTCACCATCATGTCGTTCATGTCCTCCAGATCAGTGATACCCAATCTAAGATATGTACTAGAATCACCTGAAAATATCCGGGGGTGGTCCCAGGAATCTCTGTATTTTATATACTCCCCTAGTACAGCTGCAGGGCATTCCTCAGGCTTCAGAACCACTGCCCGCATGCCCTGTAGCTGGTTAATATTCTTCCAAGGATATGACTGACAGAACTGAAGGCAATGATCAGCCCAAAGAACAGGGATTATTATGGCCCATGATCAGGATACTTTTTTTAAATTAGTACAGTCTAAAATTGGATAGCTAAGCTGGGTGTGGTGGCACACACCTGTCAGCTACTCAGGAGGCTGAGGCCCAAAAGTTCAAGTCCAGCCTGGGCAACATAGTGAGATTCCATTTTGAAAATTTTTTTCAAAAGGCCTGGTGTGGTGTCTCATGCTTATAATTCCAGCACTTTGGGAGGTCAAGGCAGACAGATTACCTGAAGTCAGGACTTAGAGACCAGCCTCACCAGCATGGTAAAATACTGTCTCTACTGAAAATACAAAAATTAGCCAGGTGCCATGGCATGTGCCTGTAATCTCAGCTCTTTGAGAGGCTGAGGAATGAGAATCGCTTGAACCCAGGGGGTGGAGGTTGCAGAGAGCTGAGATTGTGCCACTGAACTCCAGCCTGGGTGACAGAGTGAGACTCTATTTAAAAAAAAAAAGAATGAAAGGAGAGAAAGAAAGAAAGAGAGAGAGAAGGAAGGAAGGAAGGAAGGAAGGAAGGAAGGAAGGAAGGAAGGAAGGAAGGAAGGAAGGAAGGGGGAGAGAAAGGGGAGAGAGAGAGAGAGAGAGAGAGAGAGAGAGAGAGAGAGAGAAAGAAAGAAAGAAAGAAAGAAAGAAAGAAAGAAAGAAAGAAAGAGAAAGAGAGAGAAAGAAAAGAAAGAAAGAAAGAAAGAGAAAGAGAGAGAGAAAGAAAGAAAAGAAAGAAAGAGAAAGAAAGAGAAAGAGAGAGAGAAAGAAAGAAAAGAAAGAAAGAAAGAAAGAAAGAAAGAAAGAAAGAAAGAAAGAAAGAAAGAAAGAAAGAAAGAAAGAGAAAGAAAGAAAGAAGGAAGGAAGGAAGGAAGGAAGGAAGGAAGGAAGGAAGGAAGGAAGGAAGGAAGGAAGGAAGGAAGGAAGGAAGGGAAAGGAGAGGAGAGGAGAGGAAAGGGAGGGAAGAGAAAGAAAGAGAAAAAGAAATAGTTATCATGAGGTATGCCATACCAGGATTAAGCCATGTCAAGTTTGTTGACAAACAAAACTCCAGGGTCATTTTGCTTTTCCATATGAACTATTGCAAAGTCAGATTTCCCCAGTTCTGTATGTAAGCTCTTTATTTTCCTAAGTTTAGAGACTGGATTCTGTATTTATTACTCTTAAATTTCATCTTGTTGTTCTGAGCCCTTGATTTAACCTGTCAGGAGTTTTGAATCTTTATTCCATCCTTTATTGGGAGGCCGTGAGTGGACTGAGGAAAGCGCGGCTCTGGAGTAAGACATACTTGGGTAAAATCAGATCTGTTTGAGACAGAGGGCTCAAGGGGTTATGCGGAAGATGGCAATTGAAGAGACAGGCTCAAGGCCAGATGAGAAATGTTCATGTAGTATATTTGTTGGGTGAATTCATGAAATAATGGCTGATGGCAGATAACCAGAGAAACTGGTTAGGGTGCTCTGACACTGATCCAAGAGAGAATAAAGGCCTATGCTGAGGCTAGTTCAGTGATAACGGAGGAGGACTTAGTGAGCTTTGGGTGAGGCAGAATCAACGAGATGTATTGAGCAATTGGATGTCAGGGTAAGAGAGAGGGAAGAATCACAATGACACTCGTGTTTCCAGACTGAGCGAGTAAGAGCATACAGTTGCCAGGAGCAGGACTAAATGCACACCACACCAGCCCATCCCGGGGGCTTCCTAAAAGCTCCGGGGAAATAGTTGCTCTGTTCATCACCTGTGTGTTTGTTTAACTGAAATGAGACTGACATCTTTATGGACCCAATTTGATTGTGACACGAATATATTTGATCAAAAAATAATCTCTGGATGAACCTTGATGACATTATACTCAGTGCAATAAGCCAGACACGAAAGAATAAATACTGTATGATTCCACTCATATGAGGTAGAATAGGCAAATCCATAGAAATAGAGAGTACAATAGTGGTTACCAGGGCCTGAAGGAAAGGAGAGAATGGGGAGTGATTTTTTAATAGGTACAGATTTCCGGTTTGGGATGAGGAAATGTTCTGGAGATGGACGGCGGTGATAGTGGCACAATAATGTGAATCGATTAATACTTAATGCCACTGAGTTGTACATGTAAAAATGGTTACAAGGGTAAGTTTTCTGTTATATGTATTCTACCACAATAAAAAACAAAAAGGTGGCCGGGCCCAGTGGCTCACACCTGTAATCCCAGCACTTTGGGAGGCTGAGGCAGGCAGATCATGAGGTCAGGAGATCGAGACCATCCTGGTTAATATGGTGAAACCCCATATCTACTAAAAGATACAAAAACATTAGCCAGGTGTGGTGGCAGGCACCTGTAGTCCCAGCTACTTGGGAGGCTGAGGCAGGAGAATGGCGTGAACCCAGGAGGTGGAGATTGCAGTGAGCCGAGATCGCACCACTGCACTCCAGCCTGAGTGACAGCCAGACTCTGTCTCAAAAAAAAAAAAAAAAAAAAAAAAAAAAAAAAGATAATCTCAAGTTATCAGTCATCCATGTTGGTAATAAATATTTCCTATTTTATTTTATTTTATTTTATTTTTCAGACGGGGGTCTCACTCTGTGACCCAGGCTGGAGTGCAGTGGCATAATCTTGGCTCACTGCAACCTCCTTCTCCCAGACTCAAGTGATCTTCCCACCCCAGTCTCCCACGTAGCTGGGACTACAGGCAAGCACCACCACACCTGGCTAATTTTTGTATCTTTAGTAGAGACGGGGCTTCACCATGTTGGCCTGCTTGGTCTTGAACTCCTGAGCTCAAGCCTTCCATCCACCTTGGCCTCCCAAAGTGCTAGGATTACAGGTGTGAGCCACTGCACCTGGCCTAATATTCCCTTTTTTAAAACTCTAGTCATGGTCGGTTGGAAATGAATGGACAAGAATCCTCAGAGACCTCAACCCTGTGTTTAATCCACTAAGAAGTTACAACAAAGCCACCAGAGCGGAAAGAAATGACTCTGGAGATGATCCTATGGAAGCAAAACGTCAGCTACTGTGATGGCCCATTATATAAACTCCTTCTGTCTTTGCTTGTTTGTTTTTGCTCTGATCTTATTTCTTTCCATCACTGGGGATCTCATTAGAAATGTTTAGCTATTGGTACCCACTTCCAGCAGTTTGCCTGAAGTGAGGTAGGTCAAGAAACCAAAATAAGGCCAACTTTTATCTGCGCTGTGAGCTCTATCTGGAAAAACTACACACAATGTAAAATTTAAGATTTTTAATTCATGAAAGTGTCTGGAAATGAACAGGTGCCCCATTTTGAAATCTACTGATCTGGCCTTTCCCTGTGAAGTGACTCTCAGCTTTGACTGCACATCAAAGTCACCTGAGAGTGTTTTAAAAACTACTGATACCTGGGTCCTAACCTGAACAGGTCTGTTTAGTTCGCCTGGCATGTAGCCAGGGCATCAGGATTTTTCTTTTTCTTTTTCCTTTTTTTTTTTTTTTTTTGAGACAGATTTATTGCTCTGTCGCCAGGCTGGAGTGCAGTGGCGTGATCTTGACTCACTGCAACCTCCGTCTCCTGGATTCAAGCGATTCTCGTGCCTCAGCCCCCCATGTAGCTGGGATTACAGGCACCCACCACCACACCCAGCTTTTTTTTTTTTTTTTTTTGTATTTTTAGTAGAGATGGAGTTTCACCATGTTGGCCAGGATGGTCTCAATCTCCTGACCTCATGATCCGCCCCCACGGCTTCCCAAAGTGCTGGGATTACAGATGTGAGCCACCGCACCCGGCCAGGATTTTTCGTACTCGGATTTTCTCAGGTGATTCTAATGTGCAGTCTGGGCTGTGAATCACTGATCTAAAAGAACATTTACTCACTGAGAAGTTAATACAAACCCTTCCCTGAAAATGGGGAAGAGAAATGTACAATTACCTAGCAAATACGCAAGAATGATAATATCACCAAAGCGGAAATTTATCTTAGGATCCTAACATTTTGGAGCTAGGAAGGGATTTAGCGATCATTGAGAGTAGTGGTTCTCAGAGCATAATCCCCAGACCAGCAGCATCAGTGTCAGGTGAAAACTTGTTAGCAATGCACGTTCTGGGCTGGGCGCGGTGGCTCATGCTGATAATCCTAGCACTGTGGGAGGCTGAGGTCGGCAGATCACTTGACCTCAGGAATTCGAGACCAGCCTGGGCAACAATTCATTTATCATTAATAAGACCATCACTGTGGCCTTAAGGCTATCCAAAAGCCACTTCAGACTACCTAAGAAGTCACTTCCTTCTGTCTCCTGGTATGGTTGTCTTTAAACTATCCCCAGTGGAAGACTTTCAGATTTTAGCCAGATTTCCAATTAAAAGTAACCTAAAATCTTGTTCAGTGACATATTTCAGTGATCAAAACATTGCAATAAATCGAGTTGCCCTTGTGACAATTTAAACCCTTGATCCAGAAGCCCCACATGGTGGCCCATGCCTGTAAGCTACTCAGGAGGCTGGGTGGGAGGATCCCCGGAGCCCAGGAGTTTAAGGCTGCAGTGAGCTATGATCATGTCACTGCATTTCAGCCTGGGTGATAGAGCAAGCTCCTGTCTCAATCAATCATTAAATAATTAAATTTAAAAAATAAACATTCAATCCATCCTCACTGGGGATGGTGGTGGGAAGTCACGACCCTCCTCCTCTGAATGCTCTGTGTATTTGAGGACCAAAATTCTCAGTTTACTCTTCTGTCTATACCATCACTCTTTCACCAAGTTTGAAAATATAGAGTGACTTACTGTAACCTCTGGCTTGCAGAACATGTTGCCAGGTAGGGTTGGTTGCTATAAGCATTGAAACATGACTCCACTAAATAAATCAATAAATAAGATTGTTGGAAGGATACAGATGCCTCTGACTCACAGATTCTCAGTAATCAGGGTTGTGCCAGGGACCCTGGAGCAGAGGTGAGTGAACAAACAGCTTCTTCAGGTCTACTTGAACTCCGGGTCGTTTGTCTTCCATCTTTGTACCTCTGCTCATGAGTCAAAGCACGTGAGAAAGTCCACCTGGCCAAGCCTCAACATGTGTCCAGCTCTTGGTATCTGGGGCTCTTTGCTGGCCACACTGGCCAAGACTGTGCAGAACAGGAGAGGGGGTAGTTCCCAAAGGAGAATGAAAGAACAGTTACCAAAAGAAGACAGAGGGGTACCAAGAGGGCGAAGATAACCCTCAAGTCACTGAGCAGATGCTGCACCAGGCCAGGAGCCACGTCTCCTTATCTTTGTGTACCATCCCAAAGCCCGACGCGTAGTGAGCCCTCGGTAAATGTATGCTCATTGGAACAAAAGCTGTGACCAACTGGAGAATGGGTCAACCTGGTAAATGATTGCCACCATGAGCTCCACTGAGCCCTGAGGCACGTGCTTTCCTGTGGAATAAAAAAGGCTCTCAGCATACTGTATCTACCCTGCCCTCCAGTCCTCACCCCTCAGCCCACCTTCCCTAGCACCATCCACTAGCAGAGAAAGAGGGAATCTAGAGAGGCGGAGAAAAGACTTAGGCATGTAGATGGAGGGAAGGAAAACAATCGCTAGGCCAGAAAGGCTGATTTTAATCCGCTCCCATCCTCCTCAGGTTCATACAGCGTGTTAGTAGCTGAACTAGAGCGAAACTGGCCCAAATCCCGCCCAGTGTTCTCTCCACGACCGTGACCTCCCATGCATTAATGCTCAGTCTTCACAACTCATTACTAATGTGATATGGTCACTTTGACACAGCTTTTTTTTTAGACAGGGTCTTGCTCTGTTGCCCAGGCTGGAGTGCAGTGGCGCCATCACAGTTCACTGCAGCCTTGGCCTCCTGGGCTCAAGTGATCCTCCCACCTCAGCCTTCTGAGTGGCTAGGACTACAGGCACGCACTAACATGCCTAGCTAATTTTTTATTTTTCATTTTTATTTTTGTAGAGACAGGGTTTCACCGTGTTGCCCAGGTTGGTCTCAAACTCCTGGGCTTGTGAGATCTGCCTGCCTCGGCCTCCCAAAGTGCTGGGATTACAGGCATGAACCATCACGTCCCAGCCTAGACACAACTTTTAACAATGAAAGAAAACATTGGTTTATGCTAAACAATTTAATTCTATGGGAAGCTATTTCTGTTTCTAAAAACACCAGGGTAACCATTATATCCAGTAATACCATAACGTACACTTATAGAGCAAAACTCACCAACATGTCTTAGAGGTCTGTGTATACTTTAACCTGTACACTTTTATCCAACAATACCATCGCTAAAAATGTATCCTAATAATCACAGATATGTAAAGAAACTAAACAGATGTTCGCTGCAGCATTATCTGTAATGTGGGAAACCAGAAATAACCTACAACAGTAGGGGAGTAGTTAAATCAAAGGGAGCATTCATGTACTGTATTATCATGCAACATCAGAATTATTGCAGAATATTAGGCTGGGCAAGGTTACTCACACCTGTAATTCCAGCACTTTGGGAGGCCAAAGTGGGTGGATCACCTGAGGTCAGGAGTTTGAGACCAGCCTGGCCAACATGGTGAAACCCCATCTCTACTAAAAATACAAAAATTAGCTGGGTGTGGTGACGCATGCCTGTAGTCCCAGCTACTCAGGAAGCTGAGGCAGGAGAATCGCTTGAACCCGGGAGGCAGAGGTTGCAGTGAGCCGAGATCACGCCACTGCACTCCAGCCTTGGTAACAGAGTGAGACTCCATCTCAAAAAAGGAAAAAAAATTTGCAGAATATTAAATTTCATGTAAACAGGTCAATGACTGGTTCTGTTTATAGTTCATGTAAACAGGTCAATATATTTACAATACATTAAGTGAAATGCAGATTACAGAATAACAGGTAGCACAGCACTTTTGCAAAAAAAAAAAAAATCCTTAAAGATAGAAAAAGACTAGTACACAAAAAATATTAATAGCAGCAGTTATCTCTAGGTAGTGAGACTATGAAGCTTTTTTTTTTTCATTTTATTTTCTTCACTTTGTCTTCCTAAATTTTCCACAAGTAACATTGTTAGATTTTTTAAATTATAAATAATTTTAAGACAAAAATTATTTCTAATTATCCTGTAGATAAAGGAATGTCATTAACAGTGCTGTGGCTGAAAAATGTTGAATACATTTTCTATAGAAACATTTAAAAGTAGTCTGAGTATTCTAAAATTCTACCTGTTTTTCTTCCGAGTTCACTTGTTACAAACAACACTTACTGAATTACACTTAAAAAAATAGTTTTTCTCGGTCAAGCACAATGTTTCATGCCTACAATTCCAGCACTTTTGGAGACTGAGGCAGGCAGGTCACTTGAGTCCAGGAGTTTGAAGCCAGCCTGGGCAACATGGCAAAAACCCATCTCTACTAAAACAAAAATTACAAGATACAAAAATCAGCCGGACGTGGTGGCATGTGCCTGTAGTCCCAGCTACTCAGGAGGCTGAGGTGAGAGGATCACTTGAGCCCGGGGGGCAGAGGCTGCAGTGAGCCAAGATCCTGCCACTGCACTCCAGCCTGGGCACTGGAGTGAGACCCTGTCTCAAAAAAAAAAAAAAATTTTTTTTTTCCTCCAACTTACTTCTAACATCTGGTTCTGGGTATATTTTCCCTGTGATAACTTCTCTGTGAAATCACCACCTTCTAAGACCTTATTCTCCCTCATAGATGCCTCTCTTGCTAACCCTAAAAAGTAGCACACAAACATGTGATTTGGGTCACCTTTGTGAAAGAGAAAGCTGCCAGACATATTGAACCACTGATCTCAGAAAACTAACGGTTGGGAAACAAAATTATCCCCACCCTATGGTAAACTCTCCTCTAGGGTCAATTAAATGACTCCCTAGAATACAAATGCACACATATTACGTGACTGGTATCACAATACTGAAATCTATATTAAAAGCCATGAGGCAGGTATCCAGAGCAAAGGCTTCTAAGAATTCTCAAAAGCTGATATGCAGCCAAACTATTTAGTCATGATGATGTTACAGGCAGCGAGCACACATCCCAGTTCAGACCTGTTTCCCAGTGTAGTTATTATTGAGACCCCTTTTTTCTCACTCTCAAAAGCCCCAATGTGGATAAATTACACAGTCAACTTGATGGAATGTACATTTGCCTAGAAAGGTAAAAGAGGCATAGAAATTTCATTCATACCTAAGAACAACTTAGTCCTCAGGATCCTGATTCCAGATACAAAAGAATTTGGAGCGCATAAAATAAAAACACTATTTATTTATTTACTTATTTATTATGTAGTAGAGACAGGGTCTTACTATGTTGCCCAGGCTGTTTTCCAACTGCTGGGCTCAATCAATCCTCCTGCCTCAGCCTCCTAAAATGCTGGGATTACAGCTGTAAGCCAGGGTGTCCTGCTGAAACAAACTGTTTTTAAGTGTTTAGTGGAAACACACAAAACTTTTTGTCAAAAATGATTAAAATCTGTCATCATTAAATACTAATTGTACTTAATTGTAACATTTTAAGAGAAATGAATGACACTAGGCTATGATAATCTAGCTCGTCTCCTTGCCATTTTTCCATATATGAAACTTCAGAACCAATCATTAAAAGATCGCTAAGAAAAAAAAATCGCCAAGACTCTCAGCAGAGATTTGATCTTTCATAAAACCAACCTCAATACATTTTAGAACTAATGTGGCCTCTCAAAAATAATCTTATTAATGAAATCATCCCAAAATCTGCTTTGATTTGTCCCTGTGAAGGAAACATATGGCCTCTCTCCCGAGAGACATGCACATAAGCATGTTGGCAAATGATCAAGTGGCACTCAAACATCTATCAATAGTGCCTTCTGCTGGTGCAAAAGTGTTTGTTGTTTGTTTTTTTTTTAAACAAATTCGATTTGAAAATACATTTCTTATGAACTGAAAAATAGAAGTAATCTTGTCTTTTTCATTCTTTAAGTACCAACAGGGGCAAATGTAGAGACTAACTTGCATATTTCTTCAAATTCCAAGTAGCTCATATTATCCTTGCTGGAATTCATATTTATGATAGTCAAAATGTTAAAAAAAGTATTACCTATTTTGATAAGACAATTATAAATGTTTATTGTTGGATAAAATATACAAAATAGAGCAAGGCGTAGTGGTGCAAGCTTGTCATCCCAGCTACTTGGGAGGCTGAAGCAGGATTGCTTGAGCCCAGGAGTTCAAGTCCAGCCTGGGCAACACAGCAAGACCCTGCCTCTAGAAAAATAAATAAAAATCCAATTCACTTAAATGTGGTTTTATTGATGGCCAGTTTCTTCCCAGAAAGGCAAACGCAGTCCTAAAATATCCATGAATCCTTGACTTGTTAATGGTTCCTACTAAAGGAATATTACCTAGTCTTTACATAGAAAATCATTTTGTTTTGACATAGATGTGCATTTTCATTAAAATTTTAATGTAACTTACTATTTTAATATACTTAATGTGTTTCTTCTGAAAACATAACCT
Organism: Chlorocebus sabaeus; assembly: GCF_047675955.1. Classification (NCBI taxonomy): domain Eukaryota; kingdom Metazoa; phylum Chordata; class Mammalia; order Primates; family Cercopithecidae; genus Chlorocebus; species Chlorocebus sabaeus. Next base: position 25,255,918 of record NC_132907.1, read on the forward strand.
ACCACTGAATTTGATCATCTATCTGTATTCTCCCCACAAAAACTAAATTGATTTCCTAATACACACTGAACATCACACACAAATGTTTAAAATATTAAGTACACACAAATGTTTGAAATATTAAGTATCACACACAAATGTCTGAAATATTGACTTTATTAGGAAAACATTTGATAGTTCTATTCAGTCATATAATCAATCACCTAATTTTAAAACTATGTGGCTGGAGGACATCAATTACAATATGGATTTTTCATTCATTCAACACATATTTGAGCACCTACAAGTGCCAGGCATTGGAGGTACAGGGTAAACGGGAGGATCCTTGCTCTCACGGAGCTTACATTCTAGCAGGAGGACAATATTAAAGAAATGTGTATAGTAAAATGATGAGTTTACAACAAAGGAAGTAGATAGTGTTTTAGAAGAGCATAGAGTAGAGAAGCTAAGGGAGGTCACAGAGACATCCCTAAGGAAGTGGAGCTTAAACTGAGAGAAGCAAGTGCTTAAACTGAAGGATGTGTTGAAGAAGAAGGGAGAGTAGAACAATTTGGGCAAAGGGAACCTTATGGACCCTAAGGTGGGAAGGTTCAAAGAACTGAAAGACAGCTAGAACAGCTGGAGCCATTCTCCTGTGTAAAGAGGAGTCAAAGAGAAAAGATTAAAGATGTGAAGATTAAGATCTTGGTGGCATTCAGGGATGAGTACTTCTACAAGAAATCACTGAAGGGAGCAATGTGACATTACTTTTCACTTCAGGATGACCTACTCCAGGGGGTAGACTGGACTAGTAAGACTGGAGGCAAGTAGACCTCTTCTAAGGCCTGTGATAGTGAAAGACAAAAATAAGTGGGGGAATTCAGGGGATAGTGAAAATCAGTAGGGCTTAACAAGCAAGCTAGAGGTTCCTCCACAACAACCAATACAGATGTCCAGTAGACCTATTGGATATGCAGGCCTGCAGCTCAGGGGAGAGCTGGGTTAAGAACTGTCAAGGCAGTAATCATCTGCATTTAGATGGCAGTTGAAGCCATGACAGGGGCTGAAATGGCCCAGCAAGAGTAAATCAAACCATGAGAATCACATACATTTAAGAATAAGGAAACGTGGCCAGGTATGGTGGCTCAAGCCTGTAATCCCAGCACTTTGGGAGGCCGAGGTGGGTGGATCACTTGAAGTCAGGAGTTCGAGACCAGCCTGGGCAACATAGTGAAACCCCATCTCTACTAAAAACACAAAATTTAGCTGAGTGTGGTGGCGCATGCCTATACTCCCAGCTACTTGGGAGGCTGAGGCACAAGAATCGCTTGAACCTGGGAGGTGGAGGCTGAAGTGAGCCGAGATCATGCCACTGCATTCTAGCCTGAGCAACAGAGAAAGATCCTGTCTCAAAAAAAAATAAAAATAAAAATAAGGAGATGTCACAGGCTAGAGGGAGGGGGAAATGGGAGCACTACTGTTTGAATGGTATAATTTCAGTGTGGGACTGAGAACAAATTCTGGAGCTGAATGGTGGTGATGGCTGCACAGCAGTGTGAGAGCACTTTATGCCACTGAAGTAACAGATGCCTGTCAAAAATAAGCCTGCTAAAATATCACCAAGCATAACCAGCAAAACAATCATTTCAGTGAAAATACAACTTCATATTAATCATCTCAATAATACAGATTACAGAACTGAGTTTACAGATTATAGAAATTTTCATACCTTGTGGGTCAGAAAGGATAACTGTAAATTACTGTCTCCACTTTATGGGTGGTAAAACTGAGCTACAGAGAAGATTCTCTAAGAAAATTTAAAAGGAATTGATGTTCATTAAATAAATATCCTCACTGATTTTTTTAAGGTAGAAAAGTACAATGCACTGTGTTAAAAAAATTACTGTAATAGCCTCATGTTCGAGAAGTCTAAAATTCTAAGGTTACTACATATATTAATTTTTGTTACATGTCCAACAGAAAACATCCTTTATTCCAGTTACATCCTGAAGATACCGAAGTCAGTCTTCTCTATTGGTGCGTTGAGGGCTGCACTAAAACTGAGACCCAAGACCAGTCTGGTGTCTGCTGGATCAATGATCCCATCATCCCACACCCTGACAAAAGAACAAACAAAGAGTTACGAATTTACCATCGAACTACCATTTACACACTCTCCACGCGCAGAAATGCCACGAAAGTTTTCCTTCAGGTAATATATGAATCTACTGATTAGCATCCACAACAGAAACTATGTTCAAGACAGAGGGGGAAAAGGTGGAAAAAAATGATACGACTTTCATCCCAGGCCACCACAGAATGTCATGTCTTAAGGCTTAAGGAACTACTTTTACAAGAGATCTCAAAGTAACCCCTGGTTTGAAAATATGTTTACTTATTTCAGGAAAAATTTTCCTATTCCTTTTCTTCCCACACAAATATACAAACCAAGTTGGTGTATTCTGTCATTAATATGGAGAACCATATATATCTAGGTAATAACTTCAAACTTCACTGGAAAAGGTATATTCCCCAACCCCCCCCCCCCCCCCCCCCGCCAAACTCTTAAGGAACTATGAAAATTATTGAATAGGCTTCAGTACATTTTATTTATTATTATTATTATTGTTATTTGAGATGGAGTCTTGTTCTGTCACCCAGGCTGGAGTGCAGTGCAGTGGCATAATCTCGGTTCACTGCAACCTCTGCCCTCTGGATTCAAGCAATTCTCCTGCCTCAGCCTCCCTAGCAGCTGGTATTACAGGAATGCGCTACCGCACCTGGCTAATTTTTGTATTTTTGAAGAGATGGTTTTTCGCCATGTTGGCCAGGCTGGTTTCGAACTCCTGACCTCAGGTGATCCGCCCACCTCGGCCTCCCAAAGTGCTGCGACTACAGGCATGAGCCACCACACCGGGCCAGCTTCAGTACATTTTATTAATAAAATAGATATCTTCACATGTAGGTCTTTATTTTTTGCTACAATAGGAAAAACAGGAACTTTAAACTGCTTGCGGAAGAAACTTTTAAGTAGAAATTTTAGTTTCCTGTTCATTGACAATCTCAAATGTATAAGGAAAAATGACTGAGAAATATTATTTTTCAAAGGTTATTAGCAGGTGGCAGTTGGCTTTTTTTATACAAACTCCCTTCGGTATCGGAACCTGGCATCAATTATTAAACCGTTCTTACATTGACAGACATGAATCAAATCTTTGCTCATAAAACATTCATAATAGGGACCCTAAAGTATCAACACCCAATAAAAAGAAAGCCACTCTTGTCATCCGCAATCAGGTGAACTGATTACACTCCCTTCTGAAGCCTGCAGCACATCAAGCATGGTGATGAAGGGGCTGCCTAATAATGTTCATTAAAAAGACTGCCCCAGGTAAGACGCACTAATGAAATGCCTGATACAAGTTTGATTATAAAAACAACTGAGCAGAAGCAAATTGGCACGCTACATATATAACCTATTAGGATTAAGGAAAACATTGTAGGTTACAGTAACTGATCATGACAAGCTTTGTCTCTGAAAAGACAGATCTAGCCATGTTCAAACCTAAGCAGGTCAGGGAATTTTACTGTGAAGCTGAGATTTACTAAACGCAGGGAAGGTAAACTGGCTTGGAAATCCTTTCAGCTTTGAAAGAAAGCTGCTGTCTCCATGCCACCAACTGTTTCAACAGAAGGGTTAAACATCTACAGATCCGGCCAGGCAGGGTGGCTCACGCCTGTAATCCCAGTACTTTGGGAGGCCAAGGCGGGTGGTTCACATGAGGTTGGGAGTTCAAGACCAGCCTGACCAACACAGAGAAACCCTATCTCTATTAAAAATACAAAATTAGCCAGGTGTGGTGGTGCATGCCTGTAATCCCAGCTACTCGGGAGGCTGAGGCAGGAGAATCCCTTGAACCCAGAAGGCAGAGGTTGTGGTGAGCTGAGATCAGGCCACTGCACTCCAGCCTGGGTAAGAAGAGCAAAACTCTGTCTCAAAAAAACAAAAAACTACAGATCCACAGAAAGCTTTACTGTCTGTTAACATTTATTTCCAAAGATAAGTCTCTCTGGGCCATTTACTCTTCTGCCTTGAATGTAATCCATTAAAAAAATAATAATAATAACATTAGTATGAAAATAATAACTCTTTCGCAAGAGATGACTTATCTTAGCCAGGGCTGAAAAACAAGCTAATGGCTCACACCAAATACGCAATTTTTCAAACTTTAATATTTCAGCTGTCCATGTGTATTTCAGTCAAAATCCTATGTGGAAAAAAAAAACTATAGAAAAGCTTGACAATATATATTTTATATTTCATCTCGAATCCCTTATATGGCTTTCTATTGCTTCTTTCCATTTACTGGCTACTGTATGTTTACACGACGATAAAATCAGGAACATGTTTAGCTCTCAAAGACTATAAAATATTTTGCTCTTAATTAAATGAATCAAACCACCACAACAAAATATACCTGCAAATTTGTTTGTAAAAATATATATTTAGCAAAAGACCTTTTAAAAATCCCAAATGCTGACCACCCACGATTACAGGTGGCTTGCACCTGTAATCCTAGCACTTTGAGAGGTTGAGGCAGGATCACTCAAGCTCAGGCATTCAAGACCAGCCTGGCCAACATGGTGAAACCCCATCTCTACAAAAAATACAAAAAAATTAGCCAGGAGTGGTGGCTCATGCCTGTAGTCCCAGCTTTGGAGGCTGACGCAAGAGGATCGCTTGAGTCCGGGAGGGAGAGATTGCAGTGAGCTGAGATCACGTCACTGTACTCCAACCTGGGCGACAGAGTGAGACTCTGTCTTTAAAGAAAACAAAACAAAACACATACACACACCCAAATGGTATTATTTATCTCCTCAAACTAATTATGTTCTTGAAAATCAGTATGTTTTGTCTTTGTATCCACCAAGGAACCATTCAAATAATTGTAATGGACTCTAACTTTTGCCTTTTTTTTTTTTTTTTTTTTTTTTTTTTTTTTTGAGATAGGGCCTTGTTCAGTCACCCAGGCTGGAGCACAGTAGCATGATCTTGGCTCACTGCAGCCTTGACCTCCCAGGTTCAACTGATCTGCTTGCTTCAGCACCCTGAGTAGCTGGGACTACAGGTGCACACCACCACACCTGGCTAATTTTTGTATATTTTTTTGTAGAGACCAGGTCTCGCCATGTTGCCCCACCGGTTTCAAACTCCTGGGCTCAAACAATCCGCCCGCCCTGGCCTCTCAAAGTGCTGGAAATATAAGTGTGAGCCACTGTGCCTGGCCTGATTTTCTTTTCTCTCCCCTCTCCTCTCCAGTTTGCCTTCGCCAGCATAAATTACAACATAAGCTAATTTTACAAGATGCAGAAAGAGTTACTTTCTTTTTTCCATCTGCCCAAGGGATGAAAGGAAGACATGAAGCTTAGATTAGTCTTCAGAAGGCAGAACACTAAAGTTGTTGAAGACAGATGTGAAAGCAGGCACCAGCGGGTCTTCAGCTGGGACAGGCATGATAATTTATTACCTCATTAAGTGGTGTAAGAAACAAACAGAGCCAACAGCAGCAATGGTCTGTGAGGTAATTATTTGGCGCTGACACACAGACCCTGGCAGCGACTAATCACCTTCCAAACGTACAAGCATGCTTGTCAACAAATGCCAGTAAGTGTTCAAGCAATCTCATGCTTAAAATGGGGTAACAACAAAAGGACCAAGAAGAGGGGTTTTTAAGCAAAAATTAGAACTGCTGAAGTAACATAGCCAGCTTATAACTTATTCTCAGCTCCTAGCATGGCCCACCTCGGGCTGCAGGACCCCTGCGGGCCCCAGACACCTCAACTAGGGGCAAGACAAGAGAAGCGGGAATCAGACCAGTGGTGGTGAGTCCACAGCGCAGGGACGCTGGGAGGAGGGGTGGCATTTCAGCAGTAGCCATTCACATTGTAAAGAAACAACAATACAAAATTAAGTGTGTCCACAGGTTATTCTCCAGTTCCTATGAATGCTGGACCATCCTGACTACATAGAGCTCTATAAAGCTGCTCCCCTAACCACCATCTACACCCATCAGGGAGTTAGTGATGTTCTGGCCCCCACCTTGCACTGGAATAGTAAGGGTTCCCCTCCTCTTCAAACTTCTTAATGATGGGCTCTTTTAAAGCTGCTTCATCAGCACTGGAGAACTAAAGGAAAAAAGGCCATGAGTAAGTCAGCTTCAGTGAACAATTGGCCCTGTTTAGATCATCTCAATTCAAAAGAAACAACAGATTTTATGAATAATAATGTTACAACTAACATGTGCATGGTGATGTACAAATTACAAGTGATCATTAACATACATGCTCTCGCCTAAGACATGAGTATCAAGTGAGTGCCCCATCCCATCTCTCCTAGCAGAGAAAATATCCTGAGGCTATTTCACATAAGGTGAAAACCCAGGGTACTGTGTATCACAACAGGCTACAATAATGGATGTGAGTTACACAACCTAACAAAAGGGCTGCATTACACTTAGCAGCCTCCAGTTAACAACGTGGAGAAGTATGAGATTTTCATTTGAAATAGCCAAAATTTAAAACTTAAGCTTAAATGTTTAAGTTTAAAGGGGTAATATACCAACCAAATCTTGAATAACATTTTCAGTCAAGTTCCTGGAGAACTGAAAGATGTTTTTCCCTAATTAAGAATTTCACAGCCTTCCCATCAGTATTACAAGGATCAAGTGACAATTAATTCAGATGTAAAAATCTTCAGAACTTAATTTGAAACCCTGAAAAATATTTTCAACTCAAAAAGCAACTCGACACCAGAAACAAATGACTTATTTCAAAAAAAAAAAACCCTACCTTCTTTTGTGTAAATACGTTAATACCTTAATATCATTTTCTAGGTCATGAATTCTAAGGGAGAACCATTAACACACTGTGCTTTCCTTTCCTATATGAAAATGAATGAACTCAAGTATCTGTATATTGAAGTAATCAAAGAACAACTACTTAATAAGAGATCACCATGCTAGGCTTCATAGAGTTTCAGACATGTCTTTGAAGTATCAGGTAGAATTTCATATACCGCCTCCCCCACCCACACCCCCACACCCCAACCACTCGCACAAAAGCAAAGCTATCCATTTCCTTTGACAGTAATAGGTACTAAAGTGAATCTGAAACCTCAATGTAAGCCTCCAGAGTTCCCTGTGCTTGGAAAAGACAACTAGGGATGTGAGGCATGGGTGGATGCATTCAGGGAGGCAGAAACCACCCTCTGGCTTTACAGTACCTCACTCCACAATCTAGGTGGAAGACCTGATGATTCCTGCACAGAGCAGACAGGGCTCCCTTCATTTCATTCCTTCCCATAATGAGACAACAGTGCACTTAAGCAACTTCAGGAACACACATCCATCATCTTCCTACTTGGTGCTTACGCAAGAGTTAAAAGTTGTAACTAATAAAAATTAATGCAAAATTTCAAAACAATCTCCAACAGAGACACAAACAAAAGAATTCATTTTAAAAGCAGCTGCTTGCTGATTTGCCTTTTATCAAGTTTCCACTGCCCTTTCCATTTTTCTTCATTTATACACAGGATAATGTTATTCAATTCTCAATGGATGACGGAGCCCTCCCACTCAGGGTATCCTTAACAACAATCTAAAAGTAAAATTGAAAGAACAAAATTCTGCTGCTTTTGGTCATAAAATCAAAGTAGTACATCAGACTTACTTAAATCTCACTAAGTACAAATGACTAAGAATCAAACATCTTTATGCCTCAGATACTTACTGGCAGTTTCTAAAGTGTTTTCTTGGCTGGGCACGGTGGCACACACCTGTAATCCCAGCACTTTGGGAGGTGGGCAGATTACTTGAGGTCAGGAGTTTGAGAGTAGCCTGGCCAACATAGTGAAACCCCGTCTCTACTAAAAATACAAAAATTAGCCTGGCGTGGGGGTGCATGCCTGTTATCCCAGCTTCTCAGGAGGCTGAGGCATGAGAATCGCTTGAACCCAGGAGGCGGAGGCTGCAGTGAACTGAGATTGCAGCACTGCACTCCAGCCTGGGTGACAGAGCAAGACTCTGTCTTAAAAATTAAAATAAAAAAACAAAGTGTTTTCTTGGAAATTCTGAAAAAATTTTAAATGGCCACAAAGAAGGTACCCCATATGAAACGGCTTTAAAAAGAAAAAGAACAGAAATCCTGTGAGCCTCGATTGCTGGAACAACTTCCAGGGCAGCACCGTCTAAATATGGCCAGGCAGCGTGTGCTGTGTGCCAGGTCCCCAGCCACAAACACTAAGGGCTTCCAAGCATGCTGCTCCTTGACTCCAGGGTGTTTATAGTGAGAGGCAAACCCAGGGAGAAACAAGAGAAAATGACACTGACCTGCTTTCCTTCCCGGGCTCTTTGGTCCTTTGCTATCGTGGCCAACACATTGGCTGCCTGTTCTCCTCCCATCACTGAGATACGAGCATTTGGCCAAATGTAGAGAAATCTTGGGCTGGGAGAAAAAAAGAAATAATAAGCAAGTTAAGTCAATATACAACATAGATTTTCAGAGGCCCATGTTTGCCTTTTAAATTAGTGGTTCCTGATTCTGGCTGCACATTACAATAATCTGTGGAGCTTTCACAAATATACAAATGCCTGGAACCCACCCCAGACTAGACTCCAGAGGAGGGGCCTGAGCACAGACGGGACTTCTAAGTTCTCCATGTAATTCTGGGTATAAAAGTGTTGATAATATCCTCTCATGATCTACGGTCATGTCCTGTTTTCCATTCCTGATAGTGCTCCTATGTGCCATCTCTCTTTATTTTTTAGTTTAAGCACAGGATTATCAAGTTTGTTAACCTTTCAAATCAACCAACTTTGGGCTATGCTGATTCTTCTATCTGATGTCTGCTCTTCATTATATCCTTTCTATTTGTCACGGGTTTAACATGCTGTTCTTTGAACCTCCCACAGCTGAAGTCTTAGCTCATTGACTTGCAGTCTTACTTCTTTTCCCATATATGCCTTTAAGGCTACATACCTTTCTCAGAGCCAGACTTTAGCTGCATTGCACAAATCTTAATGTGTGGCATTTTCATTATCAGCTATTTCAAGTATTTCTTGACTCCCATTGTAGATTTCTTCCAAATAACACCTTTGGCACTAAATTTCATTTCACCCCTCCAGATGATACAAATTATGGTATAATTGATTGAGATCTGGAAATGGCATTCTGTGTTTCAAATAAACCTGAAATAAACTGACCATGTATTTTACACTCGAAGTATGTTTCTTTGTTTCAGAGAAAATCATGACACCCTACCTATATGCTCTGCCACACATCCCATAGTTTCCTGCTCCGTACGAGCCCCCAATGATGAGGGTTATCTTAGGCACTTGGGCACAGGCCACAGCGGTCACCATCTTGGCACCATCCTTGGTAATTCCTTCAGCTTCATACTCTCTACCAACCATAAATCCTGAGAGAAAGATCAGAAAGACAGCCTCTGGGTGATGGGATTAATATGTGGAATGCAATTCCACCAAAAGGACATCTTGTTTTACTAAACTCATTTTACTAAACGCCTCTCGCCTTAAGAAAATGTATATATGTGAAACACATCCTTAAAAAGTTTGCTTTGAAAGGATAAAATAGTTTTCTCTAATCACTTTCTAAATTTTCTTAAAGCAGTTCATCTGGATGCACACAGAAACCTTCAAACAATATGAGGATGTAATCTATCTTCAAGAGATGATCTCGGCTGGGTGCTGTGACTCACCCCCATAATACCAACAATTTGGGAAGCCTAAGCGGGAGGATCACTTGAGGCCAGGCATTTGAGACCAGCCTGGGCAACAAAGCGAGACCCTATCTCTATTTAAAAATAAATAAATAAAACTTTTTAAAAAAGAGATGATGTCAAAGCAGCTGCTTGATGCTGAAAAGAATGTGACATGCCTAGCCAAGGACAAAGTGCTGTGATGAGCCCAACAATGAGGGCTTCAGCCTTCACTGACCTGGTTTTAAAACAGACTGTTCTTTCTAAAGTGATGCTTTAAAACTTTGATGACATAAAGATGAATATTTCACAGAGATGCTAACAGTCCCTGCCAGTGACTCAATAGCAAAGTTAAAAAGAAACGACTTTTCCATTTCAATACAGGATCCTTCTATTTCTTCAAGCCCCTAGCTCTGTGGAGGCTGCTCTGTAACTTCACTGCCTTCCAGAACTTGGGTTCCTCTTTCTCCACCTTATAACATTGAGTTGGGCTTCACTTGTCTCCTTCCCCCACCCAGTCTCCAGCGAAGGCATTTCTTCCATCTGTGGACCTGCACACTCACCTGCCTCACTGACTGTCACTATCCCTGGTTTGCCAAACTCCAGTATCTGGTCATCCAATTCAACCCAACCAGTTCCTCCAGAGCACGTGCCCCTCCTGCACTCACCACAGGAAGGGCAGCACAGCCCTTTACTTGGCACCCTCTACTTCCTGCAGCTACCCTACTCAGCTGAACCCTAGAAAAGCTCAGAAACTCCTCAGTCTCCCCAGCCTTGACTCTACTGTAACATTCCCACCATACCTACTTCAAATATCAGTTGTCTTCCAGTTCTCACCCCACCCAACCCAACCCACCACCCCTCTATTCTCTGGAGGGGATTCTGCCTTCAAAAAGACGAGTGAGGCTTCTCACTTGGCTTTCTCAAATCCTTCTTCTTCCCATCTTAAGAAAACTGCATAATCATGCTTCCCGTCTTCCTTTACTCTTGAAGAAAAAGGAAAAAATCAGAGGTACTCGAAGACTGTCACTGAACCTTCTCTTCTCTCAGGGGGGTTCTTATCTATTCCCACAGCTTTAAAATCACCTCCATATTCTGATGACGTCTACATTTTCATCTCTACCTAAAACACCTCTTCTGTGCTGAGACTTATTCACCTGTCTACTATATGCCTCCAGGTGAATATCGCACAGGAATCTCAAATGCAATGCTGAAAAACTAAACTCAACCCAACAGGGCCAAAACAAAACAAAAATGTAGATATCTTCAAACCACAGAGTTTTAACTGCCTGGTGGTTAACAATCCAGGAATCATTATTGGAAACAAGAACTCTGGTATAGTTAGGCTTCAGAATTCTTTCTATCTGCCCTCTTACATAGGTTGCCACATAAGACCCTCTTAGGCTGCCATTTGGATATAACTTCTCTCAACACTCATCTAACCAAATATGAACCTAAGTAGCTCACAGGATGAAGAAGCTTTAGCACCAGTACTATTTCAAGTCCTGTTGACTTCCAAGAGCCTGACTCTTCCTTCTCATAGAGGCTTGCCTGATCCCAACAACTACTAAGAGCCTCTCTTTCCTTTGAAGCTGAGGTAGCCTGGGATGGGGGAGGCTGTTTTCTGCTAACCAACATATCTGAGTGCCTTGTATATGTCAGACACTCTGCAACATATAATGAAGGATGCCAGAGAATCAGAGAATTCTTATGAAAGAGAACTCTTGAACCATAACAGACCTTAAAAATAAATGTATCCACCATGTTAAGGTCATCTCTGGAGTATGAAGTCCAGAGAGGTGACATATCTCACACTTTGGTCATACAATTCTTTGGGGCCAAAACTCAAATCCCCAGACTTTGGATCAGGGTATACACATACATTTTAAAATGATGTTGCTTCAAGTAGAATTAACTGTACAATAAAAGGGAAGACCGTAGCATGTGTCTGAAATCTTGAGGAGGAGGAACAGAGTCCTGGAAAAAGCATGATGCTCTCTTCAGTGATCAGATCATGCTCCTGCTGCTTTCTGGGTGTGTGGCTGTGCACACACAGGAGTAAAGGGTGGCCATGTGAATGCTGATCATGTACATAACTCAGAAATGGCTTCGCTTAGAAAATATGAATAATCAGCCAGGTGTGGTGGCTTACACTTGTAATCCCAGCACTTTGGGAGGCCAAGGCAGGCAGATCACTTGAGCTCAGGAGTTTGAGACCAGTCTGGGCAACGTGGTCTGGGTGAAACTATGTCTCTACAAAAATACAAAAATTAACGAGGCATGGTGGCACATGCTTGTAGGCCCAGCTATTTGGGGGAAAGAAAATATGGATAATCTCCTCATAATATTTAACATCCATGAAGAAAAGTGCTAACTCTTAAAGGGCCTCCAGAAAGAGCATGTCCAGTAGAACTTACTGCTCTGATGAAGTGGTCTACGTGTGTGCTGTCCAATACATCAGCCACACTGATGGTACAGCTCTGGAATCAATACAACCAAACTGATTAAGCTATTTTCTTACCAGTAACATTTTGAAGGAATAGCAGAGGAATATTTCTTTGGCAGCATACCTGGATAAAGTGAGTACCCTATAAGCAAATAACAAAAATCTTTTTAAAAGGGAATTAACTCTATTATCATCATGCATTCTACAAATACTACAACTTCAGCCAAATACAAGAAAGAATACTCCCCTTTAAAATTTTTTCTCTTATTAATTTTCTTTTTTTTTTTTTTTTTTTTTTAAGAAACATGGTCTCATTCTGTTGCCCAGGCTGGAGTACAGTGGCACAATTATAGCTCACTGCAGCTCAAACTCCTGGGCTCAAGCAATCCTCCTGCCTCAGCCTCCTGAGTAGCTGGAACTACAGGTATGTGCCACCACTCCTGGCTAAGAATACCCTTTGGCTAGTCTTACCTTATAGTAAGAGTACAGTGCTACTCCATTGTCAATAGGATATGTAACTGTAGGTCTGTACTATCCTCATTTTCACAATCACCTGTATAATCACTGGCACATGGCTCTAAGACTATTGTGTCAAGGATGAAGCAAAGGCCGGGCGTGGTGGCTCATGCCTGTAATCCCAGCACTTTGGGAGGCCGAGGCAGGTGGATCACGAGGTCAGGAGATCGAGACCATCCTGGCTAACATGGTGAAACCCCATCTCTACTAAAAATACAAAAAAATTAGCCGGGCATGGTGGTAGGCGCCTGTAGTCCCAGCTACTCGGGAGGCTGAGGCAGGAGAATGGCGTGAACCTGGGAGGCGAAGCTTGCAGTGAGCCGAGATCACGTCACTGCACTCCAGCCTGGGCAACACAGCGAGACTACAAGGAAAGAAAAGAGAAAGAAAAGACAAAAGGAAAAAAAAGAAAAGAAAAGAAAAGAGAAAAGAAGGAAGGAAGGAAGGAAGGAAGGAAGGAAGGAAGGAAGGAAGGAAGGAAGGAAGGAAGGAAGGAAGGAAGGAGAAAGAAAGAAAGAAAGAAAGAAAGAAAGAAAGAAAGAAAGAAAGAAAGAAAGAAAGAAAGAAAGAAAGAAAGAAAGAAAGAAAGAAAGAAAGAGAGAGAGAAAGAGGTCAATCACTAACATTGTAAACAGCAAGTGAAACTTAAGTAACAGAAAAGAAAGAACTGATGCCAATGAGAATTGCTGAACTCTGCTATATGATAATTCTCTAGTTCTCCACTTTAGAAAAGCCAGAATATAAACCCTCCCAGGACATGAAGGATGACATTTCCGTTTTGATGATCATCTGAAATTCTTTCATGCATCAAGATGATAGTAAATACATCTTTCTTGCCAACATTCCCCAGATAAATGGGATTTTAGATTAGATGAGTGATAGAGATCTTCTAACCTTGAATTTAGGAAATTATTTAATCATACAAAAATACAGTTATTCCTTCCCTAAAGATTGTATGAGTAAGGAAACTCTTGTAAACCATTTCCTTTATGTTTTACTCTGAAGATCTCTTTACCTCTGCTGGAAATGCCTTGTCAGGTACAAAACCGCAAAGTAATTGCTCGACTTCAATATGACTACATTTACAAGAATGAGAAAATCACACAGACCTTTGGGGCTTATTTCAACAAATGACATGTCAGGCTGAGGCCAAACATAACTCCTCAGGGGTTTCTTTGTGCCAAGCTGACACACAAAGCCAGGCAGAGTTTGTTTGGACTCAGTCTGACATTTCCTCTATTGAAATAAATATATATTCATTAAAAGTCATTATTTCAGGAATATCTAATATTTTGAGAAATAGTGTCTATATGCTATTAAATGAAAACACACTAAACCTCTCTATATATAGCGTATCAATTTTTTAAAAAGGGAAACTATTAAGAAAAAATAATAAAATGTTACTAAAAGCTATTTCTGGTATAATTATAAGTGATTTTTTTATTTATATTTTCTTCACTTTTAATTCCTTGTTCTCATTTTATCATTGAGTTGAAGGAGTAATAATAAATGGCAGAATACAGAAACCAAATTTATTGATAAAAAATTTCACCAAAGACAAATTCTTCCTCAATTAGGGTATGAAAGAGCTTAGCTGCCTATTACCTGCATCAATAAAGAGAGCTTTCACCCTGTTATTTCAAGAGAAAAAGCAATACTAAACATATTTTTTCTTAAGGAAACATTTTATTTCCCGAAGCAGTTTGGTGAATTAAAATTTTTTTAAAGACATTTTTATCAAATAAGTATATGAATTACATGTATCCAAGTTTAGGTAAATCTGAGACGATATATGAAATCAAATAATAACTAAGCAAAAAGATATTCAAGAACTCCCTCTTTCTTTTGCTGTCTTGGAGGATTGAATTAAATAATGATAATAATAAACAAAAAGAACTTCCTTTTTTAAAGCCATGGGTCCAGTAACAAAGACCCACTATTCCCATTTCCAAAAAGTAAAAATACAATAAAGTTAAAGTGATAATGGGATAGAAGAGAATAAACAGATCATGTCTCAGAACCACCTGAATCTTTGAACCATGAGTCCTCCGAGTCCCTCCAGGACATGAAGCACTTTCAGGACAAGTATTCTCTATCATGAGAACATGTACATGTCCTCTATAGCAATTGTAACTCAAGTATCTTAGGAGAATTTTCCTAAAATGAGTACATTTTTAATAGTGCTCCAAATGGTTCATCACAGCACGTTAATGTAAACCACCATAAAAACTGTTTCAAATACTAACGTACATGCACATATATACACATGCATGCACACACACACACACACACACATGCCTGCACACACAGTGCTCTGGTTGCTGAGGCATCTCGTTAAGCATTTTTATATTTGTATGCAATAAATTTTAACTCATTATTTGACCTTCAATGTTATGTCACATTAAAACAGAAAATCTTGAAATATTTTTAACAGTACTTGCCTTTTTTGCAGATTCAGAAAAGAGAACTCCGTTGTTTCCAATGATACCTACTGGGTACCCAAATATTCGAGCAAATCCTCAAAAGAAAATTCAAAGAAGATTTATGTTTTGTGTTTTTCCAAGGGCTTTTAATTCACAAGAAAGAGGCATATTTACACATTCTTTAATATTGGATCCAAGTTTAAAATGCAAAGAGATTTTGTCTATGGTATAAAACAGCTCATGTCACAATCTTCTTGTTCCTAAGGTCCTAGAGTCTGGTTTCTTTTGCTTCTAGAAAGGGTCATGATACATGTAGAGTTATCCATTTGTCTTGACTGATTTGGTTAAATAATTGGCTTAGTGTATTATCCATTTATTCATTTAATATATCTGAGTGTCTAGTATGTACCAGACACTAGGGATACTATAAAAATATCATTTTTAATATCAAAATAATTATTGAAGAAAAATTAACAGATAAGAGAGAGTGTCAACATACTGATAAGCTAGAAAACTGAACTTCTTTTTGAGACAAGGTCTCACTCTGTTGCCTAGGCTGGAATACAGTAGCACAATCATGGCTCACTGCAGCCTCAAATTCTCATGCTTCAAGTGATCCTCCCTCTTACCTCAGCCTCCTGAGTAGCTAAGACTGCAGACACTCACCTCCACACCCAGCTAGTATTTGTATTTTTTGTAGAGATAGGATTTCGCTATGTTGCCAGGCTGGTCTCGAACTCCTGGGTTCAAGTGATCCTCCCACCTTAGCCTTCCAAAGTACTGGGATTATAGGCATGAGCCACCAAGCCCAGCCTGAATCTTTAAAGATCTGGTTTTTTTTTTTTTTTTTTTTTTTTCTTTACTCTGTCTGGATTTATGACTTTTTAAAAATCATCATGTTCTTATTTATCTATTTATGAGACGGGGTCTTGTTCTGTCACCCAGGCTGGAATGCAATGGTGAGATCATGGCTCGCTGCAGCCTCGAACTCCCGGGCTCAAGTGATCCTCCCACCTTGGCCTCCCAAGTAGCTGGGACTATAGGCCCCAGGAGTCACTACACTCGGATAATTTATCATGTTTATTTAATGTGATACAATGAAACCCTGATTTGATGGCCACCTACATGTCTTTCAGTCCTAAAATCCCAGCCAAAAACCTGTGCAGTACATCCTAAATGGCACTGCCACTTACAGAAGCAATTCACAAAGGGGTAAAGTTCCAAAAAGTCCAGTAATCCATTCTTAGTCCTGCTTCACTACACAAAGACATGGGAATTTAACACATCACTCACTGGAAAGATGCTACCCCTGCAAATGTTCAACCCTGTTAACTACTTAGATTCAACCCACACTAGGCCCCGCTTAGGGATCTCCAGGTACAGACAGGATGTGCTGAGTAGGGAACATGTCCCCACCCTACTAGGGACACCCATAGAGGGAGGGCCTTCACCAAATGCCTGATCCAAACTTGAGTTAGAAATGGGAAAGCACAGTGTCCAAGAAACGACTAGAGGCTACACATGGTAACTGCTGAGGCAGGAGGAAACCCTGAGGAACTTCCAGAGACACCTGAGACCCAGAAAAATCTGTCCTCCCCTCTCACCTCCTCACCCTTTATGCCTCCCACCTTCTCATTCCGCCTCCCACCCTTCTTATCCGCCACCCCCACCCCTGCCCCCCACCACCAGCCTCTCATTCCCTCCTTCTCTTTCTCACTCCCCTTCTCTGTCTCTAAATGTATTTGAATTCCAGTGCAGTCAAAAGATGGAAGAAACCAGGTGTGTATTCTAGGGGACAAGAGTGCCACAGGGCTTTTAGCAAGTAGGAGGCAAATCCATAAAAGCAGATAACAAAGACAGCCCATCCATCTTTAGAGAAAGCAGAAACGGCTTTGACTTGTTTTAAACTGCTACACAATGACTGTTACATTCCGAACAATTTGGTGACAAATCCTGTCTATATATCAAACAAAAAGCTTTTAATCACTTAAACACCTAAGTACAAAAACATAAATTCTACTCCCAGTGTGAACCCTTCTTTTGTTCACAAATCAAACTAGGACAAAGTACTCTGATTTATCCTTAAGCCTCAATGTATATTTGCAGTTTGGATTTCTGTAGCTAGCTTTTTCCTACCCTTATATTACCTTTGACTAACTCTTATATTTTCAAGTTTTTTATGACCAAGTGAAATTCATAAAATTTGTTCTTCCATTTGTCCTAAACAGATTATTATGGGTCTAGCATCTACCTCAAAAACTTCTTCAAAGGCCTGTGAACTAAACACTTTAGATTAAAAATAAAACTTTTATAAACATACTTCTTTTGTTTTTCCTGACATGATATACTGAATTCTCAATCTAGTGTCTGCATGAATCAGCTTAAGACCTATGCAGAGGCTGTGAGAAGGTTTAACTCACTCTATATCCTTTTGGGAAGCTAAACACAATATAAAACTTTCTCATCGAATTGGACATTGAAGAACAAAGGAAACAGTGCTGAAATTTTCAAAATAACTATTGTTATCCAGAAAAACAAAAAGAACTACAAGTATTTTCTACTAATTTTACTATAAGAACCTTTTTATACAACTAATATCACAAAGTCACAGATAGGGACCCACACTACAGCATCTGGCTATTACCATTTTAAACTATTTGGATCCATGAAGCTATTAAGCTACAAATTTGTCTTTATAAAGCAGTTCCTTTTGAAAACTGGCTCACACACTTGTAGTGCTCTCAACAACAAAGCCCATGCCAAGTGTATCAAAGTCTTGAGACCAGAGATTCCTGATTTTCAAAGCAGCAGAAAATGTTCGTATTTTCAATTCTTCACCTTTATACCTGTAACTAACGTGTCTCCATAAAAGGCTTTGAACTCAGTGAATCTGCTTCCATCCACGATTCTAGCAATCACCTAAGAGGAAAAACAACAATGGCCTTCAGAAATTATATTACAAAATAATTTTTGTATTAAAGTTACTTACAGGAAAACAATTCACAGTGAATTTGTCACTTTCACAACATTTTACACTACACAGAAAATCTCACTAGAATTTCATTGGACATGCCTGGTTAATGCCCTGAAGTCATTCTGGGTTCTGATTTTATACTTCACTATACAAGCAACAGCACCATGCTGTATGCAAGAAAAGCAGGAAAGGTTCCAAGTCCTGGTTGCTAGACTTAGAGCTTCAAGGACTGTTCGAATGCACCGGCAGAGGTTCAGGGATGCAATCAGAAAGATGGGCAGAGACACGGCTCACAGTCAGAAGACACAGGCTGCAATCTAAGGTACCATGTATGACTGGTGTGCCCTGGAGTAAGTCACTTCACCCCTCTGAGTCTCAATTCTCACTCTGGAATGATGGAACAGAAGAGCTGGGAAGATATGATCTACTTGTAAGAAAGTAGGAACCTATAAAAATCATGCTGAGATGAAAAGCCAGCTCTGACTCTCAGCTCTCCCACTGAGAAACTAGAAAATTCTCTAAGCTTCAGTTTCCTCATCTGTTACAAAAAAAAAAAAAAGTAAAAAGTGCTAACTATTCCTTTCAGCAAGAAATAATAAATTAGAAAAAAAAAAGGATAAACAGCGCTATCAGTTAACAGGGTAGAAAAAAGAAAAATAAAAAAGTAAGAAATAAAAATAAAGTGCTAACTAAAGCATACTGCCAGGCTCTCATTAAAGTGCAGCTATCACTATTATTAAGCCCTTAATAAAGACTCATTGATTCTGAATCTGTTATACTTGAAGGATCATCCACATATGTACAAAGGAGTAGAAATTGCTGAATAGTTTATCCCTGGGGCTTATCACTATATATCAGGACTACTGTAAGGAGTTCTAAACATGAAGCCTATTTTCAACTTCAGAAACTACTTTAGAGGATGCATACTATTTTCCTACATAGTTTGCACTTCCCTTTTTCTGTTTGCCACATCAATCAAAAGCTTGTTTTGTATGATGCAAAGGCTGAAAACTGAGTGAATGCTTCCCAACATCTTTCTCTCCCATCAAGTAAAAGTTTACTCTGAATTATTTTTTACTTCTTTACCTAAAAAATCCAGTAATATAATGGGAATGTCACAGTTACCTGTTTTGGGTGTTATATACCTCTAAAAATTGTACCTTTAACAAGCAATTAACCCATAACAACTATCATTCTTCCACACAGAGATACCGCTGAAAGGGCACAGCAATCTAGGGCCATTTAGTGAAAAACTATGTTGTATTTGCATTACAATTAACACCACCCGGCCACATAAAATACATTCACTTATCTTCACAAAAAATCCATAATGTTGAGAAAGTGAAAACAGCCTTGTTGCTGAGATGGAGAAGGTTGGAGTAGTCTGGATAGAAAATCAAGCCACTCACAACATTCCCTTTAATCCAGAGCAAGGTCTTAACTCTCTCCAATTCCCTGAAGACTTGCATAGGTGAAGTCGCAGAAGAAAAATTTGAAGCTAGCAGAGATTGGTTCATGAGGTTTAAAAAAAAAAAAAGCCATTTGTACCACAAAAGTATCAGGTGAGGCAGCAAGTGCTGATGTATTATAGAAGCTACAGCAAGTTATCCAGAAGATCTAGCTAAGATCACTGATGAAGGTGGCTACACTAAACAACAGATTTTCAGTATGGATGAAACCACCTTCTGGTGGAAGAAGATGCCACCTAGGGCTTTCATAGCTGGAGAGAAGTCAGTCTACATCTTCAGAGGACCAGCTTACTCGCTCATTAAAGGCTAATGCAGCTGGTGACTTTAAGTTGCAGAATTATGCTAAATCTACTCTGCCTGTGCTCTATAAACATAACAGCAAACCCTGGATGACAGCACATGTATTTGTGGCATGGCTTAATGAATTTTTAAGGCCACTGTTGAGACCTACTACACAGAAAAAAAGATTTCTTTCAAAATATTACTGCTCATTGACAATGTACCTGGTCACTCAAGACTCTGATGGAGATGCACAAAGAGATGAGTGTTCTTTTCATGCCTGCTATTATAACATCCACTCTGCAGCCCACGGATCAAGGAGTCATTTTTACTTTTAAGTCTTATTATTTAAGAAATACATTTCCTGGGCCAGGCGTGGTGGCTCATGCCTGTAATCCTAGCACTTTGGGAGGCCGAGACAGGTGGAACACCTGAGGTCAGGAGTTCAAGACCAGCCTGACCAATATGGTAAAACCCTGTCTCTACTAAAAATACAAAAATTAGCCGGGAGTGGTGGCGTGCACCTGTAATCCCAGCTACTTGGGAGACTGAGGCAGAAGAATTGCTTGAACCCAAGAGACAGAGGTTGCAGTGAGTCAAGATCTCGCCACTGCACTCCAGCCTGGGTGACACAGCAAGACTCTGTCTAAAAAAAAAAAAAAAGAAAAGAAAAGATATTTCCACAAGCTATAGCTGCCATAGATAGTGATTCCTCTGACAGATATGGGCAAAGTAAATCCAAAACCTTTTGGAAAGGATTCGCCATTCTAGATGCCATTGAGAATATTCACGATTCATGTGAGGAGGTCAAAATATCAACATTAAGGATATTTAATTAAATTAAAGATACTGGAAGAAGCTGATTCCAACCCTCATGGGTAACTTTGAGGGGCTCAAGATTTCAATGGATGAAGTCACATCAGATATGGTGGAATTAGTAAGATAACTACAGTTAGAAGTGGAGTCTGAAGAGGTAACTGAACTGTTGCAATTTCATGTTCAAACTAGAAGAGATGAGGAGATGCTTCTTATGAATTAGCAAAACAAGAAGTTTCTTGAGATAGAATATACTCCTGATGAAGATGTTACGAACACTGTGAAAGGACAACTACGGATATAGAGTATTACATAAACTTAGTTAATAAAGCAGTAGTCAGGTTTGAGAGGACTGACTTTCATTTTGAAAGTTCTACCCTGGGCTGGGTGCGGTGGCTGACGCCTGTAATCCCAACACTTTGGGAGGCCGAGGCGGGCAGATCACAAGGTCAGGAGATTGAGACTCTCCTGGCTAACACAGTGAAATCCCGTCTCTACTAAAAATACAAAAAATTAGCCAGGCGTGATGGTGGGCACCTGTAGTCCCAGCTACTTGGGAGGCTGAGGCAAGAGAATGATGTGAACTCAGGAGGTGGAGCTTGCACTGAGCTGAGATTGCACCACTGCACTCCAGCCTGGGTAACAGAGCGAGACTCCCTCTCAAAAAAAAAAAAAAAAAAAAAAAAAAAAAAAGAAAGTTCTACCCTGGATCAAATGCTAGCAAACAGTATTGCATACTACAGAGAAATATGTCATAAAAGCAAGAGTCAGTCAGTCTGGCAGACTTCATTGTTGTCTTATTTTAAGAAATTGCCACAGCCACCCCAACCTTCAGCAACCTCCATCCTGTCAGCATCAAGGCAAGACCCTCCACCAGCAAAAGATGATTCACTGAAGGTTCAGATGATTGTTAGCATGTTTTAAAGCAATAAGGTATTTTTAAATTAAGGTATGTACTTTTTAAAGGCAAGGTGCTCCTGCACACTTAACAGACTACAATATAGTATAAACATAACTTTTATATGCTCTGGAAAACCAAAAAATTCACGTGACTCACTCACTTTATTGTGATACTAACTTTATTGCAGAAATCTGGAACTGAACCCACAACGTATCTGAGGTGTGCCTGTGCTTTAAAATGTGTTTCACACACAAATGGCACAAAATTCTAACAATTGTTGACTCTAAGAGGTTCATATACAGGTGATCATTGCATTATTCTTTGAACATCTCAGCATATTTGAAAATTTCTTAGGAAGAAGTGGGGAAATGTGAACATTTCCTAGACTTATACATAGAATAATGTATCTTTAAGCTGAACTTCAAAGCTATAACTTTAATACAATTTTTGAAAAGAATGTAAAGTTTTTAACTGTTGAATGGGGGGTTAAAGGAAGCAGACAGATAACATGATACTATCCCTATTTCTAGAAGCAGAAAGCAATGTTCAGAGAGGTTAAAACCCAGGACTATTGACTGGGAGAATGATAACTGGAACCCAGGTTTCCCAACTCAGATTCCAACATTGTCCCACAGCACCATACACTATTAAGACTTCCATATAAGGAGCTGGGTGTGGTGGCTCACGCCTGTAACCCCAGCACTTTGGGAGGCTGAGGCAGGAGGACTGCTTCAGCCCAGGAGTTCAAGACCAGCCTGGGAAACATGGCAAGTCAGATCTCTAAACAAAACAAAACAAAACAAAACAAAAAAGACTTCCATATAAGGTTTATTTGCCAATATAGAAAAATGTAATAAATTATATTCACAATAATGACCATGGATCAGCAAAAGGTATAAGTCCAGATTACTATTTAAGAAGACACAAGTCGGCCAGGCGCAGTGGCTCACACCTGTAATCCCAGCACTTTGGGAGGCCGAGGCGGGTGGATCACAAGGTCAGGAGGTCAGGAGTTTGAGACCATCCTGGCTAACATGGTGAAATCCCATCTCTACTAAAAATTCAAAAAAATTAGCCGGGCATGGTGTTGGGCGCCTGTAGTTCCAGCTGCTCGGGAGGCTGAGGCAGAAGAATGGCGTGAACCCAGGAGGCGGAGCTTGCAGTGAGCCGAGATCGCGCCACTGCACTCCAGCCTGGGCGACAGAGCCAGACTCCATTAAAAAAAGAAAAGAAGAAGAAGAAGACAAGTCTATTTTTTAAAAAGATTTCCATTAAAATGAAATGAAAACAACATGAAGGCATGTATTTGTATCTGTTTGTTTGTTCGCGTCTGTATGCCTGGCACCTGAAACAACCCCTGAATAGAACAAATACTCAATAAATACTGTGGATAAAGGAAAAAGTGGTTACGCGAAAAAGGGTGAATTATTAGCCAACTAAAGAACTTGGCTATCTGGAACAACTCATTTTTTGTAATTTATTTATTTACTTTTATTTATTTATTTGAGACAAAGTCTCACTCTGTCACCCAGGCTGGAGTGCAGTGGTGCAACCTTGGCTCACTGCAACCTCTGCTCCTAGGTTCAAGCAATTCTCCTGTTTTGGCCTCCCAAGGAGCTGGGATTACAGGCACATGCCACCACACCAGGCCAATTTTTGTAATTTTGGTAGAGACGGGGTTTCACCATGTTAGCCAGCTGATCTCCAACTCCTGGACTCAAGGGATCTGCCTGCCTCCGCCTCCCAAAGTGCTGGGATTACAGGCATGAGGCACCGCGCCTGGCCCAACACATTTTTCAAGTATGTCAGAATTTAAGTACCATTTTTTTCTATGCTTATAATTAATTAAAAGTCAAACTAAAAACCTAATTTAAAAATTTACAATTAACTAAGTCACCTTTGCTAAAGTGATGTATCACTTGAAGCTCAATAAAATCCAGGATTTAAGACCCACTAGCAATGCTAGGGTATTGCCTAAATAAATCCATACAACAGAACGTTACATCCATCAATGCAGTCAGAAAATAGTTACTGATTACTTCCCATGTTGCCAAGTACTATTATAGGAATTAAGATCTAGCCGTAGAAAATATTTCATGAAGAATTTCTAAAGACACGGGGAAATGTTTATAATTTAAACTAGAAAAAGTAAAATAAAAAAATATACATATGCACTATCTCAACTACATAAAAATGTGTGTATATGCACATTAAGCTAAAACATCCAAATATTAGCCACCTTCTCTAGAGGGTGGAATTATATGCAATTTAATTTTTTTCTTTTCTGTATTTTCCATATTTTTCACAACTAACATATAACATTTTATAGTCAAGGGGAAAATATAACTTGAAATATTAAAACTTCCAGCACAGAATTTGATATTAAGATAATTTCCTAATTTAAAAACTACTCGGCCAACTATGGATACTGAACAAAATAAAAGACTATATGCTCTAAACCCTAAAAGTTGTCCATCTAAATTACAGAACGCTATGTCGACAATGGGTAACCATAGCAACTTTTTCAACTGTAATCAGGTCTAATCATTGCAAATGTCATGTTGATCTAAAAGGGTATGCTTTTTCTTCCAACAACTTACTGACATTTCATCCATTTCCCAAAATAAGAACAATGAAAAGAAATAGCTGACAATTGTTAAGCTGCTTTACATCATTCGTAATGTGCACAGGACATGGAGTCTTACTTATGACCAAATCACGCTTTGCGCAACGAAAACTCTCCAGTCATTGAGGTCCCCCACTCCCCTCTTTTAGTATTTACTCTGTACCAATGATATCTACAGTATGGAAAGGTATCGTTGCCACATATGTCACTCCTTACTGAGATCCACATCTATTTCTAGGCATGAACATATCTTAACAAACTTTAGCTTTGAAAACAGATACACATACAAAGAGACTCACAGCTGTTCAAAAAGCTCACAGTTCCACTTTCACATACCTCTCGGACATCAAAGTTCCTCTTAAGGTTAGCACCAACTATTCCATACAATTCATCAGCAGGAAATAAAGGTTCTTCAGAAGGTTCAATGGTGACCTGCAGAAATACGGATCATGTTAACCTGTTTAAAGACATGATTTCAAGGTGCAGTGAGTCGAAATGCATTTCAGGAGAATAAAAGATATAAGAACATATCGTACTCACATCCAATTTCTTCTGATAATTTAGATTCCTCACAACCTTCCTAGTTAAGTGAAGGGCATGATGATCATCCAAAGCATAGTGGTCACCTACTCCAGACTTTCTACAGAGTAAGCAAACTAAACTCGTCAGAACAGGGAAAAGGAAAATAATTAAATATCTTAAGTCCCAAGTCTCTTCTCTCATCTAAAGACGACAGCACTTTTACTTCTAAAACACTTAAAAAATTTGTCATCTTTAATAAATGTCCTCTTAAGTAGTCCTTTTAAGAACCCTGGTAAAACTGTATTCCCTTTGTTTTACAAACAGGAAAAGCTGAAGTATGCATAAGCTAAGTACTTTGACCTAAGACCACAAGTAGCTGCAGAAGAACTCATGCCTTCTATTTTCTAACCTGAACCTCCCTCTGCCATACCAAGGGGCCTTGCTGACAAAGGCTTCTATTAAGTACTCATCCCCTGTACCTTAAGCACAACTGTGTGTGATGAAGGCCAACCACAGATGGCACGCTTTCATGACGTAGTTGGTTACAGCATAAACTGTACATAACTGAGCTCCTAATGGAGATGCCAACTCTGGCCTCTCATTTCTGAGAGAACTCTGAGCCCTCTCCCTAGAAGTTACACTGACGGTAAGCCATCACAGGCAACAAATGAAAAGGCTTGAATACACTGGGCCTGGGATTATGGGTAAAAATCGGAACTGATAAAACGGTTCCGTGGCAGGGGCCATGGAAGTTCCTGTTCAATTTCAAGTGCAGTGAATGACATACGGACTTGCTCTGGTTATTAGTCCTGTCCCAATTAGATGGCCTGTTATTTCAGATGTAGATAAACCATGACTTTCTAATAAAGTATTTAAAAATCTATAAAGTCATAGATACATACCTGAAAATAATAGAATCTGTTCATTTTATGGGTAGGGACTAAGCTGCTGCAATCTAAATTTTTAAGGCTTGCCTGGGAAAACACCAAACTCCTTGGTAGACATATCTCAGAGCTAGGCTCTCAGTGATTTCATGACACTCTACTTTAGGACTGGGAGTTACTGAGTAAAAGCAGAGACCATGTTTACTCCTTTTCATAGCCCACAGATGCCTCGCAAACGGTAGATCTTTTTCAGTTTCTTTAATTTAATACAACATTTTATCATTTTATGACTGACCATATCTTTTAAATGCTTCATACATAATACCAGTTATAAATGCTGACTTCTAACTACACTGTCAGAAGTCAAATAGAAGCAGAAGGAACAGCTTCTAAATCAGTAAATATTTAAAATAAAATAAAATGCTTTTTTATGAAAACTGTCTAACATTTACCAAAACAGCAGGAAAGGAAAACCTTTAATGAGACACTGTATATATAAGTCTTTGTGTCAAATTAGCTCTTAAGGATGACTTAGGATGACTTAAGAGAGGTATAAAGATGCATTTGAGAGAACACAGAGCAACCTGTGACTAATAAATTTCATGGTACTTTCAAAAAAAAAAAAAAAATTCATCACCCCCCAATCATTTCCTCACAAATTTAAACAGGTTATTATGAATATTATGAATAACAGTAATAGAGTTATATAGTAGATGCCGTATTATGAGGCAGGCACTATTCACAATTTTCACTTTATGAGGAAATGAGACTCAAGGAGGGTAAGCAGTTTGTCTAAGTTCCAAGGGTAACAGGGGAGGCAAACAGAAGTTAAATTCCAGAATCTACACCCTTACCTAATATAGCTAATTGCCTACAGCTTTACTTTTTTAAAACAGTCAAACTGCTTAAAAATTTAGTCTAGGCTGGGCGCGGTGGCTCAAGCCTGTAATCCCAGCACTTTGGGAGGCCGAGACGGGCGGATCACGAGGTCAGGAGATCGAGACCATCCTGGCTAACCCGGTGAAACCCCGTCTCTACTAAAAAAATACAAAAAACTAGCCGGGCGAGGTGGCGGGCGCCTGTAGTCCCAGCTACTCGGGAGGCTGAGGCAGGAGAATGGCGTGAACCCGGGAGGCGGAGCTTGCAGTGAGCAGAGATCCGGCCACTGCACTCCAGCCTGGGCGACAGAGCGAGACTCCGTCTCAAAAAAAAAAAAAAAAAAAAAAAAAAAAAAAAAAATTTAGTCCAGGCGCAGTGGCTCACTCCTGTAATCCCAGCACTTTGGAAGGGCAAGGCAAGAGGACTGCTTGAGGCAAGGAGTTTTAAACCAACCTGAGCAATACAGTGAGACATCTGTTTCTACAAAAAATAAAAACAAAAATATAAAAAACTGAAAACAAAAAAAAAACCCTCCTCAATTGCTTCCCAATTACTCCTAAAAAAAAAAAAAAAAAAGTCTAAAACCTTTATTGAGCAACTATGATGATAAACAAGAAAATAATCATAATGGCAATCAACATTTATAGCTAACTTATCAAAAGCAGGTATAGTTTCATTCCAAAGGAATCTACATGTATTATATCTCATTTACTTCTGACAACATTCTAGGAGGTAGAGGATCTTCTTACCCCTGCACTCTAATCTAACACGGTTAGGCCAATGATGTGACGAAGCCAGCTCACACCTAACTCACAAGAGCCAACTACGTGCATCTGTGTCTGATTCCACATAGAGGCATCATGTTGGCAGCTTGAGATCAGTCATGGTGGGATCACTCATACCACAGAAATTGGCAAATGCCACAAATTGGGGCTTTTTTTCCTCCCCAGAGAACCAGTTACTAAACATTTACCTGCACACCCCAGGGTAGACCCACCTCCTCTATGCTCTCCCTCTTCTCCTTTGTAAGCCTTATCACGTATCAGCCACATTTACATAATTTTGTGCAATTACTTGTGATTTCCCACCTCCCTGACTAGAATATAAGGCCCTGGAGGTCAAAGATGGTATCTAACTTCTTTTTTCAGTCACCCAGAACAGTGCCTGCTACATAACAGGTGCCCAGTGAATGTCTGTCAAATAAATAAGAAACCTGTCTCTCCATTCCTTCTTGGCTGATGCTCTAGCTTGGAAATGCAAGTCTACAGTTCAAAGAATTGAACATTAAACCAGCAGATCAAGAACAAATAAACTGTGGTGTGGTCTGGCAAGTTTAGCACCCGAAACAAGTATGTAAAACTTCTTTTAAACAAACAAACAAACAAACAAAATGACACTCAATCCTGGAAAGAAACAACCATTTCTGTTTCACCTGCAATGAAGATCAGCACCTCCAAGATCCTCAGCGGATACTTCTTCCCCAGTTGCCGCTTTAACCTACAACAAGGATAAAAATCATCAGTGAAACCGGTCCATCGGAGATATAAAAATGCTTCCTCAACATGCACATCTCCTCACCTGACTGCACCTACACTTTTTCTTCCACAGAACTAAAGAAGACTGTGCTTTCTCATTCCATGCACCTAGGAAACCTGGAGACTATTATCTCTACTCTACAGGTGAAAAATCTAAGCCCAGAGTCACCAAGAACTTGCTTACAGTCCACAGCAAGCAATAGAGTATAATTCGAGCCCACACGTTTCCAGCTTCCAGCCTGAAAGACCTGAAAGGCCATCCTCTTTCCCTACGTCATGCTGCCCTGACACATGTGATCAAGCCTTTGTGTCTGTGTGTGTGTTCCTCCCAAGGCCTGGGATCTCTTCTTCTCACCTGCCTGACGGATTCCCACTTACCTTTCAAGTCCCACCTCAAGTTGCCTCCTCTTTGCAGCTTTCCTGACCCGCCCAGGCCTTCTCCATGGTATTAATAGAGGACTGCCTGCCTATCCATGGTCCAAGGGCGTTGTACTTCCACCTCCAAAACGGCATGTGTCAGAATGTAGTTCAGTAATGTGCATGTATGTCTGTCATCTCCTCTATGCTGTGAATTCCTTGATGGCAGGAACTGTGATTTATTCATCTCTGAATACTTAATAACATGCTGAAAAATTCCATTTACTATCACAAACTCTGCCTAGGAAAGAGAGGTAGGAAAAAAACCTCCAAGATTACCTAAACCTAAGATCTAGCAGAATGTGGCCAAAAAGAAAGAAACCTCAGTAATAAATTAAGAATAACTTAATTATAGCCAGAAAAATTCTACCAGGAAAAAGAAAGAAAAATAATTTAAGGCTAAATGCCAATTCAACCCCTTAGGAATTATTTATTGATTCCTACCTCTCTGAAGAAAAAGAAACAAATTAATCAACCCAAATAAGAAAAGCTTTCATTAGAATAATGAACATTAATCTAAAATACAGCACAGAGAGGTTGGAGGTAAAGAGAAAGTCTTTCCTGAGGGGAGCCCTGAAAAAAAAATTAAAAAGAAAAGAAAATACAGCATAGAAACAACTTATTACTCACTACATCAAAAGCTTTGTCTTAAATAAAATATCTTTCTGCAGAGAGAGTGAGTTAAAATTTTCACCTCCAATTATTCCGCCCCCAGAACTGAATTCCTGGTTCTTTTCCTTCCAAAACATTCGGGGTAAATTAACATCGGTCCAGACAATAACAAATTATAAGAGGTGTCTGGATATTTAAAGTTGCAAAAAGGAATAAACAACAGATAAATTATATTTATTTTCAGGGATCTGACTAATATCAACCAAAAAAAAAAATAAGAATTTGTCATCAGTTAATATTTATTGAACACCCACGTTTGATAGTGTGATAGGTGCAAAGACGATAGAAGTCAAAGAGGAAATTAAAACAGCTCATTCGACTAAATGACAAGTTCAAAAGATAAACAAAAGACAGGAGAACAAAAAGCTCCTTCAAAAACTTGTCTTACTATCCATTTTTTTCAAGCACTCTAAGCTACCAAAAGCCACAGCAGCTACACCCCACACTATGTGCAAACCCTTCAAAGCCCTTTCTCAGCACTCAGTCACACATGTGTCAGAATTTAGAATTCTCTAAAGGACGAGGCTGCTGCGACTGCTTTTTCCTCCCCCTGAACGCAGTCTTTCAAAGGTGGATTGCTGGACGGGGTCCAGTTCTCCAACAGAACTTCAGGCTTCCCTGGCTGCCAAGTGGCTTCTTTGTGATGTACAAGTTAACTGAATTAACTGAATGGACATTGTAACTACTGACCCTTAGACAAACTCTTCTCTCAAAACCCTTCATGTTATTCCACTATTATGATCTGCCTATATTTCCAAAAAGATATTTTCGAATTGTAGCCATATCTTTACTCAGTTTCTAGTCAAAAGATAAACAAGAATGGCCCATGAAAGTTTGTACCTTTTACTATACAAAGGTAAATTTTGAGTGCATTTTCCTCTCATTAACAAGTAACAGCTATCACATACAAGAGACATGTTAAAATAATAATAATAATAGTAATAATAATGCTACAGGCTTTTAAAATAATGCCTTAAGACTTTTACATTTGAAATGGCAGCCCTTCAGGCCTACCTGATCTTCAGTAAAAGTTATGAAAAATTAACACTGTCTTTTGGGAAACATACTTATTTTACATCAAAATGTAAGCTCTATTTAATACATTTTTCTAATGAATTTGTATTAGTATTCCATAACCAAACATGATTCTTGGACAAATTTTGAAGCAACAAACTTTTTGGAATAGAATTCACATACCATAAAATTCACTATTTTAAAGCATACAATTCAGTGGCTTTTAGTACATTCACAAACTGGGCAACCATCACCACTACCTAATTCCAGAAAATCTCGTCACTCCCAGAAGAAACCCCATCCTCACTGGCGGTCACTCCCATTCCACCCTCCTCCCAGTCCCTGGCAACCACTAATCTGCTTTCTGCCTCTATGAATTTGCCTATTCTCAATAGTTCATACAAGTAAAATCAAATATTTGTCCTTTTCTGTTTTTTTTTTTTTTTTTTTTTTTTTTTGAGATGGAGTCTCGCTCTGTTGCCCAGGCTGGAGTGCAGCAGCACAATCTCAACTCACTGCAACCTCCACCTCCCAGGTTAAAGCAATCCCCCTGTCTCAGCCTCCAGAGTAGCTGAGATTACAGGCGCACACCACCGCGCCTGGCTAATTTTTGTTTTTTTAGGAGACACAGGGTTTCACTATATCGGCCAGGCTGGTCTCGAGTTCCTGACCTCAAGTGATCTACCCACCTCAGTCTCCCAAAGTGCTCGGATTACAGGCATGAGCCACTGCACCCAGCCTCAGGCTCAAAAAAGTCAAAGGTCTTTCTTCCACCCTGTTTCCTCTCCTCTACATTTTAAGTAGTATTTTTGTATCTTTTCTAGAACTTCTTTATGCATATACAAGCATACAAATGTATATTTCCCTCCATTTTACACAAAAGTTAATACACTGTAGGAACCTTGCTGCTTTCTCCTAACAGCTTATTAACTTGCTATCGATCTTGAGTCAAACAATGGTATAGCTGAGGTAAAAGAAAAAATAAGTAAAAGTTTTTTTCTGCCAAGACCATTCAATGGGGAAAGGAGAGTCCTTTCAACTAATGATGCTGGAACAACTGCAGATCCACATACAGAGCAATGCCGGAGCCCTTCCTTATCTGACACCCAAAAACTAGCTCAAAATGGATCACAGACCCAAATGCAAGAGCTAAAATTATAAAACTCTCAGAAGAAAACAGAGGAGTAAATCTTCATGACCTTGGGTTAGGCAAAGGCTTCTTGGATAAGACACCAAAAGCACAAGAAACCAAAGGAAAAAATGCATAAACTGGATGTGATCAAAATTTAAAACTTTTGTGCTTCAAAGGAAGACATCACCAAGAAAGTAAAACAGACAGCCCACAGAATGAGCAAAAATATTTGCAAATCTAATAAGGGACTTGTATTCAGAACATATATAGAATTCTTACAACTAAATAAAAAGACAAATAGCCCAATTTAAAAATAAGCAAAGAATCTGAATAGACATGTCTCCAAGGAAAACATACAAATGGCCAATAGGCACATGAAAAGATGCCTTGGCCAGGTACAGTGGCTCATGCCTGTCATCCCAGCACTTTGGGAGGCTGAGGTAGGCATACCACCTGAGGTCAGGAGTTCAAGACCAGCCTGGCCAACATGGTGAAACCCTGTCTCTACTAAAAATTCAAAAATTAGCCAGGAGTGGTGGCGTGCAACTGTAATCCCAGCTACTTGGGAGGCTGAGGCAGGAGAATCACTTGAACCTGGGAGGTGGAAGTTGCAGTAAGCCAAGATCATACCACTGCACTCCAGCCTGGGCAACAGTGTGAGACTCTCTCAAAAAACAAAAAATGCCTCAACATCACTAATCACTAGGGAAATGCAAATCAAAACCAAAATGAGGTACTACCTCACACCCACAAAGATGGCTGTCATCAGACAAACACACAATTACAAGTATTGACAAGAATGTGGAACAATCAGAACCCTCACATGCTGCTGGCAGAAATGTAAAACATGTATTGGATGGATTGGAAGTTTTTCAAACTGTTAAACATAGCTACCACATGATCTGGCAATTCTACTCATAGGTACATATCCAATAGAAATAAAAACATTTCCATGCAAAAACCTATACGTTCAAAGCGCCATTATTCATAATACCCAAAGCAGAAGCAACCTAAATGTCCATCAACTGATGAATGGATAGATAAAACACAGCATATCCATACAATGGAATATTATTCAGCCATGAAAAGGATGAAGTGATTCCTCAAAAAACTACACATAGATTTCCATATGATCCAACAATTTCACTTCCAGGTACATACCCAAAAGAAATGAAAGCAGGAACTTGAATAGAGATTTGTACACCCACGTTCATAGCAGCATTATTCATAAGAGCTTGAGAGTGGAAGCAACCCAAATATCGATTGATGGATGAATAAACAAAATACAGTGTATACATACAACAGAACATTATTCAGCCTTAACAATGAGGGACACTCTGACATCTGCTACAATATAGAACCATGAGGACGTTTTGCTAACTGAAATACGCCAATCACAAAAGGACAGATATTACATGATTCCACTTACATGTGAGGTACCTAGAATAGTCAAATTCGTAAGGACAGAAAGTAGAATGGTGGTGCCGAGGTGGCAGAGGTGACAGAAATAGGGAGAATTTCAGTTGGGAAGGATGAAAATGTTCTCGAGATAGATGGTAGTGATGGTTGCACAACAATATGAACATACTAAACGTCACCAAGCTGTACTGAAAAAACCGGTTACAACAGTAAGTTTTATGTTATGCATATTTTATCACAATATTTTTTAAAACATCCAAAAAATAGTTAAAATGGTGTGTTTTATGTTATGCATATTTAATTTCCATCAGCCAACATTCTTATGTTCTTACCAAGGGGGGTCCTCCCAAGAAAATGGTACCCTGCTTGCGTACGATGATGTTTTCATCAGCCATGGCAGGCACATAGGCTCCTCCTGCGGTGCAGGAGCCCATGACCACTGCGATCTGGAATCCAAGCACACGACAAATAAATGAGATGCAGCTCGTGCAGTGACTTCTATAGTGTTTGATCCAGAATCCCACAAACACTGCAGTGACCAGGGGACATTACTGGTTGGTCCCTGAACATCATTTAAAAAATAAAGTCCTCTAAATGTTTCAAAGAGTTTTCTGACTTCTTGTATCAAAACATTTTCAACGGCTTATGTCTCACTTGTACAAAACTTATGGACAATCTAATCTCCCTGTCAGAGAGAAGACTGGCCTGATAGACTACTGGCCTGAAAAACCAATGGAGAGAAGAAACCCACAATATACCCATAATTTTGCAAAACTGTATTAAAAGGATAACTTTTATGTCTAATAATAATAATAAGTCCTCTAAACATTTGCCACTTACCTCACAGGAATACTAAAATAACTCTTCAAATAGATGTTATTAATATTTTGTTACACTGGATGTAATACTTTCTAAATATAAAACTAATGTTAAGACTGCAGTTTAAAACCTTACTCAAAAGAAAAGTCAATTGTATTGAAGCTGAGTGATGTGTACATAGGGTTCACAGTACTACTTTCTCTAATTTCACGTGTTTAAAATTTTCCATAATAAAAAGCTTTAAAAAAATCTTGCTCGCAAATTAGTATGGTACCAAGAATAATAAATAAAGGTTTGGCTGATGACTCCTAAATAGGAATGAACAATATCACCAAAGAAAAATAAAGTATATAATGAATATTTTTTAACTTAGCATATGAAAGCAATTTTTGCTACTAATTCCAATATTCCATCAGTTTTCCTTACAGGCATGCAAACAGCATGTTCTGAAAAACAGCATGCCATACTAGTATAATCAAAAGATGAAAGGTAACATGAGTTAGCATCTTTCCATCTAAATGGCCAACACAAAAAGCATTCTTCCTCAACTAAAGCTTTCACGTATGTTATTAAAAGTGGCTTCAACATTTATTTGTCAACATATTACAGAAGTGATTATCACTTACAGTTTTGCTTATCAATCACCCAGAAGTTCGTGTTACAGATATCTATGGCTACAAAAAACTTGCCTACGAGCACAGAGAAACCCTCACGTAGCATTGTCACAATAGCAAAAATATGTAAATAACCAAGATGTCCATCAATACATTTTGAACAGATAAATAAACTTTTGAAGGGGTATATTCTTTTCAAATCTGTGGCAAAAATAACAAAATGTAATGTTAACACTTAATAGATCCAGGTAGTGAGCACACAAGCATTCAGTTCTATTATTCTATATACTTTCTGCATGTTTGAAATATTTTATGGGCTTTTTTTTTCAAGTTTCTGTGGGAAGCAAAGGACACAATTTTACCTTAGCATCCTGTTCTCTGTACCAGAACACTGAGTTCAGCTCAAACTATTTCAGTACTCAAAAAGAAATACAGTCAAGGAACTTAGAGAAGAGTCACAGTGATGTCAAATCTAAAAGGGAACAGTTTTCAAAAATAATACCTAAAGAACTAAGCAGGCATGGCAGAGTCCCATGAAAACAACCAGAGGGCAAAAGGAGGAGAAAGAAAGCAACTGTCAGCAAGAATTCAAAGACCAAGATGAGGGAGGGAGGTGGGGGAGGAAACAGGAAGAGGAATTATTGTGTTGAGATGTAGTTAGACAGGCTCGGCACAGTGGTTCACACCTGTAATCCCAGCACTTTGGGAGGTCGGGGTGGGTGGATCACTTGAGGCCAGGAGTTCAAGACCAGCCTGGCCAACATGACAAAACCCAGTATTTACTAAAAATACAAAAATTAACTGGGTGTGGTTGCACATGCCTGTAAACCCAGCTACTCAGGAGGCTGAGGCAGGAGAATCACTTAACCTGGGAGGCGGAGGTTGCAGTGAGCCGAGATCACGCCACTGCACTCCAGCCTGGGCGATGGGGTGACAGTCCATCTTAAAAAAAAAAAAAAAAAAAAGGGCAGGGGGTGGGTGTGGTAGCTCACACCTGTAATCCCAGCACTTTGGGAGGCTGAGGCAGGCGGATTACCTGAGGTCGGGAGTTCGAGATCAGCCTGACCAACATGGAGAAACCCGTCTCTACTAAAAATACAAAATTAGCCAGGCATGGTGGTATATGCCTGTAATCGCAGCTGCTCGGGAGGCTGAGGCAGGAGAAAGGCTTGAACCCAGGAGGCAGAGGTTGCAGTAAGCCGAGATCGCACCATTGCACTCCAGCCTGGGCAACAAGAACAAAACTCCGTCTCAAAAAAAAAAAAAAAGAAAGAAAGGAAGAAAGAAATGTCATAAGACAAAAGAAAGAGAAATGATGAAACTAAATGCCATCATACCATCTACTACAGACTGAATGTTTGTGTCTCCTCCGAACTCATCTGTTGAAGCCCTGTCCCCAGTGTGATGGTAGGCGGAGGCAGAGGCCTTTGGGGAGTAATTTGGTGAGATGAGGTCATGAGGTAGGGCCCCCCACCCCCCACAGGATTAGTGTCCTTATAAGGAAGAGACAGGAGATCTCTTTGGCCACCATGTGGGAACACAGTCAGGAACAGGGCCCTGACCAAGAACCAGGCCATGCTCGTACCCTTATCTCTGGGGACTTCCAGCCTCCAGAGTTGTGAGAAATAAATGTCTGTTGTTTAAGACATCCAGTAGTCTATGACAATTTGGTATAGCAGCTGGAAATGACTAAGATACCATTTGAGTAGGGGAAGAAGGATGGAAAGGAGATCTAGAAAAGTCTCACAAGGGAATAGCTGACAAATTATTAGCATATCTACTTCAGGGAATTTTACCATATGGCTAAGGACACTACTTCCGACACGTTTCTCCACAGTTCCTCAACAACCAAGGAAATCAGCAGTCCACCTCTCTGACACTAGCTACACAAGCTCAGAAAAGGACAGGAGATTCTGGTAACCAAGCTTTTAAAATGGTCCCCCCAAACCTGTGACTTGGTATTCACATTCTGTGCAGTTCCTTCCTCTTGAATATGTGGTGGGTCCAGTGACTCGCTTGTAATAAAGAGAATATGGCAAGTGATGGATTGTCACCTCTGTGGTCAGCCATGAGAAACTGTCTACCATCCTGCTGGCCCCCTTGCTCTTGCTGGCCCTCTTTCTTGTCTTCTCCCTCTCTTGCTTTGATGAAACCACATGACAAGCTGTGAGATGCTGTAGGGAGAGGCCGTACGGCAAGCAACTGAGGAAGGCCTCTGGTCAGCAGCTCGTAAGAAACTGAGGCCTGCAAAGTGCTAGACCCTGCCAACAGCCATGGGAGTGAGCCAGGAAGTGGGTCCTTCCTAGTCAAGCCCCGAGATGATTGCAGCCACGTGAGAGACCCAGAGCTACGCTGCGCCCAGACTCCCAACCCACAGAAACTGCGAAATAATTAATGTGTGTTGTTTTACACCGCACAAGTTTTGGGACAATTTGTTCTGCCACAATAGGACAATTAATACAGAGATCAAAAAACATCTATCTTAAGTGACTACAATTGAAGTGCATTTGAAGACTTGAGACAGACTTTGTTTGAAAGTACTTATCTAATGTTGTTCTTCAAAGAACCTATCTAAACTGTTCAACTATTCCAGAGATGGCAGACAGTACGTAGAACTTTTTTTTTAATTTTTTCAAGAACAGTTTATGAACCATACTGCAGAAATATGTACAACTTTCTGTGCCATCCCAGAAAGTGAAGGAAAACCAGGAACAGGACACGGAAACCATGTTAGCCAGGATGGTCTCCATCTCCTGACCTCGTGATCTGCCCGCCTGGCCTCCCAAAGTGCTGGGATTACAGGTGTGACCCACTGCACCCGCCTTGAAATGCATTTTTAAAACAAGCCAAGCAGGGTAGCACACGCCTATAATCCCAGCTACTCGGGAGGCTGAGGCAGAAGGATTACTTGAACCCAGGAGTTCAAGACCAGGAAACCATTATGTTAAGTGAAAGAAGCCAGTCACAAAAGACCACTTATCATATATGATTCCCTTTACATGAAATGTCCAGAACAAGCAAATCTATAGATAGAAAGTAGCTTAGTGGTGGCCTAGGGCTGCGGGGGACTGGGTAGAAATGGGGAGTGACTGCTATTGGGGAAACGAAAATATTCTAAAATTGATTCATTCAACTCTGTGAATATCCTAAAAGTCATTGAATTGTACACATGAAATGGGTAAGTTATATGATATTTGATATCTCAACAAAGCTGTTGCAAAAAAAATTTTTTTTTAGCTTTATAATTTCTTTTTTTTTTAATTATACTTTAAGTTCTAGGGTACATGTGCACAATGTGCAGGTTTGTTACATATGTATATTTGTGCCATGTTGGTGTGCTGCACCCATCAACTCATCATTTACATCAGTTATAACTCCCAATGCCATCCCTCCCCCCTCTCCCCTCCCCATAATAGGCCCTGGTGTGTGATGTTCCCCTTCCTGTGTCCAAGTGATCTCATTGTTCAATTCCCACCTATGAGTGAGAACATGTGGTGTTTGGTTTTCTGTTCTTGTGAAAGTTTGCTGAGAATGATGGTTTCCAGCTGCACCCATGTCCCTACAAAGGACATGAACTCATCCTTTTTTATGGCTGCATAGTATTCCATGGTGTATATGTGCCACATTTTCTTAATCCAGTCTATCACTGATGGACATTTGGGTTGATTCCAAGTCTTTGCTATTGTGAATAGTGCCGCAATAAACATACGTGTGCATGTGTCTTTATAGCAGCATGACTTATAATCTTTTGGGTATATACCCAGTAATGGGATGGCTGGGTCAAATGGTATTTCTAATTCTAGATCCTTGAGGAATCACCACACTGTTTTCCACAATGGTTGAACTAGTTTACAGTCCCACCAACAGTGTAAAAGTGTTCCTATTTCTCCACATCCTCTCCAGCACCTGTTGTTTCCTGATTTTTTTAATGATCGCCATCCTAACTGGTGTGAGATGGTATCTCATTGTGGTTTTGATTTGCATTTCTCTGATGGCCAGTGATGACGAGCATTTTTTCACGTGTCTGTTGGTTGTATGAATGTCTTCTTTTGAGAAGTGTCTGTTCATATCCTTTGCCCACTTTTTGATGGGGTTGTTTGCTTTTTTCTTGTAAATTTGATTGAGTTCTTCATAGGTTCTGGATATTAGCCCTTTGTCAGATGAGTGATTGCAAAAATTTTCTCCCCCTCTGTAGGTTGCCCGTTCACTCTGATGGTAGTTTCTTTTGCTGTGCAGAAGCTCTTTAGTTTAATTAGATCCCATTTGTCAATTTTGGCTTTTGTTGCCATTGCTTTTGGTGTTTTAGACACGAAGTCCTCACCCATGCCTATGTCCTGAATGGTACTACCTAGGTTTTCTTCTAGGGTTTTTATGGTATTAGCTCTAACATTTAAGTCTCTAATCCATCTTGAATTAATTTTCGTATAAGGAGTAAGGAAAGGATCCAGTTTCAGCTTTCTGCTTATGGCTAGCCAATTTTCCCAGCACCATTTATTAAATAGGGAATCCTTTCCCCATTTCTTGTTTTTCTCAGGTTTGTCAAAGATCAGATGGCTATAGATGTGTGCTATTATTTCTGAGGGCTCTGTTCTGTTCCGCAAAAAAATCATTTTTTTAATAAGAGTCAAAAAATAAGTACAAAGGAGTCAAAATTCTCAAACAAGTATCTAACAGGCAAAATCTTGTTTTTATTTTTAATTTTGGGGGGTACATAATAGGTCTATATATTTATGGGGTACATGAGTTTTTTTTTTTTTTTTTTTTTTTTTTTTTTTTTTTTAGTAGAGATGGGGTTTTGTCATGTTGCATTCATCTGTGGTACAACAAAGACATTACATGAGCCCACACTGGACAAAGTTTACTGGACAAAGCTCACTGGACAAGTGATCTGAAACCCCAGAAAGAAAATTCTGCGGCATTCTCCACTAAGAGGACACTGAAAGGATATAAGATGCATGACCAGAAACGTGGCCCAGGCTGGTCCTGAACTCCTGTGCTCAAGCGATCCTCCCACCTTGACCTCCCAAAGTGCTGGGATTACAGGCATGAGGCATCACACCCAGCCGAAGACGTTTTGATACAGGCATGCAATGTGAGATAAGCACATCATGAAGAATGGGTATCTATCCCCTCAAGCATTTA
The DNA here is from genome assembly GCF_047675955.1 of Chlorocebus sabaeus. Taxonomy (NCBI): domain Eukaryota; kingdom Metazoa; phylum Chordata; class Mammalia; order Primates; family Cercopithecidae; genus Chlorocebus; species Chlorocebus sabaeus. Next base: position 25,295,171 of record NC_132907.1, read on the forward strand.
TCCATTGAGTTGTAAACAATCCAATTATACACTTTAAGTTACTTTAAATGTGCAGTTATTATTATTGACTACAGTCATCCGGTTGTGCTATCAGATAGTAGGTCTTACTCATTCTTTCTTTTTTTTTTTGTACCCATTAACCATCCTCACATTCCCCCAACCTTCTACTCCCATTCCCAGCCTCTGGTAACCAACAGGCAAAATCTTAATATTGCTAAGAACAAATTCTGATGACAGAAATAAAAATTAAATTAAAAAACAGAGATAAAAGAGCTCACTAGTGATTAGTCACTGTCATGCAATGTCATACAATCTCTTCTCTCTTTTTGTTTTGAGACTCTGTTGCCCAGATTGGAGTGCAGCGGCACAAACACAGCTCACTGCAGCCTTGACTTCCTGGGCTCAAGAGATCCTCCCACCTCAGCCTCCCGAGTAGCTGGGACTACAGGTGCACCACCACGCCCAACTAATAATCTTTGTAATTTAGTTCTGAGTCATTCACTTATTCACGAAAGGTGACAAAGTGAATGGAACAAGAGTTCTGCCACTGTGTCTGCTTTTTCTTTTTTTTTGGAGATGAGGCCTCCCAATATTGCCCAGGTAGCACTCCTGGGTCAAGCAATCCTCCTACCTCTCAGCATCCTAAGAAGCTGGGAGTACAGGCATGAGCCACTGTGCCCAGGTGTATCTGCTTCTTCCTGTATCTGCTTCTTCCTCTCAAAAAGCACAGGAATCCCAGGGCCAAACAGCATTAATAACTTGCCATGTCCCAAAGCATTCATTGGTGGTACCACAAAGTCGCTACATGAGGACACTGAAAGGACATAAGATGCATGACCAGAAACTTTTCTGACCAGACTCGGAGGCAGAGATTTGGCTTGTGATGTGGTACAACACAGGCATTGTGCCAGGACAGACATCACAGGGACCTGCATCTGCAATGGGACAGAGGTGAACTCCAGAGAACTCCACCGAGAGGCTACGGTCCACCCAGTCACCAGTGAGGTGGGCCTGCTCTGTGACAGGAACAAACACCTCTTGCAAGGTAAGGTGATTCTAAGACTTGAATCAAGAGTAAGAAAGTACAAGAAGGATGAGGATAAGACATACCTGACAGTAACAATTCTTGTCAGCCCCTCCACAGAAGGCACAGGCAACATTTCTGAGCAAAAGGAAATGAGATGCTACAAAACAGAGGTAATCATCTGGAAAAGCTTTAGATTGAATTTCATTACCCTCCAGGTCTTGCCTAAACAAAGAGAGACTGGGTCTCCTTGCACCAAAAGCAAATTACATATTGTAGGTCAGCAGCCTGCCCCATGGAAAGGGTCTCTGACAGGGAGCTAAGAGGTTTTTGATCTAATTCTGAAAAGCTTGGTGAACTCTAGACCTCAGTTCCTCCCTGCAAAATTGTAGAATACTATCCAATTCATAGAAATACTGTGATAAATGTAATGTAACTTGGAGGGAGAAAAAAGTTCCAACTGCTTGATGAAAAAGCCATTAAAAATATAATAATTTTTTCTAATGTCACCTTACTTCTTTTTCAATTCAAAGTAGAAAGCAGATACTACTGCCCACATCACATTTTTCCTGCCCCTACCTGAAAAACCACCATTAAAAAATAAAAACCAGAAAATATACATCTCAATTCAATAGCTGTCAAGAATTTAAGAGCTTTATCAACTATACTGACTGATCAATACCACTGATTTGATAGTAGTCATGCTTATCTATGCCAACTGGATAGATTGAAACGCACACAGAATACAAAAAGTCCATCTTACCCAGTATGTTCTGTTTCCCCCTCAATCTTTTTGTCAGAGGGCCTCAAAGTAATCAAACAGTGATTTCGTTTCTCCTAGGCCCTATCCATCTCCATGACAGGTTGAAATTAATTTTTTTTTTTTTTTTGAGACGGAGACTCACTCTATAACCCAGGCTGGAGTGCAGTGGTGCAATCTCGGCTCACTGCAACCTCCATCTCCTGGATTCAAGCGATTCTACTGCCTCAGCCTCCCGAGCAGCTGGGACTACAGGCACACGCCACCACACTCAGTTAATTTTTTGTATTTTTAGTGGAGACGGGGTTTCACCATGTTAGCCAGGATGGTCTCGATCTCCTGACCTAGTGATCTGCCCGCCTTGGCCTCCCAAAGTGCTGGGATTACAGGTGTGAGCCACCACGCCCACCTTGAAATGCATTTTTAAAACAAGCCAAGCAGGGTAGCACACACTTGTAATCCCTGCTACTCAGGAGGCTGAGGCAGGAGGATTACTTGAACCCAGGAGTTCAAGACCAGCCTGGGCAACATAATGAGGCCTGTCTCGAAAAATAAACAAATAAAACAACAAAAGGCCACATTGGTTCATGCCTGTAATCCCAGCACTTTGGGAGGCCAAGGCAGAAAGATCCCCTAAGCCCAGAAGTGTGAGACCAGCCTGGGCAACATAGTGAGATAGTGAGATTCCATCTCTACAAATATAAAAATAAAAATTAGCCAGGCATGGTGGTGTGCACCTGAAGTCCCAACCACTTGGGAGGTTGAGGCAGGAGGATCACTTGAACCTTAGAAGTTAAGGCTGCAGTGAGCTGTGACTGTGCCACTGCACTCAAGCCTGAGCAACAGAGTGAGACCCTGTCTTAGAAAAAAAGAAAAAGGATGCAGTACCTATCCTAAGCTCCTCAGAACAATTACCAAGGTGAAAACAGTGAAAACCAACAAGATACATTTCAAAAATAATAAGCTAAGGCAAGCAGGGAGGAGGAGGGAGGTAAGGTAAGAGGAAAAACAGGAAACCTGAGAATAATTTTAAATATGTCTCCAAAAAGAAGTGAAAATAGGCAGAATACAACACAAAGGAAAAGAGAAAGGCCTGAGGAATTGCAACTAAGTATGGCTAGATGAATGATGCCTATTTGAGAAGAAATAAACTATTCATTCAAACAAAAACACCTTGTTGCTTATATTAAAACAAGAAAGAGAACCAATGCACCAGAGCAAAGATCAATCTACAGCAAACTAGACTATCACTAAACTATAAAAATGAAAAGTAATATGAGACCTAAAGAAAACACATATGAAGATCCCACTTCTGTGGAGGATTCTAAGCCTCACACTTAAAAAGCCAGACATGGAAACCATAATCAGTGTCTCAGACTGTTTGCTGCTGCTATAACAGAATACCCAAGACTCAGTAATTTATATAGAAAAGAAATTTGGCCTGGCATAGTGGCTTATGCTTATAATCCCAACGCTTTGAGAAGCTGAAGTGGGAGGATTGCTTAAGCCAGGAGTTCGACACCAACCTGAGCAACAAGACTTCATCTCTACAAAAAAAAAAAAAAGAAAGAAAAATTTAAAAAGAAATTTACAGCCGGGCGCAGTGGCTCAAGCCTGTAATCCCAGCACTTTGGGAGGCTGAGACGGGTGGATCACGAGGTCAGGAGATCGACACCATCCTGGCTAACCTGGTGAAAATGCCGTCTGTACTAAAAAATACAAAAAACTAGCCGGGCAAGGTGGCGGGCACCTGTAGTCCCAGCTACTTGGGAGGCTGAGGCAGGAGAATGGCGTGAACCCAGGAGGCAGAGCTTGCAGTGAGCTGAGATCCGGCCACTGCACTCCAGCCTGGGTGACAGAGCGAGACTCCATCTCAAAAAAAAAAAGAAATTTACTTTTCACAGTTCTGGAAGCTGGGAAATCCAAGAGCATGGCACTGCCATCTGACAGTCATCCCATGGTAGAAGAGCAGAAGTTGGGAGGGCAAGAGAGGGCAAGAGTGTGTGAGACAGACAGTAAAAGGCCAAACTCCCACAATGACAGCATTAATCCATCCATGAGGGCAGAGCTCTCATGACCTAATCGCCTCCCAAAGGTGCCACCATTTAACATCACCACAATGGCAACTACGTTTCCAACACATAAACTTTTGGGGGACACATTTAAACTGCACCTTTGGGAAAATAAAAGAAGCACATTGCAAAGATCATCATGTCATCAGGCCTCTGATATGGAGAAGGCCCAGAGAAGACATTCTCATAACATGAGACTCGAAGAAAGACCACCAGACACCAACACATCAACTCTTTAAACTTCAGAAACAATTAAGGGGTCTTAAAACCTGCCATGAAAGAAAGATGAAACAGAAGAGAACGTAAAGGTAAGCACCTAGCTTAACTACCTTTTCTGCTTGACAGCAAAAGAAAATGTTGAAACTTGGAAGGTCTATAGGAATCTATCCACATTCTTACAGCAGCAAAGATATAGAAAACTATACAGATATGATTGCCAATAGACACACTCTTTGAAATAAGTAGGTAAATGAATTTACAATGGGCAAGGCAAATAACATTAAATAAAAACCAACCTTGGAGAGAAAAACAACAACTAAATTTGAGTAAGGAAGCTGATGCTTACTATTGAAATGAATACATAACATAATTGAACTTAAAAGTGATTAACTTATATAATAAATATAAGGAATTGTTGTATCAGTCTGTCTAAACCAAAGTCTTAAATAAACAACAAAACAAATATTAAAATTAGGAAATAGAACCACTAATATCTATCATGTTATAACTTTAATAGTTATAAGGAGATTCATCTTTTAATAAATATTAAGTAAACAGCATCTCAGAGAAATGTGTGAGGATATAAAAATTCATCTAAATTGTCTCGAATCTCAAGTAGCTAACAGACTAGTAGAGGAAATTAGTCCAGATATATCTAGATCAAAGGGATAAATGCCATTAGTAAGGCACCGTACAAGAACTATGGGAGCTAGGAGAAAGAAAAGATTACTTCCAGTAAAGGATTCCGGGATTTCCTTAAAAGGGTGGCATGGGTGATGTGTCTTGGAAGATGGGTTGGAGACTCAGATCCAGGAGGATGAGGGGAAAGAGGACCAGCACAGGCCTGAGCAGATGGTCAAAAAAGGCCAGAGTATATATGGAGACTAGTGACTGCATCAGGTTGACTGCAGTTTAGGGTCCAGAAGCAATAATGCTAGAAAGTTAGGTTGAAATCTGATCACACGGGGACTTAAGTATTGGGCTAAGAAGTAGGAGCTTTGTTTTGTAGCAAATAGTAACAGGCGGGCCACATAAAAGAATAACCTTGCAGCACGTGTCCACTGTATGGGAAAGGATAGACTAGGCAGGCAGGGACGCCAGGCAGGCGAGGTTAGAGCCACAGTGTAGTGATAACAAAGGCCTGAGCTACCTCTGGGGGTGACAGTAGGAACAGAGTGGAGAGGACCTACCCAAAAGTGAAACCAACAGGACTCATCAGTGTATTCGGCAAAGGCTTAGGATGTGTTGACTTTGTGCCCAGCATCAGAGCAACTGCCGGGGATACAAAAATGACAAAGATGTATATTTTTGACCTAAAAGGACTAAGTAAGGGAAAATGAAGAGAAAAGAGCCAAGGATGACATCAAGTCCTAGGGAGAGAGCAAGGGAGTGCTAGCAGCAGATGGGAACTCAGGTGAAGGAACAAATGAGCAGCAGAAGTTAATGTGTTCAGTGTCTAGTTTGAACCTAAGTCTAAAAAGACAGAGGAAAAAGTGATTTTCCTACTGTCTGACACAGTCACTCAATACCTCTAACACCAGATATGTGGGGGTATTTCTCCACACACCAAGCAGTTCTCTAGCAGACACCAGCTGTCCTCTAATCCAATTTAGTTCTTACACTGTCTACCTAGAGACAGCCTCAGATCCCACAGACTGAGGGCTCAGTCCTACAAGATGGCCCTCACTTCAGATGCCAATCCACAAGGAGCAGGTTGTCACCTATATTTCTGATTGACTGTAAATCGGGGCTGCCACTACCCATCCTTGGGTTTGATTAATTTACGAGAGTGGCCCACAGAACTCAGGCAAACACTTTACTTACGTTTACTGGTTAAGAAGGACACCATAAAGGATACAGATGAATGGCCAGATGAGGAGATACATAGGGTGAGTCTGCAAAAGTCCTGAGTGCTGGAGCTTCTGTCCCCACAGAGCGGGAATGCACCATCTTCCTGGCACTTGGATGAGTTTGCCAGCTCAGATGCTCTCTGAACACCCTAGTTTAGGGATTTTTATGGAGGCTTCATCACAGAGGCATAGTTCATTCTTAACTCAATCCCCAGCCCCTCTCCCTCCCTGGAGGACAGGGCTGGGACTGAAAGCTCCAAGTTTATGGTCATGGCTTGGTCTCTTGGTGACCAGCACCATCCAGGAGCCCACTAAGAGTCACCTCATTAGAACAAAAGATGCTCCTATCACCCAGGAAATTCCAAGGGATTTTGGAGCTCTGTGACAAGAATGAGGGTCAAAGACCAAATCATAGAACAAAAGATTCTTCTAGTACCCCTATCTACAAGGTATTAGGAATTCTGTCTGAGGAACTGGGGCAGACACCAAATATTGGAACAAAAGAGCCTCCTAGTAACCCTACTGCTCAGAAACTTACGAGGATTTTAGGAGCTCTGTTCCTGGAACTGGGGACAGAGATCAATGTGTATATTTCTTGTTATTTCACACTAAGGTACCAGCAGGAAATTGACTGAGAAAGCAGAACCCCTGAGGTTCAGAAGTGGAGATGTAGAGGGGGGTCAAGACTAGAGAAAGATCAGGGAGATGACAGGTAATGAGATCTGGCTAAATCATTAAATAAATAAATAAATAAATAAGGGCACACCAGTGGTATGAAGCATAAGGAGAATTTCAGGAAAAAGGAAAAAAATGATGATACCAAGAGGCTGTGCAGAGTGACAATCTGGTCTCGGCTGGTGAAATTCTCATAGGGCACGGAGGTTTGAAGGAGTGAGCAGTCAGAAATGAAGACACTATGCCAATCCTTAAGAACGTTGGCTGGGTGTGGTAGCTCACACCTATAATCCTAGCACTCTGGGAGGTCAATGCGGGTGGATCACCTTAGGTCAGGAGTTCAAGGCCAGCCTGGTCAACACAGTGAAACTTCTTCTCTACTAAAAATACAAAAAAGTTAGTCAGGCGTGGTGGTGCACGCCTGTAGTCCCTGCTACTGGGGAGGCTGAGGCAGAGGAATTGCTTGAACCCATGAGGTGGAGGTTGCAGTGGGCCGAGATTGTGCCACTGCACTCCATCCTGGATGACAGAGTGAGACTCCATCTCAAAGGGGGGGGGGGGAGGGGCGGGAAAGTAGCCACCTAGGGTGGGAGAAAAGCTTCAAAAACAGCAGAAGCTAGAAAAGGTCTTTATCTTTTGGCATCATTTTGGTGCTTTTTGTTTCCTTTAAAGAAAAGGTACCAACATGATTTTGGGGTGTGAGAAGAAAAATAAGCAGATAAAAAAAATTGTTTTTTCATTTTTAAAAGATGGGGACCGGGCTGGGCATGGTGGCTCATGCCTGTAATCCCAGCACTTTGGGAGACCGATGAGGGCAGATCACTTGACCTCAGGAGTTCGACACCAGCCTGGGCAACACAGTAAAACCCTGTCTCTACTAAAAATACAAAAACTAGCTAAGCATGATGGCATGTGCCTATAGTCCTAGCTACTCGGGAGGCTGAGGCAGGAGAATCCCGTGAGCCTGGGAGGCAGAGGTTGCAGTGAGCCAATATTGCACACCACTGCACTCCAGCCTGGGGGACAGAGCAGGATTCCATCTCAAAAAAAAAAAAAAAAACAGAGAGATGGGGTCTCACTATGCTGGCCACGTTAGGTCTTAAACTCCTGGCCTCAAGCAATCCCCCACCTCAGCCTCCCAAAGTGCTAGGATTAGAGGTGTGAACCACCATGGCTTGCCCAAGAAAATTAATCAGAGTAAGAGAAAGATAAAGATACTATGGAAACTTAAAAATACAGTTCATAAAAATATGGGAAGGCAGGCCAGGCGCAGTGGCTCACGCCTGTAATCCCAGCACTTTGGGAGGCCAGGGCGGGCAGATCACAAGGTCAGGAGATTGAGACCATCCTGGCTAACACGGTGAAACCCTGTCTCTACTAAAAATACAAAAAAATTAGATGGGCATGGTGGCAGGCGCCTGTAGTCCCAGCTACTCGGAAGGCTGAGGCAGGAGAATGGCATGAACCCAAGAGGTGGAGCTTGCAGTGAGCCAAGATCGTGCCACTGAACTCGAGCCTGGAAGACAGGCTCCATCTCAAAAAAAAAAAAAAAAAAGAAAAAAAATATATATATATGGGAAGGCAAACCTTAACCCTAAACCTCCTATTCCTATTTAAGGGAAACATGAAAAAATAAAGGCTAAGAGAAGTAGCTCAAATAAATACTGATGTGTGTGTGTGTGTGTGTCTGTGTTTGTGTGTCTGTGTATGTGTGTGTATATTATAGACATTATAAATAATATGAACTATATAATATGAATTAGATATATAATATGAACCTCTTGGAATTTAAAAAAGAAATTTCTGTTATCATATATTGAGTCTCCATAGTATCTTTTCTGACCCTTTCCTGAATGTATGAGCCCTAAACCTGAAATCTGCACTGAAGATGTCAGGCTCTGTGTGAGTACTTTTCTTCGGACTGAAAACATTAGTACTTACTCCATCTTTCTTCTTTGATATATTGTATATTATAAATATATATATATTTTCTGGAGACAGGTGTCTCATTCTGTCACTCAGGCTGGAGTGCAGTGGTGCAATCATGGCTCACTGAAGCCTCAACATCCTGGGCTCAAGTAATCCTTCCACCTCAGCCTCCCAAACAGCTAGGACCACAGGTGTGTGCCCAGGCTGTTCTCATCTGGGCTCAGGCAATCCTCCTGCCTTGGCCTCCCAAAGTACTGGGATTATAGGCATGAGCCACCATGCCCAGCCCTAATATTTTTAAAAAACAAAAATAAAATAAGTAAAAGGAAGATAGATATTCAGTCAAATGCCCTTCAGATATTTTGAGTTTTTTATCATAAGCAGGTATTGCTTATTCCAAGAAGTATGTACACTTTTGATTTTTAAAAGATCTGATTTTAAAGCACTTCAAACTTCAAAGTTCCACAGGAATAGAGACTTCAGCTGGCAGCAGAAAGACACAGCAAAGAACATGTTAGATGATAAGGGGCTATAGTGCTTAAATAGGCTTCCCCCGACAAATGACAAAAAGATAGAGCCATATCCTAATCCCCAGAATCTGTAAAGGTGATCTTATTTGAAAAAGGTATTTTTGCAGATATAATTAAGAATCTTGTGGATTACCTGGGTGGTCCTTAAATCCAATGACAAGTGTTCTTATAAGACAGAGAAGGAGAAGACCCAGGGAAGGTCATGTGCAGATGGAGGCAGATATGGGAGGGAGGTAGCCATAAGCCAGGGGAATACCTGGAGCCACCAGGAGCTGGAAGAGGTTAGGAAAGGAACAGAATGTCCCCTGGAAGCACAGCCCTGCTGCCACCTTGACTGCAGAGTTATGGCTTCCAGAACTTCACAGAATAAATTTATGTTAGCCAAGCATGGTGGCTCACGCCTATAAGCCCAGCTACTCGCAAGGCTAAGGTGGGAGGATCGTCTGAGGCCAGGAGTTCAAGACCAGCCTGAGCAACATATCAAGACATTCATCTCTAAATAAATACATAAATTTCTGTTGTTTTAAGCCACCCTATTTGTGATCATTTGTTACAACAGCCCTAGGAAACCAATAAAAGGTAAGCTATAAAAATTATAACACCAGGCCCAACATGTTGGCTCAGGCTTATAATCCCAGCACATTGGGAGGCTGAGGCAGAAGGATTGCTTAAGGCCAAGAGTTTGAGACCAGCCTGGCCAACATAGCAAGATCCTGTTTCTCCAAAAGATAAAATTATAATACCAGATTAAATGGACATCGTAATAAGAATTTCATATAGATAATGCAATGGCCATCTGTGCAAAAGTAAGCAAAGCCGAAGTTTCTATTTAGATAAATAAAACATAAAGGTAGGCAAGGTGACTGTGTAACAGTAAAATATACCATAAACAATTACAACCAACTATGTTGATAGAAAAATCAAAAAGATATACAATAATTGCAAGTGTAGATTAATTAATCAGAATATTAATAAAAATATGACAAACTTAAGAAATCCTATAAGGAAATGAAAACACAGTAGCAGCATCTGTATTATAAATATTCCAACTATGCAAAAAAGATTACAGAATAACAAACATCCATTAGCCTAATACCTAGTCTTAATAAATCTTGATATTAGGCAAAATTTACTTCAGATCTTTTTTTTAAGGAATAACGTATTTGGTCAGGTGCGGTGGCTCACGCCTGTTATCCCAGCACTTTGGGAGGCCGAGGCAGGCGGATCATGAGGTCAGGAGATTGAGATCATCCTGGCTAACATGGTGAAAATCCGTCTCTACTAAAAATACAAAAAATTAGCTGGGCATGGTGGTACGTGCCTGTAGTCCCAGCTATTCAGGAGGCTAAGGAAGGAGAATGGCGTGAACCCGGGAGGCAGAGCTTGCAGTGAGCTGAGATCGCGCCACTGTACTCCAGCCTGGGCAACAGAGCGAGACTCTGTCTCAAAAAAAAAAAAAAAAAAAAGGAATACAGTGTTTGAGACATAGCTGAAGTGCCTGTCTATCTCCTACCTCATCCCTGTCTCCTCCTTCCCACCTCAGAGGCAACCACTGTTCTAAAGCTGAGTGTGTCACTCCCACGTGCATATTTGTACACAAATAATATACAGTAGGATTTGATGTATTTAACCTTTACATACATAGTAATTAGCTGTACATTGATTCTAGTATTTTTTTACTCAATCTACTTTTTGAGACTTATGTTGACAGATGCAATTTTAGTTCATTCCTTTTAACAGATAAAACTGTATTATTAATCTCCCATTAGTGGACAGTTAGGCTATTATCTAACTTTTGCTCTAACAAACAATGCTACAATGAATTTTTCTTTTTTCTTTTTTTTTTTTTTTGAGACACAGTCTCATTCTCTTGCCCAGGCTGGAGTGCAGTGGTGCAACCACAGCTCGCTGTAGCCCCAAACTCCCAGGCTCAAGTGATCCTCCTACCTCAGCGTCCTGAAAGCTGGAACCACAGGCATGTGCCACACCACACTCGGCTAATTTTTTATTTTTTTGTAGAGACGGGGTCTCCCTATGTTGCCCAGGCTGGTCTCTCACTCCTGGGCTCAAGTGATCCTCTCACTTCAGCCTCCCAAAGTGCTGGGATTTCAGGCACAAGCCACGGTGCCCGGGCATGAACTCTTCTAAGTATCTCTTCATGCATATATTAGAGTTTCCCTAGGGTACAGCCCTAGAAAAGGAATTACTGGAGCCCTTTCTTTTTAAACCCTGTTTTCCTTTTAAAAACCTGTTTTTTGTTTGTTTGTTTATTTGTTTGTTTGTTTGAGATGGAGTCTCGTTTCGTCACCAGGCTGGAGTGCAGTGGCACAATTTCAGCTCACTGCAACCTCCGCCTCCCAGGTTCAAGCAATTCTCCTGCCTCAGTCTCCCAAGTAGCTGGGACTACAGGCACGTGCCACCATGCCCAGCTAATTTTTTGTGTTTTTAGTAGAGATGGGGTTTCACCGTGTTAGCCAGGATAGTCTCGATCTCCTGACCTCGTGATCCGCCCACCTTGGCCTCCCAAAGTGCTGGGATTACAGGAGTGAGCCACCGCACCTGGCCTAAAACCCTGTTTTAATAATCGTATTACAACACAGGAATATTCCTATAGTTAATAAAAGGCTCTAGTTGGAGACAACCTTAAGATACTCTCTGTGGAAAAAGATTAGATTTTGTTTTAAATTCTGTTTTACTTTCAAGCCACCACAGAGTACCTAATTAGTAAAGACATTTGGAGTAAAAAGCACCACTGTACACTTCATTCATGAAAAATTACCTGTGCAATATTTTTAGAAGACATAATTGCCTGATTATAGAACAAACGGCCAAAGTGGTCTCGATCTGCAAACACATCAGCTTGTCGAGGTAAGTATGCTCCTCCCGAATCAGCTGAAGACAAGGAAAATGAGAAAAATAAGTATCTCTATGAACAAAATGTGCTACACGGAGGGAAACTTGTATCACTGACAGCATTGGTTCTTAGTCACATTCACAAAAAACTTGCCCTGTCTTTCTAAACTATTATAGAGCCTCGTTCTCCAAACCCCCAATACAGCCAAAAGGATTCATTGCCCCAAACCCATTAGGCTTTGCTACCTCTGTGCAAAATTCTCCTTGAAATATTTAGAACATTCTCTCCTTTGAGGACCAGCTAAACTCCCAGAAACATCATAAATTCTTGAAGAGTTAAGGTGGAAAAGTCTCTTTCCTTCTTCTAAACCAATACAAAAACCATCTACAGAATTCATATAACAATTTATACATATTGCCTTCTGATACTGTTTTTATCGCAGATTGGAGTGGTGGGTACATATGTCAGCTGCGTTCAAAGCAGAGCTCATTACTTCACAGCTGTGTGATTACAGGTGTGTTTCCTAGCCATCCTATGCCTCAGTTTCCTTACCCATGAAATGAAGATAACAAAAGCAGCCATATCATATAGTAGGACGACTTGAAAAATGTATAGAAAGCACTTTGTTCAGAATCTGCAACCATTAAGTCTTTTGTTGGTTGCACATTATATATGCTGTGTCCAATTCATTATGAGCTCACTGAAGACAGAGACAACAAAATCCTCCTCACAGTATCCCCTATAATGACCGGCACAGCACCTGCAAGCAGCTGGGCCTCATTTGCTATTTTCTCTATGTGCAGAGCAGTTCGTATTGTGGGTTAACCAGGTAAATTCAATTTCACAGAAAAAACAAAAAGAAAAAATACCTCTACATCAGTACCCGTTCAAATACCTGCATAAATGACCAACATATGTTGGAATTTTACCAGACTAACCCAATATCCAGGAAAGGCCCCTTTTAAACTGCTTTGCTTTCAGGTTCTTTGATTTAAATGTATTCTAATTTCAAATATAAGTTTACTTTCATTGGAAATTAAATTTACTTTAAATTACACCTGCTCAAATTATATAATACTTGAATATCTAACACAGTACCTGGCACTCAAGAGATCTATAAATATTGACTATTTTTTTTCACAGTTTGAATCCATAAGGTTAAAAGAAAAACAGAATCTAGAGAACAAAAATTTTTTAAAAACCACCGTGCCGGGCGCGGTGGCTCAAGCCTGTAATCCCAGCACTTTGGGAGGTCGAGACGGGCGGATCACGAGGTCAGGAGATCGAGACCATCCTGGCTAACACAGTGAAACCCCGTCTCTACTAAAAAAAAATACAAAAAACTAGCCGGGCGAGGTGGCGGGCGCCTGTAGTACCAGCTACTCGGGAGGCTGAGGCAGGAGAATGGCGTAAACCCGGGAGGCGGAGCTTGCAGTGAGCCGAGATGCGGTCACTGCACTCCAGCCTGGGCGACAGAGCGAGACTCCGTCTCAAAAAAAAAAAAAAAAAACCACACAACGTGTAGAGAAAAAAACTGGCATGCATCAAAATGTCTATTATGCACTAGCACTATGAGCAGTTCCTGGTTACTTTCCCCCAGAGTTTTCAGCAAAGAACTTGTGTTTCCTTTTAATTATGGGAGAAATCAACACATTTTTAAAATACCCATCCCAAATGTAATACATACAGCCTTCCCAAGTATCTTGCATTTTACCAGCTAATAATAGTGTATTTCACCACTCTTGTGACTTGCCTAAGTAGATGCAAGGGAGCCTGTTTTGCATGGCAATTTCTTGTGCCCGTAATTGTTTTTTCACAGTCACTGGGTAGTAGGTACCTCCTTTGACGGTGGCATCATTGGCAATAATCATGCATTCTACTCTAAAAGGCAGAAATTTCATTGGAGAGAGAATTTAAGAGATTTCTTCAAAACTAATTACATTCATTACAAGACACCCCAATACGACCTTCAACTTCTAGTACACATTACTATTAACATCCATTAGCAGGCAACAGTCTTAGGACATAAATGCAAGCTTTAATCACATATTCATTTATATAATACAAAATGAATACTTTTAACAAGTTTATAAACTCATACTTGGTTTTTGAAGAGTCATCGATCCTAGATTAGTAATGAAAAACTAACAACCTAAGCCATGTGTCATAATGGTTCTTTGAATGAAAGGGTCCTAACAAGATGACAACAATGAAAAACAAAATCCAAGTCTCAAGGGAAAAGAATTTCCTCATAATAAGCCTTCAAAGTAATAAGCCTTCAAAAATAAATCCTAAAAGGATTTAGGAGGGTATTTTGCAAAAATGAAAACTGACCTATAGTAGTAAGATTTACTTTTTTGTATTTTTGTTCTTCAACATTACAGCCCCATGGTTTTCTATAAAACTAAAAGTAGTCTAAAATATAACGTTTATCTTGCGTGAAGTCAGAATGAATGCAAACTTTAAAATAATATACTGAAAACACGTGAAAGGTGTACTGAGTCGTCAACAGTGCCCTTTCTCACCATAGCCAGTCTACTGGGTGTGAGTCACAAAGACCAGGGCGGCCGACAACAATGGCTGGTTGGGGAAACTGCACAGCACTGGCAGGAAACCTTAAGGGCAGAGGTACCCTTGAAATCTGAGATGACAACAGTGTGCTCTTTACAAAATTCAATTTTCTTTATGTTTATGATGTTTGTGTTACCTCACTTTATGCTGCCTACAACTCTAAAGAGTGAGTCATTAAAGCCCTGCTGAAAATAGAGAACGGCAACTGAACACCCAGCACAGGGTAGTGTTGGGCTTCTCATACTAGGATATGTGGCCAGCAGGGCTCACCACAAGACAAACAGGACTCTTCTTTGAGCGTCAATTTTATTCCCTAGGTCATGTAAAACCTTTTCTGCACTGCAATGAACGATTTTATAGAATAGAATGCAAACTTTTAATGATTTAACATTAAAGAAACTAGACCTCAAAGGAAATGCAGGCTTCTCATAGGTTGCTGGGCCATAACCTCACACTCCAGAGTGTGTGCTCACACTTCCTACCACTGGGGGTGCTACGCTAGAAAGTTTAAGAAGCTCTGGTACTGGAAAGAGGCCAGGCTGTGAAGTCAGACAAAGTGAGACTGAAATCCTGGCTCCGCCAACTTGCTAGATATGTGACCATGGACAAAGGGACATAGCCATATCTGCTTGTCTATTAAAGGTCACAGACCTGTTACAGAATGAGAAATCAAATTGTCCCACAAAAATACCAGATTGCATAGCTATTGGTTTTGCCAACCCAGCATCTATGATTTTGGCAACAAAACTAAACTTTCTTTCAGAAACTGCCTCTTATCTTTAATCCAGGTGGGTCAAGTAGGACTGACCCCAGAGCCCACCTTAAAGGGGGGCACAGGGACCAGGTCTTTCTACCCAGAGTTCCCACTGAGGTTCGGCAATGGGACAGGGTCTAAGCCTAAGCGGATCTTGCCTTCCACTGCAGCTGCTAAACTTAAAGAGAATATAAACCAGGAACTGCCTATGACCATCGCTCCTCTGGATTTGGGGGGCTGCCTAGAAACAAAGCTGACACACAGCAAGTTAGGGCCAGGAGCAGAAAACAGCCTGAGACCTAATAATACCTAAGACCATTTGAGCTCCCAGATCCAGCCATGCCCAGACTCTACCAGATAAGAGAACCAATATATTCTCTTTTTTGCTTAATTTGAGCAAACCCAGTTTATCTGTCATTTGTCAGAGAAACAGTAGTGATGATATAAACCATTCAACAATAATTTTTATGTAAAAAAGGTCCATTTGAATTATAATGAAGGCCAGGGCAGTGGCTCATGCTTGTAATCCCAGCACTCTGGGAGGCCGAAGCAGGAAGATCACTTGATGCCAGGAGTTTGAGGCTACAGTAAGCTATGATCATGCCACTGCATTCCAGCCTGGGCAACAGAGTAAGACCCCAACTCAAAAAATAATAATAATAATAATGATGATGTGCTAGCCTATATTCAACATCGTTTGAGCCCAGAAGTTCAAGATTAGCCTAGGCAACAGAGCAAGACACCGTCTCTAAAAAAAACAAAAAAGGAAAAAAGAAAGAATCTATAATTAAGTGCTACTTTATACCTATTAAATGACTGCATTTTTTTCAGCCATAATATCTAATACTAGAGCATCTCTAGTGAAAAGATAAAGACTGGTCTCCTTCCATGACCTTGTCTCCATGGAAAGAAATCTTTTTCATTTTTTTTTGAGACGGAGTCTTGCTCTGTCACCAGGCTAGAGTGCAATGGCTTGATCTCAACTCACTGCAATCTCCGCCTCCCAGGTTCAAGCGATTCTCCTGCCTCAGCCTCCCGAGTAGCTGGGACTACAGGTGTGTGCCACTACACTGGCTTATTTTTTTATTTTTAGTACAGACAGGGTTTCACCATGTTGGCCAGCCTGATCTCAAACTCCTGACCTCAGGTAATCCACCCACCTCGGCCTCCCAAACTGCTGGGATTACAGGCGTAAGCCACCATGCCCAGCCAGTCCTACAGAATATAAATAGCATATAAATCGCATGCTAATATGCAAAGTGAGTGCTGGATGCCTGTGCCTCATCAAAGTCTTCTTCTTAACCCCACATTATGAAGCACAGGTAGAATACTCACCCTGATACTCTTCCAATGCCTGTAATAATGCCACCTGCGGGCACCTCCTCATTGTCATATAACTGGTAACCTGCAAACTGGGATAATTCCAGAAATGGAGACCTAAAGGGAAGAAAGGATGTTGTTTGAATTAATGTCATTAAAAACTACACATTTAAACAGTTACACATGGAAAAGGAAAAGATTTTTCCTCAATGGGACAATGTTTCAAATACACGTTGTATATAATCTATTTTTAAAAATCTAAAATGAGTGTGGTGGCTCAAGTCTATAATCCCAGTTACTCAGGAGGCTGAGAGAAGAGGATTGTTTGAGCCCAGGAGTTGGAGGCCAGCCAGGACAACATAGTGAGACCCTGTCTCTTTTTTTTTTTTGAGATGGAGTCTCACCCTGTCACCCAGGCTGGAGTGCAGTGGCGCAATCTCAGCTCACTGCAACCTCCACCTCCTGGGTTCAAGTGATTCTCTTGCCTCAGCCTCTCGAGTAGCTGGGATTACAGGCACGCACCACCGCGACCAGCTAATTTTTTGTATTTTTAGTAGAGACGGGGTTTCACCACGTTGGCCAGGCTGGTCTCAAACTCCTTACCTGAAAGTGATGTGCCCACCTCAGCCTCACAAAGTGCTGGGATTACAGGCGTGACCCACTGTGCCCAGCTGAGACCCCATCTCTTAAAAACTTTTGGAGGTAGGTGGGGTGACTCACGCCTGTAATCCCAACACTTTGTGGGGCTCATGTGGATGCACTGCTTGAGCCCAGGAGTTCGAGACCAGCCTGAGCAACATGGATAAATCCCATCTTTACAAAAAAATTTTTTTTTTTTTTTTTTTTTTTTGAGACAGAGTCTCGCTCTGTCGTCCAGGTTGGAGCGCAGTGGACGGATCTCAGCTCACTGCAAGCTCCACCTCCCGGGTTTACGCCATTCTCCTGCCTCAGCCTCCCGAGTAACTGGGACTATAGGCGCCCGCCACCTTGCCCGGCTAGTTTTTTGAAAAAAAATTTTTTTAACATAGCTGGGCAGGATGGCACACGCCTGTGGTCCCAATTACTTGGAAGGCTGAAGTGGAAGAATCACTTGAGCCCAGGAGGTCAAGGCTGCAGTGAGCTGTGACTGTGCTACTGCACTCCAGCCTGGGCAACAGAATGAGACCCTGTCTCAAAAAACAAATAAACGGCCAGGCACAGTGGCTCATACCTGTAATCTCAGCACTTTGGGAGGCCAAGACAGGTGGATCACCTGAGGTCAGGAGTTTGATACCAGCCTGGATAACATGGTGAAACCCCGTCTCTACTAAAAATAAAAATAAAAATAAAAATAAAATAAAATAAATTAGCCAGGCATGTTGGCACCTGCCTATAATCCCAGCTACTTGGGAGGCTGAGGCAGCAGAATCACCAGAATCCAGAAGGCAGAGGTTTCAGTGAGCCGAGATGGCGCCACTGCACAATCCAGCCTGGGCAACAGAGCAAGACTCCATCTCAAAAAATGAATTAATTAATTAATTAAATAATAAAAATAAAAATCCTTTCCAAGTGCCAGGCTCTCTTCTAAGGGCTTTAGAAACACTCACTTACAGCATGGCGTGGTGGCTCATGCCTGTAATCCCAGCACTTTGGGAGGCTGAGGCGGGCAGATCACGAGTTCAAGAGATTGAAACCATCCTGGTCAACATGGTGAAACCCCGTCCCTACTAAAAATACAAAAATTAGCTGGGCATGGTGGTGCGCACCTGTAATCCAGCTACTTGGGAGGCTGAGGCAGGAGAATCGCTTGAACCCAAGAGGTAGAGGCTGCAGTGAACCAAGATCATGACACTGCACTCCAGCCTGGCGACAGTGAGACTCCGTCTCAAAAAAAACAAAAACAAAAACAAAAACAAAAACCACTCACTCATGTCCTCCTTAGAACCACCTTCTGAGATGGATCCTATTGTGACCCTGGTTTACTGATGAGGAAACTGAAACACATAGAGATCAAGCCACTTGTCTAAGGTTACACAGTAAGTAAGTGGCAGAGCCGGGAGCTTCATAAGCAATCTTGCTCCAGAGGCCAGGCTCTTAACCACTAGTCTGCCTCTCACTTACTTACATGGTCAAGATACATTAGGAGGGAAAAAAGAGAGATGGTTACAAAACAGCAAATTTAGCATGATTTCATTTTTGTTTTTTAAAAATGTAGGTGTCTGGTATATATATGCATACAAATGGCCTGGAAGGATATACTAGGTGTTAACAGTGCTGTCTCCAGGTTGGATGTGTGTGCCCATGTCAGGAGAAAAAACACTTTGGGAGTTTTCACTTACCCCTCTCTCCCCCTTGTACCCCATATCCAATCCTTCAGGAAATCCTGTTGGGTTGGCTCTGTCTTCACAATACATCCAGAACCCTGCACTCCTACCACCACCACTACCACCACCCTAGGCTGAGTCCCTATCACGTCTCCCTCAAATCCCTGTAATCGCCCTCTAGTCACAGGGCTTCCACCCTTGCTGCTCCATCTACTC
Organism: Chlorocebus sabaeus; assembly: GCF_047675955.1. Lineage (NCBI taxonomy): Eukaryota > Metazoa > Chordata > Mammalia > Primates > Cercopithecidae > Chlorocebus > Chlorocebus sabaeus. The sequence continues at coordinate 25,314,248 of NC_132907.1, forward strand.
ACAACACAGCAGTCAGAATCACTCTTTTAAGCTATGTCAGATCATAATCATCTCCTGTTCAAAACCCTACAATAGCTCCCCATTTCTCCCATGGTGAAAACCAAAACCTTTACGATAACCCACAAGGCCATACAAGATCTGACCCATCTCCTACTCCTCTCCCCTCCCTCCCTCCACCACAACCACCCCAGCCTTCTGGCTGCCCCTTGAGCATACCAGCATTATCTGGCACACTCCCACCTCAGGGCCTTTGCACTGGCCATTCCCTCTGCCTGAAACACTCTTTCCCCAGAGAGTTACAAGGCTCTCTCTCTCTCCTCCTTCAAATCTTTGCTCAGACATCATCTTCTCAATGAGGCCTACCTTGGCACCACCCCTTAAAACTGCAACTTGCCCCATATCTTCCTCTCCTTTACTCTGGGCTACCTTTTCTTTTTCTCATGATATTTATCACTTACTAACACACTACAGAAGTTACAATCTTTACTGTTGTTTTCTGTCTCCCTTTGCTATGATGTAAACTCCAGTAGGGCAAAGATCTGCATCTGTTTTGGTCACTGATAGATCACTAGTACCTGACACATAGTAGGCTCTCAGTAAATACATCAACACATAGTGCTTGACACATAGTAGGCTCTCAATAAACACATGTTCCTGAATCTTACGATAAGAACTAGAATTCAAAATAACTGATTTACAAGACTGTCTAATAAAGTACCATGGAACAGAGAACACTCTGAGTCAGTACTTGGCTGTGTACACACCCTGGGTCTATGAGATTGTCAATTCTTTCTCTGGGCAATAGTTTTCCTCTTGATATGTGAAGTGCTCGGGCTTTCTCACCACCACCTATGATAAAAACATGATTAGATTAGATTAGATTGACACGATAAAAAGGTCTCAACTTAATGCCAGAGAAACGTAATACTTAATCCAAAACATAGCACTTTTTAAAAGTTCAACATATCCTCTGAGAAAAGGCTAATCACTCACTCAACTCACAAGTTGCCAATTTTCTGAAGTAATTATAAAAAACTGGTATTAAAAAAAAATCAATCTATCCCTGATTGTAGAGTATATACTAGAGTCTATGTTCTGCATTCACTAGTAGTTATTCAAATTACAGAGTATTTTCTCCGCAGCTCACATATTGCAAATATTGCCTCATCTCTGCCACATTTATTACATACATGCTATGATAGATCTGGAAAATTTCTATCTTCATTTGTACCAGGTAAAAATATAATTTTAGAGATTACTTCCATGATAAGTGCAGTAAATTTACCTAAAGAAGACATTAGTGATCCGTAACTTTTTAGGCTTGCAACTGGGCGAGTTGAACACTTTAGCAATTTAAAAGTCCCCTTACTTGACTCAGAGATTGTCTTCAGTGCTTCTCAACATTGCTCACATCATGACAGACAAAAAAAATTATAACTGAAGAGCCCACTGGGGTATTCTTGGGAATATCTATAACCCACTCTCGGCAAACCAAGGTAATGGAGCAAGAACAAAAGTATCAAATTGTACCTTTAACAATGAAAAATTCGTTTATTTTTATTGGTGCCCAAGAATTTCATCTTAATATAGTCTTTGTCTAATGAAATGTTCAGCTATTTCAGAAAGTTATTTCTTTGTTTATTTAGGCAAGAAAATAATTTCAAACAATCTTCTACGTAGGATTTTTTTTTTTTTTTTGAGACAAAATTTACTCTGTCATCCAGGCCGGAGTGCTGTGGTGTCATCATGGCTCACCACAGCTTTGAACTCCTAAATTCAAGTGATCCTCTCACCTCAGGCTTCCCAGCAGCTAGGACTACAGGCACGTAGTCCCAGCTAAATTTTTGTGATGAGGTCTCACTATGTTGCCCACGCTGGTTTCAAACACCTGGCTTCATGCAATTCTCCTGCCTTGACCTCCCAAAGTGCTGGGATTACAGGCATGAGCCACTGCACACAGCCTTTCTTTGTTTTGACACAGGGTCTTGCTTGGTCATCGAGGCTGGAGTGCAGTGGCGTGGTCACAGCTCACTGTAACCTCAAGATCAGACTCAAGCAGCCTTTCCGCCTCAGCCTCCCAAAGTGTTGGGATTACAAGTGTGGGCCACCACACCTGGCTATGACCTTATTTTTCAAACCTGGACTCTGCTATACCCGAAAGGAATTTTTTCTTCCCTGAAGAGATACATAGCATATTTTTAAGATTAAATCTGCCTTTAGGTTGCCAAGAAAATTGTATCACATGTCTAATCTTCTTTTAAAATGAAAATATTTCTGGGAGGGAAAGATAGACTTCTGTATAAGATAGTGTGAGTTAAGTCAAATTGCTTTTCTCTTTTCTCCAACTACTGGCTGAGTCCCTGCTGAGGTGTGTTGAGGGGAGGGGGAGGGAGGGACGAAGAGGTTACAAAGGGCCAAGGAAGCTTTAGGGAATTATATGTTCATTATTTTGATTGCCCAGATGGTTTCATGTGTGTATACACATGTCAAAACTCATCAAATTGCACACTTTAAATAACAGTTTACTGTATGTCAATTATATGTCAATAATCCTGTTTAACTGGTAGACAAAATTATTTGTACACAAAACTCCCACAACGTGCAATTTACTCATGTAACAAACCTGCAAATGTATCCCCAAACCTAAAATAAATGTTGGAAAGAAAAACAAAATACATATTAAAGGAAAAATGACCTAAGGCACTGCAAGGAAATCCAGATCTGGGTGAAGGTCTTTGGAGAATCAGCGAAAGTGCCCACTAAGCTGCGAGACGGAGAAGGGGAGAAGAGGAGGGTAGGGGTGACAGAGAGGTGTGATAAGACACACTGAAAAAAAAAAAAAAAAGGACTTAACACTGGGCGCAGTGGGTCATATGTGTAATCCCAGCACTTTGGGAGGCCAAGGTGGGCAGATCACTTGAGGTCAGGAGTTTGAGACCAGCCTGGACAACATGGTGAAACCCCATCTCTACTAAAACTATGAAAAATTAGCCAGGTTGTGGTGGTGCATGCCTGTAGTCCCAGCTACTTGGGAGGCTGAGGCAAGAGAATCAGTTGAACCCGGGAGGCCAAGGTTGTAGTGAGCCAAGAACCCGCCACTACACTCCAGCCTGAGCGACAGAGCAAGACTCCATCTCAGTAAAGAAAAAAAAAAAAAGACAAGACAACATCATTCTTTAGCAATTCTGCCTAGAGTGGGGCCTTACAATTTGGAGCAGCTGGTGAATTCTGGTTTTATTAGGAAGAACCAGAAAGAGGGTTATTCTTGATGCAGGCTCAGAGCACATAATTAAGCTACCTGACATTTAATTCTTGGCCAAACTGTGAAGGCCAAGTTTGTCCTTTCCCCCTTCTCCCTACCTCCTTCCCCAGGGAGTCCGGCTCAGTCCTCCACCCTCCTGTGGCCACCAGACTTCACCAAGGTTCCTGAGCACTCACTGTCCCCAGCAGGCACCCAATGCCACAGGACTCCTCACCCTTCCATTGAGTCAAACCCACCATCTTTTTTCTTTTTTTTTTTTTTTTTGAGACGGGGTTTTGCTCCGTCACCCAGGCTGGAGTGCAATGGCACCATCTTGGCTCACTGCAACCTCCGCCTCCCAGGTTCAAACAATTCTCCTGCCTCAGCCTCCTGAGTAGCTGGGATTACAAGCATGTGCCACCACACCGGCTAATTTTGTATTTTTAGTAGAGACAGGGTTTCACCATGTTGGTCAGGCTGGTCTCGAACTCCTGACCTCATGTGATCTGCCTGCCTCGGCCTCCCAAAGTGCTGGGATTACAGGCATGAGCCACCATGCCTGGCCCCAAAACCCACCACCTTAATGTCTAAGGGGGATAGTGGGTTCACCAAATCAAACTCTCAAAATGGACATAACGATTGAGTTATCGCCCCTAACAAAACACATTTTCTTTTCAGCAAGAGCTTGGATTCTTTTTCTGGAGACAACACCTTAATCTAAAATGGCTTCAAAAGTATCAATTCCGTAGCTGGGTACGGGCCACATGTATAGTCTCAGCTACTCGGAAGGCTGAGGCAAGAAGATCACTTGTGCTCCCGACTTCGAGTCCAGCCGGAGCAACAGAGTGAGGAGACCCTGTCTCTAAATAAACAAGTAAATAAGCAATTCTAGACCATACTTTCCAAATCCAGTCTTTTTCACTATTTTCATACTCCTGAGATCTAGTATTTAAACTACTCCACTCTAAATGTACAATTTTACATTAAAAGTATTATATATTAAGTATTATATACTTGTTGATAAAAGTTATCTGAAACAGTCAATCAAATATGAAGAATTCTTTCCATCTGAGATTCAGCACTTAGGGAAGAAATATTAAACACCTACTAAGAAATCACTGGCCAGGTGTGGTGGCTCACACCTGTAATCCCAGCACTTTGGGAGGCCAAGACGGGAGGATCGCTTGAGCCAGGGGTTTGAGGCCAGCCTGGCAATAGAGCAAGAACTCATCTCTTAAAATAAATAATAATAAAAATTAAAAATAAATTATTTATTCATAAAATTTATGAATTTAAATCTTTAATTCCCCCCCCAAAAGTGGTAGTATTCTATGAAGAGAAACTGGCCAAGTAATACGAAAAATAAAATTAAATGCCTGCATACCAACAAATGCATAGTCTTAAGAGTCAAAAGCTCAGCCAGGAGTAGTGGCTCACGTCTAATTGCAGCACTTTGGGAGGCCAAGGCAGATGGATTACTTGACATCAGGAGTTCCAAACCAGCCTGGCCAACATGGTGAAACCTTGTCTCTATTTTAAAAACACATAAATTAGACGGGCATGGTGGCAGGCACCTGTAATCCCAACTACTTGGGAGGCCGAGGCAGAAGAATTGCTTGAACCCAGGATGCGGAGGTTGCAGTAAGCTAAGATGGCACCACTGCACTCCAGCCTGGGCAACGGAGCAAGACTCCATCTCAAAAAAAAAGAAGTCAAAAGTTTAATTCCAGTAGTTTTTCCCAAAACCAATAACTATTTTAGGACATCTTAAGTAAAGGCATAAACTGAGGAATAAATGCTGTGTTTACCTAGTTTTATATGCTCCACTCGTTCATGGAGCTGATTTACTAGTGCTTTCATCTGCTCGTAGTTCTCCTAAAATAGAAATAGAGGAGATGGGGGAGAGAAATATTAGAAAGCAATTCCTTTTTACCAAAATAAAGGTAAAAAAAAAAAAAAAAAACACACAGTGGTCTGTGCCAAGTCTGTGTGGCCGCCACACTGGGCCACCCCTATCCGTGGCAGCCACACTGGACCACTGGATCCTATGAAAAAGATTCACCCCTGCCTGTCTTGTTCAAGGTCTTCTTCACCACCCCACTTGTCCATCTCTCCAAATCTTACCCCTCTGTAAGCCTAATTCATGTTTTATCTCATCTTCAACTCTACTTCTGGCCACTCCTACTCCGTTTAACATCTTTCTTCCTTAAACATCTTCTGAACTTAAATTGATCTCTATTTGTTTTCCTATTTTAAGGAATATAAGCTTTTTGAAGGTTAGAATACCATCTTATTTTTCCTGTCCCATCAGTCACTATCTGAGATTCCAACCAATGCTTGCTTACTGACAAAGTACCGTTGTAAAAACAAATCCCAGGGGGAAACAAAGGATCCTATTTCTATTTTTAATTTTGCATTTTTATTTTTTGGGACATTGTCTCACTCTGTTGCCCAGGCTGGAGTGCAATGGTGCGATCTTGGCTCACTGCAACCTCCACCTCCTGAGATCAAGCAATTCTCCTGCCTGAGCCTCCCAAGTAGCTGGGACTACAGGTGTGTGCCACCACGCCCAGCTAATTATTATATTTTTAATAGAGACCGGGTTTCGCTATGTTGGCCAGGCTGATCTCGAACTCCTGACCTCAAGTGATTCGCCCACCTCGGCCTCCCAAAGTGCTGGGATTACAGGTGTGAGCCACCGCACCTGGCCAGGGATCCTATTTTGTGTTTTAAAAAGAATAGGCTGGGTGTGGTGGCTCACACCTGTAATCCCAGAGCTTTGGGAGGCAGAGGCAGGAGCATCACTTAAGCCCAGGAGTTCGAGACCAGCCTGAGTAACACAGGGAGACTTCCATCTCTACAAAAAGAATAAAAATTAAAATAATAAAAATTTAAAAATTATCTAGGCATGGTGGTGTGTCCCAGCGACTTGGCCAACTGAGGTGGAAGAATCTCTTGAGCCCAGGGGTTTGAAACTACAGTGAACTAGGATCATGCCATTGTACTCCAGCCTGGGTGACAGAGTAAGACTCTTTCAAATAAATAAATAAATTATTAAAAAAGAACAAACTCGGCCAGCCGTGGTGGCTCACACCTATAATCTCAACACTTTAGAAGGCCGAGGCAGGCAGATCACCTAAGGTCAGGAGTTCAAGACCAGCTTGACCAACATGGAGAAAACCCATCTCTACTAAAAATACAAAATTAGCTGGGCATGGCGGCGCATGCCTGTAATCCCAGCTACTCGGGAGGCTGAGGCAAGAGAATCACTTGAACCCGGGAGGTGGAGGTTGCGGTGAGCCAAGATCATGCCATCGTACTCCAGCCTGGGCAACAAGAGCGAAACTCCATCTCAAAAAAAAAAAAAAAAGAACAAAACTCTATGCTGGTATGTATTCAGAAATTTTCTAGGTACTACATAAGGAAATATTGACCGGAAAAGAGGTACAGGGACTAACTTTTAACCTTTCTGTATTTTTAAATTTTCTTTGGTCAGCATATTACTTTCGAACAATACTTAAGTAGTTAATTATCTTTGAAATTCAGACTTTGGCCCACTAATACATTTTGCTCCCCATGTATTAGCATCTCTTATTTAGTTCCTTCTATTTGACAGAACACTAAACAACTTCCTAACTGTTCAAACTTAGATGAATATTCAGTCTATAGTATATCTCCATTATTTCCTATTTTCTACAGCTCCAAGAGCTCTGGGGGTCATGATTTCTGCTACATTCTCTTGCTCTGCAAAATCCAGAGAATAAAAAACAAAGAAGTCGCACGGTATTGGGGAAAGAACTAGTTGGAGTTAACACATATATACAGAAATTGTCACCCTACAACAGCAGAAAAAAGTAACTTTTCTCAAGTGCACAGGGAACATTCTCCAAGATAAACTGCATGTCAGGCCACAAAACAAATTTTAATAAATTTTAAAAGATTGAAATCATACAAAGTATCCTTTTTTGTTGTTGGTTTTTTTGTTCGTTTGTTGTTTTGTTTTGTTTTGAGACGGAGTCTGGCTCTGTCGCCCAGGCTGGAGTACAATAGCACAGTCTCGGCTCACTGAAACCTCCTCCTCCCGGGTTCAAGTGACTCTCCTGACTCACCCTCCCAAGTAGCTGGGATTACAGGCGTGCGCCACCACACCCAGCTAATTTTTTTTATTTTTTAGTGGAGACAGGGTTTCACCATGTTAGCCAGGCTGGTCTAGAACTCCTGACCTCAAGCGATCCACCAGCCTTGGCCTTTCAAAGCATTAGGATTACAGGCGTGAGCCACCGCGCCTGGCCCAAAGTATCCTTTCAATCGCAATGGAATGAAACTAGAAATCAATGGCAGAAGGATGACTGGAAAATTCACAAATATATGGAAATTAAACAACATACTCTTACACAACCAGTGGGTCAAAGAAGAAAAGCAGTCACCCATTGAAGCTGACATTTGCCTCTACAGACTGGGCAATATCTGTGCCAGGCTCAGCCCATCAGACTTAAATCACAGAAGAGCCAGTACTGGCTACAGTTTACCTCCCAGGCAATCCTTTGTCAACCAACCTAGCCTCCTTAGGATGAGGCTCACTAACCAAGAGGCAGTTTAGTTTAGTGGCAAAACTAAGTTCAACTTTTAGTTTCCCTACTTACTGATACTGACATTTGGCAAATCTTGATCTCTCAGGGCCCCAGGTTTGTATGTTTGTGTGTTTGTGTGTGTGTGTGTGTGTTTAATCACCTACAAAACAACAGTTTCTACAACCTAGTAATTTTCTTGTGAAGCTGAGCAACCACAGAGGTTAGTGCCTGACAGTCATAATGAATTGGAGCCGAGCCACTGACAAGTCCCCACCCCGTCTTTTCAACCATAGAACCCACTTAGGTAGAGCTGGGTGAGTGAGAAGCATTATAGAGCAACAGTTAAGACCCTGGACTCAAGAGTTATGAGCCAGACCACCTGGCTTCAAATTCAGGCTCTGTGTTATCTCAGACAAATTACTTGGACGCTAAATACCACAGTTTTCCCATCTATAAAACAGAAATAACAATTGTACCTACTACACAGGATCATTATGATAAATACATGAGTAAAACCATATAAAGCCTTTAGAAAAATGATGGGAACACTATAACATTTCTGCCATTATTATTACTTATTATAGTTGCTGTTATTTGTAATCAGGAAACACAGCTAAAATGGATCACCCTCATGGACTTGCTTTGTCTAATATGAGCACACATGAATTTCATCACATGCCAGCCAGAACTTTAAATCCAATTTGTGTTCAGCCTCTTGCTCCTGTGCCTTCGGCCATGAGAAGGGCATGTTTAATTCAGGGCTGCTCTTCAGCCTCAGTCCAGGAATGGGAAGACACGTGGAGCAGACCTGAACCTACCCTGCAGTGGAACAGTCACAGCAGCAACTAACAAATCAAAGGCCACCAACACCAGTGAGAGATTAAGAAACAAAACAAAAACAAGTGAGAGACTAATATTTGCTGTTGTGAGCTACTGAGATTTTTTGATTGTTTGTTACAAAGCGCAACCTAGCAAAACGTGAGTCATACAAAACCCATCACCAAAGCCTTCTTTTTATTAATGGCAGTTCCACCTACCTCAATATTCCGCTCAGTTGGAAAACTCCAAAGTCATCCATTTTCCCCTTCCACTCAGTTATTACCTCTACAGTCTTTGCTCCTCGGGTATCTATGCCCCCCTCCTACATACAATTCTAACTTTGACTCCTTCATCTCAAGACTCAACTCTCCACTGTCACCTAGGTCTAGTTTTTTCCCTACATCAATCCATCCTCCACATTGCCGCCACACTGATGATTCTACCATATCCATAGGATCATGCCACTTATCTACTTAAATATTTTAATGGACAACCTGCAAAATGGAATCTAAATGTGGCTTTTGCATGCAAGATCCTCCTCTATCTGGCCCCATAATCAATCAATCCCATCACCAGACACTGTTCAATGAATTCCATGCCCTAGACATGGAATTCAAGTCCTCACACCAGATACACACTTTCATAACTCAGTACCTATGTTCTCGTAACTCTCTTGGTTTGTACAGTCTTGCCTTCCATCCTGCACCCTGAACTTGGCCAGCTCTTATCCAAGATTCATCTCACCTATTACTTCCTATCTGTAGCTTTCTGTAACCACCTTCTCAAGCTTTAGACAACCCTTCTCATACTGTACCACAGTTACCTGCTTTCTTGTCCATATTCCCTACAAAATTATTAGTTCCATTCCTACACATCTATACCAAATATCTAAAATAGTGCCTGGACCACAATAACCACTTAATAATTCTGAATTAAACATTCTGTCCTGACAAATAATTGTGTGTTGTTTGCACTATTTAGATGTTATCTATATAGGCTTAGAAATCGTGGGAACAGAATGAAATTTTCCAGCTCTGATATTTCACAAGTTTTGAGTTTTTTGGCCTTATATTGGATGCCTCCTAACTCCAAGAAAAGTCACTCAAATATACTGTGGGATATTTTCTATTAACATAACCAACTTTTCTTTTTGAGACAGAGTTTCCCTCCTGTTGCCCAGGCTGGAGTGCAATGGCACAATCTCAGCTCGCTGCAACCTCTGCCTCCCAAGTTCAGGCAATTCTCCTGCCTCAGCCTGCCTCAGCCTCCCAAGTAGCTGGGATTACAGGCACGCGCCACCACGCCCAGCTAGTTTTTGTATTTTTAGTAAAGACTGGGTTTCACCACATTGGCCAGGCTGGTCTCGAGCTCCTGACCTCAGGTAATCCACCCGCCAGGGCCTCCCAAAGTGCTGGGATTACAGGCGTGAACCACCGGGCCCGTCCATCATAACCAACTTTTAAACTCAAATTTAAAAGTTGTAATTTTTAAATTCAGGGCTGTGTGTAATTCAGGACTGTATGTAAGCACAGCGCCACTCGTTGGGCTGCTCTAGGCCAGTGGTTCCCAAAGCTGGCTGCCCAAAGTCCCCTAAGGACTTCACTAACAACGCAAACACCACGACTCCACCTGAGACCCACAAGGTCCAGAGTGGGCGTGAGGCTCAGGCAGCTATTCAACGAGCTCCCCAGGTGACAATTCTAAACCAGGCTTTAAGAACCACTGATTTTTTTGGCCGGGCGCAGTGGCTCACGCCTGTAATCCCAGCACTTTGGGAGGCCGAGGCGGGCGGATCACAAGGTCAGGAGATCGAGACCACGGTGAAACCCCGTCTCTACTAAAAATACAAAAAATTAGCCGGGCGCGGTGGCGGGTGCCTGTAGTCCCAGCTACTCAGGAGGCTGAGGCAGGAGAATGGCGTGAACCCGGGAGGCGGAGCTTGCAGTGAGCCGAGATCGCGCCACTGCACTCCAGCCTGGGCGACAGAGCAAGACTCTGTCTCAAAAAAAAAAAAAAAAAAAAAAAAAAAACACTGATTTCAAAGACACAAAGTACAGGGCCAGCTCTAAAAGTGAACTAAACCTTCTTTTATCTGTTAGGCTTTTCTTCTTCAAACTTCACGCGCGTCACAGAATTGACTGTGGCTCCGGACAAGAGAGCAGCAGTTGTTGAAACCTGCCCCTCCTCCACTTGCTTCCTAGCCTGGCACCGGCGGCCGGGCCACCGGGGCGCTCAGCCTACCTGGTAGAGGGCAGAGCCCACGTCCGGCTGCGTGCCCAGCGAGGCCACCGAGTCCCCGTGATAGGCGCGCAGCACGGCGGGAGAAGCGCGGGCACACGGCCGCAGGATTAACCTCAGGGCGGCCCACATGGCGGCGAGCACCGAGAGAGCGAGAAAGCGGCCCTTGCTGGCCGGGAGCCGGCACTTTCCACTGCTGCTTGCCTGGCTGGGACTGCGGCTGGGTTCGCGTACTGGCAGCCCCAGAGAAGGCCTCTCTGATTCTCAGGCCTGCCCCCACACGTGCCATAGCGCGCCGCCCGCGATTGGTCAGGCCGTGCCACGCCCCCTGACCCAGCCAATAAGGGACAGAGCTTCAGCCCCGCGAGGTCGCGTCTAGTTCCCAGCTCAGGAAAGCGGATCTCTGGGGCGGAGCGACCCTCCTGTGGCCAACTGGGTCCCCCGAAGCGGTGCAGGGCTGAAAGAGCTGAGGTTGGGCTTAGATTGGGGTTGTGTTGAAACAGGGATATATAATATCACGATAGTGACTGTACCTGAGGCAGGAGAATAGGGTCCGGAGGCAGGGAACCTAAGGCTGTCTCACGCAGACTTCCTAGAGCTAAACTCAAAGGAAAACCCTAACTTGCCATGCCTAAGTAACAAAAGGACCAAAAGTTACTCCCTTTGCAAACCCCACACCTTTTCCGCAGGGCAGACAGGAACTGGCTGTCCCAGACAAATCAGACTTACTACTGGTAGAGTCTTCCTTTGCAACTTTGTAACTTAACTCCAGCCTCTGAATGGTTGCTGTCCACAACCAATCAGACTGACTGGGGGTCCAGTCTTCGTTTGCATAGAAGTATAACTTTGTAACTTCACCCTAGCCTCTGATTGCTTGCTTTTTGCAACCAATCAGGTTTGAGGTGAGCATAAAATGGCCAATAGGAAACTTCTAGTAGGTATTTGGACCCAAGAAGATTCTGTATCAGGGCCCTTGAGCTCTGCTGCGTCCTCTCCCACACTGGAGTGTCCTTTCGTTTTCAGTAAATCCCTGCTTTTGTTCTTTCGTTGCCTTGTTCTTTCTTTGCTTTGCTGGGTGTTTTGTCCAATTCTTTGTTCAAAACGCCAAGAACCTGGACAACTTGGCAGTCACAACCCTTTACCAGTGACACACCAACAACATGGGTGAATCGCACCTAACACGTGCTTGTGTATAGCACAACAAGCCTCTTGTCCTTTCGCTGGAGACCTTAAAATTCTTCTGATTATTTTTGCTATGTAGTTATTTTTCTTTACTTTTTACTTTTATTTCATTTTTTTGAGACAGGACCTCACTCTGTTGCCCAGGTTGCCATGCAGTAGCACGATCACAGCTCGCTGAATCCTCGACCTCCCACCTCAGCCTCTCGAGTAGCTGGGACTACAAGTTTGTGCCACCAAGCCTGCTAATTTTTTATTTTTGTAGGGTTTTCACCATGTTGGCCATGCTGGGTCTTGAACTCCTGAACTCAAGTGATCCACCCACCACAGCCTCCCACTTTGGGCACTATGTAGTGAAGATTGTGGACATCATAAAAATTAAAACACTCTATACAAAATGCCTTGAACTTAAGGTTTTTCGTTCACATATTTATTGAGCACTTACTACTTCTACTCCATTGGTTGCTTAGCGGGACAGAGTAAAGGGGGAGGATGGGGTAGAGAAAGGGTGCATCTACACCTGGAGGTAACCTTAGTTTCAGAGTTCAAGGTACTTATAAGAAAATAATACAAATGGCCACATGATTTCTTGCTGGACTGTGTAGGACAGACATTAAAGGAACAGAATGCAATTGGGAAAGGGTTGCAGCTGAGCCTTGCAGAAGCATTGAGAGTGGACTGAGCCGTGAACGTGGCCAGGTTTTGTGCAAATGGAGGACAGCATGAGCTAAACTGCAAAGGTATGATTTACACTGTGCTTGCCTCCCATGGTCAACAGAAAAAAGGCCAGTAAAAACTGACTTTTCATATGTATCAGGGTACCAGAAGAGAGTGTTTGATATTTTAATTACCACACTTTATTTTTCTCTAAATAGTTCTTCAATAATGCAAAGTACTTACAATCACCACCTGAAGACAGAAAAGACATAATAGGATATTATTCCTTGCTTTCTTTAAAGGTCATACGTGTTTCGACTGGGCACAGTGGCTCACGCCTGTAATCCTAGCATTTTGGGAGGCCGAGGCAGGTAGATCACCTGAGGTCAGGAGTTCGAGACCAGCTTGGCCAACATGGTGGAACCCCGTCTCTACTAAGAATACAAACATTAGCCGGGTATAGTGGCACGTGCCTGTAATCCCAGCTACCTGGGAGGCTGAGGCAGGAGAATCGCTGGAACCTGAGAGGCAGAGGCTGCAGTGAGACGACATGGCACCATTGTACTCTAGCCTGGGTGACAGAGCAAGACCCTGTCAGGAAAAAAAAAAAAAAAAGTCATACGTGTTTCTTATTTCTTGTAACTTTTGTCACAAGAAGCTCTTTGGAAATGTATAATGTTCCCAGAACAGCTAAGTAGAAAAATGCAAAAGGTGAAGTGCAAGTGCACAGAAGGCCACAAGTAAAGTCACCTAGCATCTGTTAGTGTCCAGTGTCTCTCTACCCCACTATTGAGATTACAGGGAACATAATCTTTGCCATCTCTGATTTTTTAAAAGAATGTTTTATTGAGGCCAGGAACTTGAAACTAGGCTAGGCAACATAGTGAGCCCATGTCTCTGAAAAATAAAAATAGCCATGCATAAGTGGCATGTGCCTGTAGTCCTAGCCACTTGGAGGGTGAGGTGGGAGAATCACTTGAGTCCAGGAGTTTGAGGCTGCAGTGGGCCATGATCCTGCGAGGCACTTCAGCCTGAGTAACAGAGCTAGACCCTGTCTCTAAAAAAACAACAAAAATAAAATAAAATAATGTTTTTGTTTTATTTATTTATTTATTTATTTATTTATTTATTTATTTATTTATTATTTTGAGACAGAATCTCACTCTGTTGCCCAGGCTGGAGTGCAGTGGTATGATCTTGGCTCACTGCAAGCTCCGCCTCCCGGGTTCACACCATTCTCCTGCCTCAGCCTCCTGAGTAGCTGGGACTACAGGTGCCCACCACCACATCTGGCTAATTTTTTGTATTTTTAGTAGAGACGGGGTTTCACCATGTTAGCCAAGATGGTCTCAATTTCCTGACCTCATGATCTGCCCGCCTCAGCCTCCCAAAGTGCTGGGATTACAGGTGTGAGCCACCGTGCCCGGCCAAAATAATGTTTTATATAATAAAAATAAGAGAATGAATTGAAAAATGTAATTGCGAGGGCTGATCTCTGCAGCCTGGTGCACTGTCTTTCATCTCACCCTCAGTTCCTTCCTATGCATTGCTCATTCACTTTGGCTGCCATCTTCCACATGCTCTCCTTCCTTTATACGCACTGTTCCCTCTGCCCAGGGCATCTTCCTACAACCAAACTTGTCCGTTCCATCTTCTCCACCTGGTGAGCCCATACACATCCTTTAGGACTTGGCTCAGGAATCTCCTCCTCTAGAAGCCCTCCCTGACCCCACCTCATTACCTCTTTCTCCCTTAAATAGGCCTCTATTGTGGCTTGGGTCAGCACTTGTTGTTAGGGCTCATTTAGTTTCTCTAACTTGGGGTCTTGTCAGTGTCATCATCTATGGCCTATGCCGGGCATATTGCAGATGCTAAATTTGTTGAATGAATACATAAAAAATAACTGCTCTGGAATCAGAGCAAGGAGACTTTCCAGGACACCTAAGGGAGGGTTATTTAAAGGCCAGGCAAGAAACTGGGAGGTCAGGATGGGCAGTTAGACCTGGCAGTCTCTCCTTTGCTATCAAGTCTGTTCTGTAGAAACTTGATGACCTTGCCTGGGATATTACATGGTATTACTTTGGTTGTACTCTATTGAATTCAAGGAGAGGGGACATACACCCCACCACTCAATGGGAGGAGTGTCAAGGCCACTTGTAGAAAAGATGAGAGACATTGTGTGACTATCTTTGGAAAACATGACTGACACTCCAGGCACATGCACTCGCATTTATATATTTATCCGGATCCAACTTATATTTGTTTTTCTTGGCATTACAATCCATTTCCGTATTCCCTAATGCTTGCCAATACAAATTGGCAAGAAACTGTCTCTTTCTGGGCCATGTTCAGGGCTTATTGGTTTGCACTGGAATAACTAATAACTTCTGTTAAGATTCAGAGGCAAGGAGGCATGGTGGGATCAGTCCCTCACCAGAACTGGCATCAGCTCATAAGGCAAGTGCCCCAGATGAAGTGACTGAGTGACTTTTACACAGGTAAAGGCTGGTTGGGAATGGGGAGTGGATATGAGAGTAGGTTGCCTCTACTTCTGAGAAAGGCTCAAGGGGATTTGGGCATTTGAGAGTCTGGGTCTTGACCACATCTGCCCAAATGTGTCCATCCTATTTCTCAGCTTTCCATTCCTTCCTGTGTAGTGTCCCTATATCATATTGTACCTTTCATTGACCCCTCAGCTCTCGTCTTGTCAAGTCCTGGCTTGATCTGCAGCCAAACTATCCTGTATCTACAAAGATATTAGACTCCGAGACGTGGTAAAGGCTTTTTTACATTTCACTATTATAAGAATCTACTCAAGGTAAATAAAATTAGGTGTGCATATAAAAACTTGAACAAAAATATTTATAACAGCTTTATTTGTAATAGACTAAATCTCTAAACAACCCAAATGTCCATTAACAGGTGAATGAATAAGCAAATTATGGTAAATTCATATGACAAAATACTGTCTACAATAAAAATGATGTAGGGAATGGTAGTTCACAACTACAATCCCAGCTACTTGGAAGGCTGAGGCCCTTCAGCCCAGGAGTTCAAGACCAGCCTGGGCAACATAGCAAGGCCCTACTCTTAAAAAATTAGCGGGTCACACCCAAGATGGCCAAATAGGAACAGCTCCAGCCTCCAGCTCCCAGTGTGAGCAACACAGAAGACGGGTGATTTCTGCATTTTCAACTGAGGTACCGGGTTCACCTCACTGGGTTGTGTCGGACAGTTGGCACTGGTCCGTGGGTGCAGCCCAATCAGTGAGAGCTGAAGCAGAGTGAGGCATCGCCTCACCTGGGAAGCGCAAGGGGGAAGGGAATTCCTTTTCCTAGCCAAAGGAAATTGAGACACACAACACCTGGAAAATTGGGTAACTCCCACCCTAATACTGTGCTTTACCAAGGGTCTTAGCAAATGGCACACCAGGAGATTATATCCCACACCTGGCCCAGAGGGTCCCACGCCCACGGAGCCTCCCTCATTGCTAGCACAGCAGTCTGAGATCTAACTGCAAGGCGGCAATGAGGCTGGGGGAGGGGCGCCTGCCATTGCTGAGGCTTAAGTAGGTAAACAAAGCCGCAGGGAAGCTCAAATTGGGTGGAGCCCAGCACAGCTCAAGGAGACCTGCCCGCCTCTATAGACTCCACCTCTGGGGACAGGGCCTAGCTAAACAAAAAGCAGCAGAAACTTCGGCAGAGGTCAATGTCCCTATCTGACAGCTTTGAAGAGAGCAGTGGATCTCCCAGCATGGAGGTTGAGATCTGAGAACGGACAGACAGCCTGCTCAAGTGGGTCCCTGACCCCTGAGTAGCCTAACTGGGAGACATCCCCCACTAGGTGCAGACTGACACCTCACACCTCACACGGTGGAGTACACCCCTGAGACGAAGCTTCCAGAGCAAGAATCAGACAGCAACACTAACTATTCAGCAATATTCTATCTTCTGCAGCCTCCGCTGCTGATACCCAGGCAAACAGGGTCTGGAGTGTACCTCAAGCAAACTGGGTCTTGACTGTTAGAAGGAAAACCAACAAACAGAAAGGACACCCACACCAAAACCCCATAGTATGTCACCATCATCAAAGACCAAAGGCAGATAAAACCACAAAGATGGGGAAAAAGCAGTGCAGAAAAGCTGGAAATTCGGCCGGCGCAGTGGCTCAAGCCTGTAATCCCAGCACTTTGGGATGCCGAGACGGGCAGATCACAAGGTCATGAGATCGAGACCATCCTGGCTAATACAGTGAAACCCCGTCTCTACTAAAAAATACAAAAAACTAGCCGGGTGAGGTGGCGGGTTGCTGTAGTCCCAGCTACTCAGGAGGCTGAGGCAGGAGAATGGCCTAAACCCAGGAGGCGGAGCTTGCAGTGAGCTGAGATCCGGCCACTGCACTCCAGCCTGGGCGACAGACCGAGACTCCGTCTCCAAAAAAAAAAGAAGAAAAGCTGGGAATTCAAACAATCAGAGCGCATCTCCCCCTCCAAAGGAATGCAGCTCATCGCCAGCAACAGAACAAAGCTGGATGGAGAATGACTTTGACGAGTTGAGAGAAGAAGGCTTCAGTCCATCAAACTTCTCAGAGTTAAAGGAAGAACTATGTAACCAGAGCAAAGAAACTCAAAACCTTGAAAAAAGATTTGACAAATGGCTAACTAGAATAACCAATGTAGAGAAGGCCCTAAAAGAACTGATAGAGATGAAAACCATAACACGAGAACTACATGACAAATGCACAAGCTTCAGTAACCGACTCGATCAACTGGAAGAAACAGTATCAGTGATTGAAGATCAAATGAATGAAACGAACTGAGAAGAGAAGTGTAGAGAAAACAGAGTAAAAAGGAATGAACAAAGCCTCCAAGAAATATGGGATTATGTGAAAAGACCAAATCTACGTCTGATGGGTGTGCCTGAAAGTGATGGGGAAAATGGAACCAAGTTGAAAAACATTATGCAGGATATCATCCAGGAGAACTTCCCCAACCTAGTAAGGCAGGCCAACATTCAAATTCAGGAAATACAGAGAATGCCACAAAGATACTCCTTGAGAAGAGCAACTCCAAGACACATAATTGTCAGATTCACCAAAGTTGAAATGAAGGAAAAAATGTTAAGGGCAGCCAGAGAGCAAGGTCGGGTTACTCACAAAGCAAAGCCCATCAGACTAACAGCAGATATCTCGGCAGAAACTCTACAAGCCAGAAGAGAGTGGGTGCCAATATTCAACATTCTTAAAGAAAAGAATTTTCAACCCAGAATTTCATATCCAGCCAAACTAAGTTTCATAAGTGAAGGAGAAATAAAATCCTTTACAGACAAGCAAATGCTTAGAGATTTTGTCACCACCAGGCCTGCCCTACAAGAGATCCTGAAGGAAGCACTAAACATGGAAAGGAACAACAGGTACCAGCCATTGCAAAAACATGTCAAAATATAAAGTCCATCGATGCTAGGAAGAAACTGCATCAACTAATGAGCAAAATAACCAGCTAATATGATAATGACAGGATCAAGTTCACACATAACAGTATTAACCTTAAATGTAAATGGACTAAATGGTCCAATTAAAAGACACAGCTGGCAAATTGGATAAAGAGTCAAGACCCATCTCACATGCAGAGACACACATAGGCTCAAAATAAAGGGATGGAAGAAGATCTACCAAGCAAATGGAAAACCAAAAAAAAGCAGGAGTTGCAATCACAGTCTCTGATAAAACAGACTTTAAACCATCAAAGATCAAAAGAGACAAAGAAGGCCATTACATAATGGTAAAGGGATCAATTCATCAGGAAGAGCTAACTATCCTAAACATACATGCACCCAATACAGGAACACCCAGATTCATAAAGCAAGTCCTTAGAGACTTACAAAGAGACTTAGACTCCCATACAATAATAATGGGAGACTTTAACACCCCACTGTCAACATTAGACAGATCAATGAGACAGAAAATTAACAAGGATATCCAGGAATTTAACTCAACTCTGCACCAAGTGGACCTAATAGACATCTACAGAACTCTCCACCCCAAATCAACAGAATATACATTCTTCTCAGCACCACATCGCATTTATTCCAAAATTGACCACATGGTTGGAAGTAAAGCACTTCTCAGCAAATGGAAAAGAACAGAAATTATAACAAACTGTCTCTCAGACCACAGTGCAATCAAACTAGAACTCAGGACTAAGAAACTCAATCAAAACCACTCAACTACATGGAAACTGAACAACCTGCTCCCGAATGACTACTGGGTACATAACGAAATGAAGGCAGAAATAAAGATGTTCTTTGAAACCAATGAGAACAAAGATACAACATACCAGAATCTCTGGGACACGTTTAAAGCAGTGTGTAGAGGGAAATTTATAGCACTAAATGCCCACAAGAGAAAGCAGGAAAGATCTAACATTGACACCCAAACATCACAATTAAAAGAACTAGAGAAGCAAGAGCAAACACATTCAAAAGCTAGCAGAAGGCAAGAAATAACTAAGATTAGAGCAGAACTAAAGGAGATAGAGACACAAAAAACCCTCCAAAAAATCAATGAATCCAGGAGCTGGTCAACAAAATTGATAGACCGCTAGCAAGACTAATAAAGAAGAAAAGAGAGAAGAATCAAATAGATGCAATAAAAAATGACGAAGGGGATATCACCACCGACCCCACAGAAATACAAACTACCATCAGAGAATACTGTAAACACCTCTACGCAAATAAACTAGAAAATCTAGAAGAAATGGATAATTTCCTGGACACTTACACTCTCCCAAGACTAAACCAGGAACAAGTTGAATCCCTGAATAGACCAATAGCAGGCTCTGAAATTGAGGCAATAATTAATAGCCTACCAACCAAAAAAAAGGCCAGGACCGGACAGATTCACAGCCGAATTCTACCAGAAGTACAAGGAGGAGCTGGTACCATTCCTTCTGAAACTATTCCAATCAATAGAAAAAGAGGGAATCCTCCCTAACTCATTTTATGAGGCCAACGTCATCCTGATACCAAAGCCTGGCAGAGACACAACAAAAAAAGAGAATTTTAGACCAATATCCCTGATGAACATCGATGCAAAAATCCTCAATAAAATACTGGCAAACCAAATCCAACAGCACATCAAAAAGCTTATCCACCATGATCAAGGGGGCTTCATTCCTGGGATGCAAGGCTGGTTCAACATACGCAAGTCAATAAACGTAATCCAGCATATAAACAGAACCAAAGACAAGAACCACATCATTATCTCAATAGATGCAGAAAGGGCCTTTGACAAAATTCAACAGCCCTTCATGCTAAAAACTCTCAATAAATTCGGTATTGATGGAATGTATCTCAAAATAGTAAGAGCTATTTATGACAAACCCATAGCCAATATCATACTGAATGGGCAAAAACTGGAAGCATTCCCTTTGAAAACTGGCACAAGACAGGGATGCCCTCTCTCACCACTCCTATTCAACATAGTGTTGGAAGTTCTGGCTAGGGCAATCAGGCAAGAGAAAGAAATCAAGGGTATTCAGTTAGGAAAAGAAGAAGTCAGATTGTCCCTGTTTGCAGATGACATGATTGTATATTTAGAAAACCCCATTGTCTCAGCCCAAAATCTCCTTAAGCTGATAAGCAACTTCAGCAAAGTCTCAGGATACAAAATCAATGTGCAAAAATCACAAGCATTCTTATACACCAGTAACAGACAAACAGAGAGCCAAATCATGAATGAACTTCCATTCACAATTGCTTCAAAGAGAATCAAATACCTAGGAATCCAACTTACAAGGGATGTAAAGGACCTCTTCAAGGAGAACTACAAACCACTGCTCAGTGAAATAAAAGAGGACACAAACAAATGGAAGAACATACCATGCTCATGGATAGGAAGAATCAATATTGTGAAAACGGCCATACTGCCCAAGGTAATTTATAGATTCAATGCCATCTCCATTAAGCTACCAATGACTTTCTTCACAGAATTGGAAAAAACTGCTTTAAAGTTCATATGGAACCAAAAAAGAGCCCACATTGCCAAGACTATCCTAAGCCAAAAGAACAAAGCTGGAGGCATCACGCTACCTGACTTCAAACTATACTACAAGGCTACAGTAACCAAAACAGCATGGTACTCATACCAAAACAGAGATATAGACCAATGGAACAGAACAGAGCCCTCAGAAATAATACCACACATCTACAGTCATCTGATCTTTGACAAACCTGAGAAAAACAAGAAATGGGGAAAGGATTCCCTATTTAATAAATGGTGCTGGGAAAATTGGCTAGCCATAAGTAGAAAGCTGAAACTGGATCCTTTCCTTACTCCTTATACGAAAATTAATTCAAAATGGATTAGAGACTTAAATGTTAGACCTAAAACCATAAAAACCCTAGAAGAAAACCTAGGTAATACCATTCAGGACATAGGCATGGGCAAGGACTTCATGTCTAAAACACCAAAAGCAACGGCGACAAAAGCCAAAATTGACAAATGGGATCTAATTAAACTAAAGAGCTTCTGCACAGCAAAAGAAACTACCATCAGAGTGAACGGGCAACCTACAGAGGGGGAGAAAATTTTTGCAATCTACTCATCTGACAAAGGGCTAATATCCAGAACCTGTAAAGAACTCAATCAAATTTACAAGAAAAAAGCAAACAACCCCATCAAAAAGTGGGCAAAGGATATGAACAGACACTTCTCAAAAGAAGACATTCATACAACCAACAGACACATGAAAAAATGCTCATCATCACTAGCCATCAGAGAAATGCAAATCAAAACCACAATGAGATACCATCTCACACCAGTTAGAATGGCAATCATTAAAAAATCAGGAAACAACAGGTGCTGGAGAGGATGTGGAGAAATAGGAACACTTTTACACTGTTGGTGGGACTGTAAACTAGTTCAATCATTGTGGAAAACAGTGTGGCGATTCCTCAGGGATCTAGAACTAGAAATACCATTTGACCCAGCCATCCCATTACTGGGTATATACCCCAAGGATTATAAGTCATGCTGCTATAAAGACACATGCACACGTATGTTTATTGTGGCACTATTCACAATAGCAAAGACTTGGAATCAACCCAAATGTCCTTCAGTGACAGACTGGATTAAGAAAATGTGGCACATATACACTGTGGAATACTATGCAGCCATAAAAAAGGATGAGTTTTTGTCCTTTGTAGGGACATGGATGCAGCTGGAAACCATCATTCTCAGCAAACTATCGCAGGAAGAGAAAACCAAATACTGCATGTTCTCACTCATAGGTGGGAGTTGAACAATGAGATCACTTGGACACAGGAAGGGGAACATCAGACACCGGGCTATTGTGGGGTGGTGGGAGGGGGGAGGGATAGCATTAGGAGATATACCTAATGTAAATAACGAGTTAATGGGTGTAGCACACCAACATGGCACATGTATACATATGTAACAAACCTGCACGTTGTGCACATGTACCCTAGAACTTAAAGTATAATTTAAAAAATAAAATAAAAATTAGCCTGCTAGAGTGGCGTGTACCTGTAGTTCCAGCTACTTGGGAGGCCAAGGTGGGAGGATCACTTGAGCCTAGGAAGTCAAGGCTGCAGTGAGCTATGAATGCACCACTGCACTCCAGTCTGGGCAACAGAAGGAGGCCCCAACTCTTAAAAAAACAAAAACAAAAACAAAAAAATTAGATTTTATGTAAAAGCCAGTCTCTAAAGGTTATCCAAGACCACTTTAATCTTAATGATTAACTCGAAAGACTCACAGAACTCAGAAAAGTTATGTTCAGTTATGGCTTATTACAGTGAAAGGATACAGTTTTAAATCAGCATAAAATTAGCATAAACTATCTGTCATGGCTGAAGGCCCCAGCTATACAAAAACACTCTTAAAAGGCAGGATTTTTACTTCAAGGGTTTATAGGTTAAGGAACTGGTCAAGTGTCAGTTCCTTCTTTGGAATGTGCACAACCCAAACCTGCTGAATTAACCCTTTATTGCACAGTTACATACTGTATGATTCCGTTTTAATGAAATGAAAAGTCGTGGGCCCAGCATGGTGGCTCATGCCTGTAATCCCAGCATTTTGGGAGGCCAAGGCAGGGGGTGGGGATCGCCTGAGCCCAGGAGTTGGAGACTAACCTGGGCAACATAGCGAAATCCAGTCTCTACAAAATCTGTTTTTAAAAAAACAGCTGGGTGTGGTGGCATGCACCTGTGGTCCCAGCTGCTTGGGAGACTGAGATGGGAGGATTGCTTGAGTATGAGAGGTCAAGGCTGCCGTGAGCTGTGCACTCCAGCCTGGGTGACAAAAAGTAAAAAATAAAAATAAAGGTTGTAGAGGAGAACAGGTAAGTGGTTGCCAAGGGTTAGAGCTGGAGGAGGGAATAACTATAAGGGACAGCATGAGAGTGATTTTCGGGGTGATGGAACAGCTGTGTACCCTGACTATGGTGATGTTACATGGGATAAAATTTCATGGAATTATATATACACATGCACTACTTGTAAGCATGATATATAGTCAGCTTTCTGTATCCCCAGGTCCCACATTGGCAAATTCAACCAACCACAGATGGAAAATATTGGGTGGGAAGAGACAATAAAAAAATAACAATACAGGCCAGGTGCAGTGGCTCACACTTGTAATCCCAGCACTTTGGGAGGCCAAGGTGGGCAGATCACTTGAGCCTAGGAGTTTGAGACCAGCCTGGACAACATCGCGAAAAACCCATCTCTATTAAAAATACAAAAATCAGCCGGGAGTGGTGGCGCCTGTAATTCTAGCTACTCGGGGGGCTGAGGCAGGAGGATCACCTAAGCCATGGGAGGTTGAGGCCATAGTGAGCTATAATTGCACCACTGTACTGCAGCCTGGGCAATAGGTGAGACCTTGTCTTGAAAAAAAAACACGCAACAATACAATAAAAAAATACAAATTTAAAATGCGGTATAACGACTATTTGCATAGGATTCTCATTTGTATTAGTTATTAGATATAATCCAGAGATAATTTAAAGTACATGGGAGGATGTACATAAGACATATGCTCATACCATATTATATAAAGGACTTGAGCTTCCTGGGGTTTTGGTGGAGGAGAGTTGTGGAACCAATCCTTGAGGATACTGAGAATTGGCTGTAATTTGAATAAAATCTTTAGTTAATAGTATTGCACACATGTCAATTTCCTGGTTTTCATCATTGTACTAGGGTTATATAAGATGTTGTTGGGGAAATATAATTTAAAAGAAAAATTCCTGCCACGACAAAAAACGTCTCCACAAAAGTAGAAGAGAAGAAAAGCAATTTAATTATCTGAAAACCCATCAAACTAGAATGTGATGTGCATTACAGGCAATCTGCTAAAGAGGTTGCAAAGACAGAACCTAACCCTCACGCCTGGGAGGCAGAGGTTACAGTGAGCCAAGATTGCGCTACTGCACTCCAGCTTGCGTAACACAGTGAGACTCTGTCTCAAAAACATAAAAAACACTCACCCCTTTATATAACCAGGCAGATGCAACCCATGTCACATATGTTTTCAAGATAAACAACTAGTTCTCAAGTAAGATGACTTGACAGCACCACTTATCACTTGTGAATCGGAGTAGCCACCTGTGTTTATTAATTGTCTTTATCCAAGGGAAAATTAAATTTCTTATGTCTTTATGGTAGGTTTGTAACTTAACAGGTGCCAGCTGAAGTTAGGTTCCTACCCTTTCCATAGGACTAGGAAATAGAAATGCTATTTCCCTCGATGATTTCATTTCAAAGAGAAGGCTTAAGGAAGAGAATATGGGGTTGGGAAAAAAAAAAAACTGACAAGAGATTTTTTTCTTTTCTTTTCTTTTCTTTTTTTTAACTAACGCCTTTCTCATGGGTTATTTAGCTTATAAAAAAAATATGTAGGCCGGACGCGGTGGCTCACACCTGTAATCCCAACACTTTGGGAGGCCGAGGCAGATGGCTCACCTCAGCTCAGGAGTTCGAGACCAGGCTGGCCAACATGGTGAAACCCCGTCTCTACTAAAAATACAAAAATTAGCCAGGCATGGTGGCGGGCGCCTGTAATTCCAGCTACTTGGGAGGCTGAGGCAGGAGAATCACTTGAACCCAGGAGGCAGAGGCTGCAGTGAGCCAATATTGCACCACTGCACTCCAGCCTGGGCAAAAAGAGTGAAACTCTGTTTCAAAAACAAACAAACAAAAAATCATGCTAAAGGGAAGAAGTGAAACCAAAAAGGAAAAAGGGTATATATGATTTCATTTATATAAAATTCTAGAAAATGCAGGCTATCCATTGTGACCAAAAGCAGATTGTTACCCTGGGATCTGGGAGGTGTTCAGGAGAGAGGGAGGAGCAGGAGGCCAGGGTAGAAGAGGCAACTTTGGAAGTGATGGATGTATTATTTTTATTGTGGTGATGGTTTATGGGTGTACACATATATCAAAATTTAATTGTATTCTAAATATATGCAGTTTGTTGTGTGTCAAATATAGCCAATAAAGCTATTTAAAGGAATCCCAAGCCAAGCACTCCATACCACTTAAACTATCATTTCTGATGTTGGAACCTAGGAATGAGTATTCTTTTAAACATCTCAGGTGATTCCAGTAGGCAGCCAAGTTTGAGAATCTGCTATAAAACAGTGATACTCAAATTGTGCTCACAGGCCAGCAGCATCAGCCTCACCCGGAAACTTAGGCCCGTGATCTACTGAATCATAAACTTCAGGACTGGGGCCTGTAGTGGTGGCTCATGCCTGTAATCCTGTAGAGCACCTGATTCTGTTGCTGTTCAGGATACTACTTGTAGCCTGCCAGGATCCCTGGGGGACCAAACAAAGGGGGATGAATGCAGGAATAAAGACAACAGACAAAAGAATATATTTGGAAGAAGGGTCAGGGGACACCTTGCCTCTAGTGGTCAAGGGCCCTGAGCTTTACACAGCCCTCCGCTGTTAGGCAAGAGAGACAGCAAGAAGGGGTGTGGAAGAAGAGGTCAGCTGCTCGGTCCAGAGCGGGCTTGCAAGACTGCACTCCTTGAACAATAGGCTCTAGATGTCCCAGTAGATAACCTCAAGGAGCCGGGGCCAGGGAGTGATAGCCCTCAGCAAACCCTCTGGGGCAGGCACAGAAGCGAGTTTGCTCACATTCTGTATTCATGATGAACAGTTTGCTCTTTGATCATATAGCCTTCAGTGGAGTGCTGAGTTGGTCAAGATTCCTTTGGCCTTTTCAGCTCCCAATATTCCTAGCACTTTGGGAGGCTGAGGCAGGCGGACCTGCTGAGGTTAGGAGTTCAAGACCAGCCTGGCCAACATGGTGAGACCCCACCTCTACTAAAAATACAAAATAATGGTGCCTGCCTGTAGTCCCAGCTACTCGGGAGGCTGAGGCAGAAGAATTGCTTGAATCTAGGAGGTGGAGGTTGGAGTGAGTTGAGATCGTGCCATTGCACTCCAGCCTGGGCAACAAGAGAGAAACTCCTTCTCAAAAATAAATAATTAAATAAAATAAATAAACTTTGGGATTGGGGCCCAGCAATCTGTGTTTAATAAGCCCTCCAAGGTGATTCTGATGCTCACTACTATACAGAGAAAGCCATGTACAAGAAGCCATCTGAAGACTCAGGAAAATGAGGATGTTAGAATGGATTACAGTTGTCCCTGGGTATCTGAGAAAAACTGGTTCCAGAGGCCAGGTGTGGTGGCACAGGCCTGTAACCCCAGAACTTTTGGAGGCCGAGGTGGGTGGTTCACTTGAGCTCAGGAGTTCAAAACCAGCTGGGCATTATGGCAAAAACCCATCTTTACAAAAAATATAAGTATTAGTTGGGCATGGTGGCATGCACCTGTAGTCCCAGCTACTTGGGAGGCTGAGGCAGGAGGATCCCTTAAGCCTGGGAGGCCGAAGCTGCAGTAAGCTGAGATTGCGCCACTGCCTTCCAGCCTGGGCGACAGAGTCAGACTTTGTCTCAAAAAATAAAATGGCATAGTATTTGCGTATAACATAGCACTATCCTTCTATATACTTTAAATCATCTCTAGGTTACTCATAATACCTAATACAATATGAATGCTATGTAAATCATTGTCATACTTATTTTTTATTTGTATTATTTGTTATAGTTGGTTTTTTTAATGTTTTATTTTTCAAATATTTCTGATCCTTGGTGGGTTGAATCTCAGGATATGGAACCTGCAGATAAAGGGGGACTGGCTATATTTATGTACATCTTATTCAGACACCCCCTAACCATAACTCCAAAGAGGGCCTGGAGGACACTCTTTTCTTTAAAGTCTTGGTAACAGAAGCATCAGCCTCTTCGAAGAGTTGATGCAGCCACTACGATGGCTGTCCTTTGCAGGCTGGAGATGATGGTGAGAGGTATTGCCAAGCAATTAGGTCCCCTGACCTCAGTGGGAATACTGGAAGAAGCCAGGCAGCAATGCCGAACTGTTTTAGACCAGATGGGCACAATTACTATAATAAGCCATAGCAAAGGATTGACATAGTGTATTTTTACATGTGGGGATCTGTGATGATGGCTAATTGACCCCAAGGTTCCTGTTAAACAGACTGACAGCCTTCTAAAGTGTTGCATGACACCTATAGACAAAACAATTCTAGGTCTGTTGTGCAAGAACCAAACTCGTCTCCACAGTGGAGACAGCCTCATATCCAGTTTCCAGACTAAATAAATCAGGTTATAGACCCAAAGTCCCTGGACTGAGGGGGCAGATGGGAGCCCCTGAGGAAGGATTTTTTAATTGTGGCTTCATGGGTATACCATTAATCTTCCCCCAAGCCTTCCGCAGATAGAACTATGGTTATTCATCAGGGACTTTGCACTAGGGAATCAGAAATACTCAGCTATTTCACGGTTATTAAGATAGTGACTCTGAAATGATACTGATTTCCAGAGAGCTGAAAAGCCTGTATGATCCGGTTTTCAGAGTGAAGGCTAATGGAGGTTGCATGAAAGATGGATTCTTGGTCTGACTTCTCACAGGAGCCCATCCTGTAATTATTTCCTCAGTCCCAGAATGCATAGAAGTAGGATACAGCAGAGTCATCACACTGTTTCCTTAACCCATGAGATAAGGCATTAAGGAAGGGCCAAATAGAAGGTTTAAACCACCCCCGTTCTCTGACCCACATAGTGAGTGGGATCTGTTGATGCCTACTACATTTCCATTTGACTCACCAGCTTGGCCAGTTGTTGAAGTCAGACGGGTCCCGAACAATGTTTCACATTTTTTTGTTTTGTGTGGTGTTGGTGTTGCACCTTAGAATCACCTGCAGATTTCTTTTTAAATGGTGATGTCTGACGTCCATCCCCAGGCACTGCGATGTGTGTGTGTGTTTTCTACTTATTTTGAGACAGGATCTCCCTGTCACCCACACTGGAGTACAGTGGCACAATCTCAGCGCACTGCAATCTCCACCTCCGGGCTCCAGTGATCTCCCACTTCAGCCTCTCCAGTAGCTGGGACTACAGGCACGCGCCAGCACGCCTGGCTGATTTTTGCAATTTTTAGTAGACAAGGGGTTTTGCCATGTTGCCCATGCTGGTCTCAAAGTCCTGGGCTCAAGTGATCCTCCCATCTCGGCTTCCCAAAGTGCTAAGATTACAGGCATAAGCCACTGTGCCTGGCCCTATTATTTTTTAATGTTTTTTAGCAACAGGGTCTCACTCTGTGACCCAGGCTAGCGTGATCATATCTCACTGCAACCCTGAGCTCCTGGGCTCAAGTGATCTTCCTGCCTCAGCCTCTCCAGTAGCTGGGACCACAGGCACACACCACCATGCTCTGCTAGTTTTTGTTTTGTTTGTAGAGATGAGGTCTCGCTATGTCTTGCCTCAGCCTCCCAAAATGCTGGGATAACAGGCATGAGCCACTGCACCCAGACACTGATTAACAATAGGGGATAGAACTCAGACATAGAAACTTTTTAAAGCTTCCCAGGTGAGTCTGATGTGCAATAAAGTTTGGGAACCACTGGTCTTGGGGAATGACAGTAAGTTATCACAGATTTAACAAATGATGATGTCAATCACAGCTGCAGTTCAAGATTGGTACCTTTATTAGACCAAATCAACACAACTCCTAATACCTGGAATAAAGCCAGTGGCATGAAAAAAATGCAACATTTTCCATTCCGGTAAGAAAAATTAAAAGAACCTGCGTTTTTATATGGCAGGGACAACTGATTTTACTTACTTCAAAGTGATATGAATACCCTCATTTTCTTTCAGAATATAGTCTGGTAAGACTTGTAATTTCTTGATTTTTGACAAAAAATGGAATGTGACATGGATAACATTATGCTAACTGGAGCTGGAATGCAGGACTTAGCAAGCAGTTAGATATCTTAGGAAGACATACACACGTAAGAGGTTGGGAGGTAAATCCTGCTAAAGTTCAGGAGCCTGTCACACAGGCAAATCTCCTAAGGGTCTAGTGGTCTGAGGACGTGGGATCTATTTTTAAAGGGAAGAACAAGCTACCGAGGCATGATGGCTCACCTGTCTGGGAGGATTGTTTGCACCCAGAAGTTCGAGGCTGCAGTAAGCTATGATCACGCCACCACACTCCAGCCTGGGCGACAAACTGAGACCCCGTCTATTAAACAAAGGCAGTAGGGAGAGGGTAGACAAGATTCTGCACCTTGCACTGGCCATCATGACGACAGAAGCAACAATGTTCGAAGAGGCCCTTTGAATTTGAGATAAAATATATTTGGGAATACCACCCCAACCTACTTCCTGGGTAACCCAGAAGACAGCCGACTGTTAGTGAAACCCAATGTAAGACAGGATTCTCCAGCAGATTCAGGATGCGATGCTGTAGCAAACAGAGATGCTGTGTGAAGTCTCTTCCAAATACTATTAGGACAATCACATTGCAGACTCCTACAGCTTTGAAATAAGGATATGCACACCTGTCAAAAACTTTTCTCCTCCCCACGAAGACAGGGTCATCTTCTGTCATCTAGGCTGGAGTGTGATGGGGCGATCACAGCTCACGGCAGCCTCAACCTCCTCCTGGGCTCAAGCGATCTTCTCATGCCAGCCTCCTGAGTAACTGGGACCAAAAGCACACCTCATCACAGTTGGTTGATTTTTAATTTTTTTGTAGAGATGAGGTCTCATTATGTTGCCCAGGCTGGTCTTGAACTCCTGGGCTCAAGTGATCCTCCTACCTCGGCCTCCCAAAGTGCTGGGATTACAGGTGTAAGCCACGATACCCAGCCAATTCTTTATTTAGTCATCTTAAAAAGACACAACAGAAATGGTATAAAATAACTTTTATTTACATAATTTATATATATACAACTGCTTTCTTTAGAACAAGAAAATTTATAAATGACATGATATTGCTTTTTCTGTCGAAGACTTCTTCAAGCAAGATAGTATACATGGTCACTTTTGTTTCAAATAACATGATGATAAACAGTGGATATTAGTATTTTTGTCATGCCTCAACCATTTACCAACAATTAGGCGTTCAAACCCTCATGCTGACCACTTGCTAAGACATAAGTGTTCAGGAGAAAAAGTCAAGAAAAGATAAAAACTTTTACTCACATCTCCTTTAAGATTTGTGAAATAAATTCTTTGCAACATCTTCTTTACATGAATCAGACCTAACATAGTTCTTTCCACCATGTAAGGTAAATACACTGATTAACTTTCTCTTTTCCAAAATCAGGTTTAAGGATATAACAGTAGGATAATTTAGCTGGCTGACTTGATTCTCTAATACAATGAGTCTTTATATTCTTTATATAGTAAGAAATTCCATCTTCCATAAAACTAGATTATAGATTAAAAAGAGACAGATGTTAAGGTTAAAAATTATATTACACAAGGATAAATAACAGTTTAATCATGGCAATCTAACTCCCAAACTAACACTAAGAGAATGAAATATTTTCAGAATACGAGTTTTAAAAACTTACATAAACAGGGTATTAAAATAGCAATGTGATTTACTACCGTAATTTCTGTGACATATCAATCATGAAATAAATGCCTACTTACAATTTCCACTCCAAATTATATAGCCTCCTCTCTGACAAAATGTTATGTCATAAATTTTACTAAAAGACAATGAATAAGAAGTGCTCTAACAGCAGTAGTTTCAATAAATTAGCATTACTGTTATACTTGCTGAGACATAATTCTCTTCTATTAAGGAGCTTAAAAACTGGCCACCATTTTTTCAATATACAAACATAATTATCTAGACTCTAAAATATCTTCCCAATTGAAATACTGATCATTATATAATTCAATCAACAGTTTTAACTTTTAGGCACAACTCATAACTTTAGTGACAAATAACTCATACATACAGATATCAGCACCTCAGGGTAAGAAAATTTGGGGCCTAATGCAGGGGTCAAACTAAAAGGCCAATCCAGCCACAGTCCTTCATTCAAGTACTGTCTATGGCTTCTTTCACACTGAAAGTGCAGAGCTGAGTAGCTGCCACAGAGACCATCTGGCCTGCAAACCCAAAATAGTTTGCAGAAAGTTTCCAACTCCTGAGCTACTATATTATCATTCCAAGAGGCTTTTCAAATAAAATCAGGATAAATTTGCTGTTTGAGAAGTCTAATTGGAACCACTACAGATCTGCTTGGGTAGATAATAGAAATACACATGTAAATCATTAAATCTTGAAATTAAAACAAATCTTAAATTCATATTGATGATAATCATTAACTTTATAAAGCCTTATTTTCTGTTTTTAACATCACTATTATGTTCCACGCTTAAAGATCTAAGTGTTCTTTGAGAATTGAGAAAAAACTATGAAGAAGTTGGCTTTTTAAAAACTAATATATGTCTGTGTGTGTATAAAGGAGATTGAACTTTGTATGGAAATTCCGTCTAATAAATAAAGTTGAGGTCCCCCACCCTCATGAAAATCCTGAGATTATCCAAGAAAGAAGAAAAACAGAAAAATTCACAGTACAAAGTCAATATACTAAACTGAGGGAAAAAAGGTATTCAAAACATATACACCAAACATTTTTAGTTATAGCATTTCAAATATCTTTAAAATTAAAGAGAAAAAGGAGACAAACATAAATTTGTTAATGCCTTCCTTATCTACAATCTGAGGGGTGAAAATAGCTAAAACTGAATATCCTTTTAAATAAAAAATTTAAAAATAAATAAGCTCTTTGATGTGTCATCTTTATAAATAATTATGTTTAAATACTAGTTTTTCAAGGAGGACTAATGTTACATCACCATGAATTAGAAAAATATGTATTTTTTAGTCAGACAAACAGCTGATAATAGAAAAGTTCTTTAACATTTACCATACTAAAGTGAAGTGTGACAATTTGTTTTCACATATAGTCACGTGTCCCTTAACTGTATGTTCTAAGAAATGCCTTGTTAGGTGATCTTGTGTGGAACAACACAGAGTGTACTTACAAACACTGAGATGGTACAGACTGCAACACACCCTACAGACTGAGGCTATGTGGTATATCTTAGAGATTCTAGGCTACAAACCTCTACAATGTGTTACTATGCTGAATACTGTAGGCAGTTGTAACACAATAGTAGTATTTGTGTATCTAAACATATCTAAACATAAAAAAGCAAAGCACTATGTTATGATGGCTATAATGTCACTAGTTGATAGGAATTTTTTATCTCCATTTTAATTGTATGGGACCACTGTCATATATGTGGTCCATTGTTGACTTAAACATTATTATGCGATACATGACTGTACATAGAAGCAACGGAAAAGGCTTCATCCTTCATCATCTCCCCCTAAAAATAAAAAATCTTCACAAAAGAAGTTGCTAAATGTTAAATACGATACAATTAACCCCCAAATATGTCTGCACTGCAATTCATACAGAGACATATATCCACAACATTCCCAAATGTCCATGTGTGCTTAGCACAGGAAGAGTCAAAATGTAAACAACATCTGTCTGAGAAAGCAGTCTCAATTGCTTGCTATTTGCAAAATGCTGAATCAATCAGAATGAGAGGAACCTCAGAAATGTTTTCCACTGATTATAAAAGCTTCAAATCAAGTTCATTAAATATTCAAAATCAACCTAAAGAAAAATAGACAGTGATAGTTTGTCTAAATACTGTTTTGTTGATGTAATTGACTCTGGAAATCCTAGACCTAATTTAAAAAAGAAAAAGACAAAAGACTGTTTTATTCTGTTTCATCCACTTCAATGAAGATATCATTGAAGAAATATTCAGAGACTGTGGTTGGCTCCCCTTGAGGGGCCCGCTTTTGGGCACTTTTATGTCCTTCTTTCAGTAAGGGCTGATCACAAGAAACCTAAAAAGGTAATAAAAATAAAGTAAAATAAAACTGTAATACATTTACATATATATGTGTGTGTGTATATAGCAGTCTAAACTGATATGATCTGTTTGAAAAGCAATGTGGCAATAAATACTGAGCTTTAAATATGTTCACAATCACTGACCCAAAAATTTCATTTCTATGCTGTTACATAGAGTAAATAATCCTAAATGTAGTAAGTTTTATGACTAAGATAACCTTTGTAGCATTAGTTATAATAATAAAATTGGAAGCAACCAAATATACCACACTAGATATAATTAGGTAAATCATAGTGTACCCATAGTCCATTACTTCATCCTAATTTCCATGAACAATTTTAATAAAGAAAAATACAGTTAAATTTGTCACTAAATGATTAAAGTAAAAATACTTCAGTTAGTTGCATAAGAATAGACAGACCCGGCTGGGCGCGGTGGCTCAAGCCTATAATCCCAGCACTTTGGGAGGCCAAGATGGGCGGATCACGAGGTCAGGAGATCGAGACCATCCTGGCTAACACGGTGAAACCCCGTCTCTACTAAAAAATACAAAAAACTAGCCAGGCGAGGTGGCGGGCGCCTGTAGTCCCAGCTACTCAGGAGGCTGAGGCAGGAGAATGGCGTGAACCCGGGAGGTGGAGCTTGCAGTGAACTGAGATCCGGCCACTGCACTACAGCCTGGGCGACAGAGCGAGCCTCCATCACATTAAAAAAAAAAAAAAAAAAATAGACCCATGAAACAAAACAGCACCTAAAGATAACATATCAAAGATACCTCATCAGAAATTAGCATACTTACAAATCTATAAACAAATTAAGACAGCATGGTATTGGCACGGGAATGACAGATTTATCAATGAAACAGAAGACTAGAAATAACCCCAATATATATAGAAACTTAGCATCTGATAAAAGTGCTATATCAAAAACAGTTATATTATTAAATAAATGATGTTGGACAACTATATAACCATCTCAGGGGGAAAAAAGTCAGACGTATAGCTTACCAAAACAAATTCTAGATGGATCAAAAGATTTAAATATAAAAGTATTTTTTTAAAAACTCTACTGTAAAAAATGCCATGGAAAAACACTTTTATAATTCTGGACGGAGGTAGGTGGGGAAGGGTATCTTTTTATTTATTTTTTTATTTCAAGACAAAGCCAGGCTGTAGTGCAATGGGATGATCTCAGCTCACTGCAACCTCCAACTCCTGGGTTCAAGCAATTCTCTTAGCTCAGCCTCCCGAGTAGCTGGGACTACACGCGCATGCCACTATGCCTGAATAAATTTTGTATTTTTGATAGAGACAGAGTTTTGCCATGTTGGCCAGGCTGGTTTCGAACTCCTCACCTCAGGTGATCTGCCGCCTTGGCCTCCCAAAGTGCTGGGATTACAGGCGTGAGCCACTGCACCCAGCTGGGAAGAGTACCTTTTTAAACTACCTGAAAGCAGAAAGCTATAAAAGATTGACAAATTAATCTAAACAGAAATAAAAAATGTCTGCTTGGCAAAAACCACCATACACAAAATCAAAAGACAAATGACATACGGAGAAAAAAAAAATTGCAGTCTTTATCACAAAGGGCCTTTTTCCCTGAATATAATAAGAACTACTACAGGACAGGTGCAGTGGCTCATGCCTATAATTCCAACACTTTGGGAGGCGAGGCGAGCAGATGGCTTGAGGCCAGGCATTTGAGACCAGCCTGGCCAACATGGCGAAATCCTGTCTCTACTAAAGATACAAAACTTAGCTGGGTGTTGTGGCATGCATCTGTAATCTCAGCTACTCGAGAGGCTGAGACAGGAGAATCACTTGAACCCAGGAGATGCAGGTTGCAGTGAGCCAAGATCATGCCACTGCACTACAGCCTGGGTGACAGAGTGAGTGAGACTCTGTCTCAAAACAAAACAACAACAACAAAAAAACTCACAACTTTGGCAATGATAAGTAAGACTGATAAAATCTATGATCTCAGAAAATAATTCTAACAAATAATACAAAATGTTTAAAAAAGTTTAAAGATATTCTTTACAAAAGTACCCCTTTCAAAGGCTCATGCTATTTAATAGATGCTCACCAGCCTTTTATTTGTTGAGATCTTAAGTCACCCCAGTATTTTTACAAAGTCTTTGATACAAGTTTACAGATTTTTCCATCCCAATACTTGCCATTGGATAGCTTCAGGAGACATAGAAATGAAACATGTGAACAAATTCTAGTTTTACAGTTCCTTAAATTCTTGTGGGTGCCAGCACTGCTTCCTTTTGCTTCCACAAGTCAGAAGGGTCTCTAGATTAAAGGAATGGCTATTAAGTGTCCATTTATGGTTAGTTCAACGGCTCTGTACTAACTTAACTGTAACTTCCTGACTCAACACCTTTTCTTCTTCCATTATGGAGGAACACGATGGAGAGAAGGATGGGAGTTGCCCTAAAATAATTTCTGACATCAAATAAAAATAACAAATTACTATGTTTTCCCTAGTTGAATCTCATAACCAACCCATCTCATACAAACAATAAAATACAGTAGTTATCACATACCTGAGTTGCTGAGCTGCTAATATTCTTAGATTGAGTATTAATAACACTTGGAGATGGAAGCGGATCAGAGGAATCTTGATTTTTTTTCTGGCTTTCATTGAATGGATTAGATCTTTTCAATTTCTGTCTTAATGCAGGTATAAGAGGTTTTAGGCGTTTCTTACTATAGACCTGCATAGGTTCGTCAGACTCCAAACTATTCTTTGAACATATTAAAGATAAAAATCCCAGGGGTCTTCTGCCAGGTCTAGAAATACAAATGTAAAGATATTCAAGAATATCCAGGAAGACACATTCCTTTGTTTTTTTTTTCTTTTGAGACACAGTCTCACTCTGTCACCCAGGCTGGAGTGCAGTGACACAATCTCGACTCACTGCAACCTCCACCTCCCGGGTCCTAGATATTCTCCTGCCTCAGCCTCCCAAGTAGCTGTAGTAGAGACGGAGTTTCACCATGTTGGTCATGCTGGTCTTGAACTTCTGACCTCGTGATCTTCTCACCTCAGCCTCCCAAAGTGCTGGGATTACAGGCGTGAGCCACTGTGCCCGGCCAAGACACATCCTTAATAACTGCTTCTGCTTCGCAAGGCTAAGGTGGGAGGACCGCTTAAGGCTAGGAGCTCAAGAACAGCTTACACAAAATTAGCAGGACCCTGGTCTCTAGAACATCTCTAGCATTCAAATCACTTGGTGATCTTATTAAAAAGAAGATTCGCACAGTTGGTAGTGGGCATGGCCTGAGTTCTGCATTTTAACAAGTGTTCTCAAATGATGTCCATACTGCTGTTGTCAGGACTACACTTTGAGTAGCAAAGCTGTGGAACAGTGGTCAGCATAGTATGCTCTACAGGCCATATGCAGTCCCCGACCCAATTCTGTGAGTACGTTTTACTGGAACACAGCTATGTTCATTTGTTTACATATGGTCTGTGGTTGCTTTTGTGCTGTAATTGCAGAGTTGAATAGCTGTTAACAGAGACCATATGGCTCACAAAGCCTAAAATGTGTACAAATGCCATTTTACAAAAAATGCTGACTTCTGTTCTAGAACACTGCTTCTCAACCTGTTTTAATCCCAGCTCTCATGATGGTTCCCTCATTTTATTTATTTTTTCTTTCTTTTTGTTTTCTTGAGATGGAGTTTCACTCTTGTTACCCAGGCTGGAGTGCAATGGCGCAATCTTGGCTCACCACAACCTCCACCTCCTGAGTTCAAGCGATTCTCCTGCCTCAGCCTCCTGAATGGCTGGGATTATAGGCATGTGCCACTATGCCCAGCTAATTTTGTATTTTTAGTAGAGATGGGGCTTCTCCATGTTGGTTAGGCTGGTCTGGAACTCCCAACCTCAGGTGATCTGGCCACCTCAGCCTCCCAAAGTGCTGGGATTATAGGCATAAGCCACCACACCCAGCCTTTTTTTCCTTTTTTCAGAGACCGGTCTGGCTGTGTTGCCCGGGCTGGAGTGCAGTGGCTATTCGCAGGCACAATCATAGCTCACTGCAATCTCAAACTCCGGCCTCAGCCTCCTGGGTAGCTGGGATTACAGGCATGTGCCACTGTACCTGGGAATCATTCTATTTTCAGCGCATCTCTAAGGCCAGAAGAGATACTACTGAGCTTTACTTTCAATAATTTAGATAACAAAAACAACAGATCTATTAAGTATGTCTTTTAAGCTACATGTGTCCTTTCCCCCAACCCTTCCCCTTAGTGGAGACTAGTGCATGTTCCCCCACCTCCTTCAATTCAGCAACACCACGTTAATCTTCTGGATGCTGCTGACAAGCCAATAATTATTGATAACCATTGTTTCTAGAATATGAGAAAAATGTGAGAGAAGTTGGCTTTTGCTTAAATTCCAACACTTATTCTTATGGACAGAAAGCCGTAATTTACCTCTTTGGTTTGTTACAAGGGAGAAAACTGACACATTATTTGAGACTTCAATAAAACAACGTCTGATGTCAGCATCCATATATATGTGCATTAGTAGCTACTGCACATGGTAGAATATGTAATGTAATGAATATGTAATGATCAAAATAACCATGAACAATCTAAAAAAATAAGTGTATAAAACATTCTAAAGATTTTCTATCTAAAACAAAGTTTCAGCACTTAAATTTAAGCTCTTATTGTACAAAATGTGTATCTGCAATATTACTGTATTTCCCTGGCTGAAACTTCTTCCTTTACATTACTGATGGAGGAATATGTTTATTAAACACCATCTTTAGTACTGGATCTAATCTTGATATATATATATATCTGTTCTGTATAGGTTATATTTATTAAGACAGAGAGCACAACACTTATTAAATATGTTTTCATGGTACCTGGATAATGGGGCTTTAGAAGACGATGTTCTGCTATCCATTTGCTCAGACTTAGGAGCAGCATCAGTTCTTTCTTCCTTATCAGACACAATCATTTCACCCTGAGGTAACTGAGGCACATTCTTGTCTATGCATGCATCAGGAGATCTAGATCCTCTACTCTGAAAAGCTGGTTCAACTTGCTGTCTTTGAGGTTCTGGAGTTGTCAGTGTGCTTCCCGAGGTAGGAAAAATATCTTGTCCTTTGTGAGACTCCCCTTCAAAAAAAAGAGCAAATGGAAAGCAAGGATATTGATGTTAATACATTCCATGTAATCCCAAAATTTGACCAAAAAACCCATGGTATTCTATAATAAACCTACCCTAATAAGAGTAAGCTAAATTATCATTAGTGGAGTTATCTGGATTATTATTATTATAAATGGTTAAAAGATATGCTAACAGCTTCTGCATTCAGAAACAAAATAGTTGTATCAATATATTTTGGCCTAGAAAATCTTTTCCCAGAAATATTTCTTGAGCAATCACAACGGGAGTGATTACTTTCTAAAAAATCTAAGGTTTGTTAAAATTTAGAAACCAAACCAATCCAAAATATAGGTGGTAACTCAGGTACCTGTGGTCTCCTGAAAAGTAAAACCTACAGACTCTCAAATACTCAAGTTTAGCTAAAGAATTCTCTTTCCTTAACTAAATAGCAGACAAAACCAAAGTAGCCAAGGATTAGGACAAAATAACTAAAGCTTTCTTACTTAATAAAAAAACCTGTTTTCCCTTAGTATAGCTAAGGCCTTGTTCTCAAAGAGAGCGCTTTAGCTCTGTGAAGGGGGAATGAAGTTGATAAGTACACCTGCTAAAAGAAACAACCTAATTAAAGACAGCATATAACAAATTCACTAACACTTCATTGTATTGTAGTTTGCTTAATGCTTTTATTGGAGAGCAGATGGATGGGAGCAATCTTAGAACATCTCTAGACGCTGTAAACTGTAACCATATTACAGTTTCACAGTCAAAGTTGGGACAATTAAGTCTAAGACTGTATTAACATTATAAGAGTTTTTTTGTTTTTGTTTTTTTGAAACAGAGTCTTGCTCTGTCACCCAGGCTGGAGTGCAGTGGCGTGATCTCGGTTCACTGCAACCTCTGCCTCCCGGGTTCAAGCAATTCTCTCGCCTTAGACTCCCGAGTAGCTGGGATTACAGGCATGCACCACCACGTCTAACTAATGTTTGTATTTTTAGTAGAGACAGTATTTCACCATGTTGTCCAGGCGGCTCCCGAACTCCTGACCTCAAGTGACCCACTCACCTTGGCCTCCCAAAGTGCTGGGATTACAGGTGTGAGCCACTACGCTCGCTACGCTCAGCCCATTAAATGTGTGGGTTTTTTGGTTTTGTTTTGTTTTTGAGACAGAGTTTCGCTCTTGTGGTCCAGGCTGGAGTGCAATGGTGTAATCTCAGCTCACCGCAACCTCTGCCTCCCAGGTTCAAGTGATTCTCCTGCCTCAGCCTGCCGAGTAGCTGGGATTACAGGTGCCTGCCACCACGCCCAGCTAATTTTTGCATTTTTAGCAGAGAGGAGGTTTTGCCATGTTGGCCAGGCTGGTCTCCAACTCCTGACCTCAGATCATCCACCTGCCTCAGCCTCCCAAAGTGCTGGAATTACAGGCGTGAGCCACCACGCTCAGTCAAGTATTTTTTGTTTGTTTTTTGAGACAGAGTTTTGCTCTGTCACCGAGGCTGGAGTGCAGTGGCATGATCTTGGCTTGCTGCAACCTCCATCTCCCAGGTTCAAGCAATTTCCTGCCTCAGCCTCCCAAGTAGCTAGGATTACAGATGCCCACCACCAGGCCTGGCTAATTTTTTGTATTTTTAGTAGAGATGGGGTTTCGCCATGTTGGCCAGGCTGGTCTTGAATTCCTGACCTCGGTTATCCACCCACCTCAGCCTCTCAAAGTGCTGGGATTACAGGCATGAGCCCCTGCGCCTGGCCCATTATTAAGTGTTTTTAAAGAACCAGAACCATGATAGGTTATCAAACCCTTCCATCTTGTAACTCTAACTCTTGTAAGATGCCATCAGCAACATTTTTATTCTTGAGTGCCACTGTCATGGTAAAGCAGTGGCTATATGTATGAATGGTAAGCCTAAGTTTGAGAGAAAAGAGAAATGATGTCATAAAAGAAATGAAAAATAAAGAGTTGTACAAAACACAGGATAAATGTGACTAGCGCCTTTAGTCATGAGGGAAATAGACCCTAAGTGTTTTAATGTCCCACAGAAATTTTAGATTCCTATAAAAATAGAAGACTCTAAGATCTTTTCAGCTTCCGTAGGTGGCTTAAGCCTGAAAAGATCTCTAGAACAAAACTAATTTTCTGGGTAAAGAACCTATTATGAATGCCATTATAGGCCACACGTGGTGGCTAATGCTTATGATCCCAGCACTTTGGGAGGCTGGGGCAGGCAGACTGCTTGAGGCCAGGAGTTCAAGACCAGCATGGGCAACATGGCAAAACCCTCTCTCTACAAAAGTACATTCAAGACCAGGCTGGGCAACATGGCGAAACTCTGTCTCTACAAAAAATACAAAAATTGCGAGGCAGGCAGATCACGGGATTAGGACATTGAGACCATCCTGGCTAATACAGTGAAACCTTGTCTCTACTAAAAATACAAAAAATTAGCCTGGCGTGGTGGGGGCGCCTGTAGTCCCAGCTACTAGGGAGGCTGAGGAAGGAGAATGGCGTAAACCCGGGAGGTGGAGGTTGCAGTGAGCCGAGATCGCGCCACTGCACTCCAGCCTGGGCAACAGAGCAAGACTCCATCTCAAAAAAAAAAAAAAAACAAAAAAAATTAGCTGGGCATAGTGGCACATGCCTGTAGTCCCAGCACATGCCTGTAGTCCCAGCTAGTTAGGAGGCTGAGGTGGGAGGATTGCTTGAGCCTGAGAGGTGGAGGCTGCAGTAAGCTGTGATTGTGTCGCTGCACTTCAGCCTGGGTGACAGAGTGAGATCCTGTCTTGAGGTGGGGGGGGGGGGGGGGGGTGGGGAAAGCCATTACACTCAGCTAACTCCTAAAATGTAGTTATTGAGCTTATATAGAAAATACTTGTAGCCACATAGTCTTCAACTGATGACAGGATGAAAAGAGCTTCTTTTGCCTACCAAACTGCCAAATCCAAGGCCTTTGCAGGAAAGAAGTGCTAATAATACAAGTATTACTCTTACAGAAAAGTAATATTCAGTTTCAATCTCATATTTGAACAAGGTATATCCCAAATAATCAGGAGTATTTAGCAAAATGCAATCATGTTAAAATGTATCTCACCTGTTTCCTCAAAAGCATTTGTTAATTCCTCTGAGTGCACCTGTTTTAAGAAAATTTACAAAAAAATTTAGAAATCCATTTATCAAGTAAAACTGAAGTTAATTTTATTTCCTTTTTTTCTTTAAGTAAAGAAACCATGTTATCTCCCAAAAAGCTCTTACAGGAAGTCTACTAAACATTTATGGCAAAAATATTGCTACTATTTTAAAGTGTTCCACAGCCCACTGGAAGAGAAAAAGCTGCTAAATGCTTTTTATAATCAGTTTCAATATCAGTGCAAAAGTATCAAAGAAATAGTACAAGCAGCACATCAAAAGACTACTACATCACAAACTTCCATTGTTTATTACGTGGGATGCTAGCTTTTAGATTGCAATAGTTATATTTTACAGTGTTAAGAAAATGTCTATTCCATTTTATAAGTTTTTTCCAAGAATGAATATTATTGGGTACCTTTTCTGTAAATATAGATGATTTTTCTCCTCAGATCTATTGGTTTGTATTAGATTTCATAATGTCAGATCATCTTTGCATTCTTTGCATATTCACACCACTGTATAACTATCATTTTTAAAATGGCATATCATAGTCTGGTGACCTAGTTTTGTACTTAGTAAAGTACTATGGTCTTTTGTCCATGTCATTAAGGATATTTTTAAAACAAAACAAAATAATGTCTGCATGGAATGCTAACAAATTATCAAAACTGGATGACTGGCACATGGGGACATATTATACCCAATCTATCTTTTAATATGTCTGCAAATGTTCATATAAAAAGTTAATTCAAAAGTTCTGCATGAGAAAACAACAACAAAGAAAGCAGAGTCAAGAGACAAATGACGAACTGGGAAAAAAGATTTGCACCTCATTACCACAGACATATATAACAGAGTTCTGCCAGTTCTATAAGAAAAAGATCAATAATCTAATTGAAAAATGGGTAAAGGAAAAGTCAGTTCATAGAAAAGGAAATATACATGGCTCCTAAGCATATGAAAAGATGTTCAATCTTACCCATAACAAGACAAAATATAACAATTCTGGGATATGCCATTTTTTGACTCACCAAATATATAAAAGTACATTTGCTCTTTATCAACTATTAATCAAGAACTATTGGTCTTTAACTTTCTCTTTGAGAACACAGATTTTAAATGGTCTTTTCCATAGTGTAGTTATAAATTATGAGGCATACTAGGTGAGTACAAAAATAAGAGGGTACTAGGAAATCTACAACATAGAGGTTGGTGATTGAATTTGCATGGTCTGGCTGGACTTCCCTGAGGCAGCAATGACTGAACTAAAGAAGTTTGTATGTTTTTCAAGGGAATGTTGCACACACAAGGTACATCAAATGAAGTGTCCTGGGACATTTAAGGAATTGAAAGATGGCCAATGTGGCCAGAAAGTGAGGCAGAAGCTGGCACAAAATGAGACTAGAGACGAAAATCAGCAAGACAATACGGGGCACTAAACACTATGGTTTTACTCCTAAAAGTAATGGGTAGCTTTAAGCATGATGATGATGATACTAGTATTACCATTTTACACATTAGGAAACCTGATCAGAGAGACAGGTGAAGTATCTTGCCTAAGGTGTTTCAACTACTAGGTGGTAGAGCCAAGATCCAGACATATATAATGCTTTTGGTCTTATTTTTAGACACCAATACAGAGCTGGGAATAAGTTTCTTGATTACTCTCCATCAATTTTCATTTATCACTGGTTAAAAGTGATAATCCAAAACCAGTTTTACTTGAATAATTTATGATGATAAATGTCAGAACTAACTTTATACATATCTAAAAGTTTAAAGAGAATAAAGGAAAAAATAGAAACAGATCTGTTGCAATATGGCCATCTTACTTAATGATTCTACCTTACCTCAGAGGTATATTCTTGACAATTATCTCTTAAAGTGAGCAAACATTTTTTGGCAGGAGGAATGTGGTCATTTTCATCAAGCCTGCATTTAAATCTCTTCCTAGATATAAGATCCAAATTATCAGGAGGCTTTTTAGAATTATCTCTTCCAGAAATAGATAAACCCACAGCATCCTGATCAACTGAAGTTGCTGGTAAACAAACACTGCATAGAAAAGAAATACATATTAAATCACTGAATTATAAGTTATTTAATACTTTTTTTTTTTAATGATCCTAGAAATCCTTTCAATAACAAGGTTAAAGGCTGAGGTATTCCAATGAAAATTCCAATAAAACCAAAAAACTCCAAACTAACAAAGAGATACATGGCCATGGCCACAAAAATGCTATCAATAGTTTTGAGCTCCATTCATACTTAAAGACTTATAACTTAAATTCCATAATATTGAATTAAATCTGAATATTTAATAGTATTTTCCCTGATTGTAAAGTTAAACGTTTAACCTAAAATGTCCCTTCTAGTCCAGGCGCAGCGGCTCACGCCTGTAATCCCAACACTTTGGGAGGCCAAGGCAGGTGTATTACCTGAGGTCAGGAGTTTAAGACCAGCCTGGTCAACATGGCGAAACCTCGTCTCTACTAAAAACACAAAAAATTAGCCAGGTGTGGTGGCACACACCTATAGTCCCACTACTTGGGAGACTTAGGCACGAGAATCACTTGAACTCAGGAGGCGGAGGTTACAGTGAGCTGAGATCACGCCACTGCACTCCACCTGGGTGACAGAGCAAGACTCTTGTCTCCAAAAATAAAAATATAAAAGTCTTCAATTTCTAATGCTACACTATGGACAATTATCTTAATTAATGGTGGTTAAGATACAACTTACTTCCAAAATAAAGAATTAAAATAAGAGTATCAAAAAATAAAAATTAAAAAAAATAAGAGTATCAGGAATAGCTGGACACAGTGGCTCATGCCTGTAATCTCAGCACTTTGGGAGGCCAAAGTGGGAGGAATGCATGAGGCCAGGAATTCGAGACAAGCCTCGGTACCAGAGCAAGACTCCATCTCTGAAAAAAAAAAAAAAAAAGTTTAAATTAGCCAAGCATGGTGGTATGCACCTGTAGATGAGAAGCTACTTGAAAGGCTGGGGCAGGAGGATCTTTTTTTCTTTTTTCTCACTCTATCACCCAGGCTAGAGTGCAGTGGTGCAATCTCAGCTCACTGCAACCTCCACTTCCTG
Organism: Chlorocebus sabaeus; assembly: GCF_047675955.1. Taxonomy (NCBI): domain Eukaryota; kingdom Metazoa; phylum Chordata; class Mammalia; order Primates; family Cercopithecidae; genus Chlorocebus; species Chlorocebus sabaeus. The sequence continues at coordinate 25,358,673 of NC_132907.1, forward strand.
GGTTCAAGTGGTTCTCCTGCCTCCGCCTCCTGAGTAGCTGGGATTACAGGCGTATGCCACCGTGCCCAGCTAATTTTTATATTTGTAGTAGTGATGGAGTTTTGCCATGTTGACCAGGCTGGTCTTCAACTCCTGACCTCAGGTGATCTTCCCACCTCGGCCTCCAAGGAACTGAGATTAAAGGCGCAAGCCACTACATCCAGCCAGGAGGATCTCCTGAGCCCAGGAGTTCCAGGCTGCAGTGAACTATGATGGCACCACTACACTTTAGCCTGGCACTCTAGCCTGGGCACCAAAGCAAGTCCCTGTCTCTTAAGTAAAAAATCTGTATTTATTACCACTGTACTATTTTCACAACTTTCTGTGAATGTATATTTCACAGTTTCATACGTGTGTCTATACAAAGTAACCACACTTTTAACAGGTATCATTTTACGATCTAGACTGTTAATATTTTTAGCTTTCAAAATAACTTAATAAACAAGTTTCATACAAAACTAATACATGAAACATTTAAGTGGCATCTTTATCAGATATAAAATCTACCACATTACATTTCTTCTCTAACTTACCACATAAATGATAAATAAGATTTCCACAACAAGATAAATAAGATTTCCACAACAATAACAACTAATATTGGTGAATGGTTTGTTCAATCAATACTACTTAATTCATAAATCACTTTTCCTCCTAGCGAAAACAGTTTTGCTCATTCATTACCTCATGTCACCTCTTTCTTCAGTATTCACTGATTTGACCAATATGGGAGCTGGCAGTAAAGGGTTTGGCATGAACTGTGCAGTGGCATCAGTAAATTCTTCTACTGCATTGGTTGGAATTTCCACCAGAGTTAAAATAAAGGCTTGTTCATCTTCTCCATCTTGAGGTACATTAGCAACTAGATTCACTATTAAAGTTTAAAAGTTAGTAATAAAAAAGCTCAACTATGAAATAACAGAGTATCATTAATTTATTTCATTTCTAAAAAGACAGTTTCAGGACAACTTATCATCAAGATTAAATAAATAAATGCTCCCCGCCACGACCCCCCAGCCTGAGGAAGTAAGTTCCCTCCTTTTTTTTTTTTTTTTGGGAGACAGAGTCTCACTCTGTCGCCCAGGCTAAAATACAGTGGCACAATCTCGGCTCACTGCAACCTCCGCCTCCTGTGTTCAAATGATTCTCGTGCCTCAGCCTCCCAAGTAGCTGGGATTACAGGTGTGTGCCACCATGCCTGCCTAGTTTTGTACTTTTAGTAGAGACGGTGTTTTGCCATGTTGGCCAGGCTGGTCTTGAACTCCTGGCCTCAAGTGATCTGCCCACCTCAGCCTCCCAAAGTGCTGGGATTACAGGAGTGAGCCACCATGCCCGGCCCAAGAAATAATTTCATAAAGGATAAAGGTGATATACTATGGGAAAGATTTATGACTCTGAAAAACAAAACTGATATGCAAAATACTTCAAGGTGTTTCTATAAAACTTTTTAAATTTAAGGCCAGCATAGACTAAAATAAAACTGTTTTGTGTTTTTCCATAGTTAAAGAAGGGGTAAAAATCATACAATTAGGTTCTATGACATGTCACTGAAGCATATTATCATACCTGTTAGGTCTTGAGGATTGATTATATTCTCTTGTTGGACTTCTGGAATACTTGTTGGTGTATACTGCTATAAAAAATTAAAATGAAAGAGTGAGGTTGGCCAAGTCAATATGATATAGTGAAGAGATTAACTCAACAACATCTAACCATATATACTTTTCAAGTGTTTGAAGCTTTAGGCTGTTTCAATAAACTTTTGATTCATTTAAATATTAATACAAAGAATCCTGACTACATTGTTAAATATGTGCATTTTATGAAATGATTTTTGAAGTGACAGAATAGGGAGACCCAAACCCCACAACTTTTTCTCTACTCCCATCACACCAGCCTTTGTACTATTAGCAGGTGACATGTGAATGGAGGCAAACTGCTTTCCCTGAATCCAGTATGGTTCCCTCCAATCTGTTTTCCAAAAAACCACAAACATGGTTTTTCTAAAATGCAATCCTGACTGTAATTCTCTACTGCTTAAAATCTCTTAGCTCACTACAACCTCCACCTCCTGGGCTCAAGCGATCCTCCCACCTCAACCTCCTGAGTAGTTGGGAGTACAGATGCATGCCACCACACTTGGCTAATTTTTTAAAAATTTTTCGGGGGTAGAGATGGGGTTTTGCCATGTTGCCCAGGCTGGTCCCAAACTCCTGGGCTCAAGTGATCTGCCCACCTGAGCCTCCCAAAAGTGCGGGGATTATAGGTGTAAGACACTATGCTGAGTTTCTACTGCTTAAAATCTTTTATTTTATTTTATTATTATTATTATTTTTTTGAGACAGTCTTGCTCTGTCGCCAGGCTGGAGTGCAGTGGCGCAATCTCAGCTCACTGCAGCCTCCGCCCCTCCCCGTCCTGGGTCCAAACAATTCTCCTGCCTCAGCCTTCCGAGTAGCTGGGACTATAGGTGTATGCCACCATGCCCAGCTAATTTTTGTATTCTTAGTACAGACGGGGTTTCACCATGTTGGCCAGCATGATCTCGATTTCTTGACCTTCTGATCTGCCCGCCTTGGCCTCCCAAAGTGCTGGGATTACAGGTGTGAGCCATTGCGCCCAGCCTGCTTAAAATCTTAAAACTCTCATTTTGCAACCAACAATGTCAATAATTCATTAAGGCAAGAATCATCAATGGATATTAAAACTACAGGGTGACAGCTTGCTGCATTGGTCCCATTTGACAAATTACTAATACAGAATGGAAAAGATGCCACTATAATGAAGAAATCTGGCAGGTATCATTCTAGCCAAGTGATCAGTCAGCATCACCAATAATGGGACAAACTGACATCATGTGTCTCCCGATGTGATATAAAAGTAAGAACATGTCATTACCTATATAATAATCTTGCCCTAAAATATGTAAGTTGAATCTAGTAATGAGGAAGCAATTAAAAAAAAGAAATCCAGATTGTAGGCCAGCCTAGACTGTTCTAAACTTTTCTTGCTTTTTCTTTTGTGAACAAAAAGACAAGAAAAATACTCTAGATTAAAGGAAAATAAGGAGAAAGGATAATCAAATGCAATGTGAGAGCCCTGATTGGATCTTGAATTGAAGAAAAAGAAAAAAAAAGCTGGCCAGGCGCGGTGGCTCACACTTGTAATCCCAGCACTTTGGGAGGCTGAGGTAGGCAAATCATTTGAGGCCAGAAGCTCAAGACCAGCCTGGCCAACACAGCAAAACCCCATCTCTTCTAAAAATATTATACAAAAAAAATCAGTCAGGTGTGGTGGCGCACATCTTTAATCCCAGCTACTTGGGAGGCTGAAGCACAAGAATCATTTCAACCTGGGAGGCGGAGGTTGCAGTGAGCCGAGATCGTGCCACTGCACTCCAGCCTGGCTGACAGAGTAAGACTCTGTTTAAAAAAGAAAAAAGCTATAATGGACAGGATTGGGACAACTAGGGAAACTGGAATGGAAACTGTATATTACATATCACTGAGACAATGTTACAAGATGAGGTATTTATGGACTCAAGTTACTTTCAAATGATTCAGTTTTTTTGGTTTTTTTTTTTTTTTTTTTTTTTTTTTTTTGGAGACAGAGTCTTGTTCTGTTGCCCAGGCTGGAGTACAATGGTGCAATCTTTGGTCACTGCAACCTCCGTCTCCTGAGTTCAAGCAATTCTCACACCTCAGCCTCCCAATTAGCTGGGATTACAGGTGCATGCCACCACGCCTGGCTAATTTTTGTAATGATGGGGTTTCACCTTGTTTGCCAAGCCGTTCTTGAACTCCTGACCTCAGGTGATCTGCCCGCCTCAGCCTCCCAAAATACTGGGATTACAGGCATGAGCTACTCCACCCAGCCAAGTATTTATCTATACAGATGGAGAGCAAGGCAGAGTAAAAAAACAAATGAGGCAAAGTATTAACTATTGATGAATCAAAATGAAGTGTATGGGATAATTCTTTGTAAGATTTTTGTAACTTTTCTCTAAGTTTAAAATTATTTCAAAATAAAAAGCAAAAATTAAAAAGTCAGGGTGGGGTGAGGAAACTCATAACTTCAAATGTAACCAAACTCCTTATCAAGTCATAAAAATCCTTTTATAGTCTGTCTGCAGGTTACCTTTCTAAGTTCATCTCTAATCACTTTCTTCATTAATATTCCACTCATACTACTTACATGCTATTTCATACTTGTTTGTTCTTGGAGACAGGGTCTCACTCTGTCTCCCAGACTGGAGTGCATGGCGACCACAGCTCACTGCAGCCTCTACCTCCCAGGCTGAAGTGATCCTCCCACTTCAGCCTCCTGAGTAGCTGGGACTACAGGCAAATGCCACCATGCCTGGGTTTTTTTTTTTTAAATGGCATTATAGGTTTGAGTCACTGTACCTGGTCCACATCTGTTCTTTACACACACATGTTCCTTTCCCTTTAACTGGATAATGCATACATGTTCTTCAAGTCCAAGGCTTCTCTCAATTGGGGAACTTTTTAATGGAACTGTTCATGTATTGGTTATATGACTGCATAGTTATAAAAACCTGAAGAACTGTACACTAAAAAGGGTGAAGTTAGCCAGGTGCAGTGGCTCATGCCTGTAATCCCAACACTTTTGGAGGCCAACGCAGGCAGATCACTTGAGGCCAGGAGTTCAAGACCAGCCTGGCCAATATGGCGAACCCCGTCTCTACTGAAAATACAAAACCTAGCTAGCCGTGGTGACACATGCCTGTAGTCCCAGCTACTTGGCAGGCTGAGGCAGGAGAATCTGTTGAACCTGGGAGGCAGAGGCTGCAGTGAGCTGAGATCATACCACTGCACTCCGGCCTGGGCAACAGACCAAGACTGTCTCAAAAAAAAAAAAAGAAAAGAAAAGAAATAAAGAAAAACGAACATAAAAGAGGTGAAGTGTATTGTATGTAAATTATACCTTTTCATTTATTTATTTTTTTTAATGGAGGGAAACACCTTGCTATCCCTTATTATATTGTACATTCTTTTACCTCTGGCACAGGAAGTGTAAGCACATTGTCTCCTTTAGAGTCTTTTACCTGGGCCTCTTCAACAGAATTTTCACCAAGACCCCTATCCAAACCAAGTGTGCAGGGCCCTGTCTCAGAGGAAGCAACTGGAGCAACTGATAACATGTGAACCTCCTGAGAGCTCTCTTCTTGATTTTCATTTCTGAAAGAGAGTTTAGAATGCATATCATTTGAAATTGGGCAAATCATGGAATTATTTTTAGAGCTAGGTGTGTAAAAGATCATCTAATTCAATGGTTTTCAAACTTTTAAAACATACTTAATGCAACAGAACTTCTTTTTCAAATTCTTAGAGTCACAACTTAAGGCTATCGCTGAAACAATATAAACTGAATCTCAGAATCCCTTCCCTCTTTTACCTTTCAGTTAGGTTTACTTCTGGAGAAATACTGGTCCCTTTGATACCATGTACACATGCCAATTTGCTCTGATCCTTATTCTCTGCTGTTGTAACTGGTCCGAGGTTTTTATCTTCCAATTCTGTTGCTTTGGAAGCATTTTTCTCTGTTTCTTAAACAAAAAGCAGACTTATGATACAGATCAAAATAATACAGCTAAAATCCCTCTATTAGAAACATATACCCTCTTAAAAGGAAGATCCCTATACTGTGACTCTTCCAAACTTCTCTCATTCCACAAATCAGGCTTACACACACGGCAGAAAGTCCTGGCTAATAGATTTTTGAACAGTAAAATAGATGATTAATAAATCATGTTCTGCAAGTATTTCACTCCTGGCTGCCATGATAATTGTATCCGCACTTTACAGTACTAGCATCAATAACTAGAAACTCAACATACAAAAGAGACTTAGAGCTGGGTACGCGGAGGTTTGGCTAGTTCCACTTTAGAGGAAGTCTTCGGGAAGGAGCTGCACTGCAAAGAATAGCATCACAAATGGGGGAAAAAGAGATTTCTACATAGAAGAGGTAATTTGAGCCTGCATGTCGGCAGAGGTTTTAGAAAAGGTGACCTCTCATGGTTCTCCTGTATTTTTCATCATGTTTAGTGCAATACTGTGAATAACACCATGGGACCCATACAAAGTGCCATTAATGATGCTGGAAGCACTCCCAAGAAGCAGAGGAAAGTCCTAACATTATAAGAAAAAGCTGAATTGCTTGGTATGTATTACAGATTGACACCTGTAGTTGGGGTTGCCCACCATTTCAGACAGATGTTTCATCTTGTAAACAGCTGACATAAACTTTTGGTACTGATAAATACAATGCAGTACTGAAAATGTTTTTTCTCTTCCTTATAATTTTCTTCCTTTTATTTTTCTTTAAGACAGGGTCTTGCTCTGTCGCCCAGGCTAGAGTGCAGTGGCAATATCACAATTTACAGCAGACCTGATCTTGCAAGCTCAAACCTGTGAGTAGCTGGGACCACAGGTGTGTGCCACCACGTCTGGCTAACTTCTTAAAATTATTTTGTAGAGACAAGGTCTCCCTATATTGCCCAAGCTGGTCTCAAAACTCCTGCGCTCATGTGATCTTCCTGCCTCTGCCTCCCAAAGGGCTAGCATGTCAGGTGTGCACCACCACCGTGCCTAAACTGACTTTCTTTTTTCTTTATTTGATATGGAGTCTCACTCTGCTGCCCAGGCTGGAGTACACTGGCATGATCACAGTTCACTGCAACCTCAACCTCCCTGGGCTCAGGTGATACTCCCACCTCAGCCTCCTGAGTAGCTAGGACTACAAGCATGCACCACCATGCCTGGCTAATTTTTGTACTTTTGTAGAGATGGGGTTCTGCCTTGTTGCTCAGCTCCATCTGGTGTCAAGTGAACTGCCTGCCCTGGCCTCCCAAAGTGCTGGGATTACAGGTGTGAGCCACTGTGCCCAGCCTCAGCCTTACTTTCTTAATAACATTTTCATTTCTCTATGGCTCAAGGACATCAGTTGAAAAAACAGAAAAAGAAATTTTTAAAAAAAAAATTTCTCCAGCCTATTTTATCATAAGAATACAGTATATAACACATCTAAAATACAAAATATGTGTTAATTGACTATCTTATCAATCAGGCTTCTGGTCAACAGTAAGTCATTAGTAGGTAAGTTTTTGGGGAGACAAAAGTTATACACAAATATATATGTGTGTGTGCTTTCAATTCATAAGAGACAGGGTCTCACTATGTTGTCCAGGCTGGCCTCCAACTCCTGGGCTCAAGCCTCCCAAAATGCTGGAACTACAGGTGTAAGCCACTGCACCCAGCCTATACACAAATTTCTGACTGTTTGGGGAGGTCAGTGCCCCTAGTTAAAGGGTCAACTATGAGAGAGAGAGAGAGAATAAAAAGACAAAAAATTGATCAAACAAATATAGCAAACTGGTACTAATTACTAAAACCAATTGGTAGATTTATGGATATTTATTTTATAGCTCATCTTACTTTTTAATTTGAAACTATTTTATTGTAAGTTAAAACAATTTAATGACCAAATATTTCTTTGAAATGTTAATGTAATTTCTTGTGCCAAAATGATTTTGCAACATATTAAGAGAATAAAATTTACCTCTTTGAGTTTCCATTTCTTCCCCTTTGGTTACACACAAACTGGAAATTTCCTGATGATCATCAAACCTGTTGGTCCCTAAAGTCTTCTCAAGATTTGGCTTAGGCTTGGCAAGTCTACTTCTTATTCTCAAATTACTGGTCACTTCAGAAATTGTATTCCTAAAAACAGAAGATAGAGAAATTTATGAATCACGTTAGATCTTACTCTCTCACATTAATACAGTCTGTCTAGCACTGATAGAGTGAACGACCTGTTAGATGCCACATTGTCTACAAGTGTTCATTTCTTAATACTAAAATTACAAAGTAGTAACTTTACTAGAAGTCTTAAGATGAGAATTCAGTCTGTATTTGTAAAACAGAGACATTTACATAAATCTATTTCATTAAAGCTTCAAAGATATACAACATTTACTACTATAATTTAAATATGCAAACCATTAACCTAAAATCAAAATCAGTCCATCTTTAAAGGGTAAGAAATTAGCATTGCCTACTTTACATTTACAAGCATTACTCAAAGCTATTAACTAATTTGATGGTGGTTTTAGTAATATTTATTAATTGAATACTAAAATAAACCTGGTTGGTGTAGCATTCTCCTTTACTTTCTCCATTAAACTTATTTCTTCTCTGGAACTTTGTTCCTCCAATACAATCTTGTTTTCTTCAAATGATGCAGGAGATGTAGTAATGACAGGTGAAGAAAGCTCCTGACATTCATGAACAATTTTGTGATTTACATTATCTAGGCTAAAAGGAATATGGCTTTTATCCTTTGAATGTACATGAGGAAGTATACATACCCCTACTGAAGAAAAAAAAAAAAAAATTAAAATGGACCAAATTAGATGCTCAAAATAAATTCTTCAACATTTAGTAACTGTAAAATTCTGTATTATTAAAGTTTGCTTCATTTGTGCGGCAGCAATAGAAAAAGATTTTAAAAATAAATAAAGTTTGCTCTTGTTGGCTATAAATTTAAATTTATGATCTCCCTATTTCATGCCAGGGATTTGACCTATTGTGAGCTTAATAATCCTTATAGACTGAAATTTTATGCAATTATTAGTAAAAATGAGTCCTTTTGTTATTTTGAGTAATTATATAATCTCAGATGGATTTCAAGATAGACAGCACTGCCAGCATTTAAGATTTTTAAAACCTTTATGTTCTATGTGTACTTTATGTTCTATATGTTTCTGACAGGCTCTTCTGCAATACTCTGCCACTAAGAAAGGAGCCCTATACAGAACACAAACCAGAGACTTTCCTGATAAATATATGGTTCCAAGCCTAAAAGTCTAATACGTTTTTACCTATCTACTTTGGAGACAGGGTCTCACTTTGTCACCCAGGCTGGAGTGCAGTGGCACAATCTCAGCTCACTGCAGTCTTGACCTCCTGAGCTCAAGCGATCCTCTCACCTCAGCTTCCCAAGCAGCTAGCACTACAGGCGTACACCACCATGCCTGTCTAATTTTTTGTATTTTTTATAGAGACGGAGTTCCACTCCTGAAGTCAAGCATTCACCAGCCTTGGCCTCCCAAAGTGCTGGGACTATAGGCTTGAGCTGCCGCATCCGGCCCAAAAGTCTATTACTTAAAATGAATGGAGGCTAGCGCAGTGGCTCATGCCTGTAATCCCAGCACTTTGGGAGGCCAAGACAGATGGATCACCTGAGGTCAGGAGTTCGAGACTAGCCTGGCCAAGATGGTGAAACCCCAACTCCACTAAAAACACAAAAATTAGCTGGGCATGGTGGCAGGTGCCTGTAATCCCAACTACTCAAGAGGCTGAGGCAGGAGAGTTGCTTGAACCTGGGCAGCAGAGGTTGCAGCGAGCCGAGATTGTGCCATTGCACTCCAGCCTGGGTGACAAGAGTGAAACTCTGCTTCAAATAAATAAATAAATAAAGATGAATGGTAGACTACTCATAATCAAACTCCGTCTCAAATAAATAAATAAGTAAATAAAATGAACGGTAGAGTACTCATAACCAAGCAGAATAATTACTAGGAATAGTATAATTACTCATTTCATGCACTTAAAAGATAGTTAGATAGTAAAGATTTATCGCCTGTCTGATTTACGTCTAATAAATTAAAAATCTTGGTTGATAAATCTTTTGGCTCTGTCCAAACTGAGAACAGTTTAAACTAAATTATTTCAATGAATGCTATTGTCTCTTTGTACCGTATTTGTCATTTAATTGTGAATACCATCCCAAGTAGCAACTCCTTGGCTAAAGACACATGTATAAAGTGATCAGTGATCAATGAGCTCAGTTAACCAACGACATTCACGATTGTAATGGCAGTATTCACTAGAGCAACTATTCCATGAATACGAATTATTCTTTTTATTTATTTATTTATTTATTTATTTATTTATTTATTTATTTATTTTTGAGACACAGTCTCGCTCTGTTGCCCAGGCTGGAGTGCAGTGGTGCAATTTCGGCTCACTGCAAGCTCCACCTCCCAGGTTCCAGGTTCACGCCATTCTCCTGCCTCAGCCTCCCAAGTAGCTGGGACTACAGGCGTCCGCCACCATGACCGGCTAATTTTTTGTATTTTTAGTAGAGATGGGGTTTCACAGTGTTAGCCAGGATGGTCTTGATCTCCTGACCTCCTGATCCACCCGCCTCGGCCTCCCAAAGTGCTGGGATTACAGGTGTGAGCCACCATGCCCGGCTTGAATACAAATTATTCTTAATAAACCAAGTGTACGATCTTGAATTGGCTGTCACTATACCTAAACAGTAGTAAAATAGTGGATAGATCAATATATACATATCACATTTTATGGAAGAACAACAAAATGGAGACAAATTCAAATGTAAAAGGGTTATTACTCAAATGTGGGTATAACTTCTTAAAAGTTAGGTTTTAAAAGTTTCTATTTTTGGTAGGACTTAGCTTTCATTCTTACCATCACCCTGTTCAATACTGATCTCTGACTGCAATACTAGATCTCCCATTGTAAGTAAAGTTATTGCAGCTTCAGTGCTTCCATCACTGGTACCTTGTGAGGAAATACATCAACATTAAAACAAAAGAATGAATCTGGAAATCTGTTCACTTAAAAAATATTTTTAATTGAGGTATTTATCTCCTAGTAGCAGATTCCAATATCCTCTGAACCATTAATCCCTTAATAGGGTAGTCTTTTGTTCAGGTTATATGTTACAGATAAATAAATCATCACTGTTGGTTTTGACTCACTGACCATGCCTCCCTCCCATTAAATAATATGTTCAAGGAAAATGCTCTCCCATTTGTACAGATCCAGAGGAAACGCTCAAATATTTCTTAAACATTTAACTTTTAATTCACCTTCTAAAATAACATTCTAAGAATCCACATTTCTCACAGAGATAACACATTCAATAGCTGAATCTTTTTGTTAAACTCTCCAGCAAACTGATTCATTTATTATCCCCACTATTAAATCATTGTACTAGTGTTAATCAAGGTAGTCTTAGCAGTTTCCTTGATAACAGTTACCTGGTTCATCTTGGATATGTTCACCTGTGGTCATTTCCTAAAAATGAAAAAAATAAGTAATATCTTAAATATTTCTCCAAACATGTTCTGTTTCTCAACACGCACTACATTTTTAGAGGTCTTTCCATACTTTGAGTTACAATAGCATAAACTGGTTTGTCTTAATTTATAATTATTCACAAAATTTCACCAGCAAGAACAGAAATAATTTAAAGGCAAAATTCTTGTGTCTCTTGCTCCTGATTTTATCTTTATATTGTATTATGTGCAAATTTTAACTCTTATCATATTGTTATGTATGTCTACCATTCTTACTTTACTTCTTCATTTTCATAATCCTTCAACTCTAGTCATATCTGCTGCCAATTTTTACCAATGGAAACCAAGGCCTGAAGGGTATTGCAAAATTTTTATAATCCTACGTAGCTTAAAACTTAAACGCATTTTAATAAATTAAGAAGTTACAGAACCAATGTCCAGAGCGACAGCTTGAGAAGCTTCACTGACCCACTCCTCAGTGAAACCGATTTTAAAAACAAAACATTTAACAGCCTCTGAAAATGATCCTAGCGACAAAAAGCAAACGAAGAAATATCTGTCCAAGAAAATTTGAAAATTTGCTAACAAAGGTGAGAGTCTATGTGAACCAAAACTGCTCTCTCTCTCCTTCCTTCCAGCTCAGCATGGCAGAGACTCCACCTCAAACTGCTGCACCCAAAAATACAAGGCCCCCAGTCCCCAAGGTCCCACCTGGAGAGCATTTTTCCCTAGGGGAGTAGGACTTCAGCTCCTGACATCACAAGAAAAGTACAGACCAATATTTATTATGAATATGGACACAAAAATCACCAATAAAATACTAGCAAGCCAAATCCAACAATGTATAAAAATTAGACATTATGACCCTAGAATATTTCCTGGGGAAGCGAGGTTGGTTTAACATCCAAAAATCAATACAATAAAAAACAAAATTCACATGATCATCTCCATAAATGCGGAAAAAGCATGACAAATTCCAACACCCTTTAATGAAAGAAACATTCAACAAACTAGGAATGGAAAGTAACATCTTTAGCCTGGTAAAGGACATTTATGAAAAACGCACGGTAACATTACACTTAATGATAAGACAGGATAGGAGAAGTGGTAGCAGCCAGGCAGCCCAGCTTTGAGAAGGCTCTCGGCATGGTGTGGCTCACAGGCACCAACACGCACACTCCCGGCTGCAAGATGCCCAAGAGAAAGATCAGCTCAGCAGAAGAGCGGTGAAGGAAAGAGCCCAACATGAGATTGGTATGACTGTCAGCTAAACCCGCTCCTGCATAAGTGGAAACAAAGCCAAAAAAGGCAGCAGGAAAGGATAAATCTCCAAACAAAAAAGTGCAAACAAGAGAAAAAAGGGGAACAAAGGGAAAACAGACCAAAGTGGCTAAGCAAGAAATCACATTTACCTACAGAAAACAGAGAAACAAAAACCAAGGAAAGTCCAGCCTCTGATGAAGCCGGAGAGAAAAAGCCAAGTCTGATGAATATCATATACCATGTCTTACCAATAGTCCTTGTCTCCCTTCTTGTACATTCCAGAGGAATATTTTTATCAACTATTTCGTAAATGCAAGTTTTTTAGTAACTCTAGAAACATTTTTAAGAAGAAAGGAATCCCACCACATCCCATTTTTTAAGTGTAAATGCTTTTAAGGGTAAAAATCATTTGCCAGTTGTTTATTTTTTGGTACAACCAGAAAACAGTGTGGAATATTGAATTATGGGAGGCTTCGACTGTCTTCGGTATCAGCTTACCCTTCCACTATATTAACTAGCAATATGGAGTCACAGTCCTGCATCTGATGTCTTGAAATTTTTTAGTTACTTTTATTCCCATGGTCTGGTTCTGGTTCTTTAGTTTGCTAGTTTGTTTGTTTTGTTTTTGAGACAGAGTCTTGCTCTGTTGCCTAGGCTAGAGTGCAGTGGCGCAATCTCCACTCACTGCAACCTTCACCTCCTGGGTTCAAGCGATTCTCCTGCCTCAGCCTCCAAGTAGCTGGGATTACAGGCATGCGCCACCATGCCCAGCTGATTTTTTGTATTTTTAGTACAGATGGGGTTTCACCATGTTGCCCAGGCTGGTCTCAAACTCCTGACCTCATGATCTGCCCACCTCAGCCTCCCAAAGTGCTGCAATTACAGGCGTGAGTTAATGCGCCCGACCTGGTTCTGTTTTGTTTGAGACAGAGTCTTGCTCTGATGCCCAGACTGGGGTGCAGTGGTGGCAACAACAGCTCACTGCAACCTCACCCTCCTGGGCCTAGGCGATCCTCCTGCCTCAGCCTCCAGAGTAGCCGGGACCAGAGGCGCATGCCAACATGCCTGGCCAACTTTTAAAAAACGTATTTGTAGAGACAGGGTCTCCCTCTGTTGCCCAGACTGACCTTGAACTACCATGCGATCCTCCCACCTTCCAAATTACTGGGATTACAGGCATGAGCCATCGCGCCTGGGCCCATGTTGTTTTTTAGTAGAATTGCTTCCTAAAGAAAACCACTCCTTGATCATGGCTGTAATCCCAGTAATTTGGAACCCCTGTCAGAATTGTGTGCACTCTATAAATCTTTGGTTGTGGTAGTCCTGTTTTCCTAATAACTTTGTTAATGTGCTGTGAAAGACTGAAAATTTAAGTATGTAGTATATATGCTATTTAATTGCAAATTGTGGAAGTATGTAACAGTTTATCAATATGTAAGGATACTAGCACTTGATAGCCTTTTAATGAAAACTTGCCTCCAAATTTTAAGCTGGAAAGTCACTGGAGTAACTTTTAAAAATAATTACAATACATGGCTTTTTAGATTTTCAATATAAATGTGAAGAATTGTGTACTGATCCTTAACACAACCAACAAAATCTCAATTATGAAAAAATAAATGATGAAGGACTGGATACTTGCCCCCTAAGATCAGGAATAAGACCAAAATGCCCACTCTCGCTTCTATTAAACATTGAACTATAGGTTCCAGCCAGGGCAATTAGGCAAGAAAAAGAAATAAAAGGCATTCAGGTAAGAAAGTATCAAAGGTTGAATTGTGTCCCCTAGAAAGATACGTCAAAGTCTTAATCCCAAATAATGTGAACATGACATTATTTAAAAATAGGGTATTTGTAGATACAATCAAATTTAGATGAGGTCATACTGGATCAGAGTTGGTCCTAATCCAATATGACTGGTGTCCTTTCCTTATAAGATGACAGGATACACATACAGAAAGGGAAAATGCCATATGGTAATAGAGGCAGAAGATGGAAGTATGCTGCTGCATGCTGAGAAATGATAAGGACTGCTGGCTACCACCAGAAGGCAGGAGAAAGGCATGGGATGGTTCTTTCTCAGAGCCTCCAGAAGGAACCAACATTGCTGACACCTTGATTTTAGACTTCTAGACTCTAAAGCTGTGAGAGAATAAATTTGTTTTGTTTTGTTTTGTTTTTCTTATCTCTGTAAGTGCCTGGAGAACTTTTGTGGGTAAAAGCTACCAACTTGGTAGTTCAAAGAGTACCCGACTTAAATTTTTTATTTTAGGCCGGGCACGGTGGTTCACACCTGTAATCTCAGCATTTTGGGAGGCCAAGGTGGGAAGATCACCTGAGGTCAGAAGTTCGAGACCAGCCTGACCAACATGGTGAACCCTCATCTCTACTAAAAATACAAAAATTAGCTGGGTGTGGTGGCAGGCACTTGTAATCCCAGCTACTCTGGAGGCTGAGGCAGGAGAATCACTTGAAACTGGGAGGCGGAGGGTGTAGCAAGTCTCCGAGATGGCACCACTGCACTCCAGCCTGGGCAACAGAGTGAGACTCTGTCATTAAAAAAAAATAAATAAAAAAAAAAAAAAATATATATATATAGAGAGAGTTATTTTATGATAGATTTATCAGGATGTAATCTCCTCATAAGTTGAGGAGCATCTGTACTTTGTTATAGTGAACCTAGGAAACTAATAAAGAACGAGGTAAAACTATCTTCATTTGCAGATGACATGATTTGACATATAGAAAATCCTAAGGAATCTACCAAAGAAGTTGCAGGATATAAAGCTAATACACAAAAATCATTTTTATTTCTACACACTTTTAACGAACAATCCAAAAATGAAATTAAGAAAACAATCCCAGGCTGGGCACAGCGGCTTATGCCTGTAATCCCAGCACTTTGGGAGGCCAGGGTGGGTGGATCACCTGAGATCAGGACTTTGAGACCAGCCTGACCAACATGGAGAAACCCCATCTCTACTAAAAATACAAAATTAGCAGGGTGTGGTGTCACATGCCTGTAATCTCAGCTACTCGGGAGGCTGAGGCAGGAGAATCGCTTGAACCAGGGAGGCAGAGGTTGTGGAGAGCCAAGATGGCACCACTGCACTCCAGCCTGGGCAACAAGAGGGAAACTCCGTCTCCAAAAAAAAAACAAAGAAAACAATCCCATTCACAATAGTGACAAAAATAACATACTTGGAAATAAATTTAACAAAGAAGTGCAAACTTTATATGCTAAAAACTACAAAACATTGTTGAAAGTAAAAGATCTAAATCAGCCAGGTGTGGTGGCTCACGCATGTGAGTACTTTTGAAGGCCAAAGCAGGCAAATCACTTGAGGCCAGGGAACCAGTCTGGCTAATATAGTGAAACCCCATTTCTAATAAAAATATAAAAAAATAGTTGGGTGTAGTGACACGTGCCTGTAATCTCAGCTACTCAGGAGGCTGAGGCAAGAATTGCTTGAACCCAGGAGGTGGAGGTTACAGTGAGCCGAGATTGCACCACTGCATTCCAGCCCGGGTGACAGAGCAAGACTCTTGTCTTAAAAATAAAAATTAAAAAAAAAAAAAAAAGTAAAGAAGATTTAAATAAATGGGGAAAGATCTCATATTCCTGGATCAAGAATCTCAACACTGTTAAGATTGCATTATCCCTTAAACTGATCTCCAGATGCAATGCAATCCCACTAAGATTCCTAGCTGACTGCTTTGCAGAAACTGACAAGTTGATTTTAAAATTCATATGAGGCAAAATTCATATGGGGCCAGGGATAGTGGCTCATGTCTGAAATTTCAGCACTTACGGAAACTGAGATGGGAGAATCACTTGAGGCCAGGAGTTTGAAACCTGCCTGGGCAACACTGTGGGGCCCTGTCTGTACCAAAAAAATGTAACATAATAAAAATAAAATACATATGAAATTGAAAGGGACCCACAATAGCCAAAACCATTCCGAAAAACAATAAAGTAAAACTCACACTTCTCAATTCAAAAACTTACTACAAAGCGGCCAGGCACGGTGGCTCACGCCTGTAATCCCAGCACTTTGGGAGGCCGAGGCAGGCGGATCACAAGGTCAGGAGATCAAGACCATCCTGGCTAACACAGTGAAACCCTGTCTCTACTAAAAATACAAAAAAATTAGCTGGGCATGGTGGCGGGCGCCTGTAGTCCCAGCTACTTGGGATGCTGAGGCAGGAGAATGGCATGAACCCAGGAGGTGGAGCTTGCAGTGAGCTGAGATCGCGCCACCTGGAGTGCATCCAGCCTGGGTGACAGACCAGACTCCGTCTCAACACCAAAAAAACAAACAAACAAACAAACAAAACTTACTACAAAGTAACAGTGATCAATATAGCATCACTAGCATAAGAATAGACATATAGATCTATGCAACAGAATTCAGAATTCAGAAATAAACCCATACAGCTATGGTCAGCTGATTTTTGATAAGAGTGTCAAGACTACTCAATGGGGAAAGAACAGTCTTTTTGAATAAATGGTGATACGACAAATGGATAGCCACATGCAAAAGAAATAAGTTGGATAATGAGGTTATCCATGTACAAAAATTAACTCAACATGGACCAAAGACTTAAATGTAAAAGCAAAAATCTCTTTTAGAAGAAAAATGGGTAAATCTTCATGGCCTTCGGTTTGACAAAGGACTCAGATCTGACAACAGAAGCATGATCAATAAAAGAAAAAATAGATTAATTGAACATCAAAATTTAAAACTTTTTGCTTTAAAGGAAATCATCAAGAAAGTGAAAAGACAACCCACAGTAAGGGAGGAAATATTTGCAAATCATATACCTGATAAGGGACTTTTATCTAGAATATATAAAGACTCCTTATAACTCAATAATAAAAAGACAAATAGCACAATAAAAGAAAAACGGACAAAATATTTGAACACACATTTCTCAAAGATGATACACAAATGGCCAATAGGAACATAAAATGTGCCTGACATCATTAGTCACCAAGGAAATACAAATCAAAACCACAGTGAGACACCACTTCACACATACTAGGACAACTAGATCCAAAAAGTCAAGCCAGGCACAGTGGCTCATGCCTGTAATCCCAACACTTTGGAAGGCTGAGGGAAAAGTATCACTTGAGGACAGGAGTATGAGACCAGCCTGAGCAACACAGCAAGACCCTACCTCTACCAAAAAAAAAAAAAAAAAAAAAAATTAGCTGGGCATAGTGGCACACACCTGTAGTCACAGCTACTTAGAATGCTGAGTGGAGAGGATCATTTACACTCAGAAGGTCAAGGCTGTAGTGTGCTACAATTGTGTTACTGCACTCTAGTTTGAGGGACAATGAAAGGCCATCTAAAAATAAATTAAAAAAAAAAAAAAGAACAAAAAAACCAAAAAGTGAAATAACAAGTGCTGGCAAGGACATGGAAGAACAGAAACCCTCATAAACTGCTGGTGGGAATGTAAAATGGTATAGCTACTTTGGAAAACAGTTTGGCAGTTCCTCAAATGATGAAACATTGAGTTACCATAAGACCCAGCAATTACATTCCTAGAAATGTACCCAAGAGAAATAAAAACATATATCCACACAAACACTTCTACGTGAATGTTTACAGCAGCATTATGTATAACAGACAAAAAATAAAAATAATCCAAATGTTCATGAATGGATGAATAGATAAACAAAATGTACCACATCCATATGGAATATTATTAGGCTACAAAACGTAAGGAAGTGTCACTACATGCTGCAACGTAGATGAACAGTAAAAATGTTACATTAAGTGAAAGAAGCCAGACACAAATGACCAGATTTTATAATTTCATGTCTAGGAAATGTCTAGAACAGGCAAATCTATACAGACAAAAGACAAATTATTGGTTCCCGAGGCTGGGGAAGGTTGGGAGGAAATGAGTAGTGACCGCTAAAAAGGTTTCTTTTTGAGGTGATGAAAATGTCCTAAAATTGACTGTGATAATGTTTGCACAATACTAGAAATCACTTACTTGTACACTTTAAATAATGGGTAAATCATATGGTGTGTGAATTATATGTCAATAAAGCTGTTTTTAAAAAGTTACAATTTCAAGCCTCCATTTGCAAAGGCAAATAAATATCAATAATGGAAGAGTGCCAAATAAAATGCAACAAAATATATTTTAACTTGTTTATACTTAGTATAAATTTAATGCAACTGAATGTTAATGTAAAAGTCTATGAGGATATTAAGAGCTCTGCCCAAAAACAAACAAAATCAATGCTTTCACTAGTTTTTACTATTCAGACTAACAGCCCCTTACAGAGAGAAATTAGCTAAGAAGTGTTTGTAAACCTAAAGCTATCAAAATGAACCGCCAGTCTTTTCAAAGTAAACAAAGAATAAAAGGCCAAAACATATTAAAATGGATGCTTACAAATGATGATGCATTCAAATTTTCTTCTTGTTTCATTTCTTCAGTAGTCACATCTGTGTTAGGGAGCTCATGTTCAACAACAGCTATGCATCCTACATCTGGGACATTCACGGTTATTTCAAGCTGTCAAAATAAAGTTTTATCATTTCATTTTGGCATATTAAAAACAGCAAAACAAAACCTCATCTTCCACATGAGTAAGTAAGATGAAATGCCAAAATAAAGAAATAATCCACATTCATATATAACTTAAAAAATGAAATGGAGTGGCCAGGCACAGTGGCTCACGCCTATAATCCCAGTACTTTGGGAGGCCGAGGCGGGCGGATCACAAGGTCAGGAGATTGAGACCATCCTGACTAACATGGTGAAATCCCGTCTCTATTAAAAATACAAAAAATTAGCCGGGTATGGTGGTGGGCACCTGTAGTCCCAGCTACTAGGGAGGCTGAGGCAGGAAAATGGCGTGAACCCAGGAGGCAGAGCTTGCAGTGAGCCAAGATCGCGCCGCTGCAGTAATTATTTTATTGACTGACAGCAACTTTGCAGAAGTAAAACATTTAAATTTTTTGAGAGGGCTGTGACTATTACAACCAGTAAGCAAACTTTCTAAGACTCATCTTCTTAGTGCCTGGCATTTCATTTTCCATTTTCTTCACTTTCTCTTTACTTTCCCCTAATTTCTCTGTTCAGTCTGTTAACATTTAGAGAGTGTTCAGTCTGTTAACATTTATAGAGGGCTAGGGGTAGAGCGATATAAAGTCAAATGAGACAAGTTTGATCCCTATCCTCAGTGAACTCAGAATCCAACAGAAAAGTAGACATGTAATCAACTAATTATATACTGTCATAAATGTAATCTATAATGAGTTGAAAGTCCTTAAAAATATTTATCCGACCGGGTGCAGTGGCTCACGCCTGTAATCCCAGCACTCTGGGAGGCCGAGGCGGGTGGATCACCTGAGGTCAGGAGTTCAAGACTAGCCTGGCCAACACAGTGAAGCCCCAACTCCAATAAAAATACAAAAATTAGCCAGGCATGGTGGTGCCTGCCTGTAGTCCTAGCTACTGGGGAGGCTGAGGCAGGAGAATCACTTGAACCTGGGAGGTGGAGGTTGCAGTGAACCGAGATTGCACCGCTGCACCCCAGCCTGGGCAACAGAGTAACACTTCATTCTCAAAAACAAATAAATATATAAATAAAATATTTATCATACCACTGCCCCCACCCCAACTCCCTTCTTCCAAAACCCCAAACCCTGCATGATTCTTGATACCCAGGGCAACAGCCATGTAAAATAAGAAGTTCACTCACATTTACTCTCCATTTCTGAGTCCTATTACTTAAAGAGCCCTGTAATCTGAGCACTAAAAAAGTATTTACCTACTAGAATATATACAATACAGTCTGGTTCTTATTATCTTTTTTGTTTGTTTTTCTTTTGTTATTCTGAGGCAGGGTCTCACTCATGTCACCCCAGCTGCAGTGGTGCGATGACAGCCACTACGCCCGGGCCAATTCTCTTATTAACAGAAAAAAAGAGTATAAAATATTGTATGGCTGAGTAGAAACTGTGAGTAAAGAGTCAAGTCTGAGAATCTGCCTTCAAGACATATCTTTTTTTTTTTGAGACTAGGTCTCACTCTATCGCCCAAGCTGGGATGCAGTGGCACTATCAGGGCTCACTACAGCCTTAACCTCTCACGCTCAAGCAATCCTCCCGCCTCAGCCCCCCAAGTAGCTGGGACTACAGGCATGTACCGCCATGCCTAGCTAATTTTTGTATTTTTTGTAAAGACGAGGTTTCACCATGTTGCCTAGGCTGGTCTTAAACCCCTGCACTCAAGTGATCTGCCCACCTTGGCTTCCCAAAGTGCTGGGACTGTGGCCATGAGCCCCTGTGCCCCGACTTATCTGTTATAATTACATTTGTATGTACCACCTCTGTTTCCTCAGATACAAAATTTAGAGAAAAATCTTTGACAATATCTGATAGCACTGGGATGAACTAAAAAATTCAAGTGAGCGCAGGGGCACATGCCTGTAGTTCTAAGTACTCGGAGGTTGAGGTGGGAGGGGCGCTTGAGCCCAGGAGTTTGAGGCCAGCCTGGACAATACCGCAAGATCTTGTCTCTAAAAAAATGAATTTAAAAACAATAGGCCGGGCACGGTAGCTCACGCCTGTAATCTCAGCATTTGGAAGGCCGAGACGGGCAGATTGCTTGAGCTCAGGAGTTTGAGACCAGCCTAGGCAACATGGTGAAACCCCGTCTCTATTGAAAATACAAAAAAAAATTAGCCGGGTGTGGTGGTATGCACCTGTAGTCCCAGCTACTCAGGTGGCGAGGTGGGAGGACTGCTTGTAGCAAGCTGAAATCATGGGAGGCTGAGGTTGCAGCAAGCTGAAATCATGCCACTGCACTTCAGCCTGGGCAACGAAGTGAGACCCCGGGCAACGGAGTGAGACCCTGTCTCAAAAAAAATAAAAATAAAGAAAAGAAAAGAAAAGAAAAGAAAAAAATAAATAAACACAACAAAAAATGTTAAAGTTCAGGTGATTTGAGAAGAAAAAATTCTTCTTAAAGAGTTGGGACTGGATGGGAAAAGGGAATATTCTATAAAGTAAAAGTTGGTTTTTTAAGCATCATACAGTTTCGTAATTTTAAAAAAGACTTGTAATTCACATAACATACAATTCACCCACTTAAGGTGTATAATTCAACGTATTTTGGGATATTCACAGATATGTGCAATCATTACCACATTCAAATGTGGAACATTTTCATCACTTCAAAAATAAACCTTATAACCACTAGCTATCTCTCCCTTAAACTACCTCTCTTCCCTATCTCCCAATCCCTAAGCCACTACTAATCTACTTTCTGTCTCTGTGGATTTCCTTATTTTGGACAGTTCATATGAATGGAATCACATAGTATGTGACATTTTGTAACTAGTTTCTTTCCCTTGGCAGAAGGTTCCCAAAATTCATCCATGTTGTGACACATATCAACACTTTATGTCCCTTTAGGGCAGAAAAATGTTCCATTGTGTTTCAATGCTTTCGTCTCCTCCTGTTGTCCAGGCTACAATGCAGTGGCATGATTGTAGCTCACTATAACCTCAAACTCCTGGGCTCCAGCAATCCTCCCCACTCAGACTTCTGAGTAGCTGGGATTATAAATATGCACCCACACACCTCGCTAATTTATTGATTCAATGCAGACACAGGGTCTTGTTATGTTGTATAGGCTGGTCTTGAACTCCTGGCCTCAACTGATCCTCCCATCTCAGCCTCCCAAATCACTGGGATTACAGACGTGAGCCGCCAACACCTGGCCTTTCAATGCTTTTTTGTTTGTTTGTTTGTTTGTTTTGAGACAGAGTTTCGCTCTTTCGCCCAGGCTGGAGTACAGTGGTCCTATCTTGGCTCACCACAACCTTTGCCTTCTGGTTTCAAGGGATTCTCCTGCCTCAGCCTCCCAAGTAGCTGGGATTACAGGAGCCCACCACCATGCCCAGCTAATTTTTGTATTTTTAGTAGAGATGGGGTTTCACCATGTTGGCCAGACTGGTCTCGAACTCCTGGCCTCGTGATCTGCCCGCCTCAACCTCCCAAAGTGCTGGGATTACAGGCGTAAGCCACCGTGCCCAGCCTCAATGCTTTTTAAAGAAAATTTTTTCTAACATATATATTTTTTCTAACATATATATTTCCTTGTTTAGTATGCTGGCCATAAGGAATAGAATTTAAGGAAAGCCTTGTTCAATTACTATGATTACTGCTATTTAAAAAGATAGCCTGTATTAATTCAGGGATACAGTCTGGAATCTAATTTTCAGAAATTAATTACTGATCATAGTTTCACTAGCAATTTGGCTTCACTTAAAGAAAGAAAAATGCAAAATAGATAGCTAAATGAACTCTCATGTAGCATTAACCAGACGTCTTTCCACAAAATTACCCTTCCTTCTGCATTTTCTTGTTTCACATAATGCTCACATTCACTATCTTTACTTTGAATTGTAAGAAACAACCTCATTTTGCATCATTTAAATTAGCTTCAACCATTTTATTAGTTCATTTACTCTAAAACATTTACCAGTTTATTATTAACACTGAATAAAAGTAGGTTTTGACTTCCCTTCATATATGACTTTACAGATTCAGATAATCTGTTAATTCTTAATGGAATTACATTAACATTTAAAGTTTACTTTAATTATCTTAAACATTACTTGAATTGTTTAATGTTTCTTATTGCTTCTTTTATTGTTGCCACTATCTTAGTTAACTCTGATTCATTTCAAATGACTCAGAAACTATCATGAATGCTTACCCAAAACTGACTCAGATAAGCTCCTCAGTAAGCCAAAGAAGTGACTGAAAATTGAGGCAGAACAGAAAACTCTGAAGTTACAAAGTTGGAATGGCAGACTAAGAGGCAAAAGTGTAAGGAAGCTAAATACGTTCAATATGTTCCTCTAGTTCACAACCCTTAGGATGGTTACTATCAAAAGTTACGACATGGCTACTACCGGTGAGGATGTAGCAAAACTGCAATGCTTGTACGCTGTTGATAGGGATGTAAAATGATATAACCCTGTGAAAAACAGTATAAAGGTTGCTTGAAAAGTTAAGTATAAAATTAACATACGATCCAGGCCGGGTGCAGTGGCTCACACCTGTAATCCCAGCACTTTGGGAGGCCCAAGTAGGTGGATCATTTGAGGTCAGGAGTTTGAGACCAGCCTGGCCAACACGGTGAAACCCCACCTCTACTAAAAATACAAAAAAAATTAGCTGGATGTGGTGGCAGGCGCCTGTAATCCCAGCTACTTGGGAGGCTGAGGCAGGAGAATTGCTTGAACCTGGGAGATGGAGGTTACAGTGAGCCAAGATCGCATCACTGTACTCTACTCCAGTCTAGGTGACAGAGACTCCATCTCAAAAAAAAAAAAAAAAAAAAAAGAATTTACATACAATCCAGCAATTCCACTTCTGGGTATATCCCCCAAAAAGTAAAAGCAGAGATTCAAAGAGGTATTTATACAACTATGTTCATACCAGCATTATTTCTAACAGCCAAAAGGTGGAAGCAACCCAAGTGTCCATTGATAATAAAGGAATAAACAAAATGTGATACATGCACACAACGGAATATTATTCAACCTTGAAAATGAAGAACACTCTGACATAAGCTACAACATATATGAACTATGAAAACACCATGCTAAATGAAATAAAATGGTCACACAAAAAAGTACTGTATGATTCCATTTATACGAGGAGTCAAATTACAGAGCCAAGATGTAAAAAAGTGGTTGCCAAAAGGTTAGGGGGAGGAATGGAGAGTTATTGTTTAATGGGTATAGAATTTCAGTTTTAACAAAATAAAAAGTTTGCCAGGGGTGCAAGGCAGACCTGGGAGTGACCAGGCCAGACAGGACAGGAATAGGGCTCGAGGGACAGGTGTTGAGTGTTTGTATCTTGTATCTTGGTTTTTTGCCAGGCTAGGGGACAACCACTCATTGCAGGATGTCTTAATCATCTTAAAAAAGAACACAGTAGCTCATGCCTGTGATCCCAGCACTTTGGAAGGCCGAGCTCAGGAGTTTGAGACCAGACTGGGCAATGTAGCAAAACTCCATCTCTAAATTAATTAATTTTAAAAAAGATTTCTGTGGATGGATGGTAGTGATGGTAGCATGACAACATGTACATGTGAAAGTTCTTTTTTTTTTTTTTTTTTTTTTTTTTGAGACGGAGTCTTGCTCTGTAGCCCGGGCTGGACTGCAGTGGCCGGATCTCAGCTCACTGCAAGCTCCGCCTCCCGGGTTTATGCCATTCTCCTGCCTCAGCCTCCGGAGTAGCTGGGACTACAGGCGCCCGCCACCTCGCCCGGCTAGTTTTTTGTATTTTTAGTAGAGACGGGGTTTCACCGTGTTAGCCAGGATGGTCTCGATCTCCTGACCTCGTGATCCGCCCGTCTCGGCCTCCCAAAGTGCTGGGATTACAGGCTTGAGCCACCGCGCCCGGCCTCATGTGAAAGTTCTTAATGCCACTGAACCATACACTTAAAAATGAGTAAGATGGCTGGTCACGGTGGCTCACACCTGTAACCCCAGCAATTTGGGAGGCCAAGGCTGGTGGACTGCTTGAGTTGTTCAAGAGTTCAAGACCACCCTGGTCAACATGATAAAACCCTGTCTCTACCAAAAATACAAAAATTAGTCAGGCGTGGTGGGGCACACCTGTTAGTCCCAGCTACAGGAGGCTGAGGCAGGAGAACCACTTAAACCTAGGAGGTGGAGGTTGCAGTGAGCCGAGATCCCACCACTGCACTCCAGGCTAGGTGACAGAGTGAGATCCTGTCTCAAAAAAAAAAAAACAGAGAGAGAGAGAGAGTACATTTTAGGTTACATGTATTTTAGCACTTTTTAAATTTTTATTTTATTTTATTTTTTTTGAGATGGAGTCTCGCTCTGTCGCCCAGGCTGGAGTGCAGTGGCGTGATCTTGGCTCACTGCAATCTTCGCCTCCCAGGGTTCAAGTAATTCTCCTGTCTCAGCTTCCCCAGCAGCTGGGACTACAGGCACCTGTCACCATGCCTAGCTAATTTTTGTATTTTAGCAGAGACAGAGTTTCACCTTGGTCAGGCTGGTGTCAAACTCCTGACTTCAGGTGATCCATCCACCTTGGCCTCTCAAAGTGCTGGGATTACAGGCGTGAGCCACCACGCCTGGCCCAATTTTTTTTAAAAAAGAAAACAAGTAAATCCCTTCTTGCTTCTCTATCAACCAGAAAACACCTGCCAAAATGTTTGAAAGATTAATCAGAAAGTAGACTAAGCAGCTTCTAGGTACAAGTATAAGCAGATTTCTCTCATTGTTGTTATACTGACTCCCTTGCTGGGCCTGGGCCATAGGGTCTGAGCAATCACAAAAGGTTATACAGAGCCCCAAATTATATTTGGTAGAGATTATTTAGAGAAAGAACTCTTCAAATCCTAATAATCACTAAGAGAAGAAATAACGATCCCCTAAAAGAAACAAGAGGTAAAAACCAAGTAAGATAAAAGTACCAAGGATTAAAAAAAAAAAAAAAAACCAAACCTCTTCCATTGTTTCCTCTATCTGAGCAGAAACAGGTTCAGGAGATCTGAGACCAACAGGTACAAATACTGGAGCTTTGTTTACTTCTTCAGGAGCAAGATGACAGCTTTCTTCTTCATAGTCAGACTCAAAATCATCAGCATCATCTTCTTCTTCCTGGGAAGCCCGAAGAGTCACCAGTATGGCCTTGGAAGCTCTAGGTTCCTTCTTGGAGGTCTTACCCCGAACTCGTTTTGATCCACGACCTCTGGTGACATTTGGTTTGATCTTTCTGTGACTTCTCCTTTCACCACGATTTCTCTCATACTCAGATGCAGAAGAGATAGTTGTTTTCCCATCCAGTGCAATTTTAGAGTAATTTGATTCTTTTAACGGTTGTGGACAGCTAGACGTTTAATCAAAACAACAAGGTCATATGCATGCAAGGATAATTTCAATGAAAACCAAACTTTTAGAGTGAAACTCCGGTTCCAGTCATTAAAATGAAAATGCCCACCACCCATTCTTTTAAAAGCTTATGCTGTGAAAATAAAAAAGGAATTAACTACTAGTTTCTCATTCAGAGTTAATTCTTAGTTATCTACCTACAAATTTTTCACAGTAAGTTTTTAATTCTGGGCCATTCTTTCCTGTAATAAGAAAGTGAAGATAAAATAAACACAAAACTGATAATTATTAGAAGAAAAAGGGATAAAAGACACAGAACCAGCTGGGAGCAGTAGCTCGCCCCCGTAATCCCAGCACTTTGGGAGGATGAGGCAGGCAGATCACTTGAGGTCAAGAGTTCAAGACAAGCCTGGCCAACATGGTGAAACCTGATCTCTACTAAAAATACAAAAATTAGCTGGGCGTGGTGATGCATGCCTGCAATCTCAGCTACTCGGGAGGCTGAGACAGGAGAATTACTTGTACCTGGGAGGTGGAGATTGCAGTGAGTCAAGATCACACAATCGTACTCCAGCTTGCACGAGAAGAATGAAATTGTCTCAAAAAAACAAAAAACCAAAAAAAACAAAACACACACACAGGACCAATAAATACAGAATATGAGATCAAAAGGTGGTACTAGTTTATCCTACTGGGTAAACAGGTTAAAAGAAAAAGGAGGCAGCAGAAATCCATTAGAGCAGCGCTGGTTTCTAGAACTTAAGTTTCTTTCCATTTTCTTTGATAACTATAGAAGTAGGGTATTCTTCATTTTGTTTGTGACTCCATTCAAATGAGCACTTTAATTACTTAGCTTAATTACTACTCTTTGGTCAGGTTTCTACCTATGTCTAACAGACTCAACACCCAAAAATTTCGTTCTACCAGTAAGTTAAGGTAAAAGTTAAGTGATTTTTATTTCCTATTGTGAAACATTTTGTTAAATAAAATGTTACCTTGTTAGTTTATTGAGATATTGCTCTTCAACAACTGAAGATAGAGAATTATCTCCTACAGTTTCCTCTCCAACCCTTCTTGATGGTCCAGCTTCTTCTAATTCAGCATCTATTTTTGCCAAAGCAGACTCGTTGGAACCTACACCATCTTTTCTCGCTGAAACCTCCATAGACGTCAGAAGCTCAGCTTTTTCCTTAGATTTAAGAAGAAATTAAACAGTTATTACTACAGAAAAAATCTCCATGTCAATTTGGTTTGTTAGTTTGGCCTAAATCTCCAAGTTTACACATATATTACAAGCAATTGGTTGCTCATCTTTTATAACACTAGAAAGTCACTTTTCATGAAAATGGTTACAGTAAGGAAGGAAGTCAAAACTATATTTTACTCATGCTTTTCATGATCTTGACAAAATAGACCTCATTGAGAATTTTTTTTTTTTTTTTTTTTGCCCAAACTTACTTTTAGAAGGAGCTGGGTGTTGGAAGCTCCTTTCTGCAGCAAATGATCTTCTGGCTTGCCTTCCTTGCTCTGATCTGTTGTGCCTTTTTCTAAAATTGGTTCCTCTTTCTTACTGTGTGCTCTTCCCAAATTTGGCTTAGCCTTTTGGAATTTCCTTCTTGTCATTTGTGCTGAACTAGGAACATACAGTTTATTTTCATGTCTAGAATGAAGTATGAATCATTGAAGAACAAAAATCAGAATTTCTTGTTGATACAACAGCTGTTACATCAAACAATTTTGGATACAAATCAATTCTATGTTCAAAGGATTATATATAAATTGGCAACAAAATCAAGTATGTAAAATGAAACCACACATTGCTGATATGAAAGGAAAAACTTACAAAGCTTTTGTAGCTTCCATTTTCTATATAGCCTGAAGAAGTTTTACAATAATATTAATCTTTTTAAACTTTCATTTATTCATTCTATGATGTGATTTCATGCTACTTTAATTTTCAGAGAAATCACAAGATCAGAAAAAAAAAATGCAAGTAGCTGAAGATGGATTTCATGATGGCACTTTAAACAAATGCCTTCAATTGGACCCCCAAAGCATGGACAAATATATGACAGTTATAACCAGCTTGATCCTTCTAGTTCTAAAGTAGGCTTGAAGGGTAAAGTCTATTCTCCTACCACATGCCTGAAATCTCACTAAAAAGGGTTTACTGATAACCAATGTCATAAGCTTCTCAATATAATCCATTTGTATCTGCCAAATCCGAAAAAGACAATGTTTTAGCATTCAAGAGAGTAGCCACAGCTCCCAAGGTAACCTGAATAGCTATCTAATGTTTCCTGGAAAATATTTTACCCACTGGCAAGGATCTGAATTAGGAAGCTTAAAAACTAATATAGGCCAGGTGCAGTGGCTCACACCTGTAATCCCAGCACTTTGGGAGGCCAGCGTGGGCGGATCACCTGAGGTCGGGAGTTTAAGATCAGACTGGCCAGCATGAAGAAACCCCATTTCTACCAAAAAAACAAAATTAGCCGGGCATTGTGGTGCATGCCTGAAGTCCCAGCTACTCAGGAGGCTGAGGCAGGAGAATCACTTGAACCTGGGAGGTGGAGGGTGCAGTGAGGCGGAGGTTGCAGTGAGCTGAAGTTGCACCATTGCACTCCAGCCTGGGCAACAAGAGCGAAACTCCGTCTCAAAAAAAAAAAAAAATACTAATATAAACCTGGATATTTATAAAGAATAACTGGATATATAAGTACCTATCATGAGTTCTCTGAAAGATCTGCATTAAAAACTAATTTTTTTTTTTTTTTTTTGAGACGGAGTTTCGCTCTTGTCGCCCAGGCTGAAGTGCAATGGTGCCATCTCAACTCACCCCAACCTCCGCCTCCAGGTTCAAGCGATTCTCCTACCTCAGCCTCCTGAGTAGCTGGGATTACAGGCATGCGCCACTATGACTGGTCAATTTTTCTATTTTTAGTAGAGATGGGGTTTCACCATGTTGGCCAGACTGGTCTCAAACTCCCAACCTCAGGTGATCCACCTGCCTCAGCCTCCCAAAGTGCTGGGATTACAGGCATGAGCCACCACACCTGGCCTAAAAACTAATCTTAAGCAATATTCCTAAATAAAAATTACTAGGAGTAGTTACCACATTTCCAAATGTACTAACCCTCCTACATTCTTCTGGCAGTAAACAACACGGAGGTTCACAGGAAATTCTAACAAGGTTACAATGCTGGCTAATGTAGACTAATTAGATGGGAAAACAAATCATATTTAAGTATAAGCTATTTACAATCAAATGTGATTCTGCAGAGGTATTTAAGAATAAAATATAAATAAGCCCAACGTGCTACTGAAGTCAAAAGGGACAACAAAACGCCAAATTGGCTGGGTGTGGTGGCTCAAACCTGTAATCCCAGCACTTTGGGAGGCCAAGGCAGGTGGGTCACTTGAGGTCAGGAGTTCAAGACCAGCCTGGCCAACATGGTAAAACACGATCTCTACTGAAAATACAAAAATTAGCTGGGTGTGGTGGCAGGCGCCTGTAATCCCAACTACTCAGGAGGCTGAGGCACGAGTATTGCTTGAACCTGGGAGATGGAGGTTGCAGCGAGCCGAGATCATGCCAGTGAACTTCAGCCTGGCGACAAGAGCATAACTCTGTCTCAAAAACACAAAACAAAACAAAAAAACAACCTACAAGATGCTGAACCTAAGAATAAACTAACTGTAAAACTATACAGACAAGAGGCCAAGCTCACTAGTTCATGCCTATAATACCAGCCCTTTGGTAAACTGAGGCAGATGGATTATTTGAGGTCAGGAGTTCAAGACCAGCCTAGCCACATGGTGAGACCCTTTCTCTACTAAAAATACAAAAATTAGCCAGGCATGGTTGCAGGTACCTACAATCCCAGCTACTCAAGAGGCTGAGGCAGGAGAATCACTTGAACCCAGAAGACGGAGGTTGTAGTGGGCCAAGATCACGCAATGCACTCCAGCCTGGGCAACAGAGCAAGACTCCATCTCAAACAAACAAACAAAAACTATACAGAGATAGTTACTTTCAATTACTGTACGGCTAACAGCTGAAATATACTTCACGAACTAGAAAAGGTTAAAAAACAGTGGGGTACAATGGGCGTGACAGGTTTCCATACAGAAAGTTTTTTTTTTGTTTTTGTTTTTGTTTTTTGAGATGGAGTCTCGCTCTGTCGCCCAGGCTGGAGTGCAGTGGCGCAATCTCAGCTTACTGCAAGCCCCGCATCCCAGGTTCATGCCATTCTCCTACCTCAGCCTCCCGAGCAGCTGGGACTACAGGCACCCGCCACCACATCCGGCTAATTTTTTGTATTTTTAGTAGAGACAGGGTTTCACTGTGTTAGCCAGGATGGTCTTGATCTCCTGACCTCGTGATCCACCCACCTCGGTCTCCCAAAGTGCTGGGATTACAGACATGAGCCACCACGCCTGGCCCCATACAGGAAGTTTTAAAGTCAGATCTCTCTCATCAAGAAATACAAAGGCTAAGCACAAAATAATCTGAAACACAGAAAGTTTGTTTCAAGAAACACTGCCTATGTAACTGCAGAATCTGCTAGTCTGAAAGTTATAAATCTTGAAAACTAAACTGCTTGGCCAGGCACAGCAACTCATGCCTGTAATCCCAGCATTCTGGGAGGCCAAAGCAGGACGATCACTTGAGCCCAGGAGTTCAAGACCAGCCTGGGTGACATGGTGAAACCCTGTCTCCACAAGAAATAAAAAAATAGCCAGGTGTGGCGGTACACACCTACAGTCCCAGCTACTTGGGAGGTTGAGGCAAGAGAATCACTTGAGTCTGGGAGATTGAGGCTACAGTGAGCCATGACTATGCTACTGCACTCCAGCCTGGGCGACAGTATAAGACTCTGTCTCAAAAAAAAAAAAAAAAAGCTAAACTGCTAATATTACTTTGTGTAAGTCACTTAAGCACTCTAGATCTATTTAGTCAATTATAAATGAAAGCATTAGGGAAGGCTGCCCTCAAGGTCACTAGTGTTTTAAAGGCTCACTTGGAGTAAAAATCAAAATCCTTGCAATTGCCCTATATAATCTATCCATCTCTATCCTCAGCCTTTACCTCTCATACATCTACTATTCTTCCTCTTTTGCACTCTGTCCTACGTTGGCCTCTTTGCTGTTCCTCAAGCATGCCAGCATACTCTCCTCTTGCCTTAGTGCTTTGAATTGTTTCCTCTTCCCCAGGACATCCCCTAGACTCAACCTACTCCTTTACTTCTTTCTTTTGTTCTTAAAGGTGCACAGCACCCCACTTGGCTAATTTTTGTATTTTTTTTGTAGAGACAAAGTTTTGCCATGTTGGCCAGGCTGGTCTCGAACTCCTGAGCTCAACTGATCTGCCCATCTCGGCCTCCCTAAATGCTAGGATTACAGGCATGAGCCACCACAGCTGGCCCTTCACTTCTTTTCAATGCATCCTTTCTATTTTTAGAGTGACTTTTGCTCTTGTCACCCAGGCTGCAGTGCAATGGCACGATCTCGGCTCACTGCAACCTCCGCCTCCTGGGTTCAAGCGATTCTCCTGCCTCAGCCTCCCAAGTAGCTGGGATTACAGACAGGCATACACCACCACGCCTGGCTAATTTTGTATTTTTAGTAGAGATGGGGTTTCTCTATGTTGGTCAGGCTGGTCTCAAACTCCCAACCTCAGGTGATCCACCCGCCTCAGCCTCCCAAAGTGCTGGGATTACAGACGTAAG
This sequence comes from Chlorocebus sabaeus, assembly GCF_047675955.1. NCBI lineage: Eukaryota > Metazoa > Chordata > Mammalia > Primates > Cercopithecidae > Chlorocebus > Chlorocebus sabaeus. Next base: position 25,390,760 of record NC_132907.1, read on the forward strand.
TCACCGCACCCGGCCTTCAATGCACCCTTTTCAGTGATGCTTTCTCTGGTCACTGCTGATTAAAAATTGAATCCCCAATCACAATACCCCCTACTCAAAACTTTATTTTTCTCTACTTATTTATCACTTATTTATTCAACTTATTTCTCTTGTTTATAATCTGTTTCTCAATTAGAATATGAACTCCACAGTAACAGCATTTTTTTCTTTGTTCATTCGTATATGATCAGCACTTAGAACAACACCTAGCACACAGCAGACACTAAAACATTTGTGGAATAAATGAGTATGTAAGGTTATTTTCAGTGGTAAAATTCTAATTTTTTTTTTTTTTTTTTTTTGAGATGGAGTGTCACTCTGTCGCCCAGGCTGGAGTGCAGGGGCACGATCTCGGCTCACTGCAAGCTCCTCCTCCCGGGTTCACACCACTCTCCTGCCTCAGCCTCCGGAGTAGCTCAGACCACCGGCACACGCCGTCACTCCCGGCTAATTTTCTGTATTTTTAGTAGAGACGGGGTTTCACCGTGTTAGCCAGTATGGTCTCGATCTCCTGACCCTGTGATCTGCCCGCCTCAGCTTCCCAAAGTGTTGGGATTACAGGCGTAAGCCACTGCACCCGGCCAAAATTCTATAATTCTTTAAGATCAAAAAGGGATTATACATAGAAAATAATCCCATAGTAATTAGGAGAAGTGAATGATGTAAACAAATTCATTTGTAATGTTTCCTAGATATTATCAGAGTTAAATTGCTCTGGGATCAATCATAAACCTAATCCAATATAGCATTTGTAATATAAGTGTAATGAATTTTAGTAAAAAAAATTTGCGGTGGCTCAAGCCTGTAATCCCAGCACTTTGGGAGGCCGAGACGGGAGGATCACGACGTCAGGAGATCGAGACCATCCTGGCGAACTCGGTGAAATCCCGTCTCTACTAAAAAATACAAAAAAAAAAAAAAAAACTAGCCGGGCGAGGTGGCGGGCGCCTGTAGTCCCAGCTACTCGGGAGGCTGAGGCAGGAGAATGGCGTGAACCCGGGAGGCAGAGCTTGCAGTGAGCTGAGATCCGGCCACTGTACCCCAGCCCGGGCGACAGAGCGAGACTCCGTCTCAAAAAAAAAAAAAAAAAAAAAAAAAAAAAAAAAAAAAAAATTTCAATAAAATATCCAGTTTTAAAAACTGAAAAAATGGTTTAGTAAGGGAACCTAAAATTAATGTGAAATAAAAATTGGCCTTAATTTTAAAAGCAATATGGAAAGACTTTTCAATGCACAGCACAGGAAACAATCAAAAAAGTGAAGAGACAACCTACAGAATGGGAGAAAAAAATTCCCAACTACCCATCTCACAAAAGTTAATAACCAGAATATATAAGGAACGAAAACAACTCAATAGCAAAAAACAAATAATCTGATCAAAGAATACGCAAAAGATCTAAACAGACAGTTCTCAAAGACATACAAATGGCCAACAGGTGTCTGACAAAATGTTCAACATCATTAATCATCAGGGAAACACAAATCAAAACGGCACTGAGATATCATCTCACTGCAGTTAAAATGGCTACTATTAAAAAGACAAAAAATTACAAATACTGGTCAGGATGTGGAGAAAGGGGAAAACTCATATGCTGTTCATGGGAATATAAAGTAGGAATGCCATTATGGAAAAAAGTATGAAAGTTCCTCAAAAAACTAAAAATAGAACTACCATTTGATTGAGCCATCCTACTGCCAGGTATATGTCCAAAAGAAAGGAAATCAGTATATCAAAGAGATATGTGAACTCTCATGTTTACTGCAGTGGTATTCACAATAGCCAACACATAATATCAACCTAAGTGTCCAGCAACAAATGAATAAAAAAAGTGAGAAAGTGTGGTATGTATATATACAATGGAATATTATTTAACCATAAAAAAGAATGAAATCCTGTCATTCACAGCAACATAGATGGAACTAGAGGTCATTATGTTAGGTGAAATAAGCTAGGCACAGAAAGACAAATATTGCATGTTCTCACTCATATGTAGCAGCTTAAAAAGTGGATCTCATGGAGGTAAGGATTAGAATGGTGCTCACCAGAGACTAGGAAGGAAAGAGGGAAGGGAGTAATGAGAAGCTGATTAGTGTGTACAAAAACACAGTTAGATAGAAGGAATAAGTTCTGGTATTCAACAGTACAGTAGGAAAATTATAGTTAACAATCACTTATTGTATTATTTCAAAATAGCTAGAAAATTATGTTGCCAATATAAAGATAAATGTATGCGGTGATGGATATCCCAGTTACTCCGATTGATAATTATATACTGTGTATAATGTATCAAAATATTACATGTAGTCCAAAAATACGTATAACTATTATACATTCAAAAAAAAAAAAAAAAGTAAGGCTTTTTAAGACAAAAAGCAGGGGGAGGGGGTGGGGGCTGTAATATTGGAAAGAAAAGTAATCCAGACTGGGCACAGTGTCTCATGCCTGTAATCCCAGCACTTTGGGAGGCTGAGGTGGATGGATCACCTGAGGTCAGGAGTTCCAGACCAGGCTGGCCAATATGGTGAATCCCTGTCTCTACTAAAAATACAAAAATTAGTAGGGTGTGGTGGTAGGTGCCTGTAATCCCAACTACTCGGGAGGCTGAAGCACAAGAATTGCTTGAATCTAGGAGGCCAAGGTTGCAATGAGCCACAATCCAGCCACTGCCCTCTGAGACTCTGTCTCCAAAAAAAAAAGTAATCCATACTAAAATAAAAACTTCACATTAGAAACTTGTCTAAATGAAAGCAAACTGCTTCAAGCATCTAAAATTAAGAGGTCGGGCATGGTGCTCACTGTGTAATCCCAAGATTTTGGGAGGCCGAGACAGGCGGATCACTTGAGCTCAGGAGTTCAGGACCAGCCTGGGCAACATGCTGAAACCCCATCTCTCCAAAAAGATACAAAAATAATAGCCAGGCATGATGGTGTGCACCTGTGGTCCCAGCTACTCGTGGCTGAGGTGGGAGGATCACTTGAGCCCAGGAAGTTGAGGCTGCAGTGAGCTGTGACTGCACCACTGTACTCCATCCTGGGCGACACAGTGAGATACCTTGTCTCAAAAAGTAAATATAATAAAAGAAAATATAAATCAATAGCACCTGTTTCGACAGATGACCTAACATGCCCCAATTCTAGCTTTACCCAACTAGAGAGGGTAAAAAAAGGATACAATAACATCTCCTCTGCATTTCCCAGAAAGCCAAAGTCACTCTACCTAATTAAAGGAAGCTGAAATATTTAAATTATATTCTTAAGTGCTGAAAACATCCTGGAGGAAAATTAATAAATACTTCACTAAAACATGTTCTAGTTACAAAGACGGTAAATTAGATGGACCAAGAACTATACACAGAAAGGAAAGGCGTTTTTACTAAAGAACACATCTTGCTTTAATATCAATAATAATAAGGCAGATAGCAAGTAATAAATAAAAGTGGTAATGTTAAAACTTCTTCATCCTACTAGCTCATCTCATGTAAAAGATATCATTCTTACCATTTGGCTTTGATACAGTTACCTCTAAATATAGTATACAGTAAGTACTTTATAGCACTACCTATTAATGAACTTTAGTCACTAGGTTATAAACATCTTTTATTTTGTATTTGTTATTTTTATAGAGACGAGGTCTCACTATGTTGCCCAGGCTGGTCTTGAACTCCTGGACTCAAGCGATTCTCTCGTCTTGGTTTCCCAAAGTGCTAGGATTACAGGCGTGAACCACTGCGCCTGGCCTGAATTTCTAAAAAAGATACAAAGAACTTAAGAATCTTTGACTACTATTAAAAGTTTAGTTTCAGTACCAAGAAGTAGGATGCTTGTCAAACTTTTCAGAGAAATTACATATACTTAAGAGAATATCATATACTTAAGAGAATATCAGCCATGCAATTCATACAGTATTCGAGAAGCAGATTTAAAAGACTCTAGTATCAAAAGTATTTATTACTTCATCCTTTTAACATTTTCAGGATGTGAAGTTATTAATATACAAAGTCAACTATGCAAAAATATAACTTTTATCTTTGAAAAGTCTTATGTTTTTCTCATTAAAAGCAAACTCACCTGATTGTTTCATCTGTTTTGTTAATACGAAGGTTTTCTACAAGAATCACCTGACTTTGATTTTCACACATTCTGTGTTCTGAAACTGTGGAGGAGGGAACTTCAATTTCAGTTTCAATTTGAGGATTTGACTGAAAAGACAAAATCATATTAGTATGTTATTTTTATAGCAGAATATACCTCTTAAAATATTTCCATCATTAAGAAAGATATTTGGTTTTCTAAAATCCCTTTTCTTTTTTAAATTTTTATTTATTTATTTCAAGATAGTCTCATCATACTGCCCAGGTTGGTCTCAAACTCCTAGGCTCAAGTGATCCTCCTTCCTCGGCCTCCTGAGTAACTGGGATTACAGGCACATACCACCATCGGTGGTTAATTCTTTAAAATTAGATTCAAACTGGATATGTAATGTTCATATTCTGTTGCCAAAACAAGGATGCCTAGTTCAAAGAAAATTTTCAAAGATTACTGCAATGATATGTTTACATAATACTTTGAAACCTGTAATAGTCACCTGCTATGAAATTAAAAATAAAGTTTAATTTTTTTTTAAAAAAAGAGCTTTTTGGTTCAAATAAAGATTATTTTAAATCCAGACTTTGCACTGCTAAACAGAAAAATAAGAACTACCTAAAATGAACATTTTTAGGCATTATATTACTTAGACTTTTTTCCTAATACCAAAAGTCCCATCAGTAAGAGATTAAACTGTCATTCAAAACAGCATGTTATACAGCAAAAATGATGTAACTAACATATTTATTGATCCAGAAAGCCACTTAACATAGTATTAAGTGAGTAACATAAAGTTATAATATGTAATGACTTTATTGCTTAAATCTGCATAAGTGTGTACATATGTGTGCATGGAAATAGATGCAGTAAGATATGTCAAAAGGTTTTCAGTGGTTATCTCAGAGTAATATCTGTGGTATTTATTATATTATTTTGTCTTTTACGATGAATAGCTTCATTAATTCGAAAAGAAATACATCTTTTTCACTTAAAAAAAAAAAAATCCAGAAGAGCAAATCTGAAACAAAACTGGAAACTGTATTCATTGAGTAGAATAAGTGTCAGATACCTGTATTTCTAAGCCATGTCTGAGCTGTAACTTATTTTAAATGCATTAAAAGGCTCAATTTAATTACATAACAATAACTCACCGCAGTTAAGATTTTCTTCTCGGTTTCATCTTTTTGTAATATTGTTCTTTCTTCCTTAATTATGCCTTTGGCGTCACCTTTGTCTACTATTTGCCTCTGTCCTGTCTTTCTTACATTTGGTCTTGGTCTCTGAAGTCGGCCCCTTACTGGTTGAGCAGTTTGGATAACACTTTCCTTCATTTCTTGCTGGAAAGTGTTTATATTATTAGTCCTAAACAAGGGCACAGGGAGAAAGTCAGGGCACTTGACTGTAAAAAGTTGAAAACTAATGTAAAAATGTAAAATTTGGATCTCCTCTAATAAATGCTCTAAAAAATACTTTGTACCATCAAAGGGAAATTGCTTTCTGATTATAAACATCTTACTTTACAAAAGAAAACAGTTATTTCAATTCTCAAAAGGTATTAAACTTATATAATATGCCTAGAGTAGCTAAATATACAGACAGAATGGTGGTTGCCAGGAGCTGGAAGAAGAGGAGAATAAGTTAATATTTAATGGGTAGAGAGTTTCATTTTACGAAGATGAAAAATAAAGTCTAGAGATCAATGGTGGTGGCAACGGGACAATAATGTGAATACACTTAAACCCACTGCACATTAAAAAATAGTTAAAAAGGTAAATTTTATGTTATGAGTATTTCACTAATTTTTAAAAGGTAATGAATATATATAGCTCATATACATACAGGCTGAGAAGCCCTCATCCAAAATGCTTAGGACCAGAAATGTTTCAGATTTCAGATTTTTTTAGATTTGGAAATATTTGCATTATACTTATCAGTTGAGCATCCCTACTTTGAAAATCCAAAATGCTCCACTGAGCATTTCTTTTGAGCATCACATCAGCTCTCTTTTTTTTTTTTTTTTTTTTTTTGAGACGGAGTCTTGCTCTGTCGCCCAGGCTGGAGTGCAGTGGCCGGATCTCAGCTCACTGCAAGCTCCGCCTCCCGGGTTTACGCCATTCTCCTGCCTCAGCCTCCCGAGTAGCTGGGACTACAGGCGCCCGCCATCTCGCCCGGCTAGTTTTTTTTGTATTTTTTAGTAGAGACGGGGTTTCACCGTGTTAGCCAGGATGGTCTCGATCTCCTGACCTCGTGATCCGCCCGTCTCGGCCTCCCAAAGTGCTGGGATTACAGGCTTGAGCCACCGCGCCCGGCACATCAGCTCTCAAAAAGTTTTAGATCATGGAGCATTTCAGAATTTTTTATTAGGGATGCTCAGCCTGTAGTTTTTAAATGCATTGCTTGATATAGGCTCTTACACAGCTGACAATGCAGATAAGCAGGCAACCATTAGGTGGTGTAGAATTCAGTCTGATATTATATTTTAGGCAGTCTGCTATATCAATAAAATTAAAACAATATTCTTTATGTTCACTTTTTAAATGAATTAACATATCTCAATAAAAATGAGAAATATTTAAAAGAAGTATCTCTCTTATTTTATATTTTCAAAGAAAATCACTGTTTACCCCACAGAAACAACTAAGTCATTTTCCTGGGCTTGTGCTGACTGAGACTCCTCTTTAGGTTCACAAGAATCTGAAGGTGAAAGGTTCTTTTCAGTCTGTGTACATGGCAATATCACAGCCTCCTCATTCCTGTGAACTGATGTGTCTTTTTCTCTTGATATCATTAGGGAAGCTTCATCCTAAAAGGTAGAAAACAAAATTTCATTCAGGGTTGCTAAAAGTATAAGGAAATAAGAACTTTCTTATTCCATTAGTACAAGTATAAACCGGTATCATCTTTGTAAAGATAAGTTAGTCTATACCAAAATTCTAAATTCCCAGCAATTCCACTTCTAGAAATGTATCTTACAAATACTCAACAAGTACAAATATATACACAAAAATATTTATTGTAATAATTTAAGCACCACCTCCCTCACCGGAAAAGACAAACAAAAAATCAGAAATAAGACAGATCTATCATTAGGGGACTGAATAAATAAATTTTAATTTCTTTACAATGCAATAGTACCTGATCATTTAAAAGAAGATATATCTCTTTGTACTGATCTAAGAAGAAGCTCACAATAGTGTAGGTGGAAAAATCAGAAGGCAAAAATTAATGTCATTTTGGAAAACAATAAAAATACCTTCCCATTTTATTATTTTAAAACTGTAAGACCAAAAAGTATAAGTGGATATATTCAAAATTGCTGTATGATTAACTTGGGGGAAAGGGATGTGACATTATAAGACTTTCACTTTTTAGAATACATATATTTTTCCAAATTGAAATTTCTACAATCAGAAAAGCGTAGGAGAAAAAGTACAAATGTTGATGCACAGTAAAGTACTGAGCTGTTTTAAGATGTCAAATAAGAGTTTTAATTCTAAAAAGGACTTTATATGTGGAAAACATTCAGTTTATAATTATTCATTTCATTTCAACGTTTTTGATGGTATATCACACAATTTTAATCTGTTATGGACCAAGTTAATAAAGTAAATAAAATATCACCTTTAACTCAAATCAATCTTTTAACTCTTCATTTCAACTACACAACAGACTGAAATAAAAAACTATTATTCTCGCCAGGCACCGTGGCTCAGCGTAATCCCAGCACTTTGGGAGGCCAAAGCAGGTGAATCACGAGGTCAGGAGTTCGAGATCAGCCATGAACCTCGTCTCTACTAAAAATACAAAAAAAAAAAATTAGCCGGGCATGGCGGCGCGTGTCTGTAGTCCTAGCATTCAGGAGGCTGAGGCAGGAGAATTGCTTGAACCCGGGAGGTGGAGGTTGCAGTGAGCCAAGACTGCACCACTACACTCCAGCTTGGGAACAGAGTGAGACTTCAACTCAAAAAAAAAAAAAATTTTTTTTAAAAAAACCTATTATTGTCATTTTTTCTATGAAGAAACACTGTTTCGTCAATGGTCATATAGCCAGACCTGGAACCAGAGCCCAGACCTCCTAAACGCTTTCCCACAACACGCTTGCCCATTATCAGGTATCTGAGATTCTTACACAAATTATGTGGAACAATGAGGCAAATTAAGCACGGGAGCAACATTACATGCAGCAAAAATTACACAGAAATATTTGTAAAATTTTAATGCCAGGTGCTTTTATTAGCCCTAATAATTTAAAAAACAAAAACAAAAACAAAAACAAACCCCACACACAGAACTTCCATCTTAAATACCACTCACATGTTGAGAAGGGAGAGTATCAGCTTGTTCATTATTTTCTTGCATCACAATAGTCTCCATTTTCTTGGTTTCTGATTTCTTCCCACATATATATTTTTCTGATTCTGTAGTCTCTCTCTTCAAAGCTGCTCTTGCTAAGTTTGGTTTTGGTCTTTTGAATCGACTCCTCACAAAAGGTGCTGGTTTAATTTCAAGTGACTTCTGTTCTTGAGGAAGAGATCTGCTTTTGGAACAAGGATTATCAAGCTTTAGAATGAACTGAAGGGGCAGGGGAAACAGAGTCTCAGTACAACCTTAGAGACTGGCAGTAAACATTTAATTATTATTTTTTTTTGAGACAAAGTCTTGTTCTGTCCCCCAGGCTGGAGTGCAATGACACAGTCATACCTCACTGCAGCCTTGACCTCTGCAGGCTCAGGTGATCCTCACATCTGAGTCTCCCAAGTAGCTGGGACTACAGGCATGTGCCACTACACCCAGCTAGTTTTTGTATTTTTTGTAGAGAGAGGGTTGCTACAGCCTGTTGCCCAGGCTGGTCTCAAACTCCTGGGCTTAAAGGATTCACCCAACTCAGCCTCCCAAATTGCTACGATTAGAGGTGTGAGCCACCATACTTGGCCTAATTCAAATTCTTAACAGGAAAACAAATCGAACTACCTGGCAGATCCTGAAAACCATGAATGGTACAATCCAGGTATGAGCCTAGGAATTATATCATCTCTGCACAAAGAAAACATAAGTCTATCAAACCTGTATTGATTTAAGACTGTTACAATTTTGTATGTCAGTAACTTTCACAACTGACTTGTCAGAGTGACCTCAATCCTCTCTCCCAGTCTTCCCAAAACTATCTTAAAATCTCTAACACTATCCTGTATATGTTATACCTTGAAACCTCACTTAGTTTAACATAATCTGCAACTATAACTTAGTATCTTTTTCTTTAAAAACACACTTGTACCTTAAATTAATATCTGAAAACGGCTCTGGAACATCTGGAGATCGAATCCCCAGGACTTCTGTTTTATCAGACTCATGAGTCTGTGAAGAAATCTTGAAATGACTGAAGTGACTTGATACTTCTTTTACAGAATCTCTTTTTTCTTCTACAGGTGTGTGCATCAACAACAGTACTTCACTGCTAATGTTCTAGAGAAACAGTCATAGTAAATCAGCACAAGTAAAAGATTATTTAAACATCTTATATACTTAAGACAAAAGTCTACTAAATTCTGAACACTTTCCTTTAACAATTTAGAAGTTTTTAATTTTTAAATAAAATTTAATTCCCAAATGGTAAAACTAGGAATTCAGGAAACCCTTTTAACATTGCACATTATTACTTTTCCAAACCACAAATGTCATTACCTATTTTTAAAAGTTAGGAAAAAAAAAAAAAAAGTCCTTGAAAATGTTAGAAGATCGTGAACTTCAAAGTAACTTGCAAAACCAAAAAGAACTTTTAGAAGTGAAGTCAGGTGGGGCAAGAAATAAAAGCAGATGCAGATGTGGCCAAAATAAATAATGTGTGTTCACGCTAGGGTTAGTACCAAGTCAGCCTAATTTCCTATTATTTTACCTAAAAGAGTTACTTCAAATGACATTAAGAACAGTAACATTTTTGGGATCTCAAACCTAAGCCAAAAGAAAAATTTGATCCTTGCCCGTCTGACTTAGAGAAAAAAAACAATAATAATAGTGACTTTTTCACAGTTAAAAATAGTTGTTTTTTTTTTCTCATTTCTTTTTGAGACAGGGTCTCACTCTGTCACCCAGGGTGGAGTACAATGGCACAATCACAGCTCACTGCAGCCTCAACCTCCAGGGCTCAAGCAATCCTCTCACCTCAGCCTCCCAAGTAGCTGGGACTACAGGCTTGCACCTCATTATATTATATTTTATTTTATTTATTATTATTATTTTCTTAGAGACAAGGTCTCCCTATGTTGCCCAGGCTGGTCTCAAACTCCTGGGCTCAAGTAATCCTCCCATTTTGGCCTCCCAAAGTGTTGGGTTTAGAGGTGTGCCCAGCCTAAGTTATCTTTTTAAAAAAGAACATACAGTTTCTTCAAGGCACTGAAACACAGAAACTTAGGGCTACAAAAGACTTCAGACTTTTGGAGATTTTTAAGTGCTGTTGGACTTAAGGACAAAATAATCATGGAATTATTTTGGTAACTTTCCTCTGAAAAAAAGCATTCAAAAAAACTTTTAAAGGACAGAAAAATACATACTTTAATATCTAGTGAAGGCACAGCACTGCAGTCATTGCTACCGCTCTGCATTAAATGTGTCTCAGTTTGTCCTGAGGTACTGGTCTCCTCTAGTTCATTTTCCCTTGGAGAAATGTCTGTTTTTCCAGTTTTTTTCAATTCCACCACCTTTTCCTCAGTAACACAGATCTCTTCAGATCCTCTCTCTCTAAAATTTTCTCTTCCAGTTTCTTTCATATCTGTCTCCATTTCTTCAATGACAGCCATCTTTCCTGATACTTTCTCCATCATGGAAATGTCTCTTTTTCCAGTTTCTTTCAAATCAATTTCCTTTTCCCTTACAGCACTGATCTCCGCTAGCACCTTTTCCCTTTGGGAAATTTCTTCTCTAATTTCTTTCAAATCTGTCTCCATTTTACCTACAGGCCTGACCTCCTCTGGGCCACTTTCCTGTGGGGCTATTTCTCTTTCAGTTTCTTCCACATCTATCTCTATTTCCTCAGCAGCATCAATCACCTCTGGTGTCTTCTCCCTTGGGAAACTCTCTCTTCCAGTTGCTTTCAAATCTGTCTCCATTTCATCTACAGGCTTGACCTCCTCTGGGCCATTTTCCTCTGGGGATATTTCTCTTCTTCCGGTTTCTTCCAAACCTTTGTCTGTTTCCTCAGTGGCATCAATCACCTCTGGTGTCTTCTCCCTTGGGGAAATCTCCCTTCCAGTTGCTTTCAAATCTGTCTCCATTTCACCTACAGGCTTGACCTCTTCTAGGCCATTTTCCTGTGGGGATATTTCTCTTTCAGTTTCTTCCAAATCTATCTCTATTTCCTCAGTGGTATCAGTCACCTCTGGTGTCTTCTCCCTTGGGGAACTCTCTCTTCCAGCTGCTTTCAAATCCGTCTCCATTTCACCTAGAGGCTTGACCTCCTCTGGGCCATTTTCCTGTGGGGATATTTCTCTTTCAGTTTCTTCCAAATCTATCTCTATTTCCTCAGTAGCATCAATCACCTCTGGTGTCTTCTCTCTTGGGGAACTCTCTCTTCCAGTTGCTTTCAAATCTGTCTCCATTTCATCTACAGGCTTGACCTCCTCTGGGCCATTTTCCTTTGGGGATATTTTTCTTCTTCCAGTGTCTTCCAAATCTTTGTCTATTTCCTGAGTGGCATCAATCACCTCTGGTGTCTTCTCTCTTGGGGAACTGTCATTTCCAGTTGCTTTTAAATTTGTCTCCATTTCACCTACAGGCTTGACCTCCTCTGGGCCATTTTCATGTGGGGGTATTTCTCTTCTTCCAGTTTCTTCCAAATCTTTGTCTATTTCCTTAGTGGCATCAATCACCTCTGGTGTCTTCTCCCTTAAACAAATCTCTCTTCCCCTTGCTTTCAAACCTGTCTCCACTTCCCTGGTGACATCAATCACATCTAGAATCTTCTCCCTGGGAGAAATGGCTCTTCTTCCAGTTTCTTTTAAATCTGACTGCATTTCTTTAGTAGTATTAATCTCTGCTGGTACCATCTCCTTTGGTGAGGTGTCTAGTCTTACAGTTTCTCTCAATGCTGCTGTCATTTCCCCAGAGGCAAGAATCTTCTCTAGTACTACTTCTTTTGAGGAAATTTCTCTCCTTCCGGTTCCTCTTCTGATATTTGGCTTTGGTTTCTGAAATCGAGTCCTTAGAATTGGGACTTGATTAAGTTTATTTGCTTTATTATTCTCTTGAATGCTATAAAAAAAAAAAAAGGAGGGGCACACAATCAAGTTTTAAACCAGACTGCCTGCTAAAGAGATGATGTTTGAGAAATCACTACAGAAACACCAGAAACTCTCAAATCCAAAAAAATTAAGGAAGCCCTAGAAATCTCTGGGTAAAATTTACAAATTAAAAGAAAAAAATCCCACCTTTTGAAATCAAAGCAAAAAGTTTAAATATATATACCTAGTAAAGTCAATCAGTATAGAAGCTATTTGATCCTAATAATCTCTTTCCAATTGTCATTCACACTACCATTTGCAAATACTGACTGGGAAAGACTCTCCAGTTCCCTGCATTGGAGCCAGATTAATGTATGTCTGCTATTTCTACCTCTTCATCCCTTCTATCTTTTACACAGACAAACGCTTTGCCAAAATAGACCTGACCACCTCAAATACCTGGATACAAATATGACTTGACTAAGATTAAATCTTAGGACTACAAATGAGGTCTGCCCTCCTCACCTTTTAAAATCAACTTTATATGAGATTTCCTATACACGTTTCCCTAAGAGCTTATTTCATAATATAAGTAAAGAATAAAAGGAAAGACTAAATACACAATAATGTTTTGCTGAATGCTACTTGGCAGACAATCACTATCCAAAACAAGCACCTTGCTCTCCAGAAAAGCAGCAGCACTTTTTGTTTTGCTTTCTGTTTATTATAATAGATGGTGAAATCAATAAACATATAAATAAATGAAAGAGCTTTTATATGACTGGTAAAGAAAAGCTATTAATATTAGGCAAAAGCTAGATCAAATGAAACACTAGATTAGATTTATTCAGCCATGTCAGACTGAACAGGTATGTAACTATACATTCAACAGCTTAAAAAAACACGAGTGAGGCATGTTGCCTCATGCCTGTACTCCCAGCACTTCAGGAAGCTGAAGCAGATGGCTTGACCCCAGGAGTTTTTGGTAGAAATCCCATCTCTACCAAAACAAAACAAAACCCAACATTAGTCAGGTGAGGTAGCGTGCACCTGTAGTCCCAGCTATTCAGGAGGCTGAGGTGGGAGGCTCACCTGAGCCCAGGAAAGATGACAGTGCAGTAATCCATGATCATGCCACTGCACTCCAGACTGAGCAACAGAGGAAGATCCCGTCTCAAAACAAACAAACAAAAAACAAAAACAAATAAGCAAAAGATTTACTTAAAAGTATTCTAGGCTGGGCATGGTGGCTCAGCCTGTAATCCCAGCATTTTGGAAGGTTGAGACAGGTGGATCACTTGAGGTCAAGAGTTCGAGACCAGCCTGGCCAACATGGTGAAACACTGTCTCTACTGAAAATACAAAAATTAGCAGGGCATGGTGGCGCACGCCTGTAATCTCAGCTACACAGGAGGCTGAGGCAGGAAAATAGCTGGAACCCACGAAGCGGAGGTTGCAGTGAGCCAAGATCATGCCACTGCACTCCAGCCTGGGCGACAGAGCAAGACTCTGTCTCAAAAAAAAAAAACAAAACAAAAACAAAAACAAAAAAACAAAAGTATGCTATTGTTGCTACTGTTTGTTTCAACTTCTTTAGGTCCTAAACTATCCTTCCTCACTGAAATAACTGTTTTCAATAATGCAATTTTTGATACTACAAGACAGGTCCTTAGGAATAAGATTGCTTTTCAAGTTGTATTTGTTTACATAACTTAAATGTTTATATCCATCATTAACGTTAGTAATTGACAATGTTAAATGTAAAATTAACAGCAATCAATGAAGGAAATTTAATTTGATTAGTACAGAATGGACTGAATTCTATTTTCTGATTTATGACACTTCTCATCTCCATCCAGAAACATCTAGCTTTTAGTGAGATTACTATGCTAGCAATCTTGGTTTGGGTATCATGGGAAGAGATAAACCATCTTTACAAAGTCACATTTTGAAAACAGGCATATTATTTAAACACATAAATGCTTTAAGCAAAGGCTTTATTAATAATTTCATTATTTCAATATCAGTTCAGATTGTAAGACACAGATACACAATGTTATAACTATATTCTATGTGCTTAGATTTTTTAAACTGCCATTCCAGCAAAGCATTAGATTGTTTCTAAGTAACAAAAGAAGTACAGCATTAACTGAAGGGCAGTATCTGAGACTGGATATCAGATATAAAATTGAACTAGATTATTTCTCAAAATATGCAGTGGATCTACAAACTTTCCTCAGATCACAAATTTGAGAAGGAAGGCAAAGCAAGAGGACCACGAATGGAGAAAATAAGATATGGAATGAGCACAGAACTATAAATGTGCTTTAAGGTCTGCATATGTGTTTTTCTAAAACACAGAGTTTAAGAATCTATAAAATATTCATGGCCAGGCACGGCGGCTCACACCTATAATCCCAGCACTTTGGGAGGCCGAGGAAGGAGGATCCCTTCAGCCCAAGAGTTCAAGATCAGCCTGGGCAACATGGCAAAACCCTGTTTCTACAAAAAATTTAAAAATTAGCCAGACGTGGTGGCATGCACCTGTTGTCCCAGCTACTTGGGAGGCTGAGGCAAGAGGATCAATTGAGCCCAAGAGGTCGAGGCTGCAGTGAGCCATGATCGCACCACTGTACTCCAGTCTGGGTGCAAGAGCAAGACCCTGTCTTTAAAAAAAAGCATGTGTCTCCGTGTGTTTCAAACATATAAATGTGTGTATATATATGTTTCAAATATATATATATATATAAACCTCCAAAGGAACATCACCAATCATGACAAAAATCTTAAAATATTTATATGAAGTAGATAAGATGCAAAATTAACCTAGAAGATTAAATTTCAAAGAAATATTCACTAGTTTATCTAATAAAGTACCTTTTTTATATAGAGATGGGGTCTTGCTATGTTGTCCAGACTTGTCTTGAGCTCCTGGCCTCAAGTGATCCTCCTGTCTCAGCCTCCCAAAGTGCTGGGATTATAGGTGTGAGTCACCATGCCCAGCCTAAAGAATTTTCAACGCATTCTTTAAGAGACTGTTTTCCTACTATCTCTTTCTCTTACACAGCATCTTGAACAGGCCAACATATTTGGAGTAGGGGAGGGAGAAAACTTTCTGCTAGATATAGATAGGTGTATAATTTGATAAAACACAGAATCTTAGAATTGCTTTTGAAGATTTTGGAGATTCAAAGGCCAGAAAGATCACATGACAAAGCAGAAATGACACTACCCATGGAGAGGAAAGTTGTTGAGATCAGACTGAATATTAGTTACAATGTCCACCAGCATTCTAAAACCCAGAGGCCATTCAGAAAAGTTTAATTTTCTACTTAGCCACAGTATCTATTAAAAGACTCTAGCTTAAACTGAAAAAACATAAATAAAAAGAATAATTTGTTAGCTATCTGTAATTAAAATCCATATCAGAGATATGTAACAAGCAATGTAGTCATACAAACTTCTACCTAGAGACTGTGTGCACATTAGTAAAATAATTGGAGCAGTGGGGAGGAATAAGAAGCAAAGGAATATTGAAGGCAACAAGAAATAAATAAATTTTTTTGTCTTCCCATAAAGATGTTTAAAGTAGTTCAGGAAACCTAGCTTTCATTCTCAGGTTAGGTACTTTTCTTTTCTGGAGGGACAGGAGTCTGTCTCACTTTGCTGCCCTGGCTGGAGGAAAGTGGCACAATCATAGCTCCCTGCAGCTTCTAATTCCTGGGCTCAAGCAAGTCTCTTCCTTCAGCCTTCCATGTAGCTAGATAGGCAAGAGCCGCCATGCCCAGCTAGGTACTATTTAAACAGGTTAACACAGCTGTAAGAAAGTATAGCATAGGCTAGTCTTTAAACGTAAAGACTGGTAAAATATTAATTATTGAAACTGGACAGCAGGTATATGGGAGTCCACTACTGTGCTTTTGCGCACATTAAACATTTCCAAAATGAAAAGTTGAAATAGTATACTAGTAATTCCATCAGCCTGGCTTGGTACCCTCCAAGGAAGAAATAAAAAATAGAAAAGGCTTTGGCTATAAGCAGTATGGGTTTCTATACATAAGTTTTAAACAAAATATAGAAATCTTAAATAAAAGCAATATGTGCTCAATCTATTTCCAAAGAAACAAATATTTTAAAAGTAAGTAGCATTTTACATTTGAACATAAACATTAATACGCATGCTAAGTGACAAGGCTGGCTGGGCGTGATGGGTCACATCTGTAACCCCAGCATTTTAGGAGGCCAAGGCAGGTGGATCACTTGAGGTCAAGAGTTCGAGACCAGCCTGGCCAACATGGTGAAACCCTGTCTCTACTAAAAATATAAAAATTAGCTGGGCTTGGTGGCAGGCGCCTGTAATCCCAGCTACTCAGCAGGCTGAGGCAGGAGAATCACCTGAACCTGGGAGGCAGTGGTTGCAGTGTGCTAAGACTGTCCTCCAGCCTGGGCAATAAGAGTGAAATTCCATCTCAAAAAATAAAAAGTAAAATAAAATAAAATAAAGTGATAAGGCTATTCAAGTACTAATTTATGATGAGTAGCTTTTTTCAAACCATCTGAGAAATTCACATAAAGCCTACAACATAAACTTTCTTGAAAAGTGAAGTTATATTTTTAAATGTTACATAACTAGATACGCAGACAACAAATCCATCTAAATTGCTTCTGTTTTAAAAAACTGATTGAGTTCTAAAACTTCTTACAAAATCCAAAGATGATATAATCAACAAAATGATGCTTACCTTAGACATTCATTAAGAACCTTGGGCTCATCTGGCTGCACATTTTGAAAAGAATCATTTTTCTCAGGTTGTAATATGACATCTTCCTCTTCAAAATCTTTACATGATTGATATTCCATGTGTTGAGGAGTCTTAAAAACAAACACATTTTTCTATGTTTTAGGTTTCACAATGAGGCATAACAGATTTCATTGAAAATGTTGTCCAATTTAAGTATAAAATGGTAAAAAAAATTCAAAATTATAAAATGGTGACTTTAAAATACTTTTAACGTATTTTCTTTAGTTATCTTAGAAAATTTCAAGAGCTACTCCTTTTAGGATATCTCAAAGTCCCATTCCTCTCCTCCCAGTCAAAAAACAAGTTAACTGTCTTGGTTTCATCTGTTAGAAATACCCCTGTGGGGTCTATTTTTCTGAATTATTTTGATTATTATAATTGCATTATAGATCACGTGAAATTTTTTTTTTTGAGACAGAGTCTTGCTCTGTTGCCCAGGCTGGAGTGCAGTGACGCGATCTCGGCTCACTGCAAGCTCCGCCTCCCAGGTTCACGCCATTCTCCTACCTCAGCCTCCTGAGTAGCTGGGACTACAGGTGCACCAGCTGCCACCTGTGCCACCACCACGCCCAGCTAATTTTTTGTATTTTTAGCAGAGACAGGGTTTTACCATGTTAGCCAGGATGGTCTTGATCTCCTGACCTCGTGATCCGCCCGTCTCAGCCTCCCAGAGTGCTGGGATTACAGGCGTGAGCCACTGCGCCAAGCTGGAGTTTTTTAAGACTGGGTCTCACTCTGTCACCCACGCTAGAGTGCAATGGCATAATTACAGATAGCTCACTGGAGGCTTGAACTCCTGGGCTCAACTGATCCTCCTGCCTCAGCCTCCCAAGTAGCTGGAACTATAGAAGCACACCACTAAGCCCAGCTAATTAAAAAAACTGTTTGTAGAAACAGAGTGTCACTATGTTGCCCAGACTGGTTTCAGACACCTGGCCTCAAGCAATCCTCTCACCTCAGCCTCCCAAAATGCTGGGATTACAGGCATAGGTCAACATGCCTGGTCTACAGACCACGGGAATTATAACGTAAGAAATTGAAATCTCAAAATATGCCAACATTTATCTGTATCACAAAGACTATGTAAACCAAAATTCACAGTCTTTGTTCTTGGAATTGTATCTTAATAGGGAGCTTTTAACATTTTATGCCGTTTAAGCCAATGTTAAAACTCACATATGTACTGATCTCTTCAAAAGAGAAGGTTAATTCAAACATCCACTAAGTGATAGTGAAAAGCAAGTCCAAATATGAGGTCAGGTGAAACAGATTATTTATCATGTAAATGCCCAAAATCTAAAATGGCTTTACAACTAGCAAGGCTGTTGGCTATGAGATTTTGACCACAAATTTAATAAATGATGCACACAAATTGTGCAGTACTGTTTTTAAAAGGGGGTAAAGGGGTTGGGCACAGTGGCTCATGCCTGTAATCCTAGCACTTTGGGAGGCTGAGGCGGGTGGATCACCTGAAGTCAGGAGTTTGAGATCAGCCTGGTCAATATGGCAAAACCCTGTCTCTACTAAAAATACAAAAATTAGCCAGGCCTGGTGGTGTGCACCTGTAGTCACACAACTAAAAATACAAAAACATTATAGATCATGGGAATTTTTTTGTTTTTGAGACAGAGTCTTGCTCTGTCACCCAGGCTGGAGTGCAGTGGCACAATCTCAGGTGGCTGAGGTAGGAGAATCACTTGAACCTGGGTGGCAGAGGTTGCAGTGAGCCAAGATCGTGCCACTGCATTCCAGTCTGGGCGACAGAGTGAGACTCTGTCAGAAATAAACATATGTATGTATGTATGTATGTATGCATGTATGTGGGTGAAGGGAAGCTTATATTAAGGCTCACGTACTTCACAAAAATGTGACGAGGAATCAGAGTACTTACATCTCTATCAGCACGGGATTCATTTTCATTCTTTTCTACATTGGCCCCAATTTCTTCCTGTGACATGAGAATTTCTTTTCTTCCAGCAGCTTTACCTACATTTGGCTTTGGCTTTTGCATTCGGCCCCTCACTTTTGCAGGTGTTAAAGTCTTTAGCTGACTCTCTTCCTGCAGACAATTTTTTTCACCCAACCTAGAACCACAAAGAAATAAAATCAATGTTTATTTTGAAGTCACCAATTTCCTTCTCCCTGGCATGAATAAGTAAACCATGTGGAATATGAAATAATTCACAAGTTTTCTGAAAAGACATAATCTTCCCAGACGTGGTGGCTCACACCTGTAATCCCAGCACTTTGGGAGGCCAAGGCGGGGGGGATCATTTGAGGTCAGGAGTTCGAGACCAGCCTGGCCGACATGGTTAAATCTGTCTCTACTAAAAATATAAAAATTAGCCGGGCGTGGTGGTGGGCGCCTGTAACCTCAGCCACTTGGGAGGCTGAGGCAGGAGAATCACTTGAACCTGGGAGGCAGAGGCTACAGTGAGCAGAGACTGCACCACTACTCAACAGAGTGAGACTCCAACTCAAAAAAAAAGGAAAAAGAAAAAAAGATATAATCCTGAAAAGCCCATTTGAAAAAGCACTTTTAAATAGAATTTTATTACAAAATTGGAAAAATCTACATCTGTCAAGCATAAAATACTACTCCTGACTAAGGATACTATAGAATACTGTAGAACTCCAGGGGATTAGTCCCAAAGCATGGTATAAATGGTAACCCCTGGAACAGCCCAGAATCCACCAGTCAGATTCATATTCTATTTTAGATTTCCATTTCAAGTTAAATATTCCCTTTTAAAATCTCTTACTATAAATAAAATTATCCAGGAGCACATATTATAAACATTCAAATGTAATGGCTACCTCAACAGACTTAAAAAATTCATAGAAGCAATATCAAGCAGAGAGAGTATTATTAATGTTTCAAAACCACGTATGGTTGAAAACGAACTTAAAGTATGCCACTTGAAAATTAAATTCAGACCTTATTAAGCAGAAAACAAATTATTACCATCATTCCTAAGAGTTACTTTTTTTTACTATTTCCTGAATACTTACATAGATACAGTTTCAGCTTCTGGATTCTCTCTCTCCGTAGTCTCCATTCTCAAAATGTCCAATGTATTCATCTTATCCTTTTCCAGGTGGTCCTGTGAATTTAATTTGCTACAATTTATCTGCTTACCATAAAAAGTTCAAACTTTGCAATAAATAAATGGAAATTAAAACAACAGAAGTGGCTGGGCACAGTGGCTCAAGCCTGTAATCCTAGCACTTTGGGAGGCCAAGGCAGGCAGACCGCCTGACCTCAGGAGTTTAAGACCAGCCCAGGCAACATGGTGAAACTGTGTCTACTAAAATACAAAAAATTAGCCAGGCGTGGCAGTGTGCGCCTGTAGTCCCAGTTACTTGGGAGGCTAAGGCAGGAGAATTCCTTGAATGCGGGAGGCAGAGGTTGCAGTGAGCTGAGGTCATGCCACTATACTGCAGCCTGGGTGACAGAGTGAGACTCCATCTCAATAAATAAATAAGAACTTCATTTATTGTACTTCTAACTAGATGAGATTTTCTAAAAATCCTAAATGCAGATGAAATTTTTTTTTTTTTTTTTTTTGAGACACGGTCACGCTGTGTCACCCAGGCTAGAGTACAGTGGCATGATGATAGCTCACTGCAGCCTTGACCCCAGAGGCTCAGGTGATCCTCCCATCTCAGCCTCCTGAGTAGCTGGGACTACAGGTGCACACCATGCCCAGCTAATTTTTTCATTTTTTGTACAGACCAGATCTTGCCATGTTGCCCAAGCTTGTTTCAAATTCCTGGGCTCAGATGATTAGCCCACCTCAGCCTCCCAAAGGGCTGGGCTTACAGGTATGAGCCACCACACCTGGTGTACATTTTTTTTTTTTTTAACAAAACTGGAATCACACTAAATATTTCAGAAAAATATTTCTGAAATGTTAATTACCAAAGGATACAAAACTGTATTGAAACCATGATTCAGTTGTGTAAAAGAAAATATGTAACAATATATGTGAAAAGATTGGTTGCATGTAAATAATGAAATTACAAGTATTAGAAGGAATGGTTGGGCATGGTGGCTTATGCCTGTAATCCCAGCACTTTGGGAGGCTGAGGCGGGGGATCACCTGAGGTCAGAAGTTCGAGACCAGCCGGGCTAACATGGTGAAACCTCGTTTCTATTAAAAATACAAAAAAATTAGCCGGGCATGGTGGCACATGCCTGTAATCCCAGCCAGTTGGGAGGCTTAGGCAGGGGAATCACCTGAACCCAGGAGGCGGAGGTTGCTGTAAGCCGAAATCACACCATTGCACTCTAGCTTGGGCAACAAGAGTGAAACTCCACCTCAAAAAAAAAAAAAAAAAAAGAAAAAGAAAAGAAACAAGATTACAACATTTCAAAGAAAAAAAGGTAAAGAAAAAAAATTACAAGTGATTTTTGTTTTAACTTTTACATGAATCTGTATTTTCCAAATTTTCTAGAATTCAATAAACATCAAATTAGAATGATATAACTATACTATAAAGATTATGATAAAAGATATTTCACAAAACAGTAAAAAGCAAACCAACATCTTAAAAAGTGTTTTAGTTAAAAAAAAATTGTAGGCCGGGCGCGGTGGCTCAAGCCTATAACCCCAGCGCTTTGGGAGGCCGAGACGGGCGGATCACGAGGTCAGGAGATCGAGACCATCCTGGCTAACACGGTGAAACCCCATCTCTACTAAAAAAACACAAAAACCTAGCCAGGCGAGGTGGCGGGCGCCTGTAGTCCCAGCTACTCGGGAGGATGAGGCAGGAGAATGGCGTAAACCCGGGAGGCGGAGCTTGTAGTGAGCTGAGATCCGGCCACTGCACTCCAGCCTGGGCGACAGAGCGAGACTCCGTCTCAAAAAAAAAAAAAAAATTGTAACAATATAATTCTGGAAGTTATAAGGAAACAGAAAGATTCACTTAGCAACGTAAATACATTATTTATGACTGTCAGTTTGACAATGCATAACAATTCAGGAGACTCAGACATATCAGAAAAATTTTTAAAGTAATAAACATAACAAATAACAAAAGACAACACATAACAAGAATCATAAAAATATTTAAAACATTATTTGACCCAACAATCCCACCAGTCTGTAGAAATTTACACTTTGTTTCCTTGAGAAAGCCTTACTTACAAAATTGTTTGCTTCTTAAGTATAAGAGTTAAAAAAACAAATAAACAAAAATATAAACAATCTGAACATCCATTAGTAGAAAACTGATTAGGTAAATCAATAACATGTTAACATGATATAGCTATTAAAAAGATCAATTGGACCCAAAAAAGTGTAAATTAATAGTTTCAGAGGAAGAGTTTTTTAAAATTTTTTATTTTTTTGAGAGTTTCGCTCTGTTGCCCAGGCTGGAGTGCAGCGGCGCAATCTTGACTCACTGCAACCTCTTCCCTCCTGGGTTCAGATGGTTCTCTTGCCTCAAACTCCCGAGTAGTTGGGATTACAGGCGTGTGTCACAACACCCAGCTAATTTTTTGTATTTTTAGTAGAGATGGGGTTTCGCCATGTTGGCCAGGCTGGTTTCAAACTCCTGGCCTAAAGTGAGCCACCGGCCTCGGCCTCCCAAAGTGCTGGGATTACAGGTGCGCACCACTGTGGCCAGGTAAAAAAGGTTTTGGCAGGGCGCAGTGGCTCAACATAGTGAAACCTTGTCTCTACTAAAAGTACAAAAATTGGCTGGGCGTAGAGGTGTGCACCTGTAATCTCAGCTACTTGGAAGGCTGAGGCAGGAGAATCGCTTGAACCCAGAAGGCAGAGGTTGCACTGAGCCGAGATCACGCCGTCGCACCCCAGCCTGGGCAACAGGGCAAGACTCCGTCCCAAAAACAAAACAAAGAAAAGAAAAAGGTTTTAAATATTATACACATAATGGTTAAAAATTATAGAAATGTGTGCATACATAGATAAAGTTATTGGCCAGGCATGGTGCCCTCACACCTGTAATCCCAGCATTTTGAGAGGCCAACGCGGATGCATCACTTGAGGTCAGGAATTCAAGACAAGCCTGGCCAACATGACAAAACCTCGTCTCAACTGAAAACACAAAAATTAGCTGGGCGTGGTGGTGCATGCCTGCAATCCCACCTACTTAGGAGGCTGAGGCACGAGAATAGCTTGAACCTGTGAGACAGAGGCTACAATGAGCCAGGATCATGCCATTGCACTCCAGCCTGGGCAACTGAGCGACACCCTATCTCAAAAAAAAAAGAGGGCAGGCATGGTGGCTCATGCCTGTAATCCCAGCACTTTGGGAGGCTGAGGCAGGTGGATCACATCAGGTCAGGAGTCCGAGACCAGCCTGGCCAACATGGTGAAACCATGTCTCCACTAAAAATACAAAAATCAGCCAGGTGTGATGGCACGTGCCTATAATCCCAGCTACTTGGGAGACTGAGGCAGGAGAATTGCTTGACCCTGAGAGGTGGAGGCTGCAGTGAGCCAAGAACGTGCCACTGCACTCCAGCCTAGGCAACAGAGCAAGACTCCATGGCAAAAAAAAAAAAAAAGAAATAAAGAAAGAAAAAGAATAAAGAAATTTATTGACCAGGTGAGCTGGCTCATGCCTATAATCCTAGCACTCTGGAAAGCTGAGGCAGGAGAATCACTTGAGGCCAGGAGTTAGAAACCAGCCTGGTGCACATATACTCCATTCCTAATTTTTGCTAATTTAAAAAAGAAAATCAGGCCGGGCGCGGTAGTTCACGCCTGTAATCCTAGCACTTTGGGAGGCTGAGGCGGGCAGATCACGAGGCCAGGAGATTGAGACCATCCTGGCTAACACACTGAAACCCCGTCTCTACTAAAAATACAAAAAATTAGCCAGGCGTGGTGGTGGGTGCCTATAGTCCCAGGCACTCAGGAGACAGAGGCAGGAGAATGGTGTGAAATCGGGAGATGGAGCTTGCAGTGAGCCGAGATCACGCCATTGCAGTCCAGCCTGGGAGAGAGCGAGACTCTGTCTCAAAAAAAAAAAAATTATCTGGGTTTGGTGGCACACACCTGTATTCCCACCTACTGGGGAGAGTGATGTGGGAGAATTACTTGAGTTCAGGATTTTAAGTCTGTAGAGAGCCGTAATAGTGCCATTGCACTCCTGGACTCTGTTGCCTTGGCAATAGAGCAAGACCCTGTCTCAGAAAAAACAGTTTGTAAAAGACAGAAATGTGACTGCCTATGTGTGGATGAGAACGTTGTGGGCATAATTTAATATATAGCTGGTTTATGAAATATTTTAAATAAAAATTTTATATAAGTAAACAGAAGACAGATTTATCACCACTGAGGATATCTGAAATGATTATATACCAGGTTAAAGAAAATGTGTAAACAGGAGACTAAGATAGGAACAAATCTAATGTTAATGTAAGTTCTTGTATCTGTTTTAATATCAGCAATATTACTTTGTAATTACAAGTCAAAAACTTTTATTCCCAACTATTTAAAGAAAATTTTTATAATTTTAATTTCCATGAAGTCTCTTACCCCATACCTTTTCAACTGAAGTTTTTGAATGTGAATTCTTGCTCTCTGCCTCTGTTTTGCCTTGTGAAAGAACCAATTTCTTCCCAGTCCTTGACAAATTGGGTTTAGGTCTCTGGAAGCGACCTCTCAACATCGGTTTAACATTT
The DNA here is from genome assembly GCF_047675955.1 of Chlorocebus sabaeus. Lineage (NCBI taxonomy): Eukaryota > Metazoa > Chordata > Mammalia > Primates > Cercopithecidae > Chlorocebus > Chlorocebus sabaeus. The sequence goes on from NC_132907.1 coordinate 25,415,557, forward strand.
TCTGTTTGATCAATTTCCCTGAAAAATTAACATTATTTAAATAGCATCAAACATGCAGTCATGTCCAAATGAACTTCTAAAATAACCTACTGAGAACTAGGAAGAACTCCTTTAAGAGCTTACTTAGAACAAGAGTAGCAAAGAAAACTTAAAGAGACTAATTTGTTCTATCTGATATTAAAAATATACTATTCATCAGTAATTAAAACAGTGTGGTACTAATATATGAGTAAACAGATAAATGAAACAAATTTAAAATCCAGAAACCAACTTCAAAATAGACATGATTTTGGCATATATTGAAGGTAGCAACTCATAACAGGGAGGATAAGATGAAATGCAATACAATACAGTGAGGATAAAACTTAAGAAATATTAAGCAAGATTAAGATGATGGGAAGGCCAGGCATGGTGGCTCACACCTATAATCCCAGCACTTTGGGAGGCCGAGGTGGGTGGATCACCTCAGGTCAGGAGTTCGAGACCAGCCTGGCAAACATGGTGAAACCCTGTTTCTACTAAAAATAACAATAATTAGCCATGCATGGCGGCATGTGCCTGTAGTCCCAGCTACTCAGAAGGCTGAGGAAGGTGAATCCCTTGAACCCGGGAGGTGGAGGTTGCAGTGAGCCAAGATGGTGCCACTGCACTCCAGACTGGGTGACAAGAGCAAGACTCCATCTCTGGATGTGGTGGTGAGCACCTATAGTCCCAGTTACTAGGGAGACTAAGGTGAGAGGATCACCTAAGCCTGGGACCAGGTCGAGGTTACAGTGAGCTATGATCACACCACTGCACTCCTGCAACCCTGTCTCAAAAAAAAATCATAAATATTTATGTACGTATGTATTATGTATGTATACACACACACACATTCTGTCAGCAAGCAATTCAATTTTCAGGAACTTACCCTATATACTTGTATATAGGCAAAAAGAGGGGCAAGACTATAAGCACTGTTTAGCAACACAACCTACATAGCAGTCAATAGGGCACTGGTAATACAAACTATGATGCATACATATACAGAACACTATTAAGCTATAAAAAGAACAAAGAGAGTTACTACATAAGAATATGAAGACAGAAGAAAACCACTGCAAAATGTTATATATAGTATCATTAGGTTTATAACAATAGCAAAAAATATAAATTTGTATTAGCTCGAAGGTATTTTTTTAATCTCTGAAAGAATAAATAACATGGATTATTTGTTTGAGTGAAACGGGACAGGGTAAGAGGGAGAGCTCAATTATACCTTTTTATACTTGTTGATGTTTGAACCCTATGAATGTATAGTCTATTTCAAAGACTGACATTTTGATTTTTTAAGAGTTTGATTTCCATTGTGACAGTACTTTACTGAAAAATAAGAATTGATGAAGTGAATAGTTTTTGTTTTTTTTTTTTTTTTTTTGACGGAGTCTCGCTCTGTCGCCCAGGCTGGAGTGCAGTGACGTGATCTCAGCTCACCGAAGGCTCTGCCTCCTGGGTTCACGCCATTCTCCTGCCTCAGCCTTCTGAGTAGCTGGGACTACAGGCACACCGGCTGCCACCTGTGCCACCACCACGCCCGGCTAATATTTTGTATTTTTAGCAGAGACAGGGTTCTCCATGTTAGCCAGGATGGTCTCAATCTCCTGACCTTGTGATCCGCCTGCCTCGGCCTCCCAAAGTGCTGGGATTACAGGTGTAAGCCACTGTGCCCAGCCCATAAACTGAATAGCTTTTAAGCCCATATGAGATGAGGAATTATGAGTGAGATTAAAAGGAAGTATAAAACCTTCAGATATCTCTTCAAAGGGAGATTTTTATGATGCTTTTAATCGTTTCTTGAGACGATATTAATTTAACCAGTATCTGCATACTGGAAGATACACTTCCTTGAAATCACCAATATTAAAATCTATTATTTTGACACCAGGCATAAAAAATAACTCAAACCAAGCAAAAGTAAAATCTCAGGGCAAATATTTAGGCTTCCAAATTGTTTTTGAATTTCATAAGTTACCACCTTCCTAAAATTCATATATTATACAACAAATATGAAAGAGAATCTTTCTGCAATTAAATATAAAAACACCTGATGTTACACTCTGAACAGACTACAGTATAATTACATATTAAATGATTCCCTCAACTATTAATAAACTATGTATTAATAGTCCCCTTGAATCCCTAAATAAAGCAACATTATTATCATTTAAGAACCTTATCAAAATTTTATAAATAAATCCTATCGTATAAAATACTCACAGTGAATTATTTTTTAGGTCAACATTTCTTTCTTCTGTACAACTACCCTCAACATCATTCACCTCACACGATGCTCTAATTCCAACTTCTAATGAAGGCAAATCTGAAGTGCTTGATTCTGAAGACTTAGTTGCTACTGATGCGGTATCTCGTTGATTACTAAAAAAGTGAAAATATATCAGAGAGAAAAGAATTCCTAAAATATATATTTTATAATAATTATTTTTAAAAATTTTAAATACACAAAATCACCATTTTGCAAGATGCTGCTTCAAATTACAGAATAATACAAACTGCTGTATTAGCTTTTCTATGATCCATCTTGCATCATGTTACAAAAACTGTACCTCCAGAGAAAGCAGCAGCCACAAATTTACACGTTTAGGAACATGCTCAAGAAATTTCAAAATGAAGGCCAGACAAAGTGGCTCACGCCTGTAATCCCAGCACTTTGGGAGGCCTGGGTGGGTCGATCAGTTGAGGATAGGAGTTTGAGACCATCTTGGCCAACATGGTTAAACTCCATCTCTAATAAAAATACAAAAACTAGCTGGGCATGGTGGTGCAGGCCTATAATCCACCTACTTAGGAGGCTGAGGCAAAAGAATCACTTGAACCCGGGAGGTGATCACACCACTGCAATCCAGCCTGGGTGACAGAGCCAAGCTCTGTCTCAAAAAAAAAAAAAAAAAAAGGCTTCAAAATGAGAAATTATTAAATGTGGTTCACAAATCAAACATGCGTAAAATAATAGTAACATTTAGGAATTAGCTTTCATTAAAATTTATATAGGCAATCCTTGCTATGCAGGGTACTGTGTAACCAAAAGTCATATAAAGCAAAGACACAGCTCCAATAAGCTCAAGTTGCAGTTAACACAGTCCTATGCAAAGTGAGAACTACTATATTAAAAAATATTTCAATTATCAGCCAGGTGTTAAAGAACGTGCCTGTAGTCCCAGCTACTCAGAAGGCTGAGGTGAGAGGACCGCTTAAGCCCAGGAAGTCGAGGCAGCAGTGAGCTGAGATTGCACCACTGCACTCCAGCCTGGGCGACAGAGCAAGACTCGGTCACAAAATAAATTTCAACTAACAATAATATAACTGAGAGTCATGCACTGACCATTTCAACACATATTCACATTTAGCCATACCTTTTTTTTTTTTCTTTTTTCTCGCTCATTTTTTCTACTAGGTGTTCATCGTTTCCTGACTTATCAGCAAGAGTTCTCTATATATTTTTATTGTCTAAATATTACACATAAAATCTCCCGATCAGTAACTTGCCTTTTATTTTCTTTATGGAGGATTTGTTAACAGAACTATTTAATTTTACTACCATCAAACTTACCAATCTTATCTTTTAAAGTCTGTGTTTTCTACGTTTTAATAGAAATGTCTTACCTCAGGCCTTGACATTACAAAGATATTTTTCTACATTTCTTCTAAAAGTTGTAAAGATTTGTTTTATACATGTAGTCTTCAATCCATCAGGAAGTTAGCGGATATGGTAACACGAGGATTAAATATTATGGTTTTCAAATCTGAGCTCAATCTGATGAATAGTTAGTTCAATCTTTGCCCGCTAATTTCTAAAGCTACCTCTGCCATATGACAGATTCCTAAATGTCTCTTCCTAAACTCTATATTCAGTTCCGCTGAGTCAATTCATCTAACCCTGTACCAATACCATGCTGCTTTAGTTACTGTAGCTTGAAAATTAGTCTAGGACAGTCCCTCTCCAAAGCTGGCGTTTTTTAAACCTGTCTTTACCATTCTTGAGCCTTTACTCTTGTGTACACGACAATTTTAGAATCAACTCTTTGTTTTCCAAAACCAACTGGGACTTTAACGATCATTACAAGGTTGTTTTCCCCTAAAGTAGAAAAAGTTAGGGCCACAGTGGCTCATGCTGAAGTGCGAGGATTGCTTGAGCCCAGGAGTTTGAGACCAGCCTGGAAAACATCTCCACTAAAAAATGTTTTTAAAATTAGCCAGGCATGGTGTCCCATGACTGTAGTCCCAGCTACTCCAGAGGCTGAGGTGACAGAATCATTTGAGCCCAAGAGTTCAAGGTTGTGGTGAGCTATGATCATGCTACTACACTCTAGCCGGAGCAACAGAGTAAGACCCTGTCACAATTTTTTAAAATCATTTTAAAAATTAGAAAAAGTCATGAGTAGTTTTGTGTAGTTTACGAAACTAGGTGTATCTCTGAAGTCACACTTTAGATATCTGTCACCTAGGAACAAACAACTATGAGAAATAGCATGATTCCACTTATGTGAAATATCTAGATTAGACACAGAAACAGAAAGTTGTCTACAACCTTACCACTCTTAATGGGCCTAATTTGGTCTCAAACTAAGCAAGTCTGGTCCTGATTAGTACATGGATGGGAAACAGAAAGCAGATTAGAGATTATCAGTGGTTGCAGCCAGGGGAGAATGAGGAATTACTGCATAATGGGTGCAGGTTTTCTGTTTGCAGTGATAAAACAGCTTTAGAAATAGTGCTGATGGCTGCACAACAATGTAAATGTAATTAATGCTACTAAATTGTATGCTTAAAAACAGTAAACAGCTTTAAGTTTGTTTTTGGCAATAGTTTCTTAGATATGACACCAAAAGTACAGGCAACAAAAGCAAAATTAGACAAATGGGACAACATTGAACTAAAAAGCTTCTGTACACCAAAGGAAAGAGCAGAGTGAAAAGGCAATCTATGGAATGGGAGAAAATGTGTAAATCATATTTCTGATAAGGGGCTAAAATCCAAACTACATAAATAATTCTCAAAACTCAACAGCAAAAAAGAAAATAACCTAATTAAAAACTCGGGCACAGGACCTGAACAGACATGTTTCCAAAGAAGATACACAAATGGCTAACAGCTACGAAAGATGTTCAACTCAATAATTATCCGGGAAATGCAAATCAAAACAACCATAAGAAACCACCTTCTACCTGTTCAGAAGGACATTATTAATAAAATGAAAGATAACAAGTATTGAAGAAGATGTGAAAAAAACTGGAACCCTTGTACATTGTTGGTGGTTATGTAAAATGGTGCACCCGCTATTGGAAACAGTATGAAGGGTCCTCAAAAAATTAAAAGTAGAACTACCACATGATCTAGCAACCCTACTTCCAGGTATTCATCCACAAGAACTGAAATCAGGACCTCAAAGAGATATCTGCACTCCCATGTTCAGTGACGATAACAGACAAAAACAACCTAAATGTCCATCAACCAATGAATGGATGAAGAAAATGTGGCCTATACATGTACTGTAATATTATTCGGGCATAAAAAAGGCAATCTTCTTATATGCTACAATATGGATGAAAGTTGAGGACATTACATTAAGTGAAATAAGCCAGTCACAGAAGGAAAACTACTGCATGAGGCTGGGCGCTGTGACTCACACCTGTAATCCCAGTACTTTGGGAGGCCAGGGCAGGTGGATCACCTGAGCTCAGTTCAAGACCAGCCTGAGCAAAATGGTGAAACTCCATCTCTAACAAAAATACAAGAAATTAGCCAGGTGTAGTGGTACATGCCTGTGGTCCCAGCTTCTTGGGAGGCTGAGATAGAAGGATTGCTTGAGCCTGGGAGGTGGAAGTTGCAGGGAGCTGAGATCGTGCCACTGCACTCCAGCCTGGGTGACAGAAACCGACCCCATCTCAAAAACAAAACAAAACAAACAAAACAAAAAAGAAAAAGAAAGAATCATGATTGCCAAGGGCTGGGAGGCGGAGGAAATGGGAGTTGCTGTTCAACAGGTACAGAGGTACAGTTATGCAAGGTAAAAAAAAATTCCAGAGATCGGCAATACAACACTGTGCTTATAGTTAACAATACTGTATAGTACATATAAAAAAATCTGTTAAGAGGGTAAATCTCATGTTTTTATATTACAAATTAAGATTTTAAAACACACACACACACAGAGCAGGACACATCATATTCAAACTAATGAAAACCAAAGACAAAGAAAATCATTATAGAAAATGATAAACCCATGTAAACACCAACCAAAAGAAAGCTACAATGGCAAAGTAAACTTATCAGAAAAAAAGAGCAATACCAGAAGGATAGTACACAATGATAAAGGGAATTTCACCAAAAAGACAAAACAATCCTAGATATGTACACACCTAATAACAGAGCTTCAAAATATATGGAGCAAAAACAAATAGAACTGAAAAAAAGAAACAGGCAAATCCACAATTACAGATGGAGACTTCGACACTCCTTTCTCAGTAATCAACAGATGTGGGTAAAACCAGAAAACACACAGAAAATACCTTAATGAAAGGATGGGGTCAGTTCTTTTCTCAACTTTTTCACTGGAGGCAAAACCCACAATGCCATCTACGTTTTGTGTGCAGGAAAGCATCTGCTCCTTACTGCATTCACCTTCCTTTACCTCGGGCCTTATAGCCTGACATTTATCTACAAATACAAAATGCATGTTATTCTAAAAAATGACAGCAAAAACATATTTTTTAAAGCACAAAGGAATTTACCTATAACACTGTCTTTTCCTACAAAACCTTAATTCATTCAACATTCAAATTCCTATTTGCAAGGCACACATCTTATTTTTAGACCACAATAAAAACTTAACATAGATGAGGATCAGCCCAAGCTTCTTGGACAGTTTATAGCATCTTTCTTTTATCTTAAATTCTAAGTATTTAAAGTGGCTTATTTTATATGTCAAGTAAGGAAACTAAAAGTTGACTTAACTATTCTTTTGCTCCTTCAGAAGTATACCAATTAGTAACAAAGTAATAGCTATCGTTTATTAAGTACTTATTAAGTGGCTGGAACTCTTAAGTCCATCAAATGCATTATCTCATTTAATACTTGAAACAAACCTGTTAAAAGACATTAATATTAACCTCATAGAGAACCCCCTGAGTTCAGAGATCTTAAGTAACTTGTCCAAAGCAATACTTAAGCAAGTAAAAAAGCTGGAATTTAAAGCAAGGTCTGTTTGATTTCTAAAATCTGGTTGTGAATCATTAAGCTGTTCTGCATTATACGTAATGACTCTAACGATAAGCCAAAAAAGAGCATAATATTGTGATGCCTACAAAGCATGCTATGTTAGCTACTAGGACTCTTATATTAAAATCAGATTGGTAAATCTGAACTACAGAAAACATAAATTTTATAGAAAGGTTGTTCTGGTCTGCTCCTACCTTTTCCTTGGTTATCGGCTTTAAATAATGTACATATGAATTCTTAAGGAAAGGGACCAAGACTCCCCCTCAAACTCTTAGCCCTCATCCCAAGCAACTCTTAAGTGGCAATATGTTTGCTTTCAAAGAGTAAAAAAGAAAAATGGAAGAAACACATATTCCTCTAGTTCTTTCATAGGAATTAACCCCTTGTGGGTTCACAGAGGTGCTCTGTAGAGGTACAACATGAAAACCTGTGCTTTATTAACAGACATAAGCAACACACTTCAAACTATATATACATGTGATTTCTAATCATAGTTAATGAGAATGCACAGGAGTTGACACAACTTAGAAACAAACTTTAGAGAACAATCTCCCCACTTTAATTTGTTTAATTTTCTTTTTACAACAAACTTTTTTCTTTAATTAAAAATAAACAGAGTTAGCACAGTACCATGAGTACAGAACCAATTAATAAGCACCATTAATTGCTATCTAGACAGAAAATTAAGTTACATACCATATTGCTGTACATGTCTTCTCAAGTAATATAGAGGCTTTTTAAATATGTAAGAAACTTACTCTTGTGTTTTTCTCCTTTAGAAGGACCCGCCTGAACAGTGGCATTTTCTAAAAGATTGTTTACTTCCAGTTCATTAGCTCCATCTTGCTTCTTCCTTCTTCTTTTCTTTTGATTTAGGTCTACTTCTTGTGCAACCTGTTCTGCATCCTTCCCTGATAAGGTCAGAGACTCTTCGTCAACTGTCTGAGCATCCTTCTGAGATCTTTCTGTGTCTGAAATTCTAGAACTCATAGACTCATCTGGATCATCATTCACTCTTTCACAGGCAATTTTTTTGACTGAAAACAAGAGAAACGACTATAAATATGCAAACAACCTAAAGAAAAATTTGTGAAGGTGGAAAAGAGACTCAAAGATGTCCTCTGTAGTATTTATTTGCAAGAACAAAAAGCCTAAAGACAACCTAAAATGTCCAATGGGAAATGACTAAATAATATATAAAAATCCATGGAGCCAATAATAGTAATGAGGTAAGTTTATATGCAGTCACGTGAAAATTTCAAAGGATACTGTTGCATTAAAAAAATCAAGCAGAACAAGATACACATAAAATCTTTTTTTTTTTAATCTCATTTTTATTAAACAAAAACAATTACATATAGAGATGCTCCTTGACTTATACTGGGTTTCATCCCAATAAACCCCATCATAAGTTGAGTATACTGTAAATTGAAAATGCATTTAATACAGGCCGGGTGCGATGGCTCACACCTGTAATCCCAGTACTTTGGAAGGCTGAGGCGAGCAGATCATCTGAGGTCAGAAGTTCGAGACCAACCTGGCCAACATGGTGAAACTCCATCTCTACTAAAAATACAGAAATTAGCTGGACGTGGTGGCAGGCACCTGTAATCCCAGCTGCTCAGGAGGCTGAGGCAGGAGAATCACTTGAACATGGGAGGCAGAAGTTGCAGTGAGCCAAGATCGCATCACTGCACTCCAGCCTGGGCGATAACAGCAAAACTCTGGGCTGGGCATGGTGGCTCATGCCTGTAATCCCAACACTTTGGGAGGCTGACGCAGGTGGATCACTTGAGGTCAGGAGTTCAAGACCAGCCTGGCCAACATGGTGAAACTCCATCCCTACTAAAAATAGAAAAATTAGCTGGGTATGGTGGCACATGCCTGTAATCCCAGCTACTTGGGAGGCTGAGGCAGGAGAATCGCTTGAATTGGAGAGGTGGAGGCTGCAGTGAGCTGAGATGGTGACAAGGCACTCCAGCCTGGGCAACAAGAGCAAAACTCCATCTCAAAAAAAAAGTTCTGGTTGGGCGTGGTGGCTCACACCTGCAATCCCAGTACTTTGGGAGGCCAAGGTGGGCAGATCATTTGAGGTCAGGAGTTTAAGACCAGTTTGGCCAATATGGTAAAACCCCATCTCTACAAAAAATTACAAAAATTAGCCAGGCATGGTGGCATGTGCCTGTAATCCCAGCAATTCAGGAGGCTGAGGCTGAGGTGAAAGAACTATTTGAACTCGAGCAGTGAATAATTCAGTGAGCCAAGATCGGGCCACTGCATTCCAGCCTGGGCAACAAAGTGAGACCCTGTCTCAAAAAAAAAGTTCTTACATTAAATAAGATACAGTGAGTTACTCATGTTATCACCTGTAACATGATAATCACAAGAAGATATATATTTTAATCTTCTAGGATTATGTACAAGTAAAAAAAAAAAAAAATTACTGAGAATAAAGGTATTTTGCAGTTATCAATACTACTTTTTAAAAGATATGCTCCAGAAGAAGAAATTCTAGCCCAGCTTTGAACAGAAAAGAGTTAATTTAGCAGGCTTGACTGCTATCCTTTGAAAATCCTCCTTACAAGGTTGGCCCTCAGGTCATGTCTCAGAATTTGGTTCTGGGAACGGTTCCTACCACCCTAACTGATAAGAGTGGTTCACTGTGCCTTAGCTGTATAATGTGGTTTATGCTGAACTGCTTTCCTTTTGAATATCTGAAATTTTGGTATGTTCCAGGCAAAGGATGCTGAATCCTTAGTCTTCTTGGTGAATACTCAAACCCCGGTGGTGGTCGTGGGGACCCCCAACACAGGCTCTCACAATGCTAGGTTTCAGTTCTGCCTCTGCCACTACTCACACTGTGAGTCCTTAGGAAAAAGTGTCTTACGATCGCTGGGGCTGTTTCTTGGTGATTAAAACCAGTACAAAAGGGGCTAAAACGTAAACTAGCTAACATATAAGGTTCCCTATAGTTCCAAGCATCTTCTTTATGTGATTACAGCTAAACATTGTCCTCATAGATCAGAGTTCAAATAGTTAAGAAAACATAAGCCTAAAAATAAAAATACCTACATATATACAACGTCTTTCTACCTTTTACAAGTCAACATTAGCCTTCAGAAATGTTATGCTCAACCAATACAGTCTAGTCACAACCCCAAAAGATTAGAGTTCCATGTTTTTAATACTAGAATTTTATACCAGATTTGTTTTACAGAGGAAAATGATAATAAATAACCAAACATGAAATACGACACTCCAAATTCTGATGCTCTTTGACTGGCTACAACTATCCTCTATGCTAGAAAGATATCAGATAACCCAATCATGCCAGTTAAAAATTTTAAAAGAAAGCTATTGTTTTGGACCAGATAACTAATTGATTGAAAAAAGATATACTCCCTCCAACTAGATGCGTTGATGATCTTAACCACCTGAGCTATACACAAACTCTCAAAGGCCTGAGGGACAACATTACGAGTTTATTACTACTAAGTAAACTAGCACACTTTCCTTTAAAATCAATACCTTTTACATTTTTCCGTGGTTTGGTGGATTTCTTCTCCTTTAAACTGTGATTTTTAACAGATTTTTGTTTTCTTTTCTCTTCTTCAGCAAGAACTTTCTGAAGCAAATGAGCAAAAAAATCGAAGTCAAAAGGGCGTTTTTCCTCTGTTTAAAAAAAAGGAAAAGAACTTTCAAGTTTTTATTTTTCAAAACTACTTCTAGCTTTTCAAGTATCATAACATCAAAAGCAAATGGGTTTGTCTATCAGCAGGAGAACAGATAAACAAGTACACAACAGAACACCACTCAGCAATAAAATAGCTTTGTCTTAGCAGAGAAATAGGTAAATTCACATCAGAACACCACTCAGCAACAAAAGGAATAAACTAGTTTATTACAAATAATAATTTGTTTACTACAAATTTGTAATAATTTGTTTATTACAAATAAACTAGTTTTAAACAAAAGGAACTACTGCTACATGCAATAATCTGAGGCAATCTCAAAAACATACTGAGTGGAAGAAAACAGATACTAGGGTACATACTGTATGATACCATGTATAAGATATTCTAGAACACACTAAGCTATCTATGGTGATTAAAATGAAAATAGTGGTTGCCATGGGCCAGGAAGACAGCATTTGATTGTCCAGAAAGGGACATAACAGGCCTTGTGAAGTGATGAAAACATTTCCTCTATTGTTTGGGATAGTGGTTACCCAGGCATATTCTTTGTCAAAACTCGAACTATACTTTGAACTATGTGTAAATATAAATCAATTTTTTTATGGGCTGAGAAGTCCTTGAAATGCCTATTCACCACCATATGCCCTACCTTTATCACAACCATTTCACCATTTACTCTTATAAGAATCAACAAAGTGGGAAGTAAACGAATTTAATCAGGAACATGCCCACTAAATACCTATCAATAGCATTATATCTGAAAGTAATCAGTGAACACTCCAAGAATGAATCCAGGCCAGGAGGCAAATCCTTTCTTGAACTTTACATCTAATCTTACAGTAAATGTAGAGAAAATGGTGCTCTATGCACATAAGCCGAAGACTGGTTTGATTACAAGATAGCCTCAGAAAAGAAGGTATATACTAAAATACAAAGAATTTCAGGAAACTAAACCCAAATCTGGGATTCCTAAAGGCCCTATTTCACTGTTGACCCAGACTTAATTTGTTCTGACTCTCCACAATGATTCTGAAAGACATAGACTCAAAGAATCATAAAGGATCTCCACATGGTTCTCAGAGAAATTCAAAACGTAAGTTCTCTTAAAAAATCTATATAGGTTTTAACTAAAAAAAAAAAAAAAAAAAAAAATCCAACAGAAAGCCCCCAAATCAATGAGTTGTTTTTAGTTTTGAGATAGGATCTTGCTCTGTTGCCCAGGCTGGCCTCGAAATCTTGGGCTGAAAGGATCCTCCTGCCTCAGCGACCGCTGAGAATAGCTGGGACTACAGGCATACAACACTGTATCGTGTTTAAGATCAATAAATTTTAACGATATCTACTATAATGGTCTATAAAAGGCTTCACACTCTAAATAGACTGTTTATAGATTTATGAATTATTTTCTGACTATAATGTGTTAAACTTAATGAAAAGTTTCAGGACCACTTCTCTAACACGGAATGGGCCGAGGAACACAATATTCCAGATCTTCTAAGAACCATTCCGCAAAGCAGTTTCCCTAAAGACCCGATAAAACACTGGGCATAGGATCTACCCACCTACCTTACTGTCTACTCATAAAATACATGTACATGCTGCATAATGTAAGTACTCTCTACATTTGGATTTTTTTTTTCTAAAATTAGCACTATGGCTAATCTTATGACTAAATGGACATTGAATATATTCATTAATAATAAAATACTGATAATTATAAATCCACAAAAAATATATTCCTGTCCACCGGTGTGGTGAAAAAGAAAAAGACCTATCTTCCAATAAAAAATTACAAGAACTATTTTAAACAGTAAATTTATTTTTCTTTACAGATCCTTAGATGTCTTTCTCTAGACTTAAAGAAAAATGTTAATTTTAATGAGGATTTTAGTTAGAAATTGAAAGATACATATCATTCCTTCAGACGAGATCTAAATTCAAATGCTAGTATATCTCTTCAGACAGAACTTCCCCCCAATGATCATTAGGAAAAAAGAGATCTAAACAGCCACCCTCTCTTTTATCTTCTTTTTGGAAATGAATCACTACCTAAAATTATGCTTATCTACTATCTTTCTTCCCCCGTCCAATTAGACTTAGGGCTCTAAATGCAGGATTCTCATCTGCCATATATCTTCCACCATTACATACTCAATACCTAGAACAATGACTACCATAGAGTAGGTGGTCAGTGTTATAGACTGAATGACTGATTAGTCATTCAGAACTAGAAAGAACCATCTATATAACTAATAGTACTGTCTTCCAGAAACAATTATCTCCTCCAATACAGTTCCTTCAGAATAAATAACACTTAGAAGTGGTAGCATCAATCCCTCCATAACTTCTTGGACTTAGAACTGTTTACCTGCACCTAGATATTCTGGATAATCTCCTGCCTATATATTTGTAGCAAGTACCAGACCCATACTGCTAAACAGAAAAATTTCAGACTTCTTCCTCTTATGCCAATACAGGAACAAAACAAATCTAAAACACACTGGAGCCAAAGACAAAAGACTGGTCATTTTTTAGGCTCTCCAAGCAATACTTTGTAAAAGAGGTCTTAATACTTACGGAATGCTTTGTCTATTCTCCATCCATTTGTTTTCTCTTCACGTTTAAATTTATTCTGTTAACAACAACAAAAAACCCTATGGTAATTTTCTCCCATAAAACAAGCTTTTTTTCCTTAAATGCAGTAAGCATTAAAATGAAACTCTTAGGAATAACATACTGTTCTCTACTTAATATGTCTTTGCCAATAGGCAAGTTACTTAAATCTTTGGCTTTTTAAAAATAAGGATGAAAGATTTTTACTGAGCTTCTTGATTCTCATTACCAGTAGCATCAATCAGCAATGAAAGCTGGATTTACAAAGGACAGAAAAACATAAAGTCAACATACACGGAAGCAGATCAAACCTATGATTAAGGTAACTGGTATTAACTTTTAAAAAATTAAGTATTCGTATCAGGTTAAACCTCTGACATCATCGTTCTAATATATTTCAAGTGGCATGGAGAGAAGACTATAGAGAAACAAGTGAAATTTTGAAGCAGGCCAAGTTTATCTTGACAACCTTCTATATATTAAGGCACATTTCATCACGTTTTTCTCAGCCCCCAAAATCCCTGTCCTCAGTTTACTACCAGATTACTTCCATTAAGAGGGAGATGTTTAAGGCTTAAGGCTCAATCCATCCTAAGGTCATTAGGAAGACTGAGGGCAAAAGTTTGTGTCTGAAGATGTCTGATCATACACACATCGTAGGAGAGGAAACAGTGAGCCAATGTTTCCCATCTATACGTCAATGATCTACAAGTTTTTACTAAAAGCAAAAAAATAAAGCTTCAAAAAAAAAAAAAGAGAGAATATCACATAAAACAAAGGAAGTACTTCATGCTCCCTTCCTCCCTTCAAAAGAACTTAACCACTAATATGACTTGTAAAGCAATCACTTTCTTGTATTTCCTTATTGCTTATGACCCAAGTGTGTACTCTTAGATGCTATAGTTTAGCCTTACCCACAGTTTTAAAACCTGATATGACATTAACATCTTTTAATGTACAGGTTGCCCTTCTTTCCCATTCTTTTCTTTATTTTTCTTCACAAAACTTATTACCAATACAGAAGTTTTCAAAGATAATCTTATTTCTACCTTAAAAGATCATACTGTTATTTAAACATTTCCTCAAAAGTTAACAAATGTTACCTCCACAAAAAGTGACTGGCTATAAACATTAAATTAAATGTCCTAAAAGAAACATCAATAGGTTTCAGGCATTTAATTCTAAAACAGTGCTACCTCATATTTTACTTAATTGGTAATATAATTCAAAACAATTTAAAACTTTCTCGAAGAATGTATTGAAACTAGTTATTGATTTCATAGGTAAGAACCAGTAACAGGTCAAATTCCATGATCACAAAACAAATCCCATAATTTCCACTACTGGCCCTGACAAAGTAACTCATTATGGATAATATCCAACTCCACCACGAATGACTTTTAACACTGACAAAATATATACATCAATTATTTTCAAGCAAAGGACAATAGAGCAAGACTACAATCATGGAGAGAAGAAAAACAGACAAGATGTGCCTATGTTTACCTTGGCTCTCTGCCTGGGCTCAATTTTCCAACCAAGGAAAGGGAGGTGAAGGCCAAACAGGGTACAGCAATCCCACTAAGGCTGCAGAAGTAGGGAATCTTTAGGAGCATAGTTCTAAAAAGGAACTGTGTAGAGGGGCACCTCACAAGCCTGGGTGGAAGTACTCCATGGTACCTTGGCCTAAGTATGGGTTGCATATGTCCAGAATATAAGGCCTAAAAGAGAACAGCTGCTAAAGGGATGAGGGCAGAAGGAAGACGCTAAAAGTCACAAAACACCATACAACAATAGAGTTCAGGTGCATCTTAATGGAAAGACCTCACTAACACCCAAATACATTCACCTCAGACACCAGAAAGGTCATCATTAGAGATACAGACGATACCCTAGAGTAGCCTTTCTCTACCAGGGATGTAGCATGAGAATTAAGTACTAATGCATTAAAGCAGCTACTGTATGCAATGCATTCCCTTCTCTCATTTATCTATTTACAGTATAGTATTAGTATAACCATACTTAGAGAACTTGGAAAATAATAACTCATGCCTACCATGAGACTGTTCTGGAAAAAGAAGAAAATAATATAATAGTAACTCAAATTATTTTCTGTAAATCAGATGAGAAATCCCATTGGAGAAAGGATGTCCTAGATTAAAGACCAGTCTAGATCTGCCTCAACAAAGCTTTAAGCCAAGCCTTAACAGGAACAAAGAGGTCGGCAGTAAATTAACGACTTTCCAGAACAAAAGTCAACACTATTTTTTATTTTGTTTTGTTTATTGAAACAGTCTTGCTGTCTTCCAGACTGGAGTGCAGTGGTGTGATCACAGCTCACTGCAGCCTTGACCTCCCAAGCTCAAGCAATCCTCTTGCCTCAGCCTTCTGAATTGCGTGTGCCACCACGCCTGGCGTTTTTGTTTTGTTTTGTTTTGTTTTTGTAGAGATGGAATCTTGCCATGTTGCTCAGTCTGGTTTTGAACTTCTGGGCTCAAGCAATCCTCTCGTCTCAGCCTCCCAAAGTACTGGGATGAGAGGTGTGAACCACTGCACCTGGCCCCAATGCTCTTTAAAACAAAAGAAAAAACAGAATCCAGACACTATACAACACATCGTTCATAATGTCTGGTATGCAATTTCCTTTTTTTTTTTTTTTGAGACAGAGTCTTGCTCTGTCTCCCAGGCCGGAGTGCAGTGGCGCGATCTCAGCGCACTACAACCTCCACCTCCCGGGTTCACGCCATTCTCCTGCCTCAGCCTCCCGAGTAGCTGGGACTACAGGCGCATGCCACCACACCCAGCTAATTTCTTATATTTTTAGTAGGGATGGGGTTTCCGTGTTAGCCAGGATGGTCTCAATCTGCTGACCTCGTGATCCGACTGCCTTGGCCTCCCAAAGTGCTGGCATTACAGGCATGAGCAACCGTGCCCGGCCTAGTATGCAATTTCAAAAAAAAAAACTCATGGCTGGCCGGGCATGGTGGTTCACTCCTTATAATCCTGGCACTTTGGGAGGCTGAGGTCACTTGAGGTCAGGAGGTCAAGGATCACTTGAGGTCAGAAGTTCGAGACCAGCCTAGCCAACATGGTGGAACCACATCTCTGCTAAAAATACAAAAATTAGTCAGGCATGGTGGTGTGCACCTGTAATCCCAACTTGGGAGGCTGAGGCAGAAGAATCACCTGAACCCAGCAGGCAGACGTTACAGTGAGCTGAGATCGTGCTACTGAACTCCAGCCTGGGCAACAGAGCGAGATTCCATTTCAAAAAAAAAAAAAAATGGTGGGGTACGATGGCTCACGCCTATAATCCCAGCACTTTAGGAGGCCAAGGTAGGTGGATCACTTGAGGTCAGGAGTTCGAGACCAGCCTGGCCAAAATGATGAAACCCCATCTCTACTAAAAATATAAAAATTAAGCTGGGCACAGTGGCTCACACCTGTAATCCCAGCACTTTGGGAGGCCAAGGAAGGTGGATCACAAGGTCAAGAGATTGAGACCATCCTGGCCAATATGGTAAAACCCTGTCTCTACTAAAAATACAAAAAAAAAAAAAAAATTAGCTGGGCATGGTGGCACGTGCCTGTAGTCCCAGCTACTCAGGAGGCTGAGGCAGGAGAATCACCTGAACCCAGGACACAGGTTGCAGTGAGTTGAGATAGCGCCACTGCACTCCAGCCTGACGACAGAGTGAGACTCTGTTTCCAAAAAAAAAAAAAAAAAAATAGCCAGTCATAGTGGTGCACACCTGTAGTCCCAGCTACTCAGGAGGCTCAGGCAGGAGAATCGCTTGAACCTGGGTGGCGGAGGATGCAGTGAGCCATGATCATGCCACCGTACTCCAGACTGGGCGACACCGCGAGACTCTGTCTCAAACAAAAACAAACAAACAAACCAACCCATGACAGAGACCAAAAAATTAATTGTTTGTTAAAACCCACATGACATGAGAAAAGATAGGAAAATGTGATAGTCAGGAAAAGAAAAAGTCACAAGAGAATGATCCCATTCCCTGGCAAGCAGACTCAGAAAAAAAAGAAAAAAATTAACAGATCTCAATGTGATCTAGATATTAGAATGAACAGACAAAAAAGTTAAAGGATCCATTAATTGTACAGATGTTTGAGGATTTAGAGGAAAGTATAGTGAAGAGATGGGGAAATCTCAGCAGAGGAATAGAAACTATAAAAAATAACCAGGAGGCAGCCAGGCGTGGTGGCTCACACCTGTAATTTCAGCACTTTGGGAGGCCGAGGCAGGTGGATCACAAGGTCAGGAGATCAAGATCATCCTGGCTAACACGGTGAAACCCCATCTCCATTAAAAAAAAAAATAAAATTAGCCAGGCGTGGTGGTGGGCACCTGTAGTCCCAGCTACTCAGGAGGTTGAGGCAGGAGAATGGTGTAAACCCAGGAGGCAGAGCTCGCAGTGAGCTGAGATCACGCCACTGCACTCTAGCCTGGGCGACAGAGCGAGACTCCATCTCAAAAAATAAAATAAAATAAAATAAAACAAAACAAAACAAAACCAGGTGGAAATTACAGAAATAAGAAATACAATATCAGAAACAAAATATTCACTAAATGGGCTTAACAGCAGACTGAAGATAAAAGACAGGGTCAGTGAACTTGATGCTACGACAATAGAAACTATCAACACTGAAATGAAGGAAAAAAGATTGGAAAAAGGTGGTCAGAGCTTTGGTAACCTATAGAATGTCACCTGGGGTAAACTATGTTAGTGGAGTTCCAGAACGAGAGAATTAAACAGAGAAACTATTAAAAGAAGTAATTTAAAATTTCCCAAATACAGGGAAAGATGCAAGAGGCTCAGCAAACTCAAAACTAAAGCTAGGCATATCATCATCATACAGCTGAATACTTAAAAAAAAAAAAAAAAAAGAAAGAAATCCTGAAAACAGCCAGAGAAATACAATTAATCATATACAGGGGCAAGAATGATATGATTACTGTCAACTTTTCATCAGAAACACTGAAAGCCAGGAGACAACAGAATGACATCTTGAAAAGACCAAAAAAAAAAAAAAAAAACTGTCAAACCAGCAAAATATATCATTCAAAAAAAAAGGTTGAAATAAAAACATTCAGACAGATGAAAGCTCAGAAAATTTTTCAACAATAGACCTGTCATTCAGACCTACAGGAAGAAATGAAAACATCAAAAATGACAAATATATAGTTAAATGTTAAAAACTAGTTTTTCTACTCAATTTCCTTAAAAGACAAAAGACTCATATATATCTATATACAGAGAAGGAAAACTGCTTTTTTGTTTGTTTGTTTTTGTTTTTGAGACAGAGTTTCTCTCTTGTTACCCAGGCTGGAGTCCAATAGCATGATTTCAGCCATCGCAACTTCCACCTCCAAGGTTCAACCAATTCTCCTGCCTCAGCCTCCCGAGTAGCTGGGATTACAGGCATGTGCCACCACGCCTGGCTAATTTTGTATTTTCAGTAGAGACAGGGTTTCTCCACATTGGTCAGCCTGGTCTCGAACTCCCAACCTCAGGTGATCTGCCTGCCTCAGCCTCCCAAAGTGCTGGGATTACAGGCATGAGCCACCGCACCCAAGCTATTTGTTTTTGTTTTTAAGGCTAGTCAAGTAAAGCAGTGGAAGTAGAGTAGGGTAAAAGAAATTTATCTGGGCCAGGTATGGTGGCTCAGCCTGCAATCCCTGCACTCTGGGAGGCCAAGGCAGCAGACTGCTTGAGCCCAGGAGTTTGAGACCAGCCCGGGCAACATAGCAAAACCCCATCTCTACAAAAAAAATACAAAAATTGGGTGGGCATAGTGACACGTGCCTGTACTTGGGCACTTGGGATGCTGAGATGGAAGGATCACTTGAGCTCAGGAGGTTGAAGCTGCAGGTAGCCACAATCATGCCACTGCACTCCAGCCTGGCCAACAAGAGAGTGAGACCCTGTATCAAAAAAAAAAAAAAAAAAAAAAAAAACCTGAAAAGAAGTTGTTTGTCTGAACATGGGTCAGTTGGTTTTTTAAAAATTTTAATATTAAAAAAGAAACAAATCTGTAATCAGTTGTGATCATTTAGTTGTAAACACCAGTGCACTTGGACCAGCTGCCTCATTAAACTATTATAAGTTCATTGTAAGGTGAATTTAAAGATATATAGGGCTAAGTGCAGTGTCTCATGCCTGTAATGCCAGTACTTTGAGAGGCTGAAGCAGGAGGATTGCTTGAACCCAGGAATTTGAGACAAGCCTGGGCAACATAGTAAGATCTCTTATCACAAAAAATAAAAAATTTAGTCAAGCACGGTAGCGCACACTTGTGGTCCAGGAGGCTGAGGCAGGAGGATTGTTTGAGTCCAAGAGGCCATGGCTGCAGTGAGCCATGGTTACACCACTGCACTCCAGCCTGGGCAACAAAGACCCTGTCTCCAAAAAAAAAAAAAAAAGGAAATGAAAGGGAAGAGAGACTGGGTGCAGTGGCTCACGCCTATAATCCCAGCACTTTGGGAGGCTGAGGTAGGCAGACCACTTGAAGTAAGGAAGTTCAAGACGAGCCTGGCCAACATAGCAAAACTCCATCTCTACATAAAAAAAAAAATTAACTGGGCGTGCTGGCACGCGCCTGTAATTCCCAGCTACTTAGGAGGCTGAAGCAGGAGAATGGCTTGAACCTGGGAGGCAGAGGATGCAGTGAACTGAGATCACATCACTGTACTCCAGTCTGGATGACAGAGCGAGACTCTGTCTAAAAAAAATTTAAAAAAGGGAAAAAAAGGCAAAGCTGGCCATGTTCTTTGGGGCTACTGAAAAAGCAAGCAAATAAAAGGCTCAGATTTTCAGGAGCTTCATGGTTGTTGAATGCAACCATGTGCTGGGAGGTCAGTGCACCCCAACTCCTCCAGGACAGAAGTGCCTTCATTCAAGACCCTTCCAGACCTTACTCTATGAATCCTTCATCTGTATCCCTTACAATATCCTTTATAAGAAACCAATAAACAGCTGGTTCAGTGTGCTGAACTTTGCTAGAAGCTGAGAAAGGAAGCGGGAAAGAGGCAAGCTCCTGGTGCAAAGGTGGCTGTGCAGCATAATTTAGGCCTTGGAGAAGCTGGGGTTTTAACACTTTGAAGATGTGCTTTCTCAAAGCTGCCAGTTCTTTTAGAACTCATTAAATTGAGGCTGCTCCAACTAGCTTTACAGGGAATGGATTTAAGGCAAATCTTGTGTTTAAAGAGATTTAGAGGAAGCCTGAAGAGGAAAGCAGACAGATTGTGAAGAAAATTGGTGGTATTTTTGCCTTGAAGGTGAAGAATGCATGGCCTAGGGGGTAAAGAAGCCACCTAGCAGTGGATGTAAAGAACAGCAAAGGATCAGTGCTTTCCAACTCAGATGAGAAAGCTGACCACACAATCACAAATACTAAGACTTACTGGCTTTAGTGATTGAACTGGTAAAATGAATCCTCAGTTCACCTTCTTTCAAGGCAAAGGGAAAATCACTGGCAATATGAAGTTACAAAGTTTTCAGCTTCAGCCAGGCAAAGGTAAGCTATGAGGAACTCTCTTTGGCTACTTTTGAAAATCAAGATGATATCTCATCTCACAGATACAAATCTATATAATTTCATTGTCAGAATTTAGGCTGAAACTACACATTGGCAAATAATATGAGATAGATTTGTTTTAAAAGGTGTGACCAATCCTGGTTTTCCTAACCTCTGGGTGAATACAGCCTGATGATGAACTACTGTTTTGCTGAATTGGATACAACTGTGCATCACAAAGTTAATACGTTATTTATGGCCTGGAGTAAAACTGAGTTTCAGAATAAAATTAGGAACAGTAATATCCAAACAAAAGCTTCCATTTTGCTTATGAAGTACACTGAAGGGCCAGGCACAGTGACTCACGCCTGTAATCCCAACACTTTGGGAGGGCGAGGCAAGAGGATCACTTGAGTTAAGGAGTTCAAAACCAGCCTGGGCAATATAGTGAGACTTAGTCTCTACAAAAAAAAAAATTTTAATTAGCTGAAGCATAGTGGCATGTGCTGTAGTCCCAACTACCTAGGAAGCTGAGGTGGGAAGATCATTTGAGCCCAGGAGATAAGAGGCTGCAGTGAGCCAAGATAGAGGCTGCAGTAAGTCGTAATCATGCCCATGCACTTCACGCTGTGTAACAGAGCGAGGTCCTGTCTCAAAAAAAATTAAAGTACATTTAAGGATTATTCTGCTGAAGACGTAATTTAAGAGTTCCCTGGATGAACTAGAGAAGAAAAAGAGTACCAACAGCTGGCAAGTAATTAGTGTTATGCATTTAATAACCTTAATCAGTAATAATTAATAATTCTTAAAATTTTATAGTGGGGGCCAGGCATGGTGGCTCATGCCTGTAATCCCAGCATTTTGGGAGGCCAAGCCGGGTGGATCACTTGAGGTCAGGAATTTTAGACCATCCTGGCCAACATGGTGAAACCTCGTCTCTACTAAAAATGCAAAAATCAGCCAGGCATGGTGGCAGGCACCTGTAATCCCAGCTACTCAGGAGGCTGAGGCAGGAGAATCACTTGAACCCAGGAGACGGAGGTTGCAGTGAGACAAGATCACGCAACTGCACTCTAGGCTGAGAAAAAGAGCAACACTTCCAAAAAGAAAGGAAAGAAAGAGAAGAGAAGAGAAAAAAGAAAAGGAAAAAATTCCATACTGGGATTAAAAAAAACACAAACACAAAACTTTTAAATTTTGCCTTTTGTACCATCAGAAATAGTATTTTCTTCCCAAATCAAAATAAAATAAATATGATCAGAGCCTAGGAGGAAAAATCTAAGCTGAATACAGGCCTTTTTTTTTTTTTTTTTTTTTGAGACAGGGTGTCGCTCTATTGCCCAGGCTACAGTGTAGTGACACTATCTCAGTTCACTGCAACCTCCGCCTCCCACGTTCAACTGATTCTCATGCCTCAGCCTCTCAAAAAGCTGGGATTACAGGCACAAGCCATCACGCCCAGCTAATTTTCGTATTTTTAGTAGAGACGGGGTTTTATCATGTTGGCCAGGCTGGTCTCAAACTTCCAACCTCAAGTGATCCACCCACCTCACCCTCCCAAAGGGCTGGGATTACAGTCGTGAGCCACTGCATCTGACCCAGGTCTATTTTTAAAATAAACCTGGTTTCAAAGTGGGTTTCCTTCTTTTAAAAAAAATTCAGTATATCTGAGTCATAAAACACTGTTGTTGATTAAATGAAGTTTGTTTTCAGATGTAGTTTTTAAATTATAATCTCATTAATTTAACTAAATGTATAAAGCTCAGTCTTTTGTTATAATTTTCCATTTTCATGTAAGTTTAATTATCTGTATCTTTTTTCCTAGTTTTTCTAAGGCTGATGTTATTTCTTATAAACCAGTGAGATATACAGTAAAGTAATGTTTTTCTAAGAATGTTTACTAGAAAATTTACATAGTTCTTCCCGGGAAAAAAAAAGGGCAGAGGATTTCAGACTAGATAAAAAAGTATGACCTATGCTCCATTCAGTAGGACATATACTAAAATTGGAACAATACAGACAAGATTAGCCTGGCCCCTTGACAAGGTTAAAACAAACAAATAAACAAAACAAAACAAAACAAAACAAAAAACCTGCATGACCCAACTATGTAGTCTATAAAATGTGTACTTACAATGTGAAGACACAGGTTAAAGAAATAATTTTTAAAAATCATGGACCAGTCAGGATGGCTCCCACCTGTAATCCCAACACTTTGGGAACCCGAGGTGAGAGGACTGCTTGAGCCCAGGAGTTTGAGATCAACCTGAGCAACAAAGTGAGACTCCATCTCTGTAACAATAATTTAAAAAAATACAACCATGCAGGAGCCCGGCACTGTGACACACATTTGTAGTGCCAGCTATTCAGGAGGCTGAAGCAGGAGGATCTTTTGAGCCCAAGAGATTGAGGCTGCAATCATCCCTATAAATAGCCACTGTACTCCAGTCTGGGCAACATAGTGAGACCCCAGTCTCTAAATAAACAAAAATAAACATTTCCTAATGGTAAAAGAATAAATTCATCAGCATGCTAAATGTCAACATCCAACAAACCAACTTTAACATACACAAAGTAAAAACTGATAGATCTAAACAGAAATACATCCATAGTCATGGTTGGAGATTTTAATTCCTCTCTTAGTAACTGACAGAACTAGATACCACCACACCCAACAAATGCAGAATACACATTAACTTCAAGTACACCAGAAACACAAACCAAGATGGAAATATGCTAAATTTCATTTTTTAACATGCTAAATTTTAAAATAAATCAATATATTTTAAAAATATTAAATTACAAATTATATCAACATACAAAATAAAATTAGGTTACGAAACAAAAAGATATTTAGGCCCAGCACAGTGGCTCATGCCTGTAATCTCAGCACTCTGGGAAGCCAAGGCAGGCAGATCACTTGAGCCCAGAAGTTCAAGACCAGCCTGTGCAACATAGCAAAACCTCATCTCTACAAAAAAAAAAAAAAAAATTAGCTGGACTTGGTGGCACACACCTATAGTCCCAGCTACTTAGGAGGATAAGGTGGGAGGATGGTTTGTGGCAAGGAGGCAAAGGTTGCAGTGAGTCAAGGTCGCACCATGGCACTCCAGTCTGGGAAACAGAGCCAGGCTCTGTCTCAAAAAATAAAAAAAAAAAACGTATGTCCCAGATGCTTAGAAATTAAGCAACCAACTTTTAAATAACTGAAAAGTAAAGGAAGAAATCAAAGGGGAAACTAGAAAATATTTTTAACTGAATAGTAACAACATCGGGCCAGGCACAGTGGCTCATGCCTACAATACCAGCACTTCGGGAGTCCGAGGCAGGAGGATCTGCCTTGAGCTCAGGAGTTTTTTGTTTTTTGTTTTTTGTTTTTTTTTGAGACAGAGTCTTGCTCTGTCACCTATGCTGGAGTGCAGTAATGCAGTTTCGGCTCACTGCAACCTCTCCCTCCCGGGTTCAAGCAATTCTCTTGCCTCAGCCTCCCGAGTAGCTAGGACTACAAGAGCTTGCCACCACACCTGACTAATTTTTATATTTTAGTAGAAGCGGGGTTTCATCATGTTGGCCAGGCTGGTCTTGGACTCCTGACCTCAAGTGACCCACTCACCTCAGCCTCCCAAAGTGCTGGGATTACAGGCATGAGTCACCATGCCTGGCCAAACTCAGAAGTCAGAGACTCGCCTGAGCAACCTGGTAAAAACTCATCTGTACAAAAAAATGCAAAAGTTAGCTGAGCATAGTGGTGCACACCTACAGTCCCAACTTCTTGGGAGGCTAAGGCAGGAGGATTGCTTGAGCCTGGGAGGTGGAGTTTGCAGTCAGCCAGGATCATGCCATTGCACTCCAGCCTGGGCAACAGAGCAAAACTGTCTCAAAAAAAAAAAAAAAAAGAAAAAAAATCAAAATTTGTGGGACACAGCTCTAGTGATGCTTAAAAGGAAATGTACAGGCTGGGCACGGTGGCTCATGACTGTAATCCCAGCACTTTGGGAGGCCGAGGTCAGCATATCATGAGGTCAGGAGATGGAGACCATCCTGGCTAACACAGTGAAACTCCATCTCTACTAAAAGTACAAAAAAATTAGCCGGGCGTGGTGGCGGGCGCCTGTAGTTCCAGCTACTTGGGAGGCTGAGGCAGGAGAATGGCATGAACCTAGGAGGCAGAGATTACAGTGAGCTGAGATCCGCCACTGCACTCCAGCCTGGGTGACAGAGCGAGGCTCCATCTCACAAAAAAAAAAAAAAAAAAAAGGAAATGTACAGCTGTAAATGTCTACTTTAGAAAAGAAGGCTTTAAAATCAATGCTTTAAGTGTTCATCTTAAGAAGCTAGAAAAACAAGTAAATGGAAGTGCTGAACAGTAAATTTACAAAAAGTAAATGGAAGTGCTAAACAGTAAAAAAAAAATCAATAACAACACACAAACAACTGGAAACTTAAAACTGACATTAAGAAAAGTTGGTTCAGGCCGGGCGCTGTGGCTCAAGCCTGTAATCCCAGCACTTTGGGAGGCCGCGACAGGTGGATCACCAGGTCAGGAGATCGAGACCATTCTGGCTAACACGGTGAAACCCCGTCTCTACAAAAAAATACAAAAAAACTAGCCAGGCGAGGTGGCGGGCGCCTGTAGTCCCAGCTACTCGGGAGGCTGAGGCAGGAGAATGGCATAAACCCGGGAGGCGGAGCTTGCAGTGAGCTGAGATCCGGTCACTGCACTCCAGCCTGGGCGACAGAGCGAGACTCCATCTCAAAAAAAAAAGAAAAGTTGGTTCATTAAGGAGGCTGAGAGAAGTGGCTCACACCTGTCATTCCAGAACTTTGGGAGGCCAAAGCAGGCAGATCACTTGAGCCCAGGAGTTCCAAACCAGCCTGAGCAACATGGCAAAACCCAGTCTCTCCAAAAAATACAAAAAATTAGCTGGGCATTGTGGCACACGCCTGTAGTCCCAGCTACTCAGGAGGCTGAGGTGGGAGGACCACTCAAGCCCAGGAGGTTGAGGCTGTAGTGAGCCACAATAGCGCCACTGCACCCCAGCCTGGGTGAGAGTGAGACCCTGTCTCCAAAAAGAGAGAGAGAGAAAAAATACAAATTATCAATGAAAGAGTAAATTTATAAAATAAACCCTTCCTCCAAAGAAAACTACAGAATCAAATAGTTTCACAGATAAATTCTATCAAATGTTAAAGACAAAATAATACTAATCTTCAACAAATTACTTCAGAAAATAGAAGAGGGAGCACTTTCCAGCTCAATTTCTGTGACCAGTATAAGCCTCATATCAAAATAGGACAGACTTTGTAAAGGAAAATTACAAATCAGTATCCCTAATGAACAAAGTGGCAAAAATATTCTCAAGAAAATGGAGCAAAATAGAGCAACACAGAAAAATACACTACGACCAAATGGAGCTTATACAGGAATATAACATTAGTCCAATATTTGAAAATCAATGTAATGTAATTCAGTAGCTTCAAATACAGTCTATTCTCATTTTTGAGATGGAGTCTTACTCCTATTGCGCAGACTGGAGTGCAGTGGCACAATCTCGGCTCACGGCAACCTCCACCTCCAGGGTTCAGGCGATTCTCCTTCCTCAGCCTCCTGAGTAGCTGGAATCACAGGTATGCGCCACCATGTCGGGCTAATTTTTGTATTTTCAGTAGAGATGGGATTTCATCATGTTGGCCTGGCTGGTCTTGGACTCCTGACCTCAGGTGATCCACCTGCCTCGGCCTCCCAAAGTGCTAGGATTACAGGTGTGAGCCACCATGTCTGGCCTACTCTCACTTTTCTACACTTTACCCAACGACCTGCTAGAGCCGTAGTAACCTTTTAGGAAAAGAATCTACATGATTTTTGAAACAAATAGCCCAGTGACAAATTTATAATTAATTACTCAGAGCAGCAGAGAGCTCCAATTGTAGACAATTTCTAGCCTTCACAGAATTTTAACATTTTGTTCTTTTATCAAAGATCAACATCAGAAAATGAACATAAAGAATATAAACAGTTCTTCATCTCTTGCAGAAATACAAGACTATTTCATTACACTGTACAATGCCGCTTATGTAATGTCCCCAGACAATCCATGCCTAATTTAGTTCTAGAGGAAAAAACATACCATCCTTATGGTTCCTTTTATTAATGTAATGAACATGACATGGATGAGAAACAAAGGAAAAAGCCCATGGTTGGGTAAAGATCTCACTATCAATTGAGAATGCATTATGGCAACATAGTGTGATGACACTCAAATGCCCTTAAACCCAGAAAACTTATATAAGTTTCTCAAGCAAAGAAACTAAAAAACAGAGACAGCTCATCCTCTGGGGCATATAATAGCTGTAACTGACATCACTGTTGTTATTAGTGCCACTGGTTGTCCCAGAGTTAAGGGTGCCTAGGAAAGCAGTGGATCAGAAAATGAGAACTGTGTAAACTCAAGATTTCTTCTCTTTAAGCTTTCCTAGGAAATTCTGAAATACATTTTGTGTTCAAAAAGCTACCCTTGGCCAGGCATAATGGCTCACGCCTATAATTCCAGCACTTGGTGGGAGGCTGAGGTAGGTGAATCACCAGAGGTCAAGAGTTCGAGACCAGGCTGACCAACATGGTGAAACTCCCTCTACGAAAAATACAAAAATTAGCTGGGCATGGCAGTGTGCGCCTGTAATCCCAGCTACTAGGGAGGCTGAGGTAGGAGAATCACTTGAATTTAGGAGGCAGAGGTTGCAGTGAGCCAAGATCACACCACTGCACTCCAGCCTGGGCAACAGAGTGAGACTCCATCTCAAAAAAAAAAAGCTACCCTTAACCAAGGTTCTCTGGTACATTTATCTTCTCTTTTCATTATGTAACTCTTCTATATCTTAGTTGCAGTGCGTTTTTATTGGTACTGCCTCAAATTCATTTTAGAAATGAATTAGATATAAATAAGAAAATATGAAACTAACATAAAGAAGACTGTACAAAAATAAGAATTCATAAATACTACTTTTCAATCAATAAAGAGGGATAAATGTAACAAAAACATCATAGGGCCGGGCGCGGTGGCTCAAGCCTGTAATCCCAGCACTTTGGGAGGCCGAGACGGGTGGATCACCAGGTCAGGAGATCGAGACCATCCTGGCTAACACGGTGAAACCCCGTCTCTACTAAAAAATACAAAAAAAACTAGCCGGGCGAGGTGGCGGGCGCCTGTAGTCCCAGCTACTCCAGAGGCTGAGGCAGGAGAATGGCGTGAACCCGGGAGGTGGAGCTTGCAGAGCCGATATCCAGCCACCACACTCCAGCCTGGGCGACAGAGCGAGACTCCGTCTCAAAAAAAAAAAAAAAAAATCCTAATAGTTAAAAAAAAAAAAAAAAAAAAAAGATGGGCTGGGAGCAGAGGCTCTCGCCTGTAATCCTAGCACTTTGGGAGGCCAAGATGGGGGGATTACCTGAGCTCAGGAGTTCGAGAGCAGTCTGGGCAACATGGTGAAACCCCATCTCTACTAAAACACAAAACAAATCAACCAGGCGTAGTGGCAAGCGCCTGTAATACCAGCTACGTGACACGCTGAGGCACGAGAATTGCTTGAACCCGGAGGCAGAGGTTGCAGTGAGCTGAGATCGTGCCATCGCACTCCTGAGCAACAAAGTGAAACTCTGTCTCAATGGAAAAAAAAAAAGATGAACTGAGATTTAAACCAAAGGTAAACAAATAATACTACTAACATTTGTAATGTTTGGTCTCTTTCCAATCAACAAATGTGATGGGTTTACTTTACCTTAATTTCTATCCTTGCTCTGTGAGGAAAAAGTTGTCCGATCATAGAAAAGTCAGTTCCTACCATGCTGATGGCTAAAAAAAACATATCTGTTTCTGTGAAAATAAAAGATTTAGAATGACTGAAAATTAATCCTATCAATATTTCAGAGAAAAGAAATCTTACAAAATTTGACAGTACTTAATTTTACTAGAAAGATCCCCATGGAATACCTAAAAACACCTTATTATAAATAAAAACTTTTCAGTATAAGAAATCATAGGCTGGGCATGGTGGCTCACACCTGCAATCCCAGAACTCTGGGAGGCCAAGGCGGGCAGATCATTTGAGGACAAGAGTTGGAGATCAGGGCCGGTTGCAGTGGCTCATGCCTGTAATCGCAGCACTTTGGGAGGCTGAGGCGGGTGGGTCACCTGAGGTCAGGAGTTTGAGACCAGCCTGACCAACATAGAGAAACCCCATCTCTACTAAAAATACAAAATTAGCCGGGCATGGTGGCACATGACTGTAATCCCAGCTACATGGGAGGCTGAAGCAGGAGAATCGCTTGAACCCAGGAGGCGGAGATCGCGGTGAGCCAAGATCGCGCCATTGCACCCCAATCTGGGCAACGAAAGTGAAACTCCATCTCAAAAAAAAAAAAAAAAAAAAAGAGTTCAAGACCAGCCAGGCCAACATGGTGAAACCCCGTCTCTGCCAAAAATTAAAAAAAAATGAGACGGGCATGGTGGCATGCACCTGTAATCCCAGCTACTGGGGAGGCTGAGGCAGAAGAATAGCTTGAACCTGGGAGGTGGAGGTTACAGTGAGCTGAGATGGCACCACTGCACTCCAGCCTGGGCGAAAAGAGCAAGACTCCAACTCAAAAAAAAAAAAAAAAGAAAAAGAAATCATACAAAAGCAGCTGGATTTTTTTTTTTTAAGACATTCATTCTGCCTAGCTGATTTTATTCGAAGTGCTCTGAAGAAAACTACGAGTCATAGTCAGGATAGGGTTACACTACGTAAGCAACTAAGATGTGCTAAGCAGTATATAAAGAAAGTAGCTAGAAAAATACAAAAGAGGCCAGGCATGGTGGCTCATGCTTGTAAATACCAGCACTTTGGGAGGCCAAGACGGGCAGATCAGTTGAGGTCAGGAGTTCCAGACCATCCTGGCCAACATGGTGAAATCCCGTCTCTACTAAAAACACAGAAATTAGCTGGGCATGGTGACACATGCCTGTAATCCTAGCTACTCGGGAGGCTGAGGAAGGAGAATCACTTGAACCTGGGAGGTGGAGGTTGCAGTGAGCCAAGATCGCAGCACTGCACTCCAGCCTGGGTGACAGAATGAGACTCTGTCTCAAAAAAAGAAACCATTAACAGAAGTTACACCTCAGGAGAATAGGAACAGGGAAGTGAAAGATGGGAAGTATAGAATCTTTTTACTCTATATTCTGCTGTTTGAATTTTTCCCCAAAACTACTGTTTTTAAAATAAAAATAGTAAGTGCCAACATGCAACAGATTTTTAACAGCATAATATTTATCTATAGAAACTTTATTATACAGTATTATCTGAGGTAGAACATTATTCACATTAGAAATATTGTCTTGTTGGCCAGGCACAGTGGCTTACACCTGTAATCCCAGCACTTTGGGAGGCTGAGGCAGGCGGATCACCTGAGGTCAGGAGTTCAAGACCAGCCTGGCCAACATGGTGAAACCCCATCTCTACCAAAAACACAAAAATGGGCTGGGCATGGTGGCAGGCACCTGTAATCCCAGCTGCTCAAGAGGCTGAGGCAGAAGAATCGCTTGAACCCAGGAGGCAGAGGTTGCAGTGAGCCGAGATCGCGCCACTGCACTCCAGCCTGGGCGACAAAAGCAAAACTCCATCTCAAAAAACAAAAAAAAGGAAATATTGTATTGTTAATTTTGACTTAAATGGTATTTGTTGTACAGAGATTTGACAGAGAGGAACATTCCAGCCAAAATGACTATAACGTTAACTCTTAAAAAATATTTCTTTAAGCAGAACAGTGACTAAAAGAAACTTAACAAAAAAAAGAAAAAAGAACAGATTCTGGGCAGGGCACAATGGCTCACATCTGTAATCTCAACACTTTGGGAGGCAAAGGCACGAGGATCGCTTGAGCCCAGGCATTGGAGACCAGACTGGGCAACATATTGAGACCTCATTTCTTCAAAAAATCCAAGAAACAGGTCAGGTGTGGTGGCTCCTGCCTGTAATCCCAGCACTTTGGGAGGCCAAGGCGGGCAGATCACCTGAGATCAGGAGTTTGAGACCAGCCTGACCAGCATGGTAAAACCCCATCTCTACTAAAAGTACAAAAATTAGCTGGGGTTGGTGGCAGGTGCCTGTAATCCCAGCTATTTGGGAAGCTGAGGCAGGAGAATCACTTGAACCCAGGAGGCAGAGGTTGCAGTGAGTCGAGATTGCACCATTGCACTCCAGCCTGGGCAAAAAGAGGGTAACTCCATCTCAAAAAAAAAAAAAAAAAAAATTCCAAAAAATTAGCTGGGTATGGTGGCACATGCCTGTAGTGCCAGCTGCTCTGGAAGGCTGAGGCAGGAAGATCACATGAGCCCAGGAGTTCCAGGCTGCAGTTAGCTATGATCGTTTCACTGCACTCCAGCCTCCACAATCATCAAGACCCTATCTCTACTTTCTAATTTTTTAATTTTTTTGTAGAGATGAGGTCTTGCTTTGTTGTCCAAGTTGGTCTCAAACTCCTGACCTCAAGTGATCCTCCTGCCTCCACCTCCCAAAGTGCAGGAATTACAGGTGTAAGCCACTGCACCTGGCTGAGACCCAGCTGCAATAAAAAAATAAAATTTTTTTAAAGATTTGTAAGATAAAGTCAGAGATACCATTCCATGGAGGGCATAAGACAGAGGTGTCAATAATAAAATTAGCTAGAATAAAATGGCAGTCTGCATTTTATTTACTTAGGGGAGAACTGATTTAATTCCGAAACAGTCACTTCATTTCAAATAAAGAACTTACACATTTTTAAATGAAAATTAGTTACCTTTGTTTGACCATGGCTTAGAGTAATAATTTTTCCTAAAGCTGGAGTATGTAGTTGTAGAACCGCGCTCAAATATAGGGTCATTTTCTTCAACAACACAAGGGCCTTTCGTTCTTAAAACTTCTACAGTTAAACTGAAATAAATACATTTTTAAATAGAGCTATACTAAAAACAAGGAAACAAATAGTAAAAATGAGATGTAAATAGTTATATTTTGAGGTTTAGCATGGCAATCATATCAAAAGTATAATAATATTTATGTGAAATATGGGTATTTTCCAAGCATCTGCTAAGTTTTACCTAAAATGTGATTTCAAGAGAGTAGAAAGAAGTGTCAACTCATTTTCAAACTCCATAACAGCAATATATTTAAAAAATATCTTTGGGCTACGTATTATAAAAAGGTATTTGTATTATTGATTTCTACATGTCTTTGATATTCAATATGTATTACGGTGCTGGAATCAATGGAAATTTTGAAAAACATAAGCACTTTATATTTTACATTCCTGCAGACAAAGCAGTTAAACATGCTCCAACTATTAAATGACTAGTAAAATCATCATTACAAACTAATGGAAAACAGCACACAAAAACAACTATTATTAGCAGTATTACATTTATGTTTAATTATAGAATGTAAACGCTGTAAAATTATTTTTCACTAGCTAAACATTCAAAGATCTTCCATTGCTCTATTTATTTACTTACTAATTTATCATCTTTAAAAAAAAAATACCCTTAAAACAACTAAATTCCACGATGCTCAATGTGAGAAATTTAATGTTATAACAGAAATTAAACCAGAAGATGAATTATACCACACCGTAACAAAAATCATAAAATATGTTAAACCTACATTTCACTGTATATCCATCAGTTATCACCACACATCAGGATATGTTAAAAATATGAGAACCTGAATATTGACTTCAAGACTGTGTCAATCTTAGAAATTTATCCTCAGTGGAAGACAGCATATGATTAGTTCAACAGCCTGATTCAATGACCAGTAAAGATGATAAAACAATGGTGTTAGGTTAATAGGAGATAGGGCAGCATCTCATACAAAACAGAGTTATTAAAATTTATAAATTAATCTAACCCACTTTTCCATTTACAATATTCATTATGCAAATATAAATGTCAAGGTCTAAGTGACAAAGGCCGACATAGAAAGAGGACCTCTTTCACTAGACAAAGCATGTTTGTTCTCATATAACTACAATCTCACTTTCTCTCTTTTTTAAATACCTTTCTTCATCCAAAATAATAGACCCATCTTCTGCCACTTTTACTCGAGGAACCAGTAATGGCCCATCATCTGTCTCTTCTTCCATTTCATTATCTTCAGCATTAGCAGTACTCTTACCTTCTTGCCTACCAGATATAAAGATAAGTTAATTCACAAAGGCATAAAAGTAGTCCCTGAATAGTATAAAACTTAAAATAAATGATTACAAACTCAACCTTCTAGCTATTTCCAACTTTTCCTATAATCCAAATGAAAACAGTATGTGTTGTTAAAGACACAATTAGGATTTTCTCAAGTTTTATCTCAACTCCTGGCCTCAAGTGATCTTCCTGCCTTGGCCTCCAAAAGTGCTAGGATTACAAGCCTGAACCACCATATCCTGCTTGTTTCTCTTCATTTTAAAAGAGAGTAAAGACTTCTTGGGCCAGACGTGGTGGCTCATGCCTGTAATCCCAGCACTTTGGGAGGCCAAGGCAGGTGGATCACGAGGTCAAGAGATGGAGACCATCCTGATCAACATGGTGAAACCCCATCTCTACTAAAAATACAAAAATTAGCTGGGCATGGTGGCACACACCTGTAGTCCCAGCTGCTCGGGAGGCTGAGGCAGCAGAATCACTTGAACCCAGGAGGCAGAGGCTGCAGTGAACCGAGATCGCGCCACTGCACTCAAGCCTGGCGACAGAGTGAGACTCCATCTCAAAAAAAAAAAAAAATTTAGCCAGGCATGGTGGCACACACCTGTACTCCCGGCTACTCAGGAGGCTGAAGCAGGAGGATCACTTGAGCCCAGGAGGTCAAGACTGCAGTGAGCTGTGTTCACATCACTGCACTCCAGCCTGGGTGACACAGCAATACCCTGTCTCAAAAATTAAATTAAAATTTTAAAATTACCAAAACAAAAGTCTAACCAAATGTAATTTTTTTTTTTAAGAGACCAAGTCTTGCTCTGTCACCCAGGCT
Source organism: Chlorocebus sabaeus (assembly GCF_047675955.1). Lineage (NCBI taxonomy): Eukaryota > Metazoa > Chordata > Mammalia > Primates > Cercopithecidae > Chlorocebus > Chlorocebus sabaeus. The sequence continues at coordinate 25,449,708 of NC_132907.1, forward strand.
GGAATGCAGTGGCATGATCATAGCTCACTACAGCCTTGAACGTGTGGGCTCGAGTGATCCTCCCACCTCAGCCTCCTGAATAACTAGGACTACATGTACACACCACCATGCACAGCTTATTTTTACATTTTTTGTAGAGATAAAATGTCACTATGATGCCCAGGCTGGTCTCAACCCCTGGCTTTGGGCAATCCTCCCATCTTGGTTCCACAAAGTGCTGAGATTACAGGAGTGAGCCACTGTGCCCGACCCCAGTCAAATGTAATTCGACTATAACAGGAAGCACCATTTGATCTCATTTAAAAAATGTAACAACAGAATATATTCAAAAATAAAATAAAATACTTACTCTCTTGTCTGGACTGGAGTCGATGACTTTTCAGTTTTCTTTTCTTGTTCCAGTGAAGAACTATTGAACATAAATAACAATACCTTTAATAAATTATTAATCTATATCCTCTCAATTCTATCTGTAGGCAGAAGAAAATTATTCTAACTTCTAATTTTTAAAGATATGCCATAGCATTTTGTTAATGACGGTGCAATCCAACAACCGATTTTTCAGTCAAAAGCTTGTCATCACGTACAAACAATTTGTTAGGTCCTAAGTAGAGAATACTCTTTTTTTTTTTTTTTAATACAACAATAGGGTCTTGCTGTGTCACTCAGGCTGAAGTGCAGTGGTGTGATCTCAGCTCCACCGAACCTCTACTTCTTGAGCGCAAGCAATCCTCCCACCTCAGCCTCCCAAGTAGCTGGGACTATAAGTGCGTGCCACCACACAGGGCTAATTTTTGTCTTTTAATTTTTTGTAGAGACAAGGTTTCACCATATCGCCCAGGCTGGTCTCAAACTCCAGGAATCATGCCATCCTCCCACCTTAGCTTTCCAAAACACTGGGATTACAGACATGAGCCACCACGCCCAGCAGAGAATGTTCTTATCCTCTAACTCCCCAGTGAAAGGAGGCTCCCAATCCCAAGGCATGAAGCCACTTAGGTGACTTGTCTTCAACTCCTAGATGTTAAACAACTCAAAACCTAGGTTTCTGGCCCTTTCTTCAACAGGGCCAAAGACCTGGTGAATCTGAAAAAGGACTATGCTAAGCAACTGTCCCTACTCCTACCTCTACCTGCCAAACCATCAACAATACAACAATGAGATTATAAACCTTCTGCCTCAGAAACCCCAGGCTAACTTTAATAAAGAAACTTTGTTCTTGGAGGATTTATTAATCACACTATTACTGTCTTTATTAGAAGCCAGGGCATAAAACTTCGATCACTCCTTTAGATCAGTTTATAGTATGTTAAAAATAGAAACTGCAATCCTTTCAAACTTTTTTTTTTTTTTTAAATGAGACAGAGTCTCGCTGTCTCCCAGGCTGGAGTGCAGTAGTGCAATCTTGGCTCACTGCCACCTTGAACTCCCAGGTTCAAGTGATCCTCCCACCTCAGCCTCCTCCTATGTGCCACAATGCCCAGCTAATTTTTGTATTTTTTGTACAGATGGGGTCTCACTATGTTGTCCAGGCTGGTCTCAAACTCCTGGGCTCAAGTGATCCTCTCGCCTTGGCCTCCCAAAATGCTGTGATTACAGGGGTGAGCCACCTCACCCGGCCAAAATTGCAATCTTGACTACAGAAAAGTGGCTTAGTTGGTTTTACTATGCCTTGGTAATTTATATAACAAAGAAAAAGAATTTTTTTTTAAACAGGATCTCACTCTATCACCCAGACTGCACCCAGAATGCAGTGACATGAACATTGTTCACTGTAGCCTCAAATGCCAGGGCTCAAGCAGTCCTCCTGCCTCAGCCTCCCAAACAGCTGGAACTACAGGCACATGCCACCATGCCTGGCTAATTTTTGTATTTTTTGCAGAGATAAGGTTTCACCATGTTGCCCCGGCTGGTCTCAAACTCCAGGACTCAAGCGGCCCACCTGCCTTGGTCTCCTAAAGTGCTGGGATTACAGGCATGAGCCACTGCGCCCAGCGAGGAAATTTATTTTTAATCTCAGAAATAAAGGGCATAATTAAACATCCCCAGCTGTTGAAATACAGCAGATTTTGGTTATGAAATTATATTTAAAAGGACATATGTGTTCCAAATTTTGTCAACATGCTTTTGGAAAACAAAAAACTGTACTATAAAAGTGATATTTATATAACTACATACCCAAAGAAAATAAAACAGAAGGCCAGACATGGTGGCTCACGCCTGTAATCTCAGCACTTTGGGAGGCCAAAGTGGGTGGACCACCCGAGGTAAGGAGTTTGAAACCAGGCAAGCCAACATGGCGAAACCCAGTCTCTACTAAAAATATAAAAATTAGCCAGATGTGATGGTGAGCATCTGTAATCCCAGCTACTCGGGAATCTGAGGCAGCAGAATCACTTGAACCTGTGAGGCAGAGGATGCAGTGAGCCAAGATTGTACCACTGCACTCCAGCCTGGGTGACGGAGCAAGACTCTACCTCAAAAAAATTTAAAAAAAGAGATAATAAAGCAGAAATAAATTTTACTTACGTCATTGGATTGTTATCTGGTAGATAATATATGAAGTCTCTCATAGTCATTTTTGAACGATCTGGTGGCCTCTGACTTTCATTTATAGCATATTTGTTTTTCCATTGTTTCTGTATACATAAACACACACAGATCCACTTTTATAAATATTAAAGAATTTCAGACGTACTATATGCAAATATACAGTCCACTGTTGCATTCACTATAAGTGCTCTAATATTATTCTCACCCCAGTTATGTAATTTTGTAGATGGAATATTAAAAAGTTGTAGCACATTACCCTTAATAGTTTTTAGTTTTTATTTACCTACTTTTGAGATGGGGTCTTGCTGTGTTGTCCAGGCTAGAGTGCAGTGATGCAATCATAGCTCACTGTAGCCTTGAACTCCTGAGCTCAAGCAGTCGTCCCACCTCAGCCTCCCAAGTAGCTGGGACTACAGATGCTTGCCACAACACCTGGCTAATTTTGTGGGGGTTTTTTTGTTTTGTTTTGTTTTGTTTTGTTTTTGGTAGAGACGGAGTCTCCCTCCGTTGCCAAGGCTGGTCTCAAATTCCTGGGCTCAAGGGATCCTCCTGCCTCAGCCTCCTAAAGCACTGGGATTACAGGAGTGAACCACACACCCAGGCAGCATTTAGATTTTAACAACTAAAGTGACTAGGACTAGATAAAAGCTCAATGTGGCCAGGCACAGTGGCTTATGCCTATAATCCCAGCACTTTGGGAGGCTGAGGCAGGAGGATCACTTGAGCTCAGGAGTTACCAGCCTGGGCAACATAATGAGACCCTATCTCTACAAAAAAAATACAAAAAAATTAGCTGGATGTAGTGGCATATGCCTATAGCCACAGCTACTTGGGAGGCTGAGGTGGAAGGATCACTTGAGCCTGGGAGGTTGAAGTTGCAGTGAACTGTAATCATACTAGCGCACTCCATCCTGGGTGTGCTTGTCTCAAAACTAAATAAATAATAAAAGAATAAAACTAATAAAGCTCAATGTATAAAATGCTTACTGATGCCTTCTAACTAAACATCTTAATAGCTCACTGAGAATTTATGCTTACACAGCTTTTTTTTACCCTGTAGTGAACTGAAATTCTGTGTATTTTGTAAAATTCTTGAAGCAAATGTTTAATCTTTAATTCCCCAATATAAATTAAATACGCAAGTAAGCAGTTTCTGTAAAATATAGAACTTTTTTTTAATCCCCCACCCCCAATTCCCAACCCATAAAACATTTTTAGAGGCTTACTCTTTTTTTTTTTGAGACATAGCCTTGCTCTGTCACCCAGGTTGGAGTGCAGCAGCACAATTTTGGCTTACTGCAACCTCTGCCTCCCAGGTTCAAGCAATTCTCATAAGGCTTACATTTTAGAAGACATTCAAAGCTTGTTTTCTCCTGTGTAAAACAGTGATATCTACTTCACACAGTTGATATAATTACATAACATAATAGACATAAAGCACCAAGCAAAATGCCTTCCCTTAATTTAAAAAAAACTAAATAAAAGAGGCATTTTATAATTCATAACAGGAGCTGACACTGGTTGGGCACTTACTATTTTCAAGACACAGTTTTTCTGTTTGATTTTTTTTGAGACAGAGTCTCGCTCTGTCACTCATGCTGGAGTGCAATGGCGCAATCTTGGCTCACTGCAACCTCTGCCTCCCGAGTTCAAGTGATTCTCCTGTCTCAGCCTCCTGAGTAGCTGAGATTACAGGCATGCACCACCATGACCAGATAGTTTTTGTATTTTTAGTAGAGACAGCGTTTTACCATGTTGGCCAGGCTGGTCTTGAACTCCTGACCTCAGGTCATCAGCCCACCATAGCCTCCCAAAGTGCTGGGATTACAGGCATAAGCCACCATACCAGGCCCATTTTAAGTGTGTTTTACATGTATTGACTCATTTAATCTTCACAACCCTCCAATGAGATAGACAGAGGTTGAGCATCTCTTATCTGAAATACTTGAGACCAGAAATTATACACATTTTGGGTTTTTTCACATTTTCGAATATTTGCAGAATACATACTGGCTAAGCATCTCTAACCTGAAAATCTGAAATCCAATATGCTCCAATGAGCATTTCCTTGGAGCATCACTTTGGCACTCAAAACATTTTGGACTTTGGAGCATTTTCAATTTCAGGGATGCTCAACCTGAACTATTATTGGTCTTATTTTACAGATGAGGAAACAGAGTAATTAAATTACTCAAGGTCACATAGCTAGTAAAGAAATGAAGCTGAGGTTCAATCCTTAAGTATTTAACTCCAAGGCCAGCACACTCTACTGCTGTTACCTGTCCTTCTAGAAAAGAAATCAATCCTCAAGATTAAAAAGAATATGAACTCTACTATATGCATACCACAAATTTTTCCCACTTGTAATTTTCCATATTGTCAATTTAGAAAACATTACCAATTCATTCTGCTCAACTACATTTGTCTTTTTTTTTTTTTTGGAGACCGTTTCACTCTATCACCCAGGCTGGAGTACAGAGGCACAATCTCGGCTCACTGCAACTTCCACTTCCCAGGTTCAAGCAATTCTCATGCCTCAGCTTCCCCAGTAGTTAGGATTACAGATGCATGCCACCAGGCCCAGCTAATTTTTGTATTTTTAGTAGAGACAGGGTTTTGCCATGTTTGCCAGGTTGGTCTTGAACTCCTGACCTCAAGTGATCTGCCCGCCTAGTGCTCCCAAAGTGCTGAAATTACAGGCATGAGCCACCAAGCCCAGCATATGCTTGCCTTAATTCAAATAAATACATCGCTTGTCACTTGGATATCTTTATATGAAAAATCTGACTGAAGGTTTATTTTATAAATATGTTTGTGTATGTATATCTATGTGTATGTGTATGAAACTTATTTGTGGCCTTTACTAAAAACAGTGAAAACATAAATAAATAATGTAAAAATTACTATCAGTGAAAAATGTAGGCCGGGCGCGGTGGCTCAAGCCTGTAATCCCAGCACTTTGGGAGGCCGAGACGGGCGGATCACGAGGTCAGGAGATCGAGACCATCCTGGCTAACACGGTGAAACCCCGTCTCTACTAAAAAAATACAAAAAACTAGCCGGGCGAGGTGGCGGGCGCCTGTAGTCCCAGCTACTCCGGAGGCTGAGGCAGGAGAATGGTGTGAACCCGGGAGGCGGAGCTTGCAGTGATCTGAGATCCGGCCACTGCACTCCAGCCTGGGCGACAGAGCAAGACTCCGTCTCAAAAAAAAAAAAAAAAAAAAAAAAAAAAAAGAAAAATGTAATTTAAGTCCATGGTGTATCAATCAATCCATTAACAAGAAGGGATGTTCTATTGACTAAGGGATGTTATGTGGTTTTGTTCCCCCATCAAAATGCTACAAATGCTTTTCTTCCCAATGATTCCTTACTAACATAAACAGAAGGCAATACCAAAATCCTGATTCTCCTCCCTTACCTTCTCTTTTCTCAATTCTTCTTTTAACATTTCCCTCAGTTTCTGGGCTTTGTATATTCGGTATCTGTCTGAGCACGGCTGTTTCTCTTTTGTTGAAGTGGCAGTTGGCTGTGCAGCCTCTTGATTAACTGTAGATAAGGGATGAGATTCTGAAGGAACACTGACACTAGCCTTAACCAGACTAGAAGTACTTGATATTCGCTTTCTTCTCTGTGAAGCAGTAGGGGAAGATCTACTGGATTCTTCAACATCATTGTCACTACCAGTCTTTTCAGAACTGTTGAAATTAAAAAAGAAAAAAAGAGGGCACCATGAAATCTTCTGTTATACATGCTAGTTTTAAAACTTAGTCTGGTGAAAATCCAAAACCGCAATCTCGTGATTAAAAAAAAATTAATAACTTGAGATGTATGATAATTATGACAGGTTACAAAAAAATTTCTTTAGTAAATCTTTTAAATATACGTAAATTCTAATAGACTCTTAATCTTTTCCAAACATAAAGTCCCTAGGCACATTAGAACACATAATTATAGGCTTAGTTCCCTCAAAACAGATAACCAAGTTACAGAACAAAGCTTAATCAACCTAATTTGAATTACTAAGTAAAAAAGTAATAATTTATAATTAAATTAATTTATATATAAAAATAAAAAAAATTTTAATTCACTCCGACATTTTAAACTGGTCTAAACTACCGGCATTTTACTTATCAACCAGAGGTCAAATCAAATATGCAAAACTTCAAACCTCTGAAATACCTATATTGCAGTGTTTGAAGAAAAACATTTAGTTACAGTAGCCAAACTCAGTTCCCTTTGAGGCAGAAATCATTTATCTTTTGTCAGGTACAACGCTACTTATACAGCTATCAGAATAAACTCTTCAGTCAAAAAAAGTACTGAGTCACCCCAAATTGCATATTAGATATGGTACACCTCAGATACAAATATTTCAGGAATGGTCTACAAATGCAACTTAAGTCAAGAAAAGAGGTAGTATAAGTCAATAATTAAAAAGTCTACTTTTTTCATATTTTACAATTACTTATAAAAAATTAGAAAATGCCTTAACTTACAGAATAACCTTTCCAGGAAGATTTCAATTTAAATTCGTATCTTAGCTGTTATGACAATGTGATACATGCATTATCTGCGTTTCACTCAATAATGTTGAGTGCATAATGACAGAATATATACCCTATAGATTTTTACAACTAGCAAAGACCCACAAAAAATGTATAAAAAGAGGCCGGGCACGGTGGCTCACGCCTGTAACCCTAGCACTTTTGGCTGAGGCAAGTGGATCACTTGAGGTCAGGAGTTTGAGTACAGCCTGGCCAACATGGTAATTATCCTCTCCTTTAAAAAATAAATACTTTATATTTTGAAAGACAAAAACACTTCCCTGCAAAGCACTCCAGAAGGATGAAAACTATGGTGACCTAAACTCTCAAATGAATAGTGTGGCTATTCTTCACTTCAGGACTGCCATACCCCGATTCTTCCCACCACCACTTGGAAGACATGGTCTCCTCGGAGAATCTACAGCCCGTGACAAAATCCACATAAGCCACACCCTGCAGGTCAGACAACCAAACTGCAGTCTGGGGTGGTTTCATCAAGCCTCAACTGAAAGGCTTACTGCAAACGACAGCGGACTCCTATGATAAAATTCATTTGCTCAGCTTCCAGGTGACAGGCCCGGAGAAGCGGGGCAAATGAAAATTCTTCCCTCTGCAAGCTCTTACCTGCTCCTAGGAGCCTTTTCTTGGGGCTCCGCTCCACCGAAATCGACTGCAGGTACATCTGTGGGCTCCGCTGGCTTGGAAGCAGAGTCCGTGGCAGGCTCCGGCGGCCTGGGAGACTCCTGTCCACGCTGGGGATTGGGAGCTGTGGAGCCCCTGGCGCCTACACTAGGCCTGACATTCGGCTTCACGCTAAGGCGTGCCCTGCGGAACATGGCGGAGGCAGGGGGCCCGGGGAGGCAGCCTTGACGGCCGCTCACAGCCCCGAGCCCCGGCGGCTGCCCGAAAAGGGGATTAGGAACTACGCCCTCCCCACAAAGCCACACTACCAGCCCAGGGGGCAGCTACCGCAGTTTCACTCCGCCGCCACCGCCTCCTCCTCTCTCCCGCCGCCGCCGCTTTTTCATGACCCTGCCACACACTGATGGCTAAATTTCACCCTCCTCCCAGCTCCCCCGCCCTCACAGGGCGCCGGAACTGATTGCGCCATCAGCCAGCGCCGCAGAATGACGTCAGACGCACAGCACTGGGAGCCATGGTAACTACCAAGCTACTGAGACTGGGTTACCTGCGGACCAGAAATTGAGATGCAGAGGTATTTGCTCTTTCTTCTCCAGAAGTCCTTAGGAGTAGTTGAAAAGAGGAAAAGAAGAAAGTCGACTTCTCAGCTCAAACCTTTACTGGAAGTATTAAAATCGCTGGCCGATTTTGTTTTTAGAAGGTCATGAAGGGTTTAGAAATTCTAAATTGAGTAGACATAGATTAAATGCTGGTGTGAAGAAACTGATAATAGTTACCTCCCAGGAGAGGAATGGGTTTCTGGAAAACACATCGTGGTAGGAAGACTATTTACCGTACGCTCTTGTGTACTTTTTTGTTTTTTTCCTTTGAGACAGGATCTTACTCTGTCCCCTAGGCAGGAGTGGTACAGTAGCGCGATCTTGGCTCACTGCAGCCTCCACCTCTCGGGCTCAGGCGATTCTCCCGTCTCAGCCTCCCAAGTTGCTGGGACCACAGGCGCGCGCCACCAGAAACGGCTAATTTTTTTTTTCTTTTTTTTTTTTTTTGTATATTTACTGGAGACGGGGTTCATCATGTTGCCCAAGCTGATCTTGAACTCCTGGGCTCAAGCGATCCACCCGATTTGGCCTCCCAAACTGCTGGGATTACAGACGTGAGCCACCACGCCCAACCTCCTTGTGTACTTTTTTTTTTTTTTTTTTTTTTTTTTGAGACGGAGGAGTCTCGCTCTGTCTCCCAGGCTGGAGTGCAATGGCGCGATCTCCGCTCACTGCAAGCTCCGTCGCCTCCCGGGTTCACGCCATTCTCCTGCCTCAGCCTCCCGAGAAGCTGGGACTACAGGCGCCCGCCACCACGCCCGGCTAATTTTTCTGTATTTTTAGTAAAGACGGGGTTTCACCGTGTTCGCCAGGGTGGTCTCAATCTCCTGACCTTGTGATCCGCACGCCTCAGCCTCCCAAAGTGCTGGGATTACAGACGTGAGCCACCGCGCCCAGCCCTTTGTGTACTTTTTAATATGAATGTATCACCCGAGATCTTGCCACTGTACTTACTGCAGCTTGTTTAAAAATTATTATAGTTGAAACTTTGTAAATTATTGAGTATTCTTAATCTGCTTCAGGAGGTAGCAGTAAACAAGACGTTCTGGATTTGGGAGGAGAAAATATAAAAAAGAAATGAACAAGATATTTTTAAAATGTATCAGGCCAGGCATGATGGCTTATGCCTGTAATCCCAGCACTTTAGGAGGCTAAAGCAAGGCAGATTGCTTGAGGTCAGGAGTTTGAGACCAGCCTGGCCAATATGGTTAAACTCCGTCTCTACTAAAAATACAAAAATGAGCCAGGCCTGGTGGTGCAAGCCTGTAATCCCAGCTATGGGAGGCTGAGACAGGAGAATCACATGAACCCTGGAGGTGGAGGCTGCCAGAGCCAAGATGGCACCACTGCACTCCAGCCTGGGCGACAGAATGAGTGAGAATGTCTTAAATGAATTAATTACAATAAAATAAAATGTATCAAATGTCGTGAAAGAAATTTAAGGGTTGAACGCTGGGCATGGCGGGGCACGCCTATAATCCCAGCTACTGAGGAGGCTGAAGTGGGAGGATCTCTTGAGCCCAAGACTTCCAGATCAACCTGCGACCCCTAAAACAAATTACCCACATGTGGTGGCTGTGATGGCTGCCACCTCTAGCCTCAGCCACCCGGAAGGCTGAGGCAGGAGGTCCAGGCTGCAGTGAGCTATGATAGTGCCACAGCCCTCCAGCCTGGGTGACAGAGAAAACCTCGTCTCTAAAACCAAAATGTAATAATAATAAGAAAAAAAAAGGCCAGGCGCGGTGGCTCAAGCCTGTAATCCCGGCACTTTGGGAGGCCGAGACGGGTAGATCACAAGGTCAGGAGATCGAGACCATCCTGGCTAACACGGTGAAACCCCATCTCTACTAAAAAATACAAAAAACTAGCCAGGCGAGGTGGTGGGTGCCTGTAGTCCCAGCTACTCAGGAGGCTGAGGCCGGAGAATGGCATGAACCCGGGAGGCGGAGCTTGCAGTGAGCTGAGATCCAGCCACTGCACTCCAGCCTGGGTGACAGAGTGAGACTCCGTCTCAAAAAAAGAAAAAAAAATGTACAGGACAATGTGATAGAAACTAATGGGAGGGAGGCTGGCAGTAGAGTGGCTAGGGAAGTCCTCTATGATGAGAGGAAAAATAGCCAGAGCTGAGGTTGTCCTTGGAGGTATTGGGCCAACGTTTGAACCAGTGATACAAATCCCCTGACTCATGGGAACACAAAGGTGTGACTTTCTTCTTGGAAGGAAAAGAAAATCCTACAAGAATATGGTAATACATTAATAACAAAATGTCAAAGGAATAAAATCCTGAACTGACTGAAGAAATAGATCACCTAAAGGGAGAACAAAAAAGAGGCAAGTGCTTTTGAGAGTAGGAAGGCAAGACTGAAAGCAGAGAAGAGAAAAGATATGTCTCTAAGGCTATGAAGAAAATGAAGATCTGGAGGCCAGGCACAGCTTGTGCTTGTAATCCCAGCACTTTGGGAGGCTGAGGCGGGCGAATCACTTGAGCCCAGGAGTTCAAGACCAGCCTAGCCAACATGGTGAAACCCCATCTCTACCAAAAATACAAAAATTAGCTAAGCATGGTGGCTTGCGCCTGTAATCCCAGCTACTCAGGAGGCTGAGGTTGGAGGATTGCTTGAGCCCAGGAGGCAGAAGTTGCAGTGAGCCAAGATCACACTACTGCACTCCAGCCTGGGTGACAAAGTGAGACCCTGTCTCAAAAAAAAAAAAAAAAAAAAGAGAAAGAGAGAGGAAGAATGGAAGGGAAGGGAAGGTCTATGGATTCTGTGGGCTCCCTGCAATACTCTGGAAAAGGAACGGGATCTCAGTTTTATCTAAAGAAGCTCAAGAATTCGAGAGAATCCCCCGCTACAGATGTCTCAGGAATCTTGAAGCCACTGCCAGGACTACACAGCTTTGAACAGCATATTCCGATACAAACCGAAGACATAGGGCCTTTCCCCAGATGGGCTTCTGTTCCACTTAAGAAACTAGGGCATTCTCCCAAGTTTTTACAGGTCAGAAAGTAAATAGTGACTAAGATTCAATTTCCCACCAGTAAAGGGATGGGATCAGAATCAGATTAAGTTTTGTTATTAAATATAAAGCCATAAGACATTTGTTACACAAGTTTGTGGAGTAAATTCTCAGTGGCATCATAGTAATTTTTTAAATCTCTACTTTTCTCTGAGAGACATACCCAACACGTTTTGTGTACATGGGGTATATCATGTGTAGCCCTATGACTTAAAAACTGCAAAATTTTTCAGCTGCAAAGAAAAATGTTCAGTGACATTAAATTGAGAGAACATACAAAAACAACTCTATCACCTACCGGCCAGGTGCGGTGGCTCGCGCCTGTAATCCCAGCACTTTGGGAGGTCGAGGCGGGCGGATCACGAGGTCAGGAGATCAAGACCATCCTGGCTAACACGGTGAAACCCCGTCTCTACTAAAAAAAAATTAGCCAGGCGTGGTGGTGGGCGCCTGTAGTCCCAGCTACCGGGAGGCTGAGGCAGGAGAATGGCGTGAACCCAGAAGGCGGAGCTTGCAGTGAGCTGAGATTGTGCCACTGCACTCCAGCCTGGGTGACTAAGCGAGACTCCAGCTAAAAAACAAAACAAAACAAGCAAACAAAAAACCAACTCTACCACTTACCTTCCAATCCCACCCCATTCCCTCTTTAGATGATCTTATCTCTAAAGATCTAGTAATCCTGGCTACTGGGAGGCTGAGGCACAAGAATTGCCTGAACCCGGGAGGCTGAGGCTGCAGTGTGCCGAGACTGCACCAGTGTACTCCAGTCTGGGCAACAGAGTGAGACACTGTCTCCAAAACAAAACAAAACACGGTGCTAGAAAGTCAATCTTTTCCTTTCAAGTTACTTCACTCAGTGGAAACAGACGTTAGCAGTATTAAGGAAGAAAGGTGGGGTGTGGGGATAGGATAGTGATGTGTGCCAGGCTCTCTGAATTTGAAGGAATAATGACAGTAAGAGCTAACATATTGAGTGCTACCATATGCTGGGGACCTAGTACTTCACATACATTAATTCAGTTAATGAAGGAGGTACATGCCTCCCCATTTTACAGATGAGAAAGCTTTAACATAATGAAATAGTGTCCAAGTTGACATAGCTACTAATAGCTATGTATACTTAGTATACTATGTATACATAGCTCTCATACTTAGTAGAGATGGACTTTCAACCCAGACAGTTCATCTCCAGAGCTCCTCAGTCTTTACTTTCTCCACCTTCTCTAAAATAGACGATTGTATGAGGTAATAATTGAAGTTTGGTCGCATCTCCTTGAGGATTCGTTATCCTTGTTACTAACGCTTTTGTACTGTATAAATGTCAGATCTTCCATAATAAAAGTTTTTAAAATATAGGGCAATGTGGGGTATCCAAATCATCTCAGTTTGTAACAATGTTATCTTTTGTTTATATTCTTGTGTGTGTGTGACAATGACAGAGGTGAACAATGTAATTATATGCCACATGAGCCATAGAAGCATCTCTACACGTGTTTCTACCAATGACGGATGGTCCACAGCTTTTACGTAGGTTCCGAGGTTATTCTGGGCTATTCTGAATGGTGGTTAAGACTGCACTCCCTGCCATCCTCTCCCCACCAAACAACCTAAGCACAGAGTCAGTAGCCTAAAACTACTAAAGCACTGTGGACCGTGACAAGGGCACTGGGATAAACTGGAAAATAAATAGGCTTTAGAGTCCGTCTTAAATTTTATTCTCATAACAATTCCTACTCGGTTAAGTCTGTCTCTTCTGCAAAATGAAAACAATGAAGCCTACCTTGCAGGGTTGCGTTTAGAATGAGGAAGGAAAATATGTAAAGGATAAGCAGTGCCTTTTGCAGAGTTACCCTCAATCTGTTCAGTTCCCATCCACCACTCTCCGCCTCCGCAAGGGCATGAATGAAAGCTAATGTTCTTTGCCAAAAAGTAATATATTGTAGAGTTTATTGTCATTTCCTATTAAAAAAAAAAAAAGTGGGGAGCTGGTGGAGCCCCGCCCCTGTGTCTGGTGCACAGTAGGGAAAATCCACACACGCCTATGCCTCAGTCAGAACAGAACCCGCTTTCTGGACTCTCTCTGGGATCTCCCAGGCATGTGTTGCAGCAGGGCTCCCGGCGCTGCCAAGTCTCCACGAGCTTCGGAGCTCCGGCCCTGCCCCGGCCGCGCACGCGCAGTGACGCGCCGGCCATGCAGCCGGCTGTTGTCTGGCCTCCAGTGGGCGGGGCCGCTGGCGGAGCAGAGCGGAGGCGCAGCCGGGCGGAGGGCCCACGCGGGCTCAGCCTTCCTGGTCAACAGTGGTGACAGTATCCCAGAGTGCCAGGGAGCCGTTGCTTTTCCCAGTTGCTCTCTTCCAGGCTCCCTCGGTGGTCGGCATGGCCCGTGAGTGTGCAGACTGGGGTGGGAAGCTGCGGGGAGCGTCCGGCGTGGGAGCCTAGCGCTGAGGCGCGGCGGGCGGGGGAGGCGGGGTCAGGCTGGAGAATCCCTTTGGGTCCCGCAGGGCGGGAATCCCAGCTTCAGTCTGCAGAGAGAGAACTCGCGGGTAGTTCTGGTCCGGCTTCTCAGGCCGGACAGGTGCCTGTCTCTTAGGTGCGAGTTTGTGCGGTAAAGAACACACCCCGGAGATGTGGACACGGCCGCCCGGGGAGGGTCCTTGTTTGGAGGAGGTTTATAGCTGATACCTCAAGTTTTAAGGCCTAATGAGGATCGGGAACTCCAGTGAGTCTTCTCCCTGGTTCTTTTGTTTGGCGCTCGCAGCTAATAGTCGAAAAAACAGGAGGCTTTAGAGCCGGTCCTAAATCTGATGCTCGTTTCTACTAGTCCTAGGTATTAGGTCAGTCTGTTCTGCAAAATGAGAACAATGAAGCCTACCTTGCAGGATTGTGGCTAGAATAAGGACGTAAAGGGCCCACATTGCCTTTCGCAGAGTTACCTTCAATGTGTTCAGTCCCCATCCACCCCTCTCCGCCTCTGCATGGGGATAAGGATAACTCTCAAGTGATAGGCTGAACTTGTGATCTCTGTGTCTAGCTTTCTCCTTCCACCCACTCCCCTCAAAAGCCAGAACTTATTTTGGGATACTGGCCCAAGATTCGAGTATCTGTTTTAAAATATCTGGTATTTAGAGCTAGTGACCACCTTGATTGGGATGATAATACTCTTAAGTCTTTAAGTGTTTGCCTTTAAGCCACTTCCTTTTTATCAGATCGGGGAACACCATCAGTCTGTTACTCTGCTGGTTTATCTATTAAAACACAAACTAAAAATGCATTTAAACAAGACCTGTTCATTGGAATTATTAATAATTTTGGAGATGGGAAAAGAGCATGACTGTTTGACTTTGTAGGTGGAAATCAACGAGAACTTGCCCGCCAGAAAAACATGAAGAAAACCCAGGAAATTAGCAAGGGTAAGAGAAAAGAGGATAACCTGACTGCCTCTCAGAGAAAGCAGAGGTAAGTGGTACTAATTTAATTCTAAAGTCGCTGACGTTGTGATTGAAGCCACATTTTGGGCTGGGTGTGTTTTATCATGCCTGTAATCCCAGCAGTTTGGGAGGACTGCTTGAAGCCAAGAGTTTGAGACCAACTTGGACAACATAATCAGCCCCTGTATCTACAAAATATATTTTTTTAAATTGGCCAGGCATGGTGGCACATGGTTGTGGTCTTGACTACTCTAGAGGCTGAGGCGGGAGAATCGCCTGAGCCCAGGAGGTTAAGGCTGCAGTGAGCTGCGATTGCACCACTGCACTCCAGCCTCGGTGGCAGAGTTAGACCCTGTCTGAAAAAAAAAAAAAAAAGGCCTCATTTTTGGGGAACGAAAAGCATTTTGTTAAGCCCTCGGTAGAACAGGGCCTAATGATTTGTGCCACGCAGACTAAAACCACGTGGGGAAGCCATCCCAACCCATAGATAAAGCACGTAAAGCTCTGAGGCTATTATTTGTTTCGCAGAGACTCATGCAGCTCCTCTACAACCATAAGAACTTTATAGGCTGGGCGCAGTGGCTCAAGCCCATAATCTCAACACTTTGGGAGGCCAAGGTGGGTGAATCACCTGAGATCAGGAGTTTGAGACCAGCCTGACCAACATAGTGAAACCCTATCTCTAATAAAAATACAAAATTAGCTGGGTGTAGTGGTGCATGCCTGTAATCCCACCTACTTGGGAGGCTGAGGCAGGAGAATTGCTTGAACCAAGGAGGGGGAGGTTACAGTGAGTGAAGATCGCGCCATTGCACTCCAGCCTGGGTACTAAGCAGGAAACTCCGTCTCAAAAAAAAAAGCTTTATTCAGCAAAATAACATCTTCCATATGCAAAACACTGTGAGGTGCTAGAGTTACAACATTTTCAAAGCAGACAGCCTACCCAAACTACTCTGGATGACAAGTGACTCAATTGTTAATATAATGATAATAGTTCTGAAGAAGATGCAAAAAAGTATATGTATAATAGCTAGCTATGCTGATTTCTGAAGATCCATTGCATTGGAGAGAATTCATGTACATAGCCTTAATATATGACTATATGTGCCAATGTAAAACTGCTACAGAAATACTTTAGACTGCAGCTTAAGTAAAAAAAGTACATTCATGTTTCTGAAAGAGCTAATCAAAGCTTAATTTTATTCTCAAATCATGTTGTCCATATAGAGCTTTGAGGTTAAGTGAATAAGTGACTGCACGTGCTTCAGTGTGGCTTGTTAGGGGTTCTCAAGCCTGGCTGCATATTAGAATCATCTGGGAAACCTCGACAGCTACTCAAACCTTGCCTTATGCTCAGTTCTGATTTTTTGTTTTTTAAAAAATTGAATTACGATAGTTGTACATATTTTGGGGGTACATGTGATATTTTAATACCTGTATGTGGGCTGGGTAGTCCCAGCCACTTGGGAGGCTAAGGCAGGACAATCACTTGAACCTGGGAGGCTGAGGTTGCTGAGAGCTGAGATCCTGCCACTGCATTCCAGCCTGGGTGACAGAGTGAGACCCTGTCTCAAAAAAAACAGCAAGAACAAAAGGAAACCGGCTGGGTGTGGTGGCTCATGCCTGTTATCCCAGCACTTTGGGAGGCCGAAGTGGGCCGATTACCTGAGATCGGGAGCTCAAGACCAGCCTGACCAACATGGAGAAACCTAGTCTCTACTAAAATTATAAAATTAGCCGGGTGTGGTGGTGGTGAATACCTGTACTGCCAGCTACTTGGGAGGCTGAGACAGGAGAATCACTTGAACCTGGGACGCGGAGGTTGCGGTGAACTGAGATCTTACCATTGCACTCCAGCCTGGGCAACAAGAGCGAAATTCCATCTCAAAAAAAAAAAAAAAAAAACTGTATGTGTAATGATCAAATCAGGGTAATTGGGATATCTCTATGCTCAAACATTTATCTTTCATCCAGTTCTGATTTTATTGGTCTGAGGTCGAGTATTAAAAAGCACCCTAGGTAAATTTTATTGTACTTAGGTTATACCTTTTTTTTTTTTTTTTTGAAGACACAGTCTTATTCTGTTGCCTGGGCTGGAGTGCAGTGGTGTGATCTCGGCTCACTGCAACCTCTGCCTCCAGGGCTTAAGCAATTCTCCTGCGTCAGCAATCCAAGTAGCTGGAATTGCAGGTGCCCACCACCACACCCAGCTAATTTTTGTATTTTTAGTAGAGACAGGGTTTCACCACGTTGGCCAGGCTGGTCTCAAGCTACTGACCTCAAGTGATCCACCCCCCTCAGCCTCCCAAAGTGCTGGGATTACAGGCGTGAGCCCCGCGATGGCCCAGTTATACCTTTATTTTTTTTATTTTTTTTATTTATTATACTTTAAGTTCTAGGGTACATGTGCACAACATGCAGGTTTGTTACATAGGTATACATGTGCCATGTTGGTTTGCTGCACGCATCAACTCGTCATTTACATTAGTTATTTCTCCTGACGCTATCCCTCCCCCAGCCTCCCACCCCACCCAGTTATACCTTAAACTGAACTTAAAACAGCTCCCAGGTGATTCTGATGTGCAGCCACTAGTAAGAATCATTGATTAATGAGATTAAAGACCTTAATTTAAGGCAAAGGTCCTGACACTTTTTTTGTTTTTTGTTTTTTTTTTGGAGATGGAGTCTTACTCTGTGACCCAGACTGGAGTGCAGTGCCACAGTCTCGCCTCTCTGCAAGCTCTACCTCCCAGGCTCAAGTGACCCTCCCACCTCAGCCTTCTGAGTAGCTGGGACTACAAGGGCACACCACCAATCCCAGATAGTTTTTGTATTTTGGGTAGAAATGGGGTTTCATCATGTTGTCCAGGCAGGTCTTGAACTTCTGGGGTCAAGTGATTTGCCCACCTCAGTCCCTCAAAGTGCTGGAATTACAGGTGTGAACCACCATGCCCAGCCCTAACATTTATTATTGAAGTGATAAGCTTTGCCTTCAATTTCTGTTTACTCACATTAGAGTAAAAATGAACATGGTATAAATCAGTGACCCTGCAGTAGTATTTTTATTGGAGAACCTAGTCTAGCTTGGTTCAGAAATTGTCATTGTTGGCTGGGCGCGGTGGCTCACGCCTGTAATCCAAACACTTCAGGAGGCCGAGGCGGGTGGATCACCTGATGTCAGGAGTTCAAGACCAGCCTGGCCAACATGGTGAAACCCCGTCTCTACTAAAAATACAAAAATTACCTGGGCATGGTGACAGGTGCCTGTAATTCCAGCTACTCAGGAGGCTGAGGCAAGGGAATCACTTGAACCCGGGAGGGGGAGGTTGCAGTGAGCCGAGATCACACCATTGCACTCCAGCTTGGGGGACGAGAGCGAGCCTTCATCTCAAAAAAAAAAAAGAAAAAGAAATTGTCATTGTTTACCAAATATGCACTCCTTATTAAGTTCTGTACTAGATGTTCTATATGCGTTATTCTTTATTCATCATAACCCTGAAAAATGGTATTAACACTAATGTGTAGAATAGGAAACTGAGGCTCTAAACTTCAGTAACATTACTAAGGTCATACAGTAAGCACAGCAGAGCTTGGTTTCAAATAGGGAAGTAACCGTCATGGTTGTTTTTCCACTGTACTTCATTTCTTTGTAGCTGTGTGGTTTTTTTTTTTTTTAGTGAAAGCAAGTTTATTAGGAAAGTAAAGAAATAAAGATTGGCTACTTCATAGGCAGAACAGCCTGTAGCTGTGTTATTTTGCCTTCTTTATTTTTATTTATTTTTTTTTTTTTTTGAGACTGAGTTTCGCTCTTGTTACCCAGGCGGAGTACAGTGGCGCAATCTCGGCCCACCGCAACCTCCACCTCTTGGGTGCAAGTGATTCTCCTGCCTCAGCCTCCCAAGTAGCTGGGATTACAGGTATGCACCACCATGCCCGGCTAATTTTGTATTTTTAGTAGACATGGAGTTTCTCCATGTTGGTCAGGCTGGTTTCAAACTCCCGACCTCATGTGATCCACTTGCCTCAGCCTCCCAAAGTGCTGGAATTACAGACGTGAGCCACGGGCCTATTTTGCCTTTCTTCTATTCCTTTGTTTTTGCTATTGGCTTTACAGAAATGTCTTACTGTCATGGCTGTAGAAATCAGTTTAGCAGTTCCTCAAAAAGTTAAAACAGGCCAGGCTCAGTGGCTCACACTTGTAATTCCATCACTTTGGGAGGCCGAGGTGAACGGATCAACTTGAGGCCAGGAGTTCGAGACAAGCCTGGCCAACATGGTGAAACCCTCTCTACTAAAAATACAAAAATTAGCTGGACGTGGTGGCACATGCCTGTGATCCCAGCTACTGGGAGGCTGAAACAGGAGAATCACTTGAACCAGGGAGGTGGAGGTTGCAGTGAGCAAAGATTGTGCCACTGCACTCCAGCCTGGGCAACAGAGCAAGACTCTGTCTCAAAAAAATAAAAAATAAAAAAATTTGAAGTATGAGGTTAATAAGTCAGAGTTATGGAACTTTAACCAGAGCTGGTAAAGTGCTTGACACACAGTAGATGTTGAATACATGGCCGTTTAGTCTATTTTTAAAATATGGGTCCATGGACTCATGAATCACCTAACCCAAGTAGTCTGGTCATAGTTCACAGTTTATATGGCATGTGTCAGTTTGACCAGAGATGAAAAGGGTTAAGGGCCGGGCACAGTGGCTCACGCCTGTAATCCTAGCACTTTGGGAGGCTGAGGCAGGCGGATCACGAGGTCAGGAGTTCGAGACCAGCCCGGCCAATATGGTGAAACCCCGTCTCTACTTAAAATACAAAAATTAGTCAGGTGTGGTGGCGTGGGCCTGTAGTCCCAGCTACTCAGTAGGCTGAGGCAGAAGAATTGCATGAACCTGGGAAGCGGAGGTTGCAGTGAGCTGAGATCATGCCACTGTACTCCAACCTGGGCAACAGAGCAAGACTCCGTCTGAAAAAAAAAAACAAAAAAAAAGTACCCTGAACATCCAGCTTTTCTTTAGTGTAATCCAGTTTCAGTGACTAGCTTTTGGCCTTTTTTGCTTCTGAGAAACTGAAATCCTTCATAATATCTATGTTCTAGTCATAGATACCAGTTAGGATATCTAGGAGAGTTCATAAATGCCTCTTCTTTCAAGAAAAAAAATTAGAATGAATTAACTAATTAACAACCAGGAGTAATAGCTATTATTTCTACATGTAGCTGCCTAATGTCAGACACTTTTATCTATTCATAGTGATTCCTTGTGACAACCTTGATACATATTGCTCGGATTTTGTAAGGGCTTTGAGGTTATTTGCCCAAGGTCATTATAACAGAGATGGTATTCAGAGTAAGATCTGACTTCAAAGTCTTTCCAGTCTTTGTCTTTCCATTTTGTCTCCAGCCATGAAAATGGAAAGACAAGAATGTTTATATCATCTTTTCAATTGTCTTCTAATACACTGAATGGGTTATGTGTAGAAAACAAGTGAGAATATAAAATTGGTTTTTCTGTAACAACTTATAGACTTTTCCCTCATTGTAGGGACTCTGAGATCATGCAACAAAAGCAGAAGGCAGCTAATGAGAAGAAGTCTATGCAGACAAGAGAAAAGTGATGACTGGCTATTTGGAAAACCTGGGTGCTACTGCCAACTGGGTGTATCATAAGCTCTAAGATCAAGATTTTGTAGAGTGGACAGTCATTACATATGTTATAACTTATCCTTTAAAAACTATTTTAAATTTTACTCTTTCAGCTTGACTTAGTGCGATGTTTTAGAAGCAGTCTTCAAAGAATAAAACACTAACCATGCATGTGACGTATTGGTGAATATTATTTTTATTATTGAACATTCATATATAATTTATTAGGTAATATGATCAGATAATAGGATCTCTTATGTAATAAAAAATCTTTGTCATCAGCTTTGTTAACGTTTTTTTCCTCACAGTTTCTAAGGATAAGGATAAAGTAGATCTTTGAAGTAAACTTAAATATATAATAGAAGTTAAGATCCATTTGTATAATTTTGCTTTGTAATCAACTTACAGGACCAGGCGCAGTGGCTCATGCCCGTAATCCCAGCACTTTGGGAGGCCAAAGTGGGCAGATCACTTGAGGTCAGGAGTTTGAGACCAGCCTAACCAACATGATGAAACCCTGTCTCTACTAAAAATACAGAAAAAAAATTAGCCAGGTGTTAGCGGCACATGCCTGTAATCCCAGCTACTCGGGAGGCTGAGGTAGGAAAATCGCTTGAGCCCAAGGTAGAGGTTGCGGTGAGCAGATAACTGCGCCACTGCACTCCAGCCTGGACAACAAAGCGAGACTCTGCCTCAAAAAAAAAAACAACAACAAAAAAAACAACTTACAAAGCTTGCTTGAAGAATTTACAACAGATACTACAAACCACTGGAATAGAAACTAAGTGGATGTAAACTGAGGTCTCAGTTCTACTTACAACTTTAATATTTTTTGGAATGGAGTACCATATTTTCTGTTCTCAGCCTCTTCTAAAACTTGAGTCTTGATGGTAGTTATAAATTTGGAAATATGTAACCTAGGGAAATTAAGGTTTGAGACCTTGCTGCATTCTGAAGTAAACGCAGAACTATGTCAAAGAGAATAAAAATGCCATTGTAATAGTAAATAGAATAACTTTAAAGTAAGTATTCTACAAATACCTGATTTTTCACATAATGCAGTTTAACAAATTTTTCTGATCATCCAATATGTCAACCACTCTCTGAATGGACAGATCCTGAAGAGTTAGCCTAATATAATAATATCTTGTGATATGTCTCTTACCAGTGGTAGCACCCATAGGTTATAGGCTATAATTTTTTGTGTCTACTATTGAATTAGACAACCAGGAAGTTTTTTGTTTTTTTGTTTTTGTTTTTGTTGTTTTGAGACAGAGTCTTGCTCTGTCGCCCAGGCTAGAACGCAGTGGTGCCATCTCGGTTCACTGCAACCTCCGCCACCTGGATTCAACTGATTCTCCTGCCTCAGCCTCCTGAGGAACTGGGACTGCAGGTGTACGCTACCAGACCCAGCTAATTTTTGTATTTTTAGAAGAGACAAGTTTTCACCATGTTGGCCAGGCTGGTCTCAAATTACTAACCTCAGGTGATCCACCCCCTTCTTGGCCTCCCATAGAGCTGGGATTACAGGCATGAGCCATCCCACCCAGCTGAAGTTTTTTAGCCTGAGTTTATCTTCATATTAGCCTAAATTTTTCATTAAATTAAAACATTGTTCTGGATCTTTGGTTAACTTTAGTCTTCAGAATATTCTATGATGGTAGTCACAAAGGCAAAAAGATTACAGTAGCTTAATTTGTGGGCCTGATTTCTGTAATTCTGTCTCCAGAATTTATTTCTACACAGAGTAATAAGCCATAAGTTTTCTTTTTTTTTTTTTTTTTTTTTTTTTTTGAGACTGTGTCTTGCTCTGTTGCCGAGGCTGGAGTACAGTGGCACAATCTTGACTTACTGCAACCTCTGCCTCCCGGGTTCAAGCAATTCCCTGTCTCAGCCTCCCAAGTAGCTGGGATTACAGGCGTGCACGACCACACCTGGCTAGTTTTTTTGTATTTTTAGTAGAGACAGGGTTTCACCATGTTAGCCAAGCTGGTCTCAAACTCCTGACCTCGAATGATCTGCCTGCTTCGGCCTCCCAAAGTGCTGGGATTACAGACATGAGCCACCATGCCCAGCCCTGGAGAGTAATTATTATTATTATTATTATTATTATTATTATTATTATTTATTTTTTTTGAGACAGAGTTTCCCTCTTGTTGTCCAAACTGGAGTGCGTTGGTGTGATCTTGGCTCATCACAACCTCTGCCTCCTGGGTTCTCCCACCTCAGCCTCCCAAGTAGCTAGAATTACAGGCATGAGCTACCACACCCAACTAATTTTGTGTTTTTAGTAGAGACGGGGTTTCTCCATGTTGGTCAGACTGGTCTCAAACTTATGACCTCAGGTGATCCACCCGCCTCGGCCTCCCAAAGTGCTGGATTATAGGCATGAGCCACTGTGCCTGGCCTTAGGAGAATAATTTTAAAAAGTAAATTCATGCAATGACTTTATTTAGTTTGGATATTCTTAGGGCTTGTTGCTATAAAAAGATAAGATTATTAGGTGAGATAGTACCAACTTTAGAATGTAATTTGGAAAATACCGAACTCCATGCAACCTCCCCTTTAAACATCAAAAATTATATTTTGCATCATTCTCAAGAGGAGGTAGTACATTATCATTAGCAATTTTCAGTAAGTCCTGCTGAAAATGAGAAGTAGCGGCCATTACTGCCCAAGATACACTGTGGTCCATTTTATCAGTTCCTTTTTTTTTTTGAGACAGAATCTTGCTTTGCCATCCAGGCTGGAGTGCAATGGTGTGATCTCCACTCACTGCAACCTCCATTTCCATGCCTGGCTAATTTTTTGTAGTTTTAGTAGAGATGGGGTTTTACCATCTTGGCCAGGCTGGTCTCGAACTCCTGATTTCAAGTCATCCACCCACCCAGCCATCAGTCATGTATTTTTGAATGCCTCTTCTGTTAGTAGCATGTGTAAGAAATTGTGTTCCATTTATCAAACTCTAGCCTGTTTTTGAAAATAGGGCTAAAAGGGAACATTTATTTCTGATATTTTCCAAAAACTTAAAAAAATTTTATATAGGCTGGGCACAGTAGCTCACGCCTGTAATCCCAGCACTTTGGGAGGCCGAAGCAGGTGGATCAGTTGAGCTCAGGAGGTTGAGACCAGCCTGCGCAACACAGCAAAACCCCATCTCTACCAAAAAAAAAAAAAAAAAGTTAGCTGGGTGTGGTAGACTACACGCCTGTAGTCCCAGCTACTTGGGAGGCTAAAGTGGGAGGATCACCTGAGCCCAGAAGGTCAAGGCTGCAGTGTGCCGAGATTTCATCACTGCCTTCCACCCTGGGCGATAGAGTGGGACCCTGTCTCAAAACATATACACACACACACACACTCTCTCTCTCTCTCTCAACTTAAAAATACTTGGTCTGTTATTTTTATGAAATTTTCATAGTTATCTCTTAGACCAGAGCTGAGTAAGAATATTTATTATATTGCCTCCTACAACTTTATCAGCTAATGTATTTGCTATGTAACAATTACATATTGGAATATATTATCTTTAGAGATGGCCAAGTCATAAAACTGTCACTGAGAAAAGGAGAATGACAATGTGTATCCTCAAATCTACTTCCCTATAAATTCCTGAAAGATATGAAACTTACTACAGGTTTGTTTTTTTTTTTTTCCACAACTTCACTTTTTGTTTTTGTTTTTGTTTTAGGTGGAGTCTCGATCCATTGCCCAGGCTGGAGTGCAGTGGTGCCATCTTGGCTCACTGCCAGCTCCGCCTCCCGAGTAGCTAGGACTACAGGTGCCCACTACTATGCCTGGCTAATTTTTTTTTTTATTTTTTATTTTTATTTTTAGTAGAGAATGGGGTTTCACTGTGTTAGCCAGGATGGTCTTGATCTCCTTGATCTCCTCAGCCTCCCAAGGTGCTGGGATTACAGGAGTGAGCTACTGCGCCAGGTCCCACACCTTCACTTCTTAAAAACAAAAAAAATCTTTTACGTAGCAGTAACTATCTAATGCACATTAAAAGTTTGTAAATAGTCTGCTATTGGATCATTTGCTTTGAAAAGTTGAGATATTCAAATTTGATTATAACATAACTTTTGTAGAAATACACAGCCAGGTGCAGTAGCTCACACTTGTAATCTCAGCACTTCGGGAGGCTGAGGTGGGAGGATCGCTTGAGGCCAGGAGTTTGAGACCAGCCTGGGCAACATGACAAAACCCCATCTCTACAAAAAGCACAAAAATTAGCCAGGTGTGGTGGTGCACACCTGTAGTCCCAGCTACTTGGGAGACTGAGGTGGGAGGATGGTTTGAGCCTGGAAAGTTGAGGATGCAGTGAGCCAAGACCACGCCACTGCATTCCAGCCTGGGTGACAAAGTGACACCTTGTCTCAATACTAATTTTTAAAAGGCACCTGTAATCCCAGCACTTTGGGAGGCCAAGGCGGGTGGGTCACGAGGTCGGGAGTTCAAGACCAGCCTGGCCAATATGGTGAAACCTGTCTCCGCTAAAAATACAAAAATTAGCCAGGTATGGTGGAGTGTGCCTGTAATCCCAGCTACTGAGAAGGCTGAGGCAGGAGAATTTCTTGAACCCAGGAGGTGGAGATTTCAGTGAGCCGAGATTACACCACTGCATTCCAGTCTAGGTGACAGAGCAAGACTTCGTCTCAAAGAAAAAAATAAATAAAAAAACAAGGCTGGGCGCGGTGGCTGAAGCCTGTAATCCCAGCACTTTGGGAGGCCGAGACGGGTGGATCACGAGGTCAGGAGATCGAGACCATCCTGGCTAACATGGTGAAACTCCGTCTCTACTAAAAAATATATAAAAAACTAGCCGGGTGAGGTGGCAGGCGCCTGTAGTCCCAGCTACTCAGGAGGCTGAGGCAGGAGAATGGCGTAAACCCGGGAGGCGGAGCTTGCAGTG
The DNA here is from genome assembly GCF_047675955.1 of Chlorocebus sabaeus. Classification (NCBI taxonomy): domain Eukaryota; kingdom Metazoa; phylum Chordata; class Mammalia; order Primates; family Cercopithecidae; genus Chlorocebus; species Chlorocebus sabaeus. The sequence goes on from NC_132907.1 coordinate 25,475,047, forward strand.
AGCTGAGATCTGGCCACTGCACTCCAGCCTAGGCGACAGAGCGAGACTCCCTCTCAAAAAAAAATGGTGTCTCACGCCTGTAATCCCAGCACTTTGGGAGGCTGAGGCTGAGGCGAGCAGATCACCTGAGGTCAGGAGTTCGAGACCAGCCTAGCCAACATGGTGAAACCCCGTCTCTACTAAAAATACAAAAAATTAGCCGGGCATGGTGGCGGGCGCCTATAATTCCAACTACTTGGGAGGCTCAGGCAAACGAATTTCTTGACCCCAGGAGGCGAAGGTTGCAGTGAGCCGAGACTGTGCTACTGCACTCCAGCCTGAGCAACAGAGTGAGACTCTGTCTCAAAAAAAAAAAAAATTCCATTCCACATACTACTCGTGCTAGTTTACCAGTTGGACGTGACTGCTTGCTGGTACATAAGTGCCAGAACATTTCCTTGAAGCAGTCTGGCTGACTCTTTGTGTTTACAAGAAATTTACCTACCAGCCTGGCTATAATTGACACAATCCTATTGAATACTTTCCTTTTATGAACATGTATCACATAAGTTTTTGTCAAATACTTTTTTTTTTTTTTTTTTGGTCAGAGGCTGTAGCCTTGTACCACTCAAAGGGGCTGTTAGGGTAGCTTGTGAATGAATATTTCACACAGAGTTATGTATTTAACCCATTTCCTGTTTAGAAAAAAAAAAACACAGCTCGCTGCCAGCACTCATTTAATTTTACATAAACACACTCTTAGAGGTTGATGCCAATTAATTTTCAATGTGAAAATAATATAAACTATTCTAAGAGTTATTTCTAAACAGAACTTATCTCTAATCCTAATATAACAGAAATGTATATGATGTTACATTAGGATTTGAGGCAAGAGTATTCTTGGGGCAAACGGGAAATGGGTTAATATATACTTGAAGTAATGTAAGCACGTCTAACCTGATTTCATGATATATTGGAATTTTTGGTTGCAAGCAACAGGATCAGATTAATTAACTTACTGATTAAAAACCTTATTTGAAAGAATGAGAGACTCCAGAGTCATGGAGAAGTTGAGGACTCAAGGCTTTGGAAAGATCAAGAATTGCAACAGTTTCAGGTATCTTAAGAGTAGGTGTTATGAAGTGTTTCCCCCCACGCCCCCACCCCAGTGCTGATATCAGGTTGAAATTCTGACAAGTATATTTAGCCTTTATGTCACTTGGAGTGCCTCCAACTGAAGTTACATGGGTTAGGTACCCATCCCTCAGCAAGAGGAAGGCAAGTTGATGGTAAAACCAAGACTATGTCTAGTAAGGAATAGGTGGTCCCCTGTATTAGTCCATTCTCATGCTGATAATAAAGGCATACTTGAGACTGGCTAATTTATAAAGGAAAGTTTAATTGACTCACAATTGTCTATGGCTGGGGAGACCTCAGGAAGCTTACAATCATGGCAGAAGGGGAAGCAAATGCATCCTTCTTCACAAGAGGGCAGGAATGAGAAGTGCAAAACAAAAGGGGAAAAGCCCCTTATGAAACCATCAGATCTCCTGAGAACTCACTCATTATCACGAGAACAGCATGGAGGTAACCACCCCCATAATTTAATTACCTCCCACCAGTTCCCTCCCATGACACATGGGAATTATAGGAGCTACAATTCAGGATAAGATTTGGGTGGGGACACAGCCAAACTATATCATCCCCCCAAAAAATTTAGGATTCTTTGCCAAAAGGAAGGGAGAATGGATGCTAAGCAGACTAAAATAATATATTTTAATCCCTCTTATTGAAAGCTAAGACTAAATTTTTAAAATTGTATATATATGTATATATATATATATTTTTTTTTTGAGATGGAGTGTTGCTCTGTTGCCCAGGCTGGAGTGCAGTGGCGCAATCTCAGCTCACTGCAACCACCACCTCCCGAATTCAAACAATTCTCCTACCTCAGCCTCCCGAGTAGCTGGGACTACAGGTGCACACCACCACGCCCAGCTAATTTTTGTATTTTTAGTAGAGATGAGATTTCACCATATTGGTCAGGCTGGTCTTGAACTGACCTCAGGCGATCTCCCCACCTTGGCCTCCCAAAGTGCTGGGATTACAGGCGTGAGCCACCACGCCCAGCTAATTTTGTGTTTTAAGTAGAGATGGGGTTTCACCATGTTGGTCAGGCTGGTCTTGAACTCCCGACCTCAGGTGATCCGCCAGCCTTGGCCTCCCAAAGTGCTGGGATTACAAGCGTGAGCCACCGTGCCCGGCTATATTTTTAAATATAAAAATTAGCCAGGCATTGTGGTGGGTGCCTGTAATCTCAGCTACTCTGGAGGCTGAGGCAGGAGAATCACTTGAACTCAGGAGGTTGCAGCGAGCTGAGATCACACCTCTGCACTGCAGCCTGGGTGACAGAACGAGACTCCATCTAAAAAAAGAAAAAAATGTATTTTTAAAAATACGTGATATGGCAAATCATGAAGGTGGTAAGTATCTGAAGTGTGAGAAATATGCAGCTTATGCAATTTTTGTCTCTACAAACCTTTCAAACCCTCAAACTACAATGCTTGCTCATTATAGAAAATCTGGGAAAATACAGTAAGTTCTAAATATCCATAAATTCTAAATAGCAGCTCTTTGAAAACTAACTCCTTGGGCATTTATCCCAGTGAAATGATAATAAACAGCCAGCATTTGAAATGTATATTTCAATGACTCGTATATGAATACTATGTTCAGATCACAATAAAGGACATTTCCAGCACCGTCTTAGATAATGCCTCCCCACTGATTATCACCATAAATAGTTTTGCCTGTTTTTGAATTTTATATAAATGGGATCACACGGTATGTGCTGTAGTGAGCCTAGCTTCATTTGCTCAACATTATGTCTGCAATAATCCTCTATTTTGCTGCTACGCAGCAGTTCAGCCTTTTTCACTGCTGTATAGCATCCTGTTATATGAATATACGATAATTTGGTTACTCTACATTTCATGGACCTTTGAATTGCTCCCACTTTGGGGCTGTTATGAATAATGCTACCATAACATTTTTATATATCTTATGGTGGTCTTAAACATGCTATCTACTGAGTATATGCTAGGAGTGGAATTGCTGGGTGATAGGGTGTGTGTCTATACACACATATACACACATTTTTTAGTAGGTACCATTAAACAATTGCATTTTTGTTGTTTTTGTTTTAGTTTGTTTTTAATGACCATACCATTTTACCACCATCAATAAATGAAGGTTCCATTGCTCCATACCAGCATTAGGTATTATCAGTCCTTTATCCATATTGGTGGGAGGTAGTGATATCTCACTGTGGTCTTAATTTACTTCTGTATACTTAATTTAAATACACTCAATTTATATACACACATGTATACTCTCTCAGCCTTCAATAAGCCAGTCTCATTCCCCTGAACTAACCAATGTTAAAAATGGTATACTTCTCTCAGTGCTCATGCAAACATGCATACACACACATACACATAAATAAGGGATGTGGGGAGGTACTTGATTCTGAGAGCTGCTGTAACAAATTACCACAAACTTAGTGGCTTAAAACAACAGAAATATTTCTGTTCACAGTTCTGGAGGCCAGAAATCTGAGAGCAAGCTGTCAGCTGGGCCACACCTCCCTCTGAAGGCTCCAAGGGAGGATCCTTGCTTTCCTCTTCCAGCTGCTGGTGGCTCCAGGTATTACTTGGCTTATGGCAGTATAACTCCTATCTCTGCCTTTGTCTTTGTGGTCTTCTTTTCTGTCTTCTTCCTTTCTTTTTATGAGGACTTTTGCTATTGGATTTAGGTTCCATTCTAACCTAGGATGATCTTATCTGGAAATCCTTAATTGCATCTACAAAAACTATTTTCTCAAATAGGTCACATTCATGCATATCAGATGGATAGATGTATCATTTTGGGGTCCGCCATTCAACCCACTACAAGGAGATTTTTTAAACAAAAATAGGAAACTTAGATGTAACCTAGCACTTTTTTTTTTTTTTTTTTTTTTTGAGACAGAGTCTAGCTCTGTCACCAGGCTGGAGTGCAGTGGTGCGATCTCGGTTCCCTGCAACGTCTGCTTCCGGATTCAAGAGATTCTCCTGCCTCAGCCTCCCTAGTAGCTGGGATTACAGGCATGCACCGCCACACCCAGGTAATTTTTTTTTTTTTTTTTTTTTTTTTTTGAGACTCTCGCACTGTTACCCAGGCTGGACTGCAGCAGTGGTGTGATCACTGCTCACTGCAACCTCTGCCTTCTGGGTTCAAGTGATTCTCCAGCCTCAGCCTCCCAAGTAGATGGGATTACAGGCACCTGCCACCATGCCCAGCTAATTTCCTGTATTTTTAGTAGAGACAGGGTTTCACCATGTTGGCCAGGCTGGTCTCCATCTCCTGACCTCGTGATTCACCTGCCTTGGCCTCCCAAAGTGCTGGGATTACAGGCATGAGCCACAGCCCCCGGCCATAATTTAGCACTTTAAAAAAGAATAGCCATGTTGGGCCAGGCGTGGTGGCACATGCCTGTAATCTGAGCACTTTAGGAGACTGAAGTGGGTAGATCCCTTGTGCTCAGGAGTTCAAGACCAGCCTGGGCAACATGGTGAAGCCCCATTTCTACTAAAAATACAAAAATTAGCTGAAGGGAGGGGATAGGGTGAGTTCCGGGTGTGAGGGGGCCGCTAGGGAGAGCAGAGCAAGGCAGCTCAAGGCTGGTCAGAGCCTCGATCTTCCAGATTGAGGGCCTTACCCAGAAGCCGGACCCCAAGGAGATGAAACGGAAGATGCATGAGGATATGATCTCCTCCATACGGAACTTTCTCATCTACGCAGCCCTGCTGCGAGTCACTCCATTTATCTTAAAGAAATTGGACAGCACATGAAGATTGGACATCACATGTGAATGCATGATATGACGAACCTGGTTACAGTTTCTACTGCCCTCTGCAAGTAAATAGGCCCAGAAAGGGGTAAGAGACTCTTTGAATGGACATAAAAATTCTGCTTGTTAAGAACAAGTTTGGCTGTGGTAACTGATCTTAATAGCTAAAACATAAAAATATTTGGGAAGTCTGAAATGAGGTTTCCTGGTCATGGTGTGCCCTTATGCCTGTGACAGTTGGCCTCTGTGAATATTGGTATAATTGTAGATAATGTCAAACTCCATTTTCTAGCAAGTATTAATAATTAAAGGAAGTGTGTCTGAAATGGCACTGTCTTGTCAGTCTTTCTGTTTACCCTTCTGTCTGGAGTGTATTTGTGAAGAGTCCCTTATAAGTTATGTTTTATGGACATCAGCACATAACCACAATGACATTTAAGCACAGGATCATTAGTCTACATTTTATTTTATTATTATTATTGTTATTTTTATTAATTTTTTTTGAGATGGAGTCTTGCTCTGTCGCCCAGGCTGGAGTGCAGTGGGGCACTCTCGGCTCACTGCAAGCTCCGCCAACCGAGTTCATGCCATTCTGCCTCAGCCTCCTGAGTAGCTGGGACTACAGGCATCCACTACCATGCCCGGCTAATTTTTTGTGTATTTAGTAGAGACGGGGTTTCACTGTGTTAGCGAGGATGGTCTCAATCTCCTGACCTCATGATCCACCTGCCTTGGCCTCCCAAAGTGCTGGGATTACAGGTGTGAGCCACCACGCCCAGCCTATTAGTCTATATTTTAAATAAACATACCAATTAAGAAACAAGCCAAAAACAAAAAGTAGCCAGGTGTGGTGGCACGTGCCTATAGTCCCAGCTACTTGGGAGCTGAGGTGCAAGGATCACTTGAACTCAGAGGCAGAGGTTGCAGTGACGCAAGATGGTGCCACTGCACTCCAGCCTGGGTGACAGTGAAACCCTATTTCCACAGAAACAAAAAAAAAATAGCCATGCTTATACTTCAGTACTTACAGATTTAACTTTAGTATAGATGTACAGTAATTTATTCCATCATTTCCTTACTCCTAGACAATTAGGATGTTTGCAACTTTTGCCACTACAAACAATTCTGTGATGTAGATTATCATATTTATTCCCATTTACTGGTGCTTTCATTTCTATAAGAATGGATTTTTAAAGATAGAATTCCTAGGAAATAGTTATGTCAAAGCCAAATATCATATAGAGACAAATCTCTAAAATTTGGTAAGCAAGAGCTGCAATTCCGGGCATACACTCAGACCAGGCTAATCATTGTTATGATCAGGAGAATAAAGGGAAGGTTGGGGCTGGGCACTGTAGCTCGCGCCTCTAATCCCAGCACTTTGGGAGGCCGAGACAGGTGGATTACCTGAGGTCAGAAGTTTGAGACCAGCCTGACCAACATGGAGAAACCCCGTCTCTACTAAAAATACAAAATTAGTTGGGAATAGTGGCGCATGCCTGTAATCCCAGCTACTCAGGAGGCTGACACAGGAGAAACGCTTGAACCCAGGAGGTAAAGGTTGCAGTGAGCTGAGATCGCCCCATTGCTCTCCAGCCTGGGCAACAAGAGCAGAACTCCGTCTCAAAAAAAAAAAAAAATTGAGAAGGTTCAGGGTTTTATGAGAAAGAACAGTGTTACATACTGTTTTGGAAGAAAGCTCATTCACACTAGAGCTTGTGGGAGCTAGCAAGCTCTGATTGGTGAGTGATGGTGGTAGGTAAAACCAGTCTTAGAGTCATGGCAGTTCATTTCAGCAGCTATTAGGTAAAACTGGTCTTAGGGATACAGAAGGCTGTTTCAGCAGTTGGACTTGTGGAAAATTTAATTCTTGAAGCAGATGCTGTGTACCCCAAATGCTTTTTCCCCCGGCCCTTCAAGTCTGATTTAGTTGAGTATTTCAAGAATGACCAAATTTATGTAATCAACTTTCACAGGTATACATGTCTTAAACTTTAAACAGATGTTCTGGGTTTTGTTGTTGTTGTTTTTGAGATGGAGTCTCACTCTGTTATCCAAGCTGTAGTGTAGTGGTGTGATCTTTGCTCACTGCAACCTCTGCCTCCAGGGTTCAAGTGATTCTCCAGCCTCAACCTCCTGAATAGCTGGGATTACAGGCGCCCGCCATCACGCCCAGCTAATTTTTGTATTTTTAGTAGAAATGGGGTGGGGGTTTACCATGTTGGCCAGGCTGGTCTCGAACTTCCGACATCAAGTGATCCGCCCCCCTCAGCCTCCGAAAGTGCTGGGATTACAGGCATGAGCCACTGCGCCAGGCAGTCTTTCCTTCTTTTTTTTTTTTTTTTTTAAATGACATGGGGTCTTACTTTATTACTCAGGCTGGTCTCAAACTTCTGGCCTCAAGGAATCCTCCCACCTTGGCCTCCCAATTTGCTGGGATTACAGGCATGAGTCATCATGCCAGACTATAAACAGATATTTTCAATAAGAGGATAAAAGTTCATTTCCCCATACTTTGCTAACATCAAATGTTACTAATTCCTGATAGTTTTGCCAAACAGGGTGGAAAATGGTGTGTTAGTTTTTCTGGGTTTTCTTTTTAAAATTTTTTTTCTTTTTTATTCATTGTGACACTATTCACATTTTTTTTATTTTTTATTTTTTTGAGACAGGGTCTCCCTATGTTGCCCATGCTGGTCTTGTACTCCTGGGCTCAAAAGATCCTCCTGCCTCGGCCTCCCAAAGTGCTAGGATTACAGACATGAGCCACCATGCCTGGTTCACAATTTCTTTTTATTTTTACTAAAGGCAGGTATATTCCTGAAATTTTTTGTTTTTTCGAGATGAAGCCTTGCCCTGTCACTCAGGCTAGAGTGCACTGGCACGATCTCGGCTCACTGCAACCTCCGCTTCCCAGGTTCAAGCAATTCTTCTGCCTCAGTCTCCCAAGTAGCTAGGATTATAGGCGCTGCAACCACGCTCAGCTAATTTTTGTATTTTTAGTAGAGACGGGTTTCACCATGTTGGCCAGGATGGTTTCCAACTCCTGACCTCAAGTGATCCGCCCACCTCAGCCTCCCAAAGTGCTGGGATTACTGATATGAGCTACCATGCCAGGCCTTGAAATGTTATCTTAGTTTTCAATTTGTAATTCCTTGGCTCTAGAGGTTGGGCATTTTCTCAGATCTCTAGTGGACATTTGGATTTTCTTTTTGGTGAACTGTGCAGTTTTTCTCTCTGCTTTACAATCTTTATTATATGCAATCTTCACATGTAGGTACTACCATTTTTTTTTTGGTTTTTGAAACAGGCTATTGCTCTGTTGCCCAGGCTGGAGCACGGTGGCAAAAACATGGCTCACTGCAGCCTTTGACCTCCTGGACTCAAGTAATCCTCCTGCCTCAGCCTCCTGAGTAGCTGGTACCACAAGCCCACACCACCACACCCAGCTAATTAATTTTTGTAGCAATGGGGCCTCACCATGTTACCCAGGCTGGTCTTCAACTCCTGGGCTCAAATGATCTTCTCTCTCCCACTCAGTCTCCCAAAATGCTAGGATTACAGGCATAAGCCACCATACTTGGCCCTTTTTTTTTTTTTTTTTTTTTTTTTTTTTTTTTTTAGGCAAGAGTGTTGCTCTGTCTCACAGGCTGGTGTGCAGTGGCATGATCTCAGCTCATTGCAACCTCCACCTCCCAGTTTCAAGTGATTTTTGTGCTGCAGCCTCCTTAGTAGCTGAGATTACAGGCATGCCATGCCTGGCTGACTTTCGTATCTTCAGTAGAGATGCGGTGTTGCCATGTTGGCTAGGCTGGTCTCAGACTCCTGACCTCATGTCATCTACCTGCCTCGGACTCCCAAAGTGTGGGGATTACAGGTGTGAGCCACCGCCCCAGCATCATTTACTTTATCATGAGAGAGGTCCAAGAGTCACTGAAGAGAGATTTTTGGTGTGAAAATTACATATGAAAAAAGACTTTGATTTCAGTACATGAAATTAAATTCAGCATTTACATTAAGTGCCTTCAAATCTGGTAAAATGGTTTCTTTTGGCAGTTTACCTCATTATATTTTGAATGATTTGTCTATCATAGAAAGTAACTCTTATAGTAACTCAGGCCTGGGCACAGCGGCTCAAGTGGGAGGACTGCTTAAGCAACTGAGTTTGAGACCAGCCTGGACAACATGGGGAGACCCCTTCTCTCCCAAAAAATAGCTGGGCATGGCAGCGTACTGCTAAAGGAGACAGATTTTTTTTTTTATGGGTGATTAAATGTTCTGGAATTAGATAGCAGTGATGGTTGCACAACCTTGTGAATATACTAAGGTTTCCATTCAATCTATCATTCAATTGTACTCTCTAAAATGATGAATTCTATAGTATGTCAACTATATCTCTAAATAATAAAAACAAAAAGAAACAGCTGGGCACAGTGGCTCATGCCTGTAATCCCAGCACTTTGGGAGGCCAAGGCGGGTGGATCACAAGGTCAGGACGAAACCCCGTCTCTACTGAAAATACAAAAATTATCTGGGTGTGGTGGTGCACTCCTGTAATCGCAGGTACTTGGGAGGCTGAGACAGGAGAATCACTTGAACCCAGGAGATGGAGGTTGCAGTGAGCCGAGATTGCTCCACTGCACTCCAGCCTGGGCGGCAGAGCGAGACTCTGTCTCAAAAAGAAAAAATTTAAAAAACAAACAAAAAGAAACCTGGTTCTATATTTTGTTTAAATTTCTTTTTTTAACCATCATGGAATATGTCCATGTAATTTGTTTAAATTTTGACATCAAATGCAATTGTGAGAATTTTTATGATTGAGAAAAATATAAGCAAGCTTTACAAAAATACATATTTTTTTGACTTTTTTTTTTTTTTCCTGAGACAGAGTCTCACTCTGTCACCCAAGCTGGAGTGCAGTGGTGCAATCTCAGCTCACTGCAACCTCCACCTCCCGGGTTCAAACAATTCTCCTGCCTCAGCCTCCTGAGTACCTAGGATTACAGATGGGTGCCACCACGCCTGGCTAATTTTTAATAGAGATGGGGTTTCACCATGTTGACCAGGCTGGTCTGAAACTCCTGACCTCAAGTGATCTGCCTGCCTCAGTCTCCCCAAGTGCTGGGATTACAGGCATGAGCCACCGTGCCTGGGCTTTTTGACTTTTAAATTATCTTGATCCTTTCATAGTTCATAAGTGTGATAATTGGGTTTTCATGTTGATGTATGGGATGTACCTTTGGCACATTACTCTCCTGACATGAGATTTAAATTTTTTTTTTTAATCTTGTGACAATTTAACTTTTTTGACATATAAAAACTGTATGTATTTATTTGTTTGAGATGGAGTCGCACTCTGTCACTCAGGCTGGAGTGCAGTGGCATAATCTTGGCTCACTGCAACCTCCGCCTCCTGGGTTCAAGTGATTCTCCTGCCTCAGCCTCCCAAGTAGCTGCGATTACAGGCCTGCACCACCACACCTGGCTAATTTTTGTATTTTTAGTAGAAACGGGGTTTCACCATGTTGACCAGGTTGGTCTCGAACTCCTGACCTCAAGTGATCCACCCACTTTGGCCTCCCAAAGTCCTGGGATTACAGGTATGAGCCACCGTGCCGGACCCTTAAAAATTGTATATATTTAAGGTGTACAATTTGATGTTTAGATATACATTGTGAAATGATTACATTCCACATATTACCTCTACCTAGTTACCATTTTTGTACACTTGGCCAACATCATCCCATTCTCCCCTTCCTCCACAGATATTTCTTGTATACTATATAGAAGCCAAGGGTATTTGGGGGGAAGCCCTCAAAGTTCCTTTGGTAGATTTTATATATATATATACACTATGTACATGTAAGCCATTTAGCAACCCTAGATGCTTAGTAAAGAATACTGGAGGCCGGGTGCAGTGGCTCACACCTGTAATCCCAGCACTTTGGGAAGCTGAGGTGGTCAGATTATGAGGTAGGCATTCAAGACCAGCCTGGCCAACATGGTGAAACCCCGTCTTTACTAAAAATACAAAAATTAGCCGGATGTGGTGGCGGGCACCTGTAATCCCAGCTACTCGGGAGACTGAGGCAGGATAATTGCTTAAACCTGGGAGGTGGAGGTTGAAGTGAGCTGAGATCGTGCCACTGCACTCCAGCCTGGGTGACAGAGCAAGACTCTTTATTAAAAAAATAATAATAATAATGGAGGCTGGGCAAGGTGGCTCACACCTGTAATCCCAGCATTTTGGGATGCCAGAGGCAGGCAGAATATCTTGAGCTCAGGAGTTCGAGACCAGCCTGCACAATATGCTGCAAACACTGCCTCTACAAAACATACAAAAACTAGCCGGGCGTAGTGGCGCGCCCCTGTGGTCCTAGGTACTTGGGAGGTTGAGGCAGTAGGATCGCTTGAGCTCGGGAGGTCCAGGCTGCAATGAGCCGAGATGGCGCCACTGCACTCTGGTGACAGAGCGGGACTCTGTCTCAAAACAAACAAAAAAGGTTGGGGGATCAAATGTCTTCTAGTGTTTAAGGATCTGCCTGCCTTCCCGCCCCCATGTTTGTCTTTCCTTGTTTGTCTTTTTTTTTTGGAGGCTTGTGTTTTATTCAAGGCTTGTCAGCCTGCTTCCTTCCCCCTGTGGGTGAGGTAGGAGGGATGGGGTCGGGGGAGGGAACAGGGGCTAGGAAGGGGCAGACTGCAGTTGCCCTTTGTAGACATAGTCCAGTGCAGTGGCAATAGTGCGCATGTCCAACTTGATGCTCCGAGCCCAGTTCTTCACATCCCCAATTTCCTTTAGTGCCTGGTTGAAGTTCTCCACCATTCCGATCCACTGGCCTGTCTGCTTGGCAAATTGGGCAGCCTGGACCTGTAGGGTCTTCACCTCATGGTCCAGCTTTCTCTGGTTCATGTAGGCCTGGGCCACACCTACATTGAGGTGATCCACCAAAGCTTCTGTCAGGCAGGTCGCTGCAGTGATAGCCTCTCGCCTCCTCTTCTCCTGTAGCTCCTTTCGTTCATTCTGCTTGGCCTGGTGTTCTTTTAGGAGGCGGGACAGCATGGTCACGTCGGGCTGGGGGCTGGGTACGCCGGGGGCCCCTGTTTGTCTGCCCCCTGTTTGTCTTTATATAGATCAAGCATGTTTTAAATTCCTAGTAGGAGCTTACCATTTACTTTTCCAGTGGGCGGGGGCGGGGGGGGGGAATACACACACACACACACACACACACACACACTGGAGTTAGAGACCAGCCTAAGCAACATGCCAAAACCCCGTCTCAACTAAATATACAAAAAATAGCTGGGCGTGGTGGCGCACGCCTATAGTCCTAGCTACTGGGGAGGCTGAGGTGGGAGGATCGCTGGAGCCCAAGAAATCGAGGCTGCAGTGAGCTGAGGTCGCGCCGCTGCACTCCAGCCTGAGTGACAGGGCGAGGCTATGTCTCAAAACAAACAAACAAGAAAAACAAAAAAGAAAGGAAATATATAACACAGTGAAATGAAAGGATTGAGGGAGATTAAAATTACACGCCATAAAGGTGGGAGGGCGATAACCACTCGTACATAGCGTGCGAAGTTACTTCAAGCGGTCTTCCAGGCCACCGTGCTGTTCCGCTCCCAGAAGCCCCGGGCGGCGGAAGTCGTCACTCGAAGAAGGGAAGGGGCCCCACGCTGCGTACCAGCAAGTTTACTATGGCGATGAGCAGCGGCGGCAGTGGTGGCGGCGTCCCGGAGCAGGAGGATTCGGTGCTGTTCCGGCGCGGCACAGGCCAGGTGAGGTCGCGGCCAGCGCAGTCTCCCTACCGGCGCTCGCAGCACCCTTCTTCCGGCCCGACTCTCCTTCCACAGCCGCGGGACGGCATCAAGTCGATCCGCTCACTGGAGTTGTCCGCGTTTTTTACGTCTTTTCTCACTCCGTTCCCTGCGAACCCCATCCGTAAGCTCCTTCCTCGAGCAGTTTGGGCTCCTTGATGGCGTTGAGTGGAGGCCCTGCCGCGACTTGGCAGTAACTTATTTTGTTCACCCGTCTTTGGCTGGTGTCGGGGAGGTGAGGGCATTAGGCCAGGGTGAAGCAGGGAAACCGCTTAGAAGTCTGTTAAGATGATCTGGACTTTAGATCAGTATGTTATTAACAGAGTTAAAGTATTTGGATTATGGATGTATTTTGAAATCGGAGGCAACAGGTTTTTCAGATAGATTCGATAACGGAGGTTATCCTGAATAGCTGAAAAGATACAGCTGCGTTTTACTGAGATGCGGAAGAGCAGTTTGCCAGTAGAGTAGATTTCTCAGGAGTTCAGTCTTGGGCATAGCATGGTGGGGGTGAATTTGACTGGAGTGAGTTGGAGAGTAGGAGAAGAGAAATCCAAGGCAACATTTGACCAGCCTGGGCAACATAGTGTGACTCCGAGTCCACAAAAATTAAAAACACAAAATTTACACAGGCGTTGTGGTGCGCGCCTGTGGTCCCAGCTACTTGGAAGGTTCAGGTCTTGGAAGGGTCAGGGAGGTGGAGGCTGCAGTGAGCTGTGATTGCGCCTCTGGGCGACAGAGCCAGACCCTGTCTTAAAATAAACAAAAACATCGGTAGACATATTTCAAGGAATTTTATTTAAAAAAAATTTTTTTTTAGAGACAAGGTCACTCCCTGTGGCCCAGGCTGGAGTGCAGTGGCGTGATCCTAGCTCATTGCAGCATCAATCTCTTGGCCTCAAGCGACCCTCCTGCTTTAGCCTTTGGAGTAACTGGGACTAAAGGAGTGAGCCACCACGAAATTTTATTATAAATGGAGGGTAGAGAAATTGGGCAATAAATGGAGGGGAAAGTGAGGTAAGAGGAATTTTAATTGTGTGTGTGTGGTTTTGAGAGAGGGGGGTCTTGCTCTGTTGCCCAGGCTGCTGGGGTGCCAGTGGCGCAATCATGAATCACTACAGCCTTGACTCCTGGGCTCAAGCTATCCTCCCACCTTTGCCTCCCAAAGTGCTGGGATTACTGGTGTGAGCCACTGCACTAAGATGGGAGCCACGTGTTTCAGCATGTTTGTGGATTGATGGGAAAGAAGAATGGGAAAGTTGATGTCGGAAAGAAGATAATTGCTAGAGCAATGTCCTAGAGTAGGTAAGAAGGGATGGATTTGGCCGTTGTTGGAAACATTAGCGGTTCTTTTGGTGACAGATATATAGTTACACATCTATGATATGTAAATGGGCAGATAGGATGGCAGGAGATTTTGGAAGTTCTCTTGATTCTTACTGTCCTCTTAGTGAAAGAAGCAAGGTTATCAGCTAGGAGCTAGGATGAGAGAGGAAAGAGAAGTTGGGAAGTAGATAGTTCTTTAGAAGAGTGGGCAAGGGTTGAACAGGGAAGTTTAGTGGAAATGTTGCTAGGCAACATAAAAGGCATACTTGAGATTCGTGGTCATGAGTTGAAGGAGACCAGACAGCAAGATTGTGTGTATAAGGGCAGCCACAGAGTAAATGGAGAGTTGAAATTAATACGGTTGTAGTTTTACCATGTGGATATGAAGAAGTGAGGGGGAGAAGTACAAATGAGTTATCTTAACAATTGACTATGGAATTTAAACTGGCTAAGAAAGGAAATGAGGATATTAAGACCCTAAGAGACAGTTTAAAAAGTGGGAGGATCGGCCGGGCATTGTGGCTCACTCCTGTAATCCCAGCACTTTGCGAGGCCGAGGGGGGGGGGGGCGGGGGCAGATCACAAGGTCAGGAGTTCGAGACCAGCCTGGCCAATATGGTGAAACCCCGTCTCTACTAAAAATACAAAAATTAGCGGGCGTGGTGGCACATGTCTGTAATCCCAGCTACTCGGGAGACTGAGGCAGAAAAATTACTTGAACCTGGGAGGCAGAGGTTGCAGGGAGCCGAGATCATGCCTTTGCACTCCAGCCTGGGCAACAAGAGCAAAACTCCATCTTAAAAAAATAATAATACAAAAATTAGCTGGGTGTGGTGGTGCATGCCTGTGATCCCAGCTACTTGGGAGGCTGAGGCAGGAGAGTCACTTGAACACGGGAGGCAGCGGTTGCAGTGAGCTGACATCGCGCCACTGCACTCCAGCCTGGGCAACAGAGCAAGACTCCATCTCGGGGCGGGGGGGAATTAGCTGGACATGGTGGCAGGTGCCTGTAGTCCCAGCTACTAAGGAGGCTGAGGCAGGAAAATCGCTTGAACCTGGGATGTGGAGGTTGCAGTGAGCCGAGATTGTGCCACTGCACTCCAGCCTGGCTGACAGAATGAGAGTGTCTCAAAAAAAAAAAAAAAAGGTGAGAGGATCAATGTATTGCCAGTCCTAGTGAAGTAGAATGATTGTCCCCATTAAACCGCTAGTAGGAGTAAGTTGCAGAGCCTAGAATGTGATGGTTAAGAGAGTGGGATTCTTGAAACTGCATTTATGGAGAGGTTGTGGTTATTGGTTATAATAAATAAATACTGTTGAAGCGAGTGAGTAGCTGAGATTTGGGGATGTGTCAGTTCATTCTCAGACTGCTACAAAGACATACCTGAGACCAGGTATTTATAAAAATAAGAAGTTTAGTCGGCTCACAGTTCTGCGGCCTGTACAGGCTTCTCTTGTGGAGGCCTAAGGAAACTTACAGTCATGGCAGAAGGTGAAGGGGAAGCAAGCACAGTCTTCGTGTGACCAGCAGTAGAGAGAAGGGGGAAGTGCTACATACTTTAAAACAACCAGATCTTGTGAGAACTCTTATCAGGAGACAGCACTAGGGGGATGGTGCTAAATCATTGGAAATCACCCCCATGATCCAGTCGCCTCCTATCATGCCCACCTCCAACACTGGGGATCACAATTCAGCATGAGATTTGGGTAGGGACACAGAGCCAAACCACATCAGGGGATGTACAAGATTGTGGTGGAGAGGAGTTTAAAATCCTGCAAATATAGGGTAGTTGAAGGGATCATTTACATGGATATTTAAATCACCAAAAATTATGGCAGTGTTGGAGAGAGAACTGCAATGTAAACATTAAGGAATGAGGAAGAGTGACTCAGGATGCTGTAGATGACTGCAGTAGGAAGTGATAATAGACTGTGAGTCTGGTGACAAGATTTTCCTTCTTTTTTTTTCCCCCTGAGACAGGGCCTCTTTCTCTTGCCCAGATGGGAGTGCAGTGGCGTGATCACGGCTCACTACACCCTCCTCCCAGGTTCAAGTGATTCTCCCACTTCAGCCTCTCAAGTAGCTGGAACTACAGGCACTGACTACCATGCCTGGCTACTTTTTGTCAGGATTTTCAAAGCTGGGAATTTTTAGAGGGGAATGGAGAATAATCTGGAAGTGCAAGTAAGAAGCAGGGAAGATTTCTTTCCCACATCTCTGGTAGGTACCGTGATATGAAGAGTGTGGAGGAGAAAAGAGGAAACATAACATTTGAGATGACTGCGAAGGAAAAGGGGAGTTAGATTTTACTTAGAGCGAGAAATGAAGGGATGATTCAGAGGTTAAAGAGTGGGATTTTGTTATTTACTCAAGGGAGCACAGTGGAAGTTTCAGGAAGTGGTAGGAGAAGGTAGAAGATGGCAGGGTGTTGGGAATAATTTGAGAAATCTGAGCTGCTGGAAGTGACTGAGAATCAGATATAAAGGCAGTCCTGATGTTCTGTTCTGGCTGCCGTTGCCGTGGAACGAATCTGCCAAAACTTAGTGGCTTGAAACAACAAAGAACATTTTATTATTTCTCATCGTTTCTGTGGGTCAGGAATTTGTGAGGGCCTTGCTGGGCAGTTTTTGTGCAGCTGTCTCGTGCTTGTGCCTACGTAGTTGCTAGAGCTTCAGTAGCTGGGGACTGAGCAACTAGGGATTGGCGGGCTCTCTCTTTTTTTCAGGTAGTCTCATGAAGATTTCTTTATGTGGTTTCAATGTGTGGGCTGGTTTGGATTTCCTTATAGCATGGTGGCCTCAGTTGGATTGATGTTTTGTGATCCTTCTCATCCCTCCTTGTCCTGTCCCCAGACAACCACTGATCTACTTTCTGTCACCATAGATTAGCCTGCATTTTTAAGAATTTTATAAGCATGGAATGATAAGTACCTTTTTTGTCATATTTCTTTTACTTAGCATAGCTATTTTGATTTTCATCCATTTTATTGCTGAGTAGTGTTCCATTGCATGTATATACTATACTGTATCCATCACTTAGTTGTGAACATTTGGGCTTTTTCCAGTTTGGGACTGTTAACAAGTAGAGCCACTGTGAATATTAGTGTATAAGACTTCGTATAGCCAAGGCTGGCAGATCACTTGAGCCCAGGAGTTTGAGACCAGCTTGGGAAAAATGGTGAAGCCCCTGTCTTTTCATTTTAAAATCAAAAATTAAAAATTTTCTATAAAAATATTTTTAAAAAGCGTATATAGACATACGCTTTCATTTTTCTTGAGTAAATACTTAGGTCACAGGGTAGATGTATTTTTAAGTCTTTAAGGAGCTGTCAAACTCTTCTTCAAAGTGGTGGTTGCACCATTTTACTTTTTAATGTAACAGAGTTTAATTGAGCAAAGAACAATTCAAAAGCCCCCACAACTAGAATAGGTTCAGAACAGCTCCCCCATTTTGCATTTTGACCAGCAATGTATGAAAGTTCCATTTGCTCAGTGTCCCTGCAAACACTTGGTATGGTCAGTCTTTTTAATTTTAGGCATTATAATAGATGTAGTGGCGTCTTGTGATTTTAATTAGCGTTTCCTAATGACCAGTGCTGCTGTTGATGATTTCATGAGCTTATTTGCCATCCGTATATCTTCTTTGGTGAAGTGTCTGTTCAAATCATTTGGGTTTTTTTTTTTTTTTTTTTTGGAGACAGTGTCTCACTCTGTCACCTAGGCTGTTGTGCAGTGATGCAATCACACAGCCTACTGCAGCCTCCACCGCCTGCGCACAGTCTTCTTGCCTCAGCCTTCTGAGTAGCTGAATTTGCAAGCACGCACCACCATGCCTGGCTAATTTTTTTTTTTTTTTTTTTTTAGACGGAGTCTCGCTCTGTCGCCCAGGCTGGAGTGCAGTGGCAGGATCTTAGCTCACTGCAACTTCTGTCTCCCAGGTTCACGCCCTTCTCCTGCCTCAGCCTTCCCAGTAGCTGGGATCACAGGCGCCCGCCACCACGCCTGGCTAATTTTTTGTATTTTTACTAGAGACGGGGTTTCACCGTGTTAGCCAGGAAGGTTTCAATCTGCTGACCTTGTGATCCACGTGCCTCTGCCTCCCAAAGTGCTGGGATTACAGGCGTGAGCCACCACGTCCGGCCAAACTGGCTAATTTTTTAAAAATTTTGTAGAAACGAGGTCTCGCTATGTTGCCTGGGCTTGTCATGAACTCCTGGGCTCAAGCTATCCTTCCTGCCTCAGCCTCCCAAAGACTGGGATTGTAAGTATGAGCCACTGCACTTGGCCAACTTACCCATCTTTTAATTGAATTTTTTTGTTGTTGCGGTTTGAGAGTTCTTCATATTTGCTGCGTACAATATCTTTATCAGATAGGTAACTTGCATGTATTTTCTCCCGGTTTACCGCTTGGTTTTTCATTTTGTTAACAACATCTTTTTAAGAACAGAAAATCTTAATTTTGCTGAAATCTAATTTTTCAGTTTTCTCTTTGATGGTTTTGAGAGAGGAGGTAAAAAGAGACTAGCTAGGCCGATAGTTAGACAAAGAGTCCTCCGTAGAACTTCCCTTCTAACAAAAAGCAGCCCAAGAAATCACTTCTGTTCCAACAGGGAGCAGCCTGGAAGATCGGGCTGTAAACATTGATAAGGAGGCAACTTTGACACAGAGAGGGAGCTTCCTGGGTAATCAGCAAGCTTCACATATGTACGGTGGGTCCCAGTAAACAACAGTGGACCTTAGTGAGCACATTCCTTTTTTTTGGACATACTCAGATAAGGAAGCTGGAAGCGTGCATGTTGTGGGTTGTTGGGGATGCCTGCAGCTGCATGGAGAGAAAGGGGCACCTGGGACCAGGCATGTCCACCATGGAGGCTCCACCTCCCCTTATTTAGCACATGCACGATAGGAAAGAGATAAGCAATGTGGAGTAGCTCAGGCCAAGGACCTGCCTGCATAATAAAATGTTGGGGTGGGAGCTGCCAGAGATTCAAGCTCTATGCAGATGGCACACCTGGTCCTAACTGGTTTTTTGCTCCCTATGGAGATAAGATACCCCCTTCCCATTAGCTCATTTATAAAAATGCTTGCGTTTCACCCTGGAATGGTAACCCTTTTCAGGACCCCTCTCTGCAGGAGAGAGCTATTCTCTTTTATTTGCCTATTAAATTTCTGCTCTAACCTCACACCCTTGGTGTGTCTGCGTCCTTGATGTCCTCAGTGTGAGACCAAGAACTTCGGGTGCCATCCCGGGCAACAAAGCCATTTCAGTTTGTTCTTTTGTTATAGGCAATCCGTGATCACAGATTTCTCTCTCTCTTTTTTTTTTATACAGTTTAGAGTTTTAATTTTACACGTAGGTCTGTAATCCATTTTGAGGTAATTCTTATATATGGCTCAATGTAGGTGGAAATTTGGTTTGTTTTTGCATAAGGATTTCCAATAGTTTTACCATCATTTCTTGAAACTACTATGCTTTCTCTGTTAAACCACATTTGTAACTTTAGTTAAAATCAATCATTATATCACAGGGCTATTTCTGACTCTAAATTCTGTTACATTGTCTATTAGCCTATGTTGATGTCAGTACTACACTTGTAATTACTATAGCTTCAGAGTATGTCTTGTAAACCAAAAATAAAATTATAGGCACCCGCCTGCACAACCAACTGAATGGACCCATCCTCTCAGCCAAGGGCATTCCAAAATTAACCTGAAAAACTAGTTCAAGCCATGATGGAAGGGGGAGTTGGACATGTCTCATCACACCCTCCTCCCTTTTGGAATTACTGATAGAACAGACTCTTAAAGTCTGATAAGAAACATTTACAACCTACCCTCTCTGAAGCCTGCTACCTGCTAGCTTCATCTGCATGATAAAACCTTTGTCTCCACAACCCCTTACGGTAACCCAAACATTCCTTTCTGTTGATAATAACTCTTTCAAGTAGTGGCCAATTAGAAAATCTTTAAATCTTCCTATGAGGTAGAAACCGCCCTACCCCCACTTTGAGTTGTCCCGCCTTTCACGACAGAACTCATATGCGTCTTACATATATTGATTGGTGCTGCATGTCTCCCTAAAATGTATAAAATAAAGCTGTACCCCACCACCTTGGGGACATGTCATCAGGACCTCCTGAGGGCTGTATCATAGGCGTGTCTTTAACCTTGGCAAAATAAACTTTCTAAATTGATTGAAACCTGTCTCAGATACTTTTGGTTTACAGTCTTAAAGTTAAGTAATGTAAATTGTCCAGCTTTGGTTTATTTGTGTCTTTAGTATTTCCATATAAATTTTAGAATCAGCTTTTCAATTTAATATACTACTTTTCTCTTAGATCCACAATTAAATATATTTGATGCTAACAATTCTGGTTTTTGTTTTTGGGTTTTTTTTTTTGGTTTTTTTGTTTTTCTGAGACAGAGTTTCACTCTTGTTGCCCAGGCTGGAGTGCAGTGGTGCGATCTTGGCTCACCACAACCTCCACCTCCTAGGTTAAAGCAGTTCTCCTGCCTCAGCCTCCCGAGTAGCTGGGATTACAGGCATGCACCACCACGCCCAGCTAATTTTGTATTTTTAGTAGAGATGGGGTTTCTCCATGTTCATCAGGCTGGTCTCGAACTCCTGACCTCAGGTGATCCACCCACCTCGGCCTCCCAAAGTGTTGGGATTACAGGCGTGAGCCACTGTGCCTGGCCAGTTCTGTTATTTTTAAAACCCAAGTTTCCCTGGTCATTCTTGGTTGGATGAAGCTTATTTTCAGTAGATTCCCCTGGAAAGGCTAGTGAGTACAGTATTCTACATTTTAAACTTTTCTTAGTCTTGCTACTTCAAGGACAGCTAGGCTGCATATAAAATTCTTGGCTCATACTTTTTCCCCATAAATTTCTATGAGAAAGTCTAATGATAACTGATTTTTTTTATTTTGTAACTTAGTCTTTTTGCTTAGAGGCTCTGAGGATGGGAGGGGATTCTTCCTCCCATCCCTAGGAATTTTTCTTTTTTTTTAATTCCTGACCACTAGACCACCAGGGAGATTGTTTTGTTTTTCTTCTTCAGGGACCCCACGTGTGCCTATGTTAAATAAATACTGTTTGCCAACTTATCAACCATTTTGCTTTTTATTTATTTTTGTTCCTTTGGTTCTTTTTCATGCCTTTGCTTTGGTGCTCCTTAGGTTTTCAGTCAGATATATTTGTCCTTGTAATCAGTATTACTTTTTCTTCTGTCAGTTTGTTTTCTGTTCGTTTTGAAATTACTTGTTTCCTGGTCTGGCAATAACAGTTGAGATATGAGGAGCTTGAGTTGCCATCTGTCTGTGTATCTTGCTTTAAGACTGCACTGTTCTATTGATATCACTGTCCTCTGATTCTGTGCTTTCTTTATTTCTTCAGGACCACCCTTCATTTTCTACTGTTTGCTTCCTTTTTTTTTTTTTTTTTTTTTTTTGAGGTGGAGTCTCACTCTGTCACTCAGGCTGGAGTGCAGTGATATGATCTTGGCTCACTGCAACTTCTGCCTCCTGGGTTTCAGCAATTCTCCTGCCTCAGCCTCCCAAGTAGCTGGGACTACAGGTGCACACCACCATGCCCAGCTACGTTTTGTATTTTTAATAGAGATGGGGTTTTGCCACATTGGCAGGCTGGTCTCAAACTCCTGACCTTAAGTAATCCACCCACCTCTGCATCCCAAAATGCTGGGATTACAGTCATGAGCCACCGTGCCTGGCCTCCCCCGCTTACTCCCCCCCCCTTTTTTTTTTCAAGACAGAGTTTACAGGTGTGAGCCACTGGACCCCAGCCTGTTTTTATTCCTTTCACATCTCCAAGGAACATCTTACCTTCCAAGTGGGAATGTAACCTAAACAAGTCAGTTAACCTCTTTGTGATTACTTTTCTTATTTGCAAAGTGACTTACAATGATTTTAAGTACTTTTTTTTTTTTTTTTTTTTTTTTTAAGACAGCATCTCACTCTGTCACCCTGGCTGGAGTGCAGTGGCATGATCTCTGATCTCCACTCACTGCAATCTCCTCTTCCCTGGTTCAAGCGGTCCTCCCACCTTAGCCTTCTGAATAGCTGGGACTACAGATGTGAACCACCGTGCCCAGCTAATTTTTGTACTTTTTGTAGAGATGGGGTTTTCCCATGTTGCCCAGGTTGGAATTATAAGTACTTTTTATCATACAGCAAGATTGACAGTTTTATATTGGAACACATTTATCTCTATATAATAGAGATTAACAAGAAAATGACAAGGCTGGGTGCGGTGGCTCATGCCAATAATCCCGGTACTTTGGGAAGCTGAGGTGGAGGATCACTTGAGGTCAGGAGTTTGAGACCAGTCTTGCCAAGATAATGAAAGCCCATGTCTACTAAAAATACAGAAATTAGCCCAGCTTGATGGTGGGAGCCTGTAATCCCAGCTACTTGAGAGACTGAGGCAGGAGAATCACTTGAACCTGGGCGGCAGAGGTTGCAGTGAGCCGAGATCGTGCCACTGCACTCCAGCGTAGGTGGCAGAGCGAGACTCTTGTCTCAAGAGAAAGCAAGCAAACAAAAAAAAAAAACAAGAAAATGACAAAAAGTAATATTACAACTCAGTGAATTTTATAAAAGTTTTTTGGAATTCATTGGCTAATACTGTACCAAATCCAAAATACTCTATAGTATACCAAATCCAACTCTACCTCATAGTATAAATTGGATTCTTTTTGGACTTGTCTCACTGATCCCTCAAACAGTGTGTTTTATTTTTTATTGAAGTAAAAAAATTTGTCATTTTAGGCATTTTTAAGTATGTAGTTCAGTAACATTAAGTATGTTCATGTTGTTGTGCAATAGATCTTCGGAACTTTTTCATCTTACAACCTGAAACTCTACCCATTAGCAAATCCCCATTTCTCCTTCCACTTAGCCCATGGTAATCATCATTCTTTCTAATTCTATAAATTTGACTATTTTAGTTACCTCACATAAGTAAATTTTTTTTTTTTTTTTTTTTTTTTTTTTTTGAGACAGTCTTGCTCTGTTGCCTAGACTGGAGTGCAGTGGCACGATCTCGGCTCACTCTAAGCTCCGCCTCCTGGGTTCACATCATTCTCTTGCCTCAGCCTCCCAAATAGCTCCCCAAAACTACAGATGCCCACCACCACACCCTGCTAATTTTTTGTATTTTTAGTAGAGACAGGGTTTCACCGTGTTAGCCAGGCCGGGATGGTCTCGATCTCCTGACCTCGTGATCCACCTGCCTTAGTCTCCCAAAGTACTGAGATTACAGGCATTAGCCACTGTGCCCGGCCTCACATAAGTAAATTCTTATAGTGTGTTTATTTTTGCTTCCATGCCTTTTTTATCGTCCTTGTTCATGCTCTTACTTGGAATGCGTTCTATTTTGTCTACCTGTGCAAATCCTATTGGTTTTTTGGTTTTTTTCTTTCCCCCACCCCAGAGTCTCAATTTGTTACCCAGGCTGGAGTGCAGCAGCGCCATCTCCACTCACTGCATCCTTGACTTCCTGGGCTCAAGTGACTCTCTCGCCTCAGCCATGCAGGTGGCTGGGACTACAGGCATGTGCCACCATGCCCAGCTAAATTTGTTTTTTGTTTGTTTGTTTTGAGACAGATCTCACTCTGTCGCCCAGGCTGGAGTGCAGTGGCACAATCTCGGCTCAGTGCAATCTCTGCCGCCTGGGTTCAAGCAATTCTCCTGCCTCAGCCTCCTGAGCAGCTGGGATTACAGGTGCCTGCCACCACGCCAGCTTATTTTTGTAGTTTTAGTAGAGATGAGGTTTCACCTTGTTGGCCATGCTGATCTTGAACTCCTGACCTCGTGATCTGCCTGCCTTGACCTCCCAAAGTGCTGCAGTTACAGGTGTGAGCCACCATACCTGTCCAAAATTTTTGTATTTTTAGTAGACACAAGGTTCTTACCCTGTTGCCTAGGCTGGTCTCGAACTCCTGAACTCAAGCAATTCACCTGCCTTGGCCTCCCAAAATGCTGGGATTACAAGACACTGTGCCCAGCCTAAATCCTGTTGGTTTTTTTGTTTTGTTTTGTTTTGTTTTGTTCTGTTTGTTTGTTGAGACAGAGTCTCGCTATGTCTTTCAGGCTGGAGAGCAGTGGCGTGATCTTGGCTCACTGCAACCTCTGCCTCCCAGGTTCAAGTGATTCTCCTGCCTCTGCCTCCGAAGTACCTGGGATTACAGGCGTGTGCTACCATGTCCAGCTAATTTTTGTATTTTTAGTAGAGACAGGGTTTCACCATGTTGGCCAGGCTGGTCTCGAACTCCTGACCTCGTGATCCACCCACCTCGGCCACCCAAAGTGCTGGGATTACAGGTGTGAGTGATTTTTATTTCTTAGGTTGGTTTCCTGCATATGATCTTTCAGTATACATTAGTTTCTTTCCTTTTTAATTAAAATACTGTTTGTATTTCACATTTTGATATTTGTTCAGATTTGTTTTATATTGTTTTTTGTTTTGTGTGATAGTTTTAAATCCCTAGTTAGATCATAACTGAGCAGTAACATGTTTCTATATATCTCTCAGTGACTTGCACAGTGCTAGTAGTGCTAAAAAATTATTTATTATTTTTTTTTGTCATCGTCGTTGTTGTTAGACAGGGTCTTGCTCTGTCACCCAGGCTAGAGGGCAATGGGAAGATCATTGCTTACTGCAACCTCCAACAACTGGGCTCATGTAATTCTCCTGCCTCAGCCTCCCAATTAGCTAGGATTACAGGCATGAGCCACCATGTCTGGACAAAAATATTTCTAGGTGCGGTGGCTCATGCCTGTAATTCCCACACTTGGGAAGCCGAGCGAGGCTGGAGAATGACTTGAGCCTAGGAGTTCAAGACCAGCTTGGCTAAGATGGTGAGACCCCATCTCTACAAAAAATTTTAAAAACTAGCCAGGCATGGTGGCATGCACCTATATTCCCAACTACTCAGTGGGCTGAGTGGAGGGTCGTTTGAACACAGGAATTTGAGGGGAGAAAAAAGGCAGAGAGAGAGAAGTGAAGAAAGGAAGGAGGGAGGGAGAGAAGAAAGAAACAAAGGAAAAGAAAGAAAGAAAACTGGTACCAGGAAAGCAGGAAAGGGAAATGGAAGTAAAAAATAATAATAAAAATAAAATGAAAATTGGTTAGTCACTAAGAACAATTTTGTATCCTTATAATCTGGAAACATAATTTCAAAAGAAAAAATATTCTTTGGATCATAGGTTCTGATGTCAGAACAGCTTTCCCATAGTCTAGATGAAGTCAAGTTTTATCTGATCTTAATTGAAATAAGTGTGGCTGGCCTTGAACAAATCTACTCATGGTCTGTGGATAGGAATTAAATTGTAGGGGCATTCACTTTATGGCATTCATTCTTAGAACATTTACCTATGTCCAGCTTTTGAAGTAAAGTCACATAACCTCTAAGCAGGTAAGTTTCCTGTGGCTTTATTTAGGATTTTAAATACTCATTTTCAGTGTAATTTGGTTATGTGTAGATTAAGATGACTGTTGGTACTAATATACATTTCCTGATTAAACCTATCTGAACATGAGTTGTTTTTATTTCTTACGCTTTCCAGAGCGATGATTCTGACATTTGGGATGATACAGCATTGATAAAAGCATATGATAAAGCTGTGGCTTCATTTAAGGTATGAAATGCTTACTTAGTCGTTTTCTTATTTTCTGTTGTTATTCATTTGGAAAGGAATTGATAACGTACAGTAAAGTGTTAAAGTACATGTTACTCAGTTTTCATTTTGAAGATGGTAATATGAGTTAGTTAAATCAGGTGATATCTTCTTTTAGAAGTTGATAGCCTATATATGTCATCCTTTTTATGGAGGCAATTTAAATAAAATTTAAAATATTTATTCCTACCTGGGTATGGTGGCTCACTCCTGTAATCTCAGCACTTTGAGAAGCCAAGGCGGGTGGATCACCTGAGGTCAGGAGTTCGAGACTACCCTGGCCAACATGGTGAAACCCCATCTTTAATGAAAATACAAAAATTAGCCAAGCGTGGTGGCACGTGCCTGTAATCCCAGCTGCTTGGGACACTGAGGCAGGAGAATCGCTTGAACCTGGGAGGCAGAGGTTGCAGTGAACCAAGATCGCACCACTGCACTCCAGCCTGGGGGATAGAGTGAGACTCCATCTCAGAAAACAAACAAAAAGTGTATTCCTTTTAGTATTTTTACATTATACCAAACTATAGAAGTCCTCTAATTGAGATTAATAGGAAAAGGACAACCTGAATTATAATTTTAAACATTTAAGAAGCATTTAATAAAATAATGATGAAGATCAATAGCATTAGTATGGCAATTAATACTTGTAGCATGCTGACAGTACTCTGTGTGCTTTGCATATATTAAATTAATCTAATCATCCCAAATCCTGTAAGTTGGGTATCAAGTCAAGTGTTCCTATTGGGTAGGAATATACAGTTGTTTTAGGAAGAGTAGTATGGTTCTGTGTCTCAAGACACTTATACAGTTGGCCAACATCATCACCTTCTCCACTCTCTGAGATGTTTAGTCTTACTGAGAACTAAATAAGGGTCATCAATAGTCCAGGCTACCTTGAACAGGGCATATACTCATACAGTGTATAAAGAGTACCAAGCATAGAGAGTTCATGTCTTTCTCATAGTTACTGTTGTAACGTGAGCTAAGGATCAGACCTCTATGTCACCTTTGTAACTGATTTCTAGATTTTTTTTTTTTTTTTGAGATCGGGTCTTGCCGTGTCACCCAGGCTAGAGTGGGTAGTGGCGTGATCATGCCTCATTGGAGCCTTCAACTCATGAGCTCAAACAATCCTCCTACCTCAGCTTCCTGAGTAGTTGGGACCACAGGTGTGTGCCATCACACTCAGCTCATTTTTGTTTTCTTTGTAGAGATACAGTCTCCCCCTCTTGCCCAGGCTGACCTGGAACTCCTGAGTTTAAAAGATCCCTCCGCCTTGACCTCCCAGAGTGCTGGGATTACAGGCATGAGCCACTGCACCCGGCCTAGATTTTTAAATGTGCTTTCCAGTATACAATGAAACTAGAAATCAACTAAAGAAGAATTACCAAGAGAGTTCTATAAAATAGAGATTGAAATGGGGCTCAGTGTGGGGTGGGTTGGTTGTATTTCAGGGAGATGTAATCTGAGTAAAGGAGGAAAAGAACTGATGCGGAAAAACGATAGTTTTAGTAGTGAGTTTGAGTATGAATTAAGTTGAGATTGAGTTTGAATTAAGTTGAGGTTGAATATGAATTAAGTTGAGGTTGAGTTTGAGGTATGAATTAAGATGTGAAATTGATCATTGGAAATGTTAGATTGAGAACAGTCAGAGCTAGGTTAATAGCTTCATAAGTGTGTTTGCAGACTGTTGTAACTAAAGTAATAAGAATAGATGGCCTTAGCTGGGTGCGGTGGCTCATGCCTGTAATCCAAGCACTTTGGGAGGCCAAGGTGAGCAAACCACGAGGTCAGGAGTTCAAGACCAACCTGGCCAACATGGTGAAACCCCGTCTTTACTAAAAATACAAAAATTAGCTGGGCATGGTGGTACACACCTGTAATCCCAGCTACTCAGGAGGCTGAGGCAGGGAAATTGCTTGAATCCGGGAGGCAGAGATTGCAGTGAGCTGAGATCAGCGCGACTGCACTCCAGGCTGGTGACAGAGTGAGACTCTGTGTTTAAAAAAAAAAAAAAAAAAAGATGGCCTTAAGCAAGTAAAGAAGGATGGCCAGCTCTTATTGGGAATGCCTAAATCTAAGGCTTGATCAGAAGTAATGAAACCATTGGGGCTCTACGTTGCCATGACATCCAAGGGGCCATGAATATCCGGAAGAAAGATAATTAACGGTCTAATGTTACAGAGAGGTTGAGAGGAAGGAGATTTGATTAAAAGGGTCTTTAGAGCTGATAATCAGATGTATGATGCCTTTAAGAGCAGTTTTTATAGTGTACGTAGTGGGCAAAAGAGGAAATAGATGCTTTCTGAGGTGATGGAGCCTTGAGACTAGCTTATAGTGCTAACTTTGTTGTGTTGTGACTTTTATTCTATGCACCACCCTGTAACATGTACATTTTTATTCCTATTTTCATAGCATGCTCTAAAGAATGGTGACATTTGTGAAACTTCAGGTAAACCAAAAACCACACCTAAAAGAAAACCTTCTAAGAAGAATAAAAGCCAAAAGAAGAATACTGCAGCTCCCTTAAAACAGGTTATTTTAAAATGTTGAGATTTAACTTCGTAGGATGTCTCATTAGTCCTTATTTAATAGTGTAAAATGTCTTTAACTTAAGTGATTAGTACGGTGTTTATGTTGACATATAATTACACAACTTCAAAAACAACTATTAAATTTTCTGTTATTTAGGAACATGCATGTTAGTCATGAAAGTATAAAGAATTAGGCCAGGCGCGGTGGCTCAAGCCTGTAATCCCAGCACTTTGGGAGGCCGAGACGGGCGGATCACGAGGTCAGGAGATCGAGACCATCCTGGCTAACATGGTGAAACCCCGTCTCTACTAAAACAATACAAAAAACTAGCCAGGCGAGGTGGCGGGCGCCTGTAGTCCCAGCTACTCGGGAGGCTGAGGCAGGAGAATGGCGTAAACCCGGGAGGCGGAGCTTGCAGTGAGCAGAGATCCGGCCACCGCACTCTAGCCTGGGTGACAGAGCAAGACTCCGTCTCAAAAAAAAAAAGAAAGTATAAAGAATTAGATGGGAATGATAAATGCTAAAATCAGGACATGTGTTCCATTTGTGAGTAGAAGGCAGGGAAAAGGTGCCGTTTGGGAGGAGCACCCAAGAGCCGTAAGCTGAATTGGCAGTGTTTTACATCTTAAGCTGAGAGAGAGATCTTTTTTCCCCTTTTTCTTCAAAAACCCTAAAACTATTAATTCCAAGGAACCCAGACGTCTAGGTGGATTATTTCTACTAGTTAAAAACAGTAGTCCTGAAAGCTGAATATTTTGGTGTCTTTTGAGCCAACTTTAGTTTCATCATTACCAAGGGGAAGAGAGCTGACAGTTGATGAACAGTTGGTCTAGGCCAGTCCAGAGTGCTGGTCACCATATGCATTTTCTCTCCCTCCTGCTGTTCACCACAAATATGGGAGGTAGCTTATATTATAGCCATCTAATAAGATGGGGAAACTAAGACTCAAAGAGATTCAGAAACTTGTACATGATTATAAAAGCGAGAGAGTTGGAATTCAGATTTATGTATTTAGACCCCAAGCCATTCTCATTACATTATTTTGCCTTCCAAGTCTCTACCCTCTATCCTTTGCCTCCACACTGATCCAAACAAGATGTTAGTTTGCCCTCTTCAAAAGAAATGTGTGCATGTATATATCTTTGATTTCTTTTGTAGTGGAAAGTTGGGGACAAATGTTCTGCCATTTGGTCAGAAGACGGTTGCATTTACCCAGCTACCATTGCTTCGGTTGATTTTAAGAGAGAAACCTGTGTTGTGGTTTACACTGGATATGGAAATAGAGAGGAGCAAAATCTGTCCGATCTACTTTCCCCAATCTCTGAAGTAGCTAATAATATAGAACAGAATGCTCAAGAGGTAAGGATACAAAAAAAAAATTCAATTTCTTGAAGCAGAGACTAGATGAGAAACTGTTAAACAGTATATATAGTTGTCAGTTTGATCCACTGAGGCATTTATTTTTTCTTAATGACACCCTTATAACAAAAACCTGCATATTTTTTCTTTTTAAAGAATGAAAATGAAAGCCAAGTTTCAACAGATGAAAGTGAGAACTCCAGGTCTCCTGGAAGTAAATCAGATAACATCAAGTCCAAATCTGCTCCATGGAACTCTTTTCTCCCTCCACCACCTCCCATGCCAGGGCCAAGACTTGGACCAGGAAAGGTAAACCTTCTATGAAAGGTTTTCCAGAAAATGTTAATATCGGGACATATAACCTCTCTGTTAAGTAATTTGTAGCTCTCCCATGAAATTTTTGTAGCTTAAATACACAAGAATTTTTTGAAAAGGAAATAAGATGATGCAAAATAATTTTTTAAAAAAGACACTGCAGTGGATGCAACAATGCTTTATATGAAAGATTTATCTGGTTACTTTTGTGGAGTATTAGGTATTAGACTGATAATTAGCACACTTATTTAAGTTAGAAAGTATAATAGTGGGCTAGATGCGGTGGCTCATGCCTGTAATCCCAGTACTTTGGAAGGCCAAGCCAGGCGGATCACGAGGTCAGGAGATGGAGACCATCCTGGCTAACACGGTGAAACCCCATCTTTAGTAAAAATACAAAAAAATTAGCCAGGCATGGTGGCAGACACCTGTAGTCCCAGCTACTCGGGAGACTGAGGCAGGAGAATGGCGTGAACCCGGGAGGCAGAGCTTGCACTGAGTCAAGATTGTGCCGCTGCACTCCAACCTGGGCAACAGAATGAGACTCCGTCTCAAAGAAAAAAGAAGGTGTAATAATAATGTATCATTAGCTGAATAAGAACACTTTATTTACATCTAATACAGATAAAATCCTGAGGCGCTCTCAAATTGTTTTGTAGAGTTCAAATGTAAATATTGTTTTCATTTATGGTCCTTTTGGTTATAAGTAACAGAAATCAACTCTAAAAAGATTTTACTATAGGTTAGATTACGTCATGGAACCTAAGGGCTTGTCCCTTTCTAGTTCTTTTGTGTAAAGCAGTGATTTCTTCCATGGAGGGGATGGTATTTAGGCAAATTTTGTTTTTTTTTTTAAGATGGAATTTTGCTCTGTTGCTCAGGCTGGAGTGCAGTGGCGCCATCTCGGCTCACTGAAACTTCCACCTCCTGGGTTCAAGCAATTCTCCTGCCTCAGCCTCCTAAGTAGCTGAGATTAAAGGCATCCGCCACTGCACCCGGCTAATTTTGTATTTTTAGTAGAGATGGGGTTTCACCATGTTGGCCAGGCTGCTCTTGAACTCCTGACCTCAAGTGATCTCCCCACCTTGGCCTTCCAAAATGCTAGGATTACAGGCGCCCGGCCTAGGCACTCATTTTTAAAAATCAAGCATGACTCATCAAAAGTTTTAAGATTTTCTGTGATAATGTTCTTATTGAGGCTTACATTATATTATAGTTTCTTGACTCTAAAATGATGTACCCTCTTAGAATATATATATCATGCTTCATTGGTCTCAGGGGGCTGATTTTTATAAGGTGAGAGATTTGCTAGTTTTCACAATACGTGCTCTAAGTTAGCATATATAGCTAAACAGGCTTTCATAAAAACATTATACCATTTAGTTAATGAAATTCGAGATATAGTCTTTTATGATTGAAATAATTTTGCTGAATAGACCATCTTCTGATTTATTAGGTAATTACCACTCTTATTTTGTTTTACTTCCTTAATGTCCACATAGAAGGGAAATGAGAAAAATCCAGAGGTTGTCATTTGACTTATGAGTCTGACTTCAGGATTTGGTACATGAAATTTCACTTAATCTTTTTGCTATGTATAATACAAATATTCTGGGTAATTATTTTTATCCTTTCGTTTTGAGTCCTTTTTAGTCCTGTCATATTGAAATTGGTAAGTTAATTTTCATTTGAAATATTCCTTATAGCCAGGTCTAAAATTCAATGGCCCACCACCACCACCGCCGCCACCACCACCCCACTTACTATCATGCTGGATGCCTCCATTTCCTTCTGGACCACCAGTAAGTAAAAAAGAGTATAGATTAGATTTTGCTTTCATATACAATTTGATAATTAGCAGAATAGAGGATCGGAAAATGTCATTGTAGACCATCCCTTAAGCCAGATTCTAATGGGTAGAAATTTGAACTAAACCTCTGGGGTTTTTTTGTTTTTAATGCCTTTCTGTTACCCAAATGCAGTGCTCTTGTAGTCCCAACTCTAAGCTCTAGGTTGCCTGCTGCTTTCCTGGCAGAAGTTGGTATCTAGTCTATAGGGAGGTAGTTCCTGTTAGAAGGGATTTAATTATACCATATGTAAGGGATTAGTGTTTGCCCTTCTAGGTGTAGTTGGAGGTGTTAGCTTCTGATGTAAACTGGATTTCTTTTTCTTTCTTTCTTTCTTTTTTTTTTTTTTTTTTTGAGGCAGAGTTTTGCCCTTGTTGCCCAGGCTGGAGTGCAGTGGTATGATCTCGGCTCACTGCAACCTCCGCCTCCTGGTTTCAGGCAATTCTCCTGCCTCAACCTCCCGAGTAGCTGGGATTACAGGCTCCTGCCACCATGCCCGGCTAATTTTTGTGTTATTAGTAGAAATGGGGTTTCATCATGTTGGCCAGACTGGTCTTGAACTCCTGACCTTAGGTGATCCGCCCGCCTTGGCCTCCCAAAGTGCTGGGATTATAGGCGTGATCTACCGCACCCAGCTGTAAACTGGGTTTCTAATGTTAGATTTTTAGGTATTAACAATAGATACAACGATACTCTTTGGCATACTGTGTATTGGGATGGGGTTAGGACAGATGTTCTACCCAAGACGTTTGCTTAAAATGGCCCTTGAAATGGTATGTGAGGCCGGGCGCCGGTGGCTCATGCCTGTAATCCCTGCACTTTGGGAGGCCGAGGCGGGCGGATCACGAGGTCAGGAGATCGAGACCATCCTGGCTAACACGGTGAAACCCCGTCTCTACTAAAATACAAAAAAATTAGCCGGGCACGGTGGCGGGCGCCTGTAGTCCCAGCTACTCGGGAGGCTGAGGCAGGAGAATGGCACGAACCCGGGAGCGGAGCTTGCAGTGAGCCGAGATGGTGCCACTGCACTCCAGCCTGGGCGACAGAGTGAAGACTCCGCCTCAAAAAAAAAAAAGAAATGGTATGTGAGCTGTGTGTGTGTGTGTGTGTGTGTCTGTGTGTGTGTGTATTAAGGAAAAGCATGAAAGTATTTATGCTTGACTTTTTTTTACTCATAGCTTCATAGTGGAACAGATATATAGTCTAAATCAAAATGTTTAAATTTTTATGTCACTGTCTTTTGATCCTTGTTAAATTCAATTTTGTTGGTCTTTTGTTGTTATTGGTTGGCTTTCTCCAAATGCTAGCTATATTAAGAAATTTAAGGCCAGGTACAGTGGCTTATGCCTGTAATCCCAGCACTTTAGAAGGCCAAGGCAGGAGGATCACTTGAGCTCAGGAGTTTGAGACCAGTCTGGGCAGCATAGCAAGACCTCGTCTTTGTTTAGGGGGAAAAAAAAGAAATTTAAGTAGGAGATGATCTAAGCAAAGATACAATTAATATCCAGCATTCACTGTATAATATGAATCTCCAGACTTTACTTTTTTGTTTACTGGATATAAATAACATCTTTTTCTGTCTCCAGATAATTCCCCCACCACCTCCCATATGTCCAGATTCTCTTGAAGATGCTGATGCTTTGGGAAGTATGTTAATTTCGTGGTACATGAGTGGCTATCACACTGGCTATTATATGGTAAGTAATCACTCAGAATCTTTTCCTGACCATTTTTTTGTAGTTATGTGACTTTGTTTTGTAAATTTATAAAATACTACTTGCTTTTCTCTTTATATTCCTAAAAAAAATAATAATAAAGTACAACTATCTGTCTGAAGCTTAAATTACTCTTGCATTGTCCCTAAGTATAATTGTAGTTAATTTTTAAAAGCTTTCATGCTGCTGTTAGATTATTTTGATTATACATTTTTGAATTGAAGTTATACTTTTTGTAAATAACGTTTTAATCTCTGCTTTGATTTGAAATTGATTGTACGGGAATGGAAAAGATGGGATAATTTTTCATAAAAGAAAAATGAAATTTTTATTTATTTATTTATTTATTTTGAGACGGAGTCTTGCTCTGTTGCCCAGGCTGGAATGCAGTGGCACGATCTTGGCTCACTGCAAGCTCTGCCTCCCGGGTTCATGCCAGTCTCCTGCCTCAGCCTCCCAAGTAGCTGGGACTACAGGTGCCCACCACCACACCCGGCTAATTTTTTGTATTTTTTAGTAGAGACAGGGTTTGACCGTGTTAGCCAGGATGGTCTCGATCTCCTGACCTCGTGATCCACCTGCCTCGGCCTCCCAAGAAAAATGAAATTCTTCTTATGCACAAAGATCTGGGGTAATATGTACCACATTGAACTTTGGGGAGTATGGCTTCAAACTTGTCACTTTATCCATTAGTCTCCTACAGACATGTTCTATTGTATTTTAGTCAAAACATTTAAAATTATTTTTAAAAGGAAGCTCATGTGCCCTGCTAAAATTATGATGTGATATTATAAGCACTTGAATTTTTGGTAAATTAATATAGAAGAAACAACTGACTTAAAGGTGTACGTTTTTAAATGTATCATGTGTGTGTGCCCCCTTTAATATTCTTATTCAAAAGTTAAGGCCGGGCATAGTGGCTCATGTCTATAATCCCAACACTTTGTGAGGCCGAGGCGGGCAGATCACTTGAGATCAGGAGTTCAAGACCAGCCTGGCCAGCATGATGAAACCCCGTCTCTACTAAAAATACCAAAAAAAATTTAGCTGGGCTTGGTGGCACATGCCTGTAATCCCAGCTACTTGGGAGGCTGTGGCAGGAAAATTGCTTGAACCAGGGAGGCAGAGGTTGCGGTGAGTTGAGATTGTGCCACTGCACTCTACCCTTGGTGACAGAGTACCACTCCATCTCAAAAAAAGAAAAAGTCCTGGCGCAGTGGCTCACACCTATAATCCCAGTACTTTGGGAGGTCGAGGCAGGTGGATCTCTTGAGGTTAGGAGTTCAAGACCAGCCTGGACAACATGGTGACACCCCATCTCTACTAAATACACAAAATTAGCCCAATGTGGTGGCGGGCAGCTATAATCCCAGCTACTTGGGAGGCTGAGGCAGGAGAATCACTTGAACCTGGGAGGCAGAGGCTGCAGTGAGCCGAGATCACACTGCTGCATTCTAGCCTGGCCAACAGAGTGAGAATTTGAGGGGGAAAAAAAAGTCACTCGTCAGTTGTTGTTGTATAACCTTGGTATATTTGTATATATCATGAATTCCTCATTTTAATGACCAAAAAGTAACAAATCAACAGCTTGTAATTTGTTTTGAGATCAGTTATGACTGCAATACTCTAAGCTTTTATGCTTTTTAAATTATGAAATAGTTGAAGAAAAAATATATAATGTAAATATAAAGTATTGGTATAATTGATGTTCTAAATAGCTTTCTTGAGATATAATTCACATGGTGTGTAGTTTACCTTTGAAAATATACAAGTTGGCTGGGCGCAGTGGCTCACACCTGTAATCCCAGCACTTTGGGGGGCCAAGGCAGGCAGATCACGAGGTCAGGAGATCAAGACCATCCTAGCTAATACAGTGAAAGTATCATCTCTACTAAATATACAAAAAAAATTAGCCAGGCATGGTGGCGGGTGCCTTTTGTCCCAGCTACTCGGGAGGCTGAGGCAGGAGAATGGTGTGAACCCAGGAGGTGGAGCTTGCAGTGAGCCGAGATTACGCCACTGCACTCCACCCTGGGCGACAGAGCGAGACTCCGTCTCAAAAAATAAAATAAAATAAAATATACAAGTCAGCAGTTTTGGTTTTCACAGTTATGCAACCATCACTACAATTTTAGAACATTTTCATGACCCCAAAAAGAAACCCTGTTACCTTCATTTTCCCCACCCCTAGGTAGTCAGTACGCTTTCTGTCTCTATGAATTTGTCTATTTTAGATATTATATATAAACGGAAGTATACGGTATGTGGTCTTTTGTGTCTGGCTTCTTTCACTTAGCTTACTATTTTCAAGATTCATCCATGCTGTAGCATGCATCAGTACTGCATTCCTTCTTATTGCTGAATATTCCATTGTTTGGTTATATCACGTTTTATCCATTCATCAGTTCATGGACATTTAGGTTGTTTTTATTTTTGGGCTATAATGAATAATGTTGCTATGAACATTTGTTTGTGCTGGTTTTGTTTTTTGGTGTTTGTTTTGTTTTGTTTTTTGAGACAGAGTCTTGCTCTGTCGCCCAGGCTGGAGTGCAGTGGCGCAATCTTGGCTCACTGCAAGCTCCGCCTCCCAGGTTCACGCCATTCTCCTGCCTAAGCTTCCCAAGTAGGTGGGACAATAGGCACCCGCCACCACACCTGGCATTTTTTTTTTTTTTTTTTTTTTTTTAGGTGGGCTCTTGCTCTGTCACACAGACTGGAATGCAGTGGCATGATCATATCTCACTGCAGCCTCAAACTCCTGGGCTTAGCAAGGCCCCTTCCCCACCATGCGCAGCCCAGAACATTTTCATTACCCAAAAAGAAACCCCATACCCATTAGAGTTCACTCCCTAATATCCTGTCGTCCCAACTCCTGAGAACCACTAATTTACTTTCTCTGGATTTGCCTATTCTGGACATTTTATATAAATGGAATTCTACAATATGTGGGCATTTATACCTGGATTCTTTTACTTAGCGTAAGTTTCTCAAGGTTCATCCATATTGAAGCCATATATCAGTACTTCGTATCTTTTGTTGCTGAGTAATATTTCATCATATGGACATAGAACATTTTATCCAGAAAGGTGTTTGGGTTGTTTCCTCTTTGGGTTATTATGAATAATGCTGTTAGGGATGTTTGTTTGCAGAATTTTGTATGGGCATGTTTTCAGTTCTCTTGGGTATACAACTAGGAGTGTAACTGTTGGATCTTAGGCTAACTCCGTATTTAACTCTTTGAGGAACTTTGAAACTGTTTTCTGAAGTGGCCGTACCATTTTACATTCCCACCAACAGTGCGTAAAGGTTCTTCTTTCTCCACATTCTCTTCAGCAGTTATTATTGTCTCCAATTATAGCCATCCTAGTTCGGTGAGAAATGGTACCTTACTGTGGCTTCGATTTGCATTTCCTAATGGCTGAATGATGTTGCATCTTTTCATAAGATGCTGCTGGTCATTTATATATCTTCTTTGGAGAAATATCTTTTCAAGTCTTTTGGCTTTTTTAAAATTGGGTTTGTCTTTATTGTTGGGTATTAATAGCTCTTTATATTTTCTGGATAATAGGATATCATCATAATCTCTTACCTTACTGCAGTAGTTCCCAAATCTCATGTCTCACCCTGCTAAATTTATTTTTCATACAGAAGCTAGAGTAATATTTTAAAAATGTAAAGTAGATCCCACCTCTTCCTTTAAAAGATTTTCCAATAGCTTCCAGTCACACTTGGGTTAAAATCCAAACCTTTTACCCTGGTTTGCAAAGTATATCATGTTGTATTTCTTGCCAGTTTCTTTGCACTTTTGCAAAGAAATGAAATCTCATTTCATGCTCGCTCTTCCTCTGCTCCAGCAACACTGGCCTCTTTTCTTCCTCTTATATACCAGGTTTAGAGCTTCTTCAGGGCCTCGGCACTCATGTTCTTTCATCTGGAAACGCTACCTCAGATTTCACTTGTCTGGCTTCTTGCCATTCAGATATCATCTTAAATTTCACCTTCCCTGTTCAGTCTGGAACTGATACCCCCTCATTCTCTGTCACTTTATCCCACTTAGATTCTCTGTGTAGCATTTGTCATTCTCTGATATAATTTTTCTTTCCTGTTTTATCTGTTTAGTAGAATGTAAGTGCTGTGAGAGCAGGGACCTTGTCTGTCTTGTAGTCCTTGTATCTTGTATCTGTGGCCTTTAGAACAGTGCCTGGTTCAGAATAAACTTGGTTCAGAATAAGTTGGTATTTTGCCAAATGTTGAACATTAACAAGGTTTAACTCTGATAATGAGATAACCATTTTTATATATAAAGTTTTTTTGTAGATTATTTCCTTATGACTAAGAAATATTATCAGGTGAAAAAGTATAAACATTTTAATAGCTTTTGATACACACTGGCTTTCCAAAATTTTTGACAACTGGCTTTCCAAAATTCTTATTCCTATATGCATTGCCAACAGTACAATTTGAAAATGCCTATTTTACCATAGCTCTAGATAGTTACGGATCTTATTATTGATGGTTCTAGCAATAATTTAAAAACATGAATGCACTTATGTGTTAGAATATAGTTGATTTGAAGGTTGATAAGGATGAAAAATTAGAGTTAAATTGTACTTAAACATTCTTGTTTCAGGTGCTTGATAGAACTGTTATTAAAACCTAGTAGGTTTTTCAGTAGACTTTTGACTTTTACTGAAAAGTCAGGACTTTTTTTTTTTTTTGAGACAGAGTCTTGCTCTGTCGCCAGGCTGGAGTGCAATGCAGTGGCACAATCTCTGCCTCCTGGGTTCAAGTGATTCTCCTGCCTCAGCCTCCCAAGTAGCTGGGACTACAGGCATGCACCACCACACCCAGCTAATTTTTGTATTTTTGGTAGAGTCGGGGTTTCACCATGTTGGCCAGATGGTCTTGATCTCTTGACCTCATGATCGCCCCCGCTTGGCCTCCCAAAGTGCTAGAATACAGGCGTGAGCCACTGCGCCTGAACCTTTTTTTTTTTTTTTTTTTTTTTTTGAGACAGTGTCACTCTGTCATCCCGGCTGGAATGCAGTGGTATAATTTTGGCTCACTCCAAAATTATAACTCCGCCTTCTAGGCTCAAGCAATTCTCTCACCTCAGCCTTCTGAGTAGCTGGGACTACAGGCATGTGCCACACCTGGCTAATTTTTTTTTTTTTTTTTGAAACGGAGTTTCGCTCTTGTCGCCAAGGCTGGAGTGCAATGGCGCAATCTCAGCTCACCGCAACTTCCACCTCCCAGGTTCAAGCCATTCTCCTGCATCAGCCCCCCGAGTAGCTGGGATTACAGGCATGCACCATCTTGCCTGACTAATTTTGTATTTTTAGTAGAGACCGGGTTTCTCCATGTTGGTCAGGCTGGTCTCAAACTCCCAATCTCAGGTCATCTGCCTGCCTTGGCCTCCCAGAGTGGTGGAATTATGGGCGTGAGCCACCGCACCTACAATTTTTGTGGTTTTTTTTTTGTAGAGATGGGGTTTCACCATGTTGTCCAGGCTGGTCTCAAACTCCTGAGCTCAAGTGATCCACCCACCTCAGCCTCCCAAAGTGCTGGGATTACAAGCATGAGCCTCTTGACCAACAACATCCAGATGTTTCTGTTTCTTTTACCGGAGTTTGAGCAGCAGTTGTTGGGCAGCGCCTTTTCCAAAATATTTGCCACAAATTCTAGCTAACTAGAGAAATGATCTTTACTTTTAGAAATATTTTTTGCATATATGCATTCATTAAAGTTAATTAATTAAAATATAAACATATGAACTTCAGCAGTGTTAGGAAATTCCACTTTCCTGAGCCTGCATTTTTGTCTCTTGGAAATTTTTATCATTTAAAAAAATAAGCCAGCTGGGCACAGTGGCTTAGGCCTGTAATCCCAGTGCTTTGGGAGGCCGAGATGTGGTGATTGCTTGAGGCCAGGAGTTGGAGACTTGCCTGGGCAACATGGTAAGAGCCTGTGTCTGCAAGCATTTTCTTTAAAAATTAGCTAGGCACGGTGGCATGCGTCTGTTATCCTGGCTATTTGGGAGGCTGAGGCAGGAGGATTGCATGAGCCCAAGAGTTTAAGGCTGCAGTGAGCTATGATATACAACATTGTGTTACTGACCATGGGTTCTTCGGCTCTCAATGCAATAGAAATTGTGAGGCCAAAGGAGTTTTCCCAAATAAGGCTTTATTGGACCATATGCCCAGGCATAGGGATGGCAGCACAAGAGAGAGAGAGTTTTCTGGCTGGCTCCCCGGAGGGAGTTGGAAAGGCAGTTTTTAAGAGGCTACAGTGGGAAAAGAGTGACTTTACATATGTAGAAGCAGGGAACTTTTAGCATCTGTGCAGTTTCATAACATGCTTCTTCATGCCTGGCATGTCGCATTAGCATGTTACATCTCCACCCCAGGTGTGATTTTTAGTATTATAATGAAGCTAAGTTAAGGATTGGTCCTTCTCTGGCTTTGTGTGTATGCTGGAGATAGAGCTAACTCCCTTGAGTGAGATTTATGATGGGAGCTGCTTATTTTAGCTCCAAGGCATCATAATCAGTAGGTATGGCCCCTTGAGTAAGATTTGTGGTGCATGGTCCAAATGGTTTGGTTGGGGTCTCCGCTGGCCATGGGGCCTCCCCTGCACCAGCTTGCAGTAGAGGTCCTTGGTGGGGATCGGGGTAGGGGAAGGAGACACTGAGTCCTGTCCCTACTCTGTCTGAACTGCACTCCAGCC
The DNA here is from genome assembly GCF_047675955.1 of Chlorocebus sabaeus. NCBI lineage: Eukaryota > Metazoa > Chordata > Mammalia > Primates > Cercopithecidae > Chlorocebus > Chlorocebus sabaeus. The sequence continues at coordinate 25,515,248 of NC_132907.1, forward strand.
TGGGCAACAGAGAGAGATGCTGTCTCTAAACAAACAAAAAGAACAAGCCACTGCTGATGGTTAGGTTTTCCAACAGCTTTAGTGTGTTTTTTTGTTGTTGTTTTGAGAAAGGGATTTTTTTCTTTACATTTTTAAAAAGTAGAATCAGAGTCTTACTCTGTCTCCCAGGCTGGAGTACAGTAGCACAGTCGTGGCTCACTGTAGCCTCAATTTCTCGGGCTCAAGTGACCTTCCCACCTTAACCTCCTGAGTAGGTGGGACTACAGGCACAAGCCACAACGCCCAGCTGATTTTTTAAATTTTTAATAGAGATGAGGTCTCCCTGTGTTGCCCAGGCTGGTCTTGAACTCCCGGACTCAAGTGATCCTCCCACCCTGGCCTTTCAGAATGGTGCAGTTATAGGTGGGAGCCAGCCATTCCCTGGCCCAACTTAAGTGGTTTTCTTTTTTTGAGACAGAGTCTCGCTCTGTCACCCAGACTGAAGTGCAGTGGTGTGATCTCAGCTCACTGCAACTCTGCCTCCCGGGTTCAAGCGATTCTCCTGCCTCAGCCTCCCAAGTAGCTGGAACTACAGGTGTGTGCCACCATGCATGGCTAATTTTCTGTATTTTTAGTAGAGACGGGGTTTCACGGGTTAGACAGGATGGTCTCAATCTCCTGACCTCGTGATTTGCCTGCCTCACCTCCCAAAGTGTTGGGATTACAGGCGTGAACCACTGAGCCTGGCCTTAAGTGTTTTTAATATGTCATTGCCTTAAGCTAGCAATTCTTAACCTTTGTTCTACTGAAGCCACGTGGTTGAGATAGGCTCTGAGTCTAGCTGTCAGCCTCTATCTTTTTGTCTTAGAAACCTAAGCAGAATGCAAATGACTAAGAGTAATGTTGTTGAAATAACACAAAATAGGTTATAACTTTGATACTCATTAGTAACAAATCTTTCAATACATCTTATGGTCTCTTAGGTGTAGATTAGTAATGAAGTGGGAAGCCACTGCAAGCTAGTATACATATAGGAAAAGATAGAAAGCATTGAAGCCAGAAAAGAGAAAAGAGAGAAGAGAAGCTCCGGGTCTCAAGTGATCCCCCTACCTCAGCCTCCCAAAGTCGTGAGATTGTAAGCATGAGCCACTGCCAGGAAACCTTAACTGCAGCCTAATAGTTGTTTTCTTGGGATAACTTTTAAACTTTTAAGTTGATTAAAAGACTATCAACTTATTTTCTGATCATATTTTGTTGAATAAAATAAGTAAAATGTCTTGTGAAACAAAATGCTTATTAACATCCATATAAAGCTATCTGTATATAGCTATCTATATCTATATAGCTATTTTTTTTAACTTCTTTTATTTTGCTTACAGGGTTTCAGACAAAATCAAAAAGAAGGAAGGTGCTCACATTCCTTAAATTAAAGAGTAAGTCTGCCAACATTATCAAAGTGAATCTTACTTTTGTAAAACTTTATGGTTTGTGGAAAACAAATGTTTTTGAACATTTAAAAAGTTGAAATGTTAAAAAGTTGAAAGGTTAATGTAAAACAATCAATATTAAAGAATTTTGATGCCAAAATTATTAGATAAAAGGTTAATCTACATCCCTACTAGAATTCTCATGGTGTCAAAGTATCATTGCACCAAATACTTAACTGGTTGGTTGTGTGGAATAAACATACTTTCACAATAAAGAGCTTTAGGATATGATGCCATTTTATATGACTAGTAGGCAGATCAGCAGACATGTTTTTTTATTGTGATACGAGATAATCTAGGCATACTGCACTGTACACTCTGACATATGAAGTGCTCTAGTCAAGTTTAACTGGTGTCCACAGAGGACATGGTTTAACTGGAATTCGTCAAGCCTCTGGTTCTAATTTCTCATTTGCAGGAAATGCTGGCATAGAGCAGCACTAAATGATACCACTAAAGAAACGATCAGACAGATCTGGAATGTGAAGCGTTATAGAAGATAACTGGCCTCATTTCTTCAAAATACCAGTGTGGGAAAGAAAAAAGGAAGTGGAGTGGGTAACTCTTCTAGATTAAAAGTTATGTAATAACCAAATGCAATGTGAAATATTTTATTGGGCCCTATTTTGAAAAACCATCTGTAAAAGACTGGGTTGGGGGTGGGAGGCCAGCACGGTGGTGAGGCAGTTGAGAAAATTGGAATGTGGATTAGATTTTGAATGATACTGGATAATTATTGGTAATTTTATGAGCTGTGAGAAGGGTGTTGTAGTTTATAAAAGACTGTCTTAATTTACATACTTAAGCATTTAGGAATGAAGTGTTAGAACGTCTTAAAATGTTTAAAATGGTTTAACAAAATGTGATGTGATGCATATGTGGCAAAATGTTACAGAATCTAACTGGTGGACATGGCTGTTCATTGTACTGTTTTTTTCTATCTTCTGTATGTTTAAAAGGATATAATAAAAATATTTAATATTTTTTTTAAAATTAGCTATGTGTCTGTGATTGTATTTATTTTTTGCATATTATTTTGCCCTTTGGCCCATATTTTGATATGGATGCCACCATAGCATTTTGTGTATGTGCATATGTATTCCCACTTAATATCACATTTTTCATGTCTTTACATATTCTTATTTTTGTTTATTTTTAAGACAGAATCTCGCTCTGCTGCCCAGGCTGGAGTGCAGTGGCGCAGTCTCAGCTCACTGCAACCTCTGCTGCCCAGGTTCAAGTGGTTCTCGTGCCTCAGCCACGTGAGTAGTTGGGATTACAGGCATGTGGCACCACACCCCACTCATTTTTTGTATTTTTAGTAGAGATGGAGTTTCACCATGTTGGCCACGCTGGTTTCAAACTCCTGACCTCAAGTGATCTGACCACCCCGGCCTCCCAAAATGCTGGGATTACAGGCGTGAGCCACCGCGCCTGGCCTATTTCTATACATAGCTTTTCACATATTATGTTTATTGTTTATATATTGTTTATATCTGTATTTCCTCTTTCATTAGAGGAAAGGTACTGCATCTTATTCTTCATGGTGTCTACAATATCTGGCAGTTTTTGGAAGTCAAGGATGAACTTAAGAGCATAGACTGGTGGGATTGTCAAAGAAGAGAGCAAATGGAAGAGAAATGTCAGTTATTGTTGGATCAGTCTTTAATTCATCATGACAGGTTAGGCATTAGTTGTAATTCTTGCAAATTTTGAAGAAGACTTAATAAATACTACATTAGGTAAATGGCTTTGAAAGTTGAGTTAATCATAATGGTGTTTGACCTAGGACTTTTTAGGCCCTATTTATCTTAATATCGAATAATGAAGCGACTTCCCCCTTAGATACAGACAGAAAACATCAAAGCCACCACACTACCTGGCTGGACTTATCCTAGTAATAAAGTCAAAACTGAGCTAGTTCTCCGGCTTTAACTGTAACAGTTGTCCTTGTGGTTGTAAGGAATCTAGATGAAAATTACATGGTCTGTTCTACAGCCATAGCTGTACCTACATTCAGAAGACAGGCACAAGTTGCAGTGTTTGAAGAGATCCTTCATTAAGGGATCAGACAGAGATTACTTTGAGACATCTAAGTTTAGTTTTTCTGCAGGGTTGCCATTAACAGAAATAAACTACAGAGTTAACTTTTTTATTGTTTTTTGATACAGTCTCACTCTCGCCCAAGCTGGAGTGTACTGGCGTGATTTCGGCTCACTGTAACCTCTGCCTCTGAGGTTCAAGCAATTCTCCTGCCTCAGCCTCCTGAACAGCTGGGACTACAGGCATGTGCCACTAAGCCTGGCTAATTTTTGTATTTTTAGTAGAGATGGGATTTCGCCATGTTGGCCAGGTTGGTCTCGAACTCCTGACCTCAGGTGATCCACCCGCCTCAGCCTCCCGAAGTGCTGGGATTACAAGTGTGAGCCACTATGCCTGACCCAGAGTTAAGTTTTTAAAAATGTTTTTATGAAGTTAAGTCTTGTGTTGTTTGAAATAATGGATTCAATTTAGACATCAAATTCCAAAAGTTACTAAGAGCAGCTGGGCGCAGTGGCTCACACCTGTAATCCCAACACTTTGGGAGGCCAAGGCAGGCGGATCACCTGAGGTCAGGAGTTCCAGACCAGCCTGGCCAACATAGTAAAACCCCGTCTCTACTAAAAATACAAAAATTAGCCGGGCATGATGGCAAGCACCTGTAGTCCCAGCTACTCGGGAGGCTGAGGCAGGAGAATTGCTTGAACCTGGGAGGTGGAGGTTGTGGTGAGCCAGGATAGCATCACTGCGCTCAATCCTGGGCTAAAGCGAGACTCCGTCTCAAAAAAAAAAAAAAAGTTACTGAGAGCAACTCTGGGCCAGGCTTACACCTGTAATCCCAGCATTTTGGGAGGCCGAGACGGGCGAATCACTTGAGCCCAGGAGTTCAAGACCAGCGTAAGCAACAAAGCGAGACCCCTGACTACAAAAAATAAAATTAGCAAGGCATGGTGCTGCATACCTGTAGTCCCAGCTATTGGAGAGGATGAGGCAAAAGGATCACTTGAGTACAGGAGGTTAAGGCTGTGTAATGAGCCATGTTCACACCATTGGACTTCAGCCTGGGCAACAGACTGAGAGCCTGTCTCAAAAAAACAAAACAAAACAAAACTAAAGCAACAAACAAAAAAATGAGCAGCTCTGCTTCTGTACACTTTTTCTTTTTGAGACAGAGTCTCGCTGTGTCCCCCAGGCTGGAGTGCAGTGGCGTGATCTCGGCTCACTGCAAGCTTCGCCTCCCAGGTTCACGCCATTCTCCTGCCTCAGCCTCCTAAGTAGCTGGGACTACAGGCGCCTACTACCACGCCCGGCTAATTTTTTGTATTTTTAGTGGAGATGGGGTTTCACCGTGGTCTCGATCTCCTGACCTTGTGATCCGCCCGCCTCGGCCTCCCCAAGTACTGGGATTACAGGCGTGAGCCACCACGCCTGGCCTACTTTTTTTTTTTTTGGTAGCAACATGATCTCACTATGTTGCCCAAGCTGGTCTGGAATTCCTGGGTTCAAGCCATTCTCCCACCTCGGGCTCCCAAAGTGCTGGGATTACAGGCATGAATCACCATGCCCAGCCCTTCTGTACACTTTTCACAGTGTACCCTTTTGTGATTTTTAAAATGTTTGTGTGTACATTTATTGTGAATTTTTAAAAACATGTAATTAAGGGTAGACGCAGTGGCTCATACCTGTAATCCCAGCACTTTGAGAGGCCAAGGTGAGTGGATCACCTGAGGTCAGGAGTTCGAGACCAACCTGGCCAACATGGTGGAAACCCCATCTCTACTAAAAATACAAAAAAAAAAAAATTAGCTCAGCGTGGTGGTGGACGCCTGTAATCCCAGCTACTGGAGAGGCTGAGGCATGAGAACCACTTGAACCCGGGAGGCGGAGGTTGTAGTGAGCCAAGATCACACCACTATACTCCAGCCTGGGTGACTGAGTGACTATCGCAAAAAAAAAAAAAAAAAAAAAAACTAAATTGTATCATGATATATCATCATTACCCTTTTTGAACTTTTAAAATTTTTTATCTTTAGAGGTAATTCATACAATGTTCTTTAATAGATAAGTGCTTTTCTGTCAATATATCTTAGAGAACACACCATATCAGTATTTAAAACTCTTATTCTTTTAAGCACTTACAGGATATTCTTATAGATAGATATGTGCCATGCTTAATGAATTGAGCTCTTGTGGATGAGAGTTTAATTTGTTTCTAATCATTTGCTATTTAATAGTACAGTTAGCATCTTTAGGATTAAGTATCTAGAATTAGAACTACTGTGTTGAAGAGGATATTGCATTTAATTTTTTTTTTTTTTTTTTTTTTGAGATGGAGTCTTGCTCTGTTACCCAGGCTGGAGTGCAATGGCGTGATCTCAGCTCACCACAACCTCCACCTCCCGGGTTCAAGCAGTCCTCCTGTCTCAGCCTCCTGAGTGGCTAGGATTACAGGCGCACGCCACCATGCCTGGCTAATTTTTGTATTTTGGTAGAGACAGGGTTTCACCATGTTGGCCAGGCTGGTCTCGAACTCCTGACCTTGTGATCTGCTCGCCTCGGCCTCCCAAAGTCCTGGGATTAAGCCGTGAGCCACCGTACCCGACCTACATTTAAATTTTTAATAAATGTTTGCTAAATTGTTCTCAGTAGAGGTTATATTAATTTATATTTATACCAACATGGAGAGTTTGTTTCCCACAAAATAGCCAATAATTTATCAAACCTTTGAATCTTTGTCAATTGAATAAAAACGATTATCTCATATTTATAAATTTTTATCTTATTGTGAAGTTCAGCACCTTTTCATATGTTTAAGAACTTTCAATTTTTTGTTTATATGGTCTTTCCGTTACCATTTTAGGTATTTGTTTTTATTTTCAGAGTTTTTGCTTATAAAATTTTATTTACAGTCAATTCTCATTATTTGTGGAATCTGTATTTGTAAAGGTACCTACTTGCTAAAATTTATTTGTAACCTAACATCAATACTCATGGCAGTTTCATGGTTTTTCATGGACATAGACAGAGGTGAAAAATTTGAGAACCTTACCCAGATATTCCCAGCTGGGGTTGAACAATGTTTTCTGTTTAGCTTTCTTACTATAAACAAGTGTCCTTTCCGAAAGCAGTTTATATAGTTCTACATTTTTCACATTTTTGTGCCTTCTGTTTGTGATTTTACTGTTCAAAGTGATTCCCAAGCATTGTACTGAAGTGCTATATAGTATGGTATTCGAGGCGCATGCGGGCTGTGAGGTGCCTTAGAGAATACATATGTTAGATAACCTTTGTTTTGGCATGAGTTTAGTACTGTTGAGTGGGACTTAGATGATGATGAGTCATCAATAGTTATTTATTTATTTATTATATTTTTTGAGATGGAGTCTCACTCTGTCGCCCAGGCTGGAGTTCTGTGGCATAATCTTGGCTCACTGCAACCTCCTCCTCCCAGGTTCAAACGATTCTCCTGCCTCAGCCTTCCCAGTAGCTGGGATTATAGGCGCCCACCCCTGCACCCGGCTTAATTTTTGTAGAGGTGGGGTTTTATCATGTTGGGCAGGCTGGTCTTGAACTCCTGACCTCGAGTGATCCGTCCACCTTGGCGTCCCAACGTGCTGGGATTACAGGTATGAGCCACCCTGCCAGGTCTATATTTATTAAGTAATGTGTCTTTAAACAGAAACATATAAAATAAGGTTATGTATTCGTAAGTTGAAGAAAATGTCACCAAAGGCTTACAGGAACCTAACCCTGTATTTCTCTTAGGAACAATGGCTAAGTATTCACTAATTTGCATGTTTGTGGCAACTTTATAGTACATAACTACCTCAAGTCATTTTATAAACGATTTACAGAAGAATAAAGGGATGGCGAAAATCAACTTTGCTACCAATTTTAATGAGAATCCAAATATAGGAGACCCAATTTTTTCCCCATATTTTCCCAGTTTTGAATGTTTATGTATACCTAAAAGGCATTACATCCTTTGAAAGCAACTGTTCGGTATGCATGAATCTGGAACATACCTACCTTATAAATACTGATTTTGGATTTCAAATGCATCTCTACCATGTTCTACCTTATTATTTTTATTCTTCATGAACTCACTTGGTCAAAATGCAATACTTTTTGTTTTTTCATTTATTTTTATTTTTTGTAGGAATAGGGTCTCACTGTGTTGCCCAGGATGGCCTTGAACACCTGGCCTCAAGTGATCTTCCTGCCTTCCAAAGTGCTGGGGATTGCAGGGATGAGCCACCACACCTGTCCAAACTGCAATACTTTTGAAAACTTCAGGGCTTATAGTTTTGTTGAAGTGATAGATGATGGCTATATTCTTTGTTACATAACAGCAAGACATTTTTGTTTTTACATTTATAAATACCAGTTAGAATGACTTTCAGTGGATTGGTTTTCATTTTTCACATCATCTTTACCTTCCCATTACCTTGTATACATATCTGTCTTCCATACTTGTCCCCTTACAAACTTTTTCAAGTAAATTCTGGTGTACAAGCATAAAAGATGAAAGAACATTGTCACATTGTCACTTGTCCTTTTAGCAATTATGCGATGATTCAGCTGTTCTAGGTACAACTAGAGGGAGAGTATCCCAGACGAGGGAGATAACAAGTACAAAGGCCCTAAGATACAAGTGTATTTAACATGTTTGGGGAACAACAAGGAGTTAATCGTGGCTGGAGTGGAATTAGGGAGGAATGATTAAGGAGATGGAGCTAAGAGGTAGTCAAGGGTCAGGCCATATGTCAGCGACAGTAAGGTCTTCAGCATTTACTTTAAGTTGGGAGTCCATTGTTGAAAGGTTTTGAACCCAGGTTATAGCATGATCTGACTTACACAAAGAGACCTCTGATTGCTGTGTTGAAAATACACCATAGGTTTCAAGGGAGGAAGCAGGCTGACTAGTTAGAGCCAGTGTGGGTAGCAGTGGTTGGATCTGAGTATATTTTCCAAGTGGAGCCACCAGGATTTTCCAGTAGATTGATTACATGTGGTGTATGAAAGATGTGTGTCAAGTATAACTCCAAGATTTTTGGCTTATGCATCTGGAAAAATAAAGTCAGAATGTAATGAGATGGAGGTCTACATAAGGAGTACTTTTGTGGCAGGAAAGAAGTTGGGTTTTGAACGTGAAAATTGAGATGCCCATTAATAGAATTTGGATGTGAATAAAGAGTCCAGGCCAGGTGCAGTGCCTCAAGCCTGTAATCTCAGCAGTTGGGGAGGCCAAGGCAGGAGAATCATGTAATCCCAGGAGTTCAAGACCAGACTGGGCAACAAAGTGAGACCCCATCTATATTATTAAAATTAAAAAATGGTTCAGAGGAGAGGTCTGGGCTAGAGGTGGAAATGTAGAAGTTAGTATAGATATAGAATTTAAAGCTATTCAACTACAGGAGATAGCTGAGGAAGTGCAGTCAAATAGAGAAGACGTCAGAGGAGAACTCTGGGGTTCTCTCAGTGGTTAGAGATCACATATGAAGAGAAACAGTGCAGGAGACTAAGAAGGAGCTCTCAGTGAGTTAGGAAAATCAAGAGGGATGCTCTGGAAGCCAAATGAAGGCAATGTTTTTAGGAAGAGGGGATGATGGGCCATATGAAAACCAATAGGTCAAATGCTGTTAACGGGTCAACTAAAGTGAGGACTGAGAAGTATTCACGAATTTAGCAATGTGGAGCTCATTGGTGACCCTCATAAGAGCTGTTTTGGTGGAATGGAGGAGGTAAAATCCTGGAGGGAGAGAACATAAGAATGAGCAAACAGTTGACAGTGCATATAAACAACTCTTTCACGGAACTTTGTATTTCTGAATTTTCATTTATTTGGATATTAATAAAATCATCGGATATAGCTGTATTTTAGTAAGATTTGTTTTGTGGAACTTCAGTTGTATATACGCATATGTGTGTGCATGTATGTGTGTATGGCGTTTTGATGGAAAATTTATTAATTGTGGGTCATGGTTAAAAAAGAAGCCTGAGAATAAGGAGTTAGATCAAGAAGGTAGAAGGAATGTTGTCATAAGTTGTGGATATAGGAGATTCTACCCATGTGGACACAGTGGAAGAATTTAGGGAGTTGGAGCAGGTTGGGATATATATGTGACCAAAACGCAGGAATTTAGCTCTCTCACTTGCCCCTGCTTTTACCATGTGATGTGTCTGCTACCCCTTCACCTTCCACGATGACTGTAAGCTTCCTGAGGTCTCCCTAGAAGCCAAGCAGATGCCAGCACCATGCTTCCTGTAAAGCCTGCAGAACCATGAGCCAATGAAACCTCTTTGTAAATTATCCAGTTTCAGGTATTGACAGCAGTACAAGAATGCCCTAATACAGAAAACTGGTACCAAGAAGTTGCGCATTGCTATAAAGATACCTGAAAATGTGGAAGCAGCTTTGGAACTGGGTAGTGAGCAGTGGTTGGAAGAGTTTGCAGGGCTCAGAAAAATACGGAAAAATGAGGGTAAGTTTGGAACTTTTTTTTTTTTTGAGATGGAGTCTTGCTCTGTCACCTAGGCTGGAGTGCAGTGGTGTGATCTTGGCTCACTGCAACCTCTGCCTCCCAGGTTCAAACGATTCTCCTGCCTCAGCTTCCCAAGGGGCTGGGGTTACAGGCATGCGCCACCACGCCTAGCTAATATTTTTGTATTTTTAGTAGGGATGGAGTTTCACCATGTTGGCCAGGCTGGTCTTGAACTCCTGACCTCAGTGATTCACCCACCTCGACCTCCCAGAGTGCTAAGTGTCATGCGCGTCCATGTGAAGAGACCACCAAACAGGCTTTGTGTGAGCAACATGGCTGTTTATTTCACCTGGGTGCAGGCGGGCTGAGTCCAAAAAGAGAGTCAGCGAAGGGAGATAAGGGTGGGGCCATTTTATAGGATTTGGGTAGGTAAAGGAAAATTACAGTCAAAGGAGGGTTGTTCTCTGGCGGGCAGGAGTAGGGGTTACAAGGTGCTCAGTGGGGGAGCTTTTTGAGCCAGAAGGAGCCAGGAAAAGGAATCCCACAAGACAATATCATCGCTTAAGGCAAGGACCGGTCATTTTCACTTCTTTTGTGGTGGAATGTCATCAGTTAAGGTGGGGCAGGGCATTTGCACTTCTTTTGTGATTCTTCAGTTACTTCAGGCCATCTGGGCATATACGTGCAAGTCACAGGGGATGCTATGGCTTGGCTTGGGCTCAGAGGCCTGACACTAAGTTTACAGGCGTGAGCCACCACTCCCAGCAAGTTTGGAACTTCTTTTTTTTCTCTGTGACCCATGCTGGAGTGCAGTGGTGCAATCTTGGCTCACTGCAAGCTCCACCTCCTGTGTTCATGCCATTCTCCTGTCTCAGCCTCCCAAGTAGCTGGGACTACAGGCACCCGACACCAATTTTTTAAAACTTCTTGTAGTTTTAGTAGAGATGGGGTTTCACCATGTTAGCCAGGATGGTCTCGATCTTCTGACCTTGTGATCCACCTGCTTCGGCCTCCCAAAGTGCTGGGATTACAGCTGTGAGCCATCGCGCCTGGCCAAGTTTGAAACTTCTTAAGAGACTGATTAAATGGTTGTGACCAAAATGCTGATGGTGATATGGACAGTGAAGTCCAGGCTGACAAGGTCTCAAAAGGAAACAAGTAATTTATTGGGAACTGGAACAAAAGTCACATGTTATGCCCTAGCAAATAACTTGGCTGCATTCTGTTCGTGCCCTAGGGATCTGTGGAAGTTTGAACTTAAAAATTATGACCTAGGGTATCTGGCAAAGAAATTTCTAAGCAGCAAAGCATTCAAGATGTGGCCTGCCGCTTCTAACAGCCTGTGCTAAGATGTGGGAGCAAATGAATGACTTAAAGTTGGAACTTACATTTAAACAGGAAGCAGAGCCTAAAAGTTTGGAAAATTTGCAGCCTAGCCATGTGGTAAAAAATAGAAAACACTTTCTCATCAAGGAATTCAAGCAGGCTGTGGAGCAACCACTTGTTGATATTTGCATAACTGAAAGGGATCCAAGTGGTAATATCCAAGACAATGGGGCAAAGGCCTCAAAGGCATTTCCGAGACCTATGGGGCAGCCCCTCCTATCATAGGCCCTGAGGCCTAGGAGGACTGAATGTTTTCCTGGGCTGGGCCCTGTGCATCCTCAGAACACTACATCCAGATGGCTCCAACTCCAGCAGGGGCTCAAAGGGGCCTAGGTAAGCTTGGGCTGTTACTTTGGAGGGCTTAAGCCATATCCTTCACAACTTCCATTAGGTGGTAAGCCTGCAGGTGCACAGAATGCAAAAATGGTGGATTCTTGGTAGCCTCTGCCTGGATTTCAGAGGATGTATGGAAAAGCCTGGGTCTCCAAACAGAAGCTCGCTGCAGGGGCAGAGCCCTCACAGAGAGCCTCTACTAGGGCAGTGTGGAGGGGAAAGTGGGGTTAAAGGCCCCATGCAGAGTCCCTACTGGGGCACTGCCTAGTGGAGCTGTGAGAAGAGGGCTACTGTTCTCCAGACTCCAGAATGGTAGAGCCACTGGCAGCTTGTACCCTGCACCTGGAAAAGCCACAGGCAATCAACTCCAGCCTGTGACAGCAGCCTCAGGGGCTGAACTCTGCAAAGTTATAGGAGCAGAGCTGCGCAAGGCCTTGGGAGCCCAATCCTCATATCAGCGTGCCACATGGAGATCATTGTGGAGTTTTATGATTCAATGACTGGCATGCTGGGTTTTGAACTTGCATGGGGCCTGTAACCCCCTTTTTTGGCAGATTTTTCCGTTTTGGAATGGAAATATTTCCCCAGCCCCTGAACCCTCACTGTATGTTGGAAGTAAATAATTTGTTTTTCATTTTATAGGCTCATAGGTGGAAGGGATTTGCCTTGTCTCAGATGAGACTTTGGACTTCTGAGTTAATGCTGGAATGAGTTAAGACTTTGGGGGACTGTTGGGAAGGCATGGTTGTATTTTGCAATGTGAAAAGGACATAAGACTTGGGAGGGGCCAGAGGTGGAATGATATGGTTTGGATATTTGTCTCTACTCATGTTGAATTGTGTCCCCAGTGTTGGAGATGGGGCATAGTGGGAGGTGTTTGGATCATGGAGGCAAATCCCTCACGGCTTGGTGTTATCTTTGTGTTGATACTGAGTTCTCATGAGATCTGGTCATTTAAAAGTGTATGGAACCTGCCCCCCCACTGTCTCTCACTTGTTTCTGCTTTTGTCATGTGACATGTGTGCTCACCTTCCGCCATGATTTTAAGTTTCCTGAGGCCTCCCTAAAAGCCGAGCAGATGCCAGCACCATACTTCCTGTGAAGCCCGCAGAACCGTGAGTCATCTAAACCTCTTTTCTTTATCAAAGAAAGAAAAGGAAGGAAGGGAGAGAGGGAAAGAGAAAGGGAGACAGGAAGAGATGGATAGAGGAAGGGAGGGAGGGCTTACAACCATGAGGACAGGTGTTGGGTCAATGAGGGATGACTTGGGAGTCCTATGAAGACTGATGTAAACTAGAATAAAGGGCGTGATGAGCTTATGATTCAAAAGTATTTTGTCATAGAAGTAGTTCATTTTCTGTAAAAGAACAGAGTAAATATTTTAGCTTTGTAGGCCACTGATAGTCTCTGTTGCTTTAAAAAATGTGAAAACCATTCTTAGCTTGAGGGCTGGACAGTCCAGGGCCATACTTTACTGACCCCTGCTTGAACTAAAAGCCCTTAGAAGAAGCTCTGGACAAATAATTTGCATGGAATCTTATGAGTTTTTAACATATTATGATGTTCGGTAGTTTAGGTATATTAAATGCCTGACGTACAATATTTTTACTTACAATGGGTTTTTCAGGATATAACCCTGTTTTAAGTTGAGGAGCATCTGTATATTTTTATTTTATTTTTACTTTTTTTGAAACAGAGTCTTGCTCTGTCACCCAGGCTGGAGTGCAGTGGCACGATCTCGGCTCACTGCAACCTCCGCCTCCTGGGTTCAAGCAATTCTCCTGCCTCAGCCTCCCAAGTAGCTGGGACTACAGTTGCACACCACCATGCCTGGCTATTTTAAAAAAATTTTTTTTGTATTGTTAGTAGAGACAGGATTTCACCGTGTTGGCCAGGCTGGTCTTGAACTTCTGACCTCAAGTGATCTGCCCACCTTGGCCTCCCAAAGTGCTGGAATTACAGGCGTGAGCCACTGCATCCGACCAAGCATCTGTATATTAAACTTTCCCCATTCAAATTGCTGTGTGGTTTCTGTCTCCTGACTGGATTCTGATATAATGCTTCACAACCTTTCTAATTACAAAGGTATTACATATAAAATCAGACAAGCAAGAAGACTATCCATCCCACCTTCTAGTACTCTTGCCCTCCAGAGGTAGCTCCAGTTAATGTCTTAGTGCTAAACTAGATTTATTTTTGTTTTAAATAGAAAAATAATGCAGGCACTAGTAAAACAAAAAGCAGTACAGAAAGGGAGAGAGTGAAAACTAAGAATGGCTTCCAGGCCCACTTCCTAGAGGTACCCACTATTAACATTTTTAGATACATCCTTCCAGAAATTTTTTTCCAGTTTTATTTAGGTATAATTAACAAATTAAAATTATGTATATTTCAGTTGTACAACATGGATATTCAGCATGTTTTGGGATACATATACTTTCTGATATGATAAACGGTTACCACAAGCAAGCTCATTAACATATTCAGAAATTCTTAATGTAGCTAGAAATGTAAGTGGTTTTGTTTTTTGTTTTGAGACAGGGTCTCACTCTGTTGCCCAGGCTGGAATGCAGTGGCGCTATCTCAGCTCACAGCAACCTCTGCCTCCCGGGTTCAAGCAAGTCTTGCATCTCAGCTGCCCTAGTGACTGGGACTACAGGCATCTGCCACCACACCTGGCTAGGTTTTGTATTTTTAGTAGAGATGGTGTTTCACCATGCTGGCCAGGCTGGTCTCAAATTCCTGACCTTAAATGATTCGCCCGCCTCAGCCTCCCAAAGTGCCGGGATTACAGGTGTGAGCCACTGCACTCAGTCGTAAGTGGTTTTCTAAACAAATGAGACCACACCATACATACTGTCCCTATATTTCATACTTGGGCAAGGGGAGGATAATTGACTTTTTTCTTACTAAAAAAAACTAGCCGGGCGAGGTGGCGGGCGCCTGTAGTCCCAACTACTCGGGAGGCTGAGGCAGGAGAATGGCATAAATCCAGGAGGCGGAGCTTGCAGTGAGCTGAGATCCGGCCACTGCACTCCAGCCTGGGCGACAGAGCAAGACTCCGTCTCAAAAAAAAAAAAAAAAAAAAAAATGAGGATAAAAGTATGGTTGTTTACCAACTTATAGTAGTATCATGAATTTAGAATGGTCTTCTGGCCATTCAGAAAACTACTTAACTGGTAGGAATGAAATTCTGGATACTGACATTGATACAGACACTCATATCAAATATAATACTATGAAATACTATGATATGGAAATAATATCATGAAATCACTAGAGATAAAATATTTTCTACCCAAGGAGAGTGGATTCATAAGAAAATTCTAAATTATAGCATATGTTGAACTCTGAAAAGCCTCTGGAATAAAGTCATTTTTCCCTAACCCCTGTTTCCTCTTTACACTGGCAGTGGATAAAGGGAAAGTAAGTTAATTCTACTGTGCCAAAGCTAGTTCAATATAGAAAACAGGTTCTACAAGGATTAAGGAATATCTCTTGACCCACAGAAGATTCATGTGGATCCTGTGTTAAACTCGTTTCATCCATGTATGAAACCGATTCAACCATTAAGTTAGCCATTTATTATATCAATTGAACACTTCTTCCATATTGTGGCTTTTAGATAGATTGGCAGACCTGTCCCCAACCCCTTCCCTGTTGACCATGAACAATAGAGGGTTGGCTGTATCAACTTGATTGAAGGGTTTACCTTTAGCTGGGGTGAAGTTTTCAGGGACCTCAGGTATTGGTGATGATTTATTTCTTGAGCTTGGTGGTGAGTATGCAGGACTGTTTTTTGTTTTGTTTTGTTTTGTTTTTTAGCGAGCCTTACACATTTTCTTTTGTATGCAATATTTAATAAAATAATTTTGGATAATTTGGTTTTTAGCATTAATTGAACAACTTTTTTTACATCCTCAATGTGCCACAAGACAAATTATTGATTCAGCAGTTTTTAGCTGAATCTTTTATTTCTGAATGATTGGAGAGAATGGCAGTATCCATTTCTGGAGAATAGTTAAGTACTTAGATTGAGGATGTCTTTCTTTCATGACATTAAGCAATGCAATATCATCTGCATCCAAGAGCCAACTTAACATGTTCAGTCTAATGAGGCTTGGCAGTCGTAACACACATTGACTCAAAGACTTGACTGTTGTGGCCTGAGCTTTGATACACTCTGTGAAATTCCTGGAGATGTTCAACTCCTGCAAGTTTGGCATGTTGTCCAGTGCTTGAAAGAAATTTCTGTATCCTTCCTCTGTAATCTTGTGATTGATTGAAAGATTTAAGTTCTCAAGTTTCTGGAAACCTCCATTGATTGCTACTTTGGCTACAAAATAAAACATTTATGAAAATAGAATCATAAGGACTTCCATTTCAATAATGGTGGACTAGGTTTTTTTAACCAGCCTCCTCTCCCACCACCACTACTACCAGGAAGTGCTCAATCTAATTTTGTTTTTTGAAATGTGGTCTTGCTGGGTTAACACAGACGGGTCTCTGTTTCTTTTTCTTTTTCCTTTTTTTTTTTTTTTGAGATGGAGTCTCGCTCTGTCACCCAGGCTGGAGTGCAGTGGTGCGATCTCGGCTCACTGCAACCTCTGCCTCCCAGGTTCACGCCATTCTCCTGCCTTAGCCCCCAGAGTAGCTGGGACTGCAGGGCGCCCACCACCATGCCCAGCTAATTTTTTTGTATTTTTAGTAGAGGTGGGGTTTCACCGTATTAGCCAGGATGGTCTCGATCGCCTGACCTTGTGATCCACCTGCTTCAGCCTTCCAAAGTGCTGGGATTACAGGTGTGAGCCACTGCGCCTGGCCATCACAGGCTGGTCTCAAACTCCTGGACTCAAGTGATCCTCCTGCCTCAGCTTCCCAAGTAGCTGGGATTACAAGCACATGTCACTGTGCCCAGCTTAACATAATATTTTTAAAATATCTCCTTAAAAAACACAAAGAGCTGATGAGTTAATAAAGAAGCACCTGGCAAAAATATAAGGGAGAAGCAGAAACCAAAGAAGTACAGCCAAGTCTTAAAGCACCGACGCCATTGTGCTGAGAGTTTCGCCATCCTGGACAAATATGAGCTTCTCTTTTGGTCTCATAGGAGGTCACATCGTGCCTACAAACCAGACTAAATTGGCCGGTCACACTGGCTCACACCTGTAATCCCAGCACTTTGGGAGGCCGAGGTGGGTGGATCACTTGAAATCAGGAGTTTGAGACCAGCCTGGCCAACATGGTGAAACCCCGTCTCTACTAAAAATACAAGAATCAGCCGGATATGGTGGCACATGCCTGTAATCTCAGCTGCTCAGGAGGCTGAGGTAGGAGAATCAGCTTGAACCTGGGAGGTAGAGGCTGCAGTGAGCCGAGATCCCACTACTGTACTCCAGCCTGGGTGACAGTGCAAGACTCCGTCTAAAACAAAACAGAAAAACAAAACCAAACCAAAAAACACAAAAAAGAAAAATCCAGACTAAATTACAAGGGACTTCAGAGATTGTGGCAACTATGTCTTTCCCTTTTATAGAGAAGGGGGTGTGACATTCCTAAAGCCATGTCATCTGACTGTCTACTGCTATGCCCTATTTCTGTTGCCCAGAAGGGACCCTCCTGTTTGAGACTAAAGCCTCTGAAGGAAACGGAAGCTGGGCACACCCTGTGTTCTCAATAAACACAACTTGACTAGACTTTGGAATGGGTACCTAGCAGAGTTTTTGTTGTTTCGTTTTGGGGTTTAAAAAAAAAATTTTTTTTTTTTTGAGACAGGGTGTCACTTGGTTGCCTAGGCTGGAGATGCAATGGTTCAGTTATAACTCACTGCAGCCTAGAATTTCTGGGCTCAGGCAATCCTCCCGCCTCAGCCTCCTAAGTCCTAGCTACTCAGGACTAGCCACCATGCTTGGCTAATTTTTTCCATTTTTTATGGAGATAAGGTCTTGCTATATTGCCCAATCTTATCTCAAACTCCTGGCCTCAAGCAGTCCTTCTGTCTTGGCCTCCCAACATGTTGGGATTACAGGCATGAGCCACTATGCCCAGCTTTGTTTTTAATTGCGAAACCTCTTTTTTTTTTCTAACTTGGGCAAAGGTTAAGTTTGGTTTCAATCTAGAATCTATGACTGTAGCTTGACTGAGGTTAAAGAACAGAGGTACTGAGAAAATGTCTTCAGCTATGTCCTGAATAGGTATCTTCAGTGACATTCAAGAGATATTTCTCATTCCCCCACATGAAGGACACTTCTGGAGGGACTGGAAGACAGACTCAGGTCTTCCACATGCATTCCCTTCTTTCCCCTGTTTCAGCATAATATGTCCACTTCCTATTGTGTGGTTAGCCAGTTCCGTGATGTGTCTGAATGCTGTCTCCCACAGGTAAAGTTTAAGCATTACTGACTACTGGCAAACAGTGGCCTCTCAGCTGTCCCTCAGAAGAAGCTACAGAAAAGTAAGCTTGCTTTGTTCAGTCAACAGATATTTATTGAGTTCCCACTGTGGGCCAGGCATACTCTGCTGGGTGCTGGGAAGAGAAAACACCCGCTGTCAGGAGGGAGAGGGACAGGGGTTACTGGCTCAAATCTGTGTGAGAGTCAAGTTCTAAGGAAGGCTTTGACCTAATGTAGTGAGAAGAATAAAACACAAATAATTTATAGTAAATGAGGATGAAAGAGACCATAAAATTTAATGTTATTAAATTCTTCCTCATACAGAGGAAGAAACAAGGCCTTTAAGAAAAAAGGCTGTAAGTTGTCATTGTTTTTTTGGTTTTTTTTTTTAAATAACATGAAATAACAGTGCTGAGCGGTAAGAAAATGAGATCCAGCCCTTGTAACACACCCGGCAAAGCCTCTCCATTCGGGCTTTTAATTTCCTCTCCAGTCTTTTTCTCACAACTCACTCCTGCCTCTTGCTCCAGATATTCCTTTTTTTCCCCCAAGTTCTTCAAATACATCTGGTTCTCTTTAATTCCAGGCTGCGACCTAAGTGATTACCTCTGTTTGAAATGATGTCTCAATCCATCCTCTACCAACTAGGCCTGGGTCATTCTTCCTTTAGGTCTCGACAGAAATCTCAATTCCTTAGGCCAGGCACCGCGGCTCATGCCTGGAATCCCAGCACTTTGGGAGGCTGAGGTGGGCAGATTACTTGAGGTCAGGAGTTTGAGACCAGCCTAGATAACATGACGAAACCCCGTCTCTACTAAAAATACAAAAATTAGCTGGGTGTGGTGGCGCATGCCTGTAGTCCCAGCTACTCAGGAGGCTGAGGCAGGAGAATCGCTTGAACCCAGGAGGCAGAGGTTGCAGTGAGCTGAGATCCCGCCACTGCACTCCAGCCTGGGCGACAGAGCAAGACTCTGCCTCAAAAAAACAAAAGAAAAAAAAAAAAGAAAAAGAAAAAGAAACCTCAGTTCCTAAAAAAGGGCTCCCCTGGTTCCAAATTAGGTTGAGTCATTCTGCTATATGCAAAAAGAGCAGAGAAAGAATGGAGGAGAAGAACCGGGCAGAAGCTATATGCATATTGGCCAAGAACTTCCCAAAACGGATAAGAGACATCAAGCACGGAGCCAATCAGTTCTAGAAACCACAAGCAGAGTAAATACAAAGAAAACCCACCAGGACACATTAGCGTGCACCTGCTGCTGTTGTCTGCTCAGGTGGCCATAACAAAATGCCCTAAAATGTCCTATCTCCAGATACAAACACATTGGGGGTTAGGGCTTCAACACATGGATTCTGGGGGGTACACAAGTTCATAGCAACTGCCACAAAAGAAAGCAAAGAAAATAATCTTAAAATAATCCCACCAAAGGAGGGGGGAAAAGATACCTCACCTTTAAGAGCACAACAAAAAGACGACAGCCGCATAAACAAAAGATACT
The DNA here is from genome assembly GCF_047675955.1 of Chlorocebus sabaeus. Classification (NCBI taxonomy): domain Eukaryota; kingdom Metazoa; phylum Chordata; class Mammalia; order Primates; family Cercopithecidae; genus Chlorocebus; species Chlorocebus sabaeus. The sequence goes on from NC_132907.1 coordinate 25,534,846, forward strand.
ATGGAAGCTAGAGATGTGAGAGAAAATAAGTGCCAAAAATAGAAGTCTATACTCACTGAAAAAAATATATTTCAAAAGCAAAGTAAAAGACCTTTCTAGGCTGGGCACGGTGGCTCATGCCTGTAATCCCAGCACTTTGGGAGGTCAAGGAGGGCAGATCACTTGAGGTCAGGAGTTCGAGACTAGCCTGGCCAACATGGTGAAACCCTGTGTTTACTAAAAATACAAACACTAGCCAGGTGTGGTGGCAGGCACCTGTAATCCCAGATACTTGGGAGGCTGAGGCAGGAGAATCGCTTGAACCCAGGAGGCAGAGGTTGCAGTGACCTGAGATCGTGCCATTTGCACTCCAGCCTGGGCAACGAGCGAAACGCCGTCTCAAAAAAAAAGAAAAAGAAAAAAAGAAAAGAAAATTCAGTGAGCAGTACATATATGATTTTTGTACTCTCCTGTGTGTATATTCATCTTCAGTTTTATTTATTTATTTTATTTTTTATTTTTTATTTTTATTTTTGGAGATGGAGTCTCGCTCTGTCACCCAGGCTGGAGTGCAGTGGCTGGATCTCAGCTCACTGCAAGCTCCGCCTCCCGGGTTCATGCCATTCTCCTGCTTCAGCCTCCCAAGTAGCTGGGACTACAGACGCCCGCCACCTCGCCCGGCTAGTTTTTTGTATTTTTTAATAGAGACGGGGTTTCACCGTGTTAGCCAGGATGGTCTCGATCTCCTGACCTCGTGATCCGCCCGTCTCGGCCTCCCAAAGTGCTGGGATTACAGGCTTGAGCCACCGCGCCCGGCCTCATCTTCAGTTTTAAAAAGGAGTACTTAGGAGGATATGTCACCAGGTGTCTGAAACACCAGGTGACAAGAACACAGATTTGAGGGCTTGTATATCCACAAATGGGAGACCTTTTTGTACTTCCAAATCTGACAAGAATGTGCCTAAATCCAAGAAGGACACTAGAAGGAACAGTATGATAGTGAAAATGAGGAAGTGGGTTGAAAATTTCTAGAGGGACAAATGTTTATATAGACATGTTGCAGCAGAAAGCTTGGCTATACCACTGGCTTCCATGCAAGCTGAAACACTAGCTCACCAATTTCCACCACGCTGTCGTCATTCAACGTCTGGAAAAATGAGAGGACTCGGAGACAATGAAGCTGCTGACACTGCTGGATGATCAGTTTGGTCACTTGATAAATTGCATCCCCAGTAGGAAGGATCAATTCTTCCAGGTTACTAAGAGAACCTAAAATGTAGGCTGTCAGAAAAGACCAAAAAGCTATTCTCTTTGTACTTTTTGTTCCTGTGCAACAGTAATCTGAAAATCATGCATGGTCTAAACATCATGCACAGTCCAGGAAACTCCATGTAGCAAAGAGGCCATTCCTCTTGCTCTCCGAGGGCAAGAGAAGGGCCAGCACGTGCTTTCGTCTTCCTCGCTCCTCCAGACAATTCCTCCACCACCCCCTACCAACCAATCTCTCCTGCACTGAAGTCCAGGCTGCCAATTAAATCTCCATTTCCTCGTTTAGAATGAAGCTTTTCCTGACCTGCAGTTTCCTTTCCTAGCTCTGCAATGCCTTCAGCCACCTCCTTTCCCATTCCACCTCCCACTGTCATCCTCAGTGATTCTGCACCAGCCTCCCAGCCCTAAAGCCTCACAGTCCACCACTCTTAGAACCTTCCTTTTCACTTTGACTCCTTCCTAGCATGGCACACTATAGATCATTTGATCATTAGAAAGTTAACTTCTGAGGCCTCACGCATGGAAATATATTGAATACTTTCTAGCATAAAACAATGTCCCAGGCTTATTTTCTTTCCCTGTCTCAGTTCTTGAATCAGCCAATTTTGCAAGGACCCTGGTCCCTTTAAGGAAGGACAGGATTTAGAAATCAGTATCTAGGCACTTGGTGTGTTCATTATTACTGCAGTACCTTCTAGTCTCTCCATTGACTGAACTGAGAAATATGTATGTGTGTATCTACAGACATGTGGAGATCAGTGTATATATACAGAGGTATCTATTTATGTATGTTCATAGGTTAAAAAACCATGAGGCCAGACCAATATTTCCAATTCTAATCCAATACCTCGAAGCTCATTCTAGCCTCACCTTTCAGTATTAGTAAATTCCTTTTCCAACTGTGAGGAAATGTGGCTCTCATTATACTCACTGTTTTGTTTCTTTGTTTGTATGTTTGTTTTTGAGATGGAGTCTTGCTCTGTCACCCAGGCTGGAGTACACTGGCCTGATCTTGGCTCACTGCAATCTCTGCCTCCCAGGTTTGAGAGATTCTCCTGCCTCAGCTTCCCAAGTAGCTGGGAGGGACTACAGGCATGTGCCACCACGCCCAGCAAATTTTTGCATTTTTTAGCAGAGACGGGGTTTCACCATGTTGGCCAGGCTGGTCTTGAACTCCTGACCTCAAGTGATCCACCCACCTCGGCCTCCCAAAGTGCTGGGATTACAGGCATGAGCCACTGCACCTGGCTATACTCACAGTATTATTTGCTTAATCAACCTGTGATGTATGCCAGCCATCCCCTTGGCCCTGATCCTACCTCTGCCACCTCAGCCCCCACCCACCTAGCTGCCTCCAAAGGAAGGGAAGAGAAGAGAAGAGGAGGATCCTGGCAATCTTTTTTTTTTTTTTTTTTTTTTTTTTTTTTTTTTGAGGCGGAGTCTTGCTCTGTCGCCCAGGCTGGAGTGAGTGGCACTATCTCGGCTCACTGCAAGCTCCGCCTCCTGGGTTCACGCCATTCTCCTGCCTCAGCCTCCCGAGTAGCTGGGACTACAGGCGCCTGCCACTGCGCCCGGCTAGTTTTTTTGTATTTTTAGTAGAGATTGGGTTTCACCGTGTTAGCCAGGATGGTCTCGATCTCCTGACCTCGTGATCCGCCCATCTCGGCCTCCCAAAGTGCTGGGATTACAGGCTTGAGCCACCGCGCCCGGCCCGATCCTGGCAATCTTAATGCACACTTATGTTTGAGAAGCACTTTGAATAGCACAGCTCTACAGTTCCTGTCTCCACTGCCTCACTTTATCTTTTTTTCCTGTTAGAATATTTTTGATGAGCATACATTACTTTCATAATCATTTTTTAAAAATCAAAAAGTATTTAAATTCTATAGCTATCATTTTATGAAACATAGGGTTTCACATATTGAGTTTTCTTAACCTTAAAAGATAGATTTTTACTTATATTCTAGTAACCTTTGAAACTATGAGGTCTTATATTTGGAACAGATACCTGACAATGAAATTGCATAGTGCTATAATGACCAAATATGTACTCTAAGAAGTCATTCTGCTTTGAATGAGATCAAGTCTGGAGGTAAAACTATAGTGAAGGCATTTGGTGGGTAGAAATTGAGCATCACTATCGCTTCGTTCTAGTAAGCAAGGGTAGCTAATACATATCTTACTTCCTTGTGGCTAACTAAAAATGGGAGAAAAAGGATTCTGGGCAGAAAGAGAATAAGAGTACGTAAAAAGCACTATTTTGTAAACATACCAAATTTTTCCGATGTTTCCTCATCAGGAAAGTGCTGGCCTGCAAGATTTAATATCTTCAGAGAAGTAAAATTTGGCAAAATGGCAACTATGAAAGGGAAAATAAAAATTTAGTTATGTCCGCTACATCTCTCACAGCAAAGCGTAACATCTTTAAAATGAAGAAATTAGAAATTAATGTAATAATTCAGATTGAATTCATATGACTAAGTAGATAAAACAAATTTTTGCTCAGAAAATAATTCTGATAACTAGAAATGTCATTAAAATTCTAGAAATTTCAAATCCAACTGAACTTAAAGGTGAAAAAGAAAATTCTAGAAACACATATACTTTTTTAAGAAACCGAGACGGGCGGATCACGAGGTCAGGAGATCGAGACCATCCTGGCTAACCCAGTGATACCCCGTCTCTACTAAAAAAAATACAAAAAACTAGCCGGGCGAGGTGGTGGGCGCCTGTAGTCCCAGCTACTCGGGAGGCTGAGGCAGGAGAATGGCGTGAACCCGGGAGGCGGAGCTTGCAGTGAGCAGAGATCCGGCCACTGCACTCCAGCCTGGGCGACAGAGCGAGACTCCGTCTCAAAAAAAAAAAAAAAAAAAAAAAAAAATTTTCTCTTTTTTTCTTTCTTTTTTTAAAGAGACAAGGTCTCTGTCACCCAGTCTGGAGTGCACTGGTACCATCACAGCTCGCTGCAACCTCAACCTTCTGGGCTCAAGTAATCTTCCTGCCTTCTTCCCTAGTAGCTGGGATTACAGGTACCACTGTGCCCAACTGATTTTTTAAAAACTTTTTAGAGATGGAGGACTTGTTATGTTGCCCAGACTGGCCTCAAACCCCTGACCTCAAGCGAGCCTCCTGCCTCAGCTTCCCAAAGGGCTGGGATTACAGGCATGAGTCACCACGCCCAGCCTCAAAATATGGCTCTTTTTAAAGAGTGGTTAATATGACTCTGTGTCCACAGAAACATCTTAAACCACAATTGTAATATTATAACTCTTACCAAATGGGACGGCTTCAAAAAATGAATCCGAAAACTTAATTTCTGTGAGTTTCTTACAGGAAGCAAGTACAGTCATGAGAGACTCAAAATCCGAAAAGAAGTTACACTTCAGATGGAAAACATGAAGGTTTGGAGAATTTTGAATCAATTTTACTGTAAAAGATCAAGGATTTTCAGAAATTAGAAAATACTGCAAATTTCTATCAAAATTAGCCAAGTAGTTTATTATTTTGTTTCAATAATACTGAATTAAAACCAGCTACCACAATGTCATGATCTAAGAATCAGGTCACTGGACTTGGATTCAGGTTCTGCAACTAACAACTGATGTGAATTTTGACACATTATTGACCCTCTCTGGATAACAGTTTTCTCTTCTATAAAATACAGGCATTGACTCAGTAGCATCACCTTCAGCTTTAACATCTAATAACTCTATGTTTGTACATGACATTTGCACAACAAGAATACTGTACAAAGAGGCCAGGTGCGGTGGCTCACGCCAGTAATCCCAGCACTTTGGGAGGCCGAGGCGGGTGGACCACCTGAGCTCAGGAGTTCGAGACCAGCCTGACCAACATGGTGAAACCCTGTCTCTACTAAAAATACAAACATTTGCCGGGCGTGGGTGGCAGGCACCTGTAATCCCAACTGCTCAGGAGGCTGAGGTAGGAGAATCACTTGAACCCAGGAGGCAGAGGTTGCAGTGAGCCGAGATCGTGCCACCAAACTCCAGCCTGGGCAACAGAGCAAGACTGCGTCTCAAAAAAAAAAAAGAAAAAAAGAATACTACACAAAGAATACTATAATCCTAGCACTTTGGGAGGCCGAGGCAGGCGGATCACCTGAGGTCAGGAGTTTGAGACTGGCCTGGCCAACATGGTGAAACCCTGTCTCTACTAAAAATATTAAAAAATTACCCAGGCTTGGTGGTTGATGCCTGTAATCCCAGCTACTTGGGAGACTGAGGCAGGAGAATTGCTTGAACCCAGGAAACGGAGGTTGCAGTGAGCCAACACGGTGCCACTGCACTCCAGCCTGGGCGACAGAGTGAGACTCTATCTCAAAAAAAAAAAAAAAAAAAAGAAAAACATAAAAGGAATGACAACTCTGAAGCAAAACTAAATTTGTTGCAAAAATTGCTGACAAATATAACTACCACTTCCAGCTTCGATGTATATACGTACACACACACACACACACACACACACACACACACAAGTTTCGCTGTTGTTCCCCAGGCTGGAGTACGATGGCGCAATCTCGGCTCACACTGCAATCTCTGCCTCCCGGGTTCAGGCAATTCTCCTGCCTCAGCCTCTCAAGTAGCTGGGATTACAGGCATATGCCACCATGCCAGCTAATTTTTGCATTTTTAGTAGAGACAGGGTTTCACCATGTTGGTCAGGCTGGTCTCGAACTCCTGACTTCAAGTGATCTGCCCTTCTCGGTCTCCTAAAGTGGTGGGATTACAGGCGTGAGCCATCATACCCAGCCTATATTAGGGATTAAGAAACTCAGATTTTAGAGTCAATATTCCTCTATTTGAGTCACAGATCTACATTTCCTTAGCTGGATATTACAAATTACTTAATCTCTTTATGTCTCAGTTTTCCCAGCTACAAAAGAGCATTAGTAATAGTACTTTACTTCATAGAGTGAGTATGAAGACTGAGTTAATATTTGTGAAGTGCTTAGGACACTTCCTAGTGTGTAGTAAAGGCTCAATAATTACAAATAGCACTCTGCTTCCTTAATGAGAAAGAGTGCTATTCCTCACAATTTACCATGGATACAGACTACACCCTTAGAACCACAGGAACTTTAACTCTTAAGTAAATTATTGGCCAAGTAGCTTTTCCAACTGATGTAAAAAGCAAGCATAGTAAAGTGCCATCCTTACCTAGTTTGGAAGGATCACAGTCAGCTGAAATTTGAATCAATAATTTCTCCATATGGTGGAAGTTTGGAAATTCTTCAGGAATGACTGAAAAAACATTTATGTTGCCCTGCAGATCCACAGACAGTTCTTTCAGGCACAGGAACTTATCCAGATTAGGAAAGATTTGGTCTGGAAAGCAGCACACAGTTTCCCATTATTAATCTAAAGAGTTCTGAATGGACATTTTAAAACTGTCATTTTGATTCATCCAGCTATTTTCACATGCAAACCTTCCACATACCATAAAACTTTTTTTTTTACAGAGTACACATATGGAGATATTGCTGTTTGCAGCATTTACTGATTATGTACTGTGTGGGAAACCCTGTGCCACTCTTTAGACTCACAGAAATATAGCATTTCGGCCAGGCGCGGTGGCTCATGCCTGTAATCCCAGCACTTTCAGAGGCTCAGGTGGGCGAGTCATGAGGTCAGGAGTTCGAGACCAGTCTGGCCAACATAGTGAAATCCTGTCTCTACTAAAAATACAAAAAAAAATTAGCTGGGTGTGGTGGTGTGCATCTGTAATCCCAGCTACTCAGGAGGTTGAGGCAGGAGAATTCACGTAAACCTGGGAGACGGAGGTTGCAATATCTAGACAATAGGCAAATTGATAGAGACAGAAAACAGAAGAGAAGTTATCAGGGGCTGGTGGGAGGGAAGATTTTTTTATTTTTTATTATTATTATTTTTTGAGATGGAGCTTCACTAGGTAGCCCAAGCTGGAGTGCAGTGGCATGATCTGGGCTCACTGCAACCTCCGCCTCCCAGGCTTAAGTGATTCTCATGCCTCAGCCTCCGAGTAGCTGGAACTACAGGTACATGCCACCACGCCAAGCTAATTTTTTGTATTTTAGTAGAGACGTGGTCTCTAACTCCTGAGCTCAGGCGATCTACCCTCCTCAACCTCCCAAAGTGCTGGGATTACAGGCGTGAGCCACGGCACCCGGCCCGGAGATTTTTTGTTTAATGGGTAGAGTCTGGGATGATGAAAAGGTTCTGGAGATGGATAGTGGTGATGGTTGTACAACATAGTGAATGCACTTAATGCCACCCAGTTGTACACTTAAAATGATTCAAATGTAAGTTTTGTTACATGTATTTTACCATAAGAAAAAAGTACTTGAAAAAAGATGAAAAATTTTCTAAATTTGGTAAATGTCAACCCGCACATCCCAAGAAAGTTCAGTGTACCTGAAGAAGATATATAAAAAACAAAGCCCACCTAGGCAGGTAACAGTCAAACTGTTTAAGACCAAAGCAATACTAGCAACAATTCGAAAATGAAAAAATATCTGTAATGACATTTACAATACATTCAAAAGATATGAGTATCTAGAAATAAATTTAATGAAAGATGGGTAAAGTCTACACTGAAAACTATCAAATAGTGCTTAGAGGAGTTACGACACAAACAGGTGAAGATACTATTTCCCATTAATTTATTTATTTCCCAGGGACTATAGGTCTTTCTTCCTTTAGGCAGCTAGGGTGAAGGTAATTTCTAAGCATCATCTCATATATAGCTAATTCTTTTAGTAATAACAAATAATTCATGTCTTTATTAAGAGCCTTCAATAATTTATTTATTTATTTTTGAGACAGAGTCTGGCTCTGTCGCCCAGGCTGGAGTGCAGTGACACAATCTCGGCTCACTGCAAGCTCCGCCTCCCGGGTTCCCGCCATTCTCCTGCCTCAGCCTCCCGAGTAGCTGGGACTACAGGTGCCCACCATCACACCCGGCTAATTTTTTTGTATTTTTAGTAGAGACGGGGTTTCACTGTGTTATCCAGGGTGGTCTCGATCTCCTAACTTGTGATCCGCCCGCCTCGGCCTCCCAAAGTGCTGGGATTACAGGCATGAGCCACGGCGCCCGGCCCCTTCAATAATTTAATGTAAATATTTTATTCATTTTATCTAAGTTATTTGAAAACCATTCAATTATTCAGGGACTTTTCACTAATTCATGCTACTGTCAAAAAAACATTAGTGAAGGTTTATTTTATATCTATTCTGTCAATGAGCATTCATGCTTTCATGGCCTCAGAAGTTTTCAACCACTTAAAGTAAGAAAAAGAAATTACACATCAGAATAGTCATCCAAAATATATACAGGTATACCCTGTGACTGGATCGTCCCTGAGATTTCAAGAGATTCCAGGGAAGGCAGGGTGAGAAGCAGTTCCTCTTCGGCTGCACTGAGTTCCAATTTGCTTATGGAGCACTTGGTGACAGAGGCCTTAGACAGCTCAAGAGCTGGGCGGATGCCTTCAATAAAGCCTCCGCAGTGGTTTAAATGGAGTTCGATGCGCTGTGAAGCTGAGAAAACCGTCATTAGAATCTCGAGCATCTCCTGGTCTACAGCATCAATATCATTCACATGGACTTCCAGACAAGGAATCTTGTACTGCTTTGGAGAAAGTTTCCAATAGCCAGTACTAAGGTCTGGTGGTGCTGTGCGCCGCATAGCCATATAGCTCTTTACGTTATCCTCTTTTTCAGCTAAATTTTGCTCCCATTCATTCATAGGTTCAAAGGCAGAAGCATAGTCCTGATCTATAGTTGGTGCCTGTGATTTGTCCAAACATGCTTCCAGGACTGAAAAATCGAATCTGGGTGATGTCTTCTTGCCATTTATTGAGACGTGGATGCTCCTCAGCAATGACAAGCTTTCTGGGTGGTCGAAAAAGTACTGTAAGTTAAGTATTTTCAAAGTCAGTGTTCTCCCTTGAAGGAATTGCAAAACAAATGGAGAACACGCAGCAACAGTGTTGCTTTGATAAGCAATTTGCAGGGCAAGAACCAGTAAGTGTTCTGAAACCATTGAAAAGTAAGCTTGTGGACAGATTTGCCACAATACCCTAATTAACGGCATCTTCAGTGCAATTTCTGGCTGGTGCTTTAAGTAGTCATCATTTTCAGATATATTCTCCAATGACTCTTTGTTATCCACTAAATGGAGCAAATGAGACACAATTTTGGGCCCTGCTTTTGTTGAAGGGAGGCTGGAGACATAGTTCAAAAAATTGTTGTAGGCGCTTACAGTCATCATGGGTGAGTTGATTTGTTTCAAATAATACAGTCCCAAATCTTGATGTTCCAGCCTATCTGAATCCAGGAGTTCTATCAGCCTCATCCCCGCAAGAAATTCTTGGAAGGCAGGACTTAAAAACTGGTAGGATGGTCTTAGTCTCTGGGCTGTAAATTTGCTCATCAAGCACATGGTTAGATCTTCATCTTCATCAACCCCTGCTTCTGTGAGATCATCATCATTAAACTCAAAGCAACATGAAAAAAACCCTTTCAAGGCCAGCTCACCACAGGAGGATACAGTTGCTTTGAGAAGTTCAGCTGCCACTTTGTTCCTTAAGAAAAGGCGTTCCATATAGGATTTGAAAACAGCCACATCACAAAAGGATGGGTCAAAAGGATACTGAAACCAATAAGCACAGACCGCGGCCACAAAGAGAGGAGTTTTCTGAATCTTCTGCAAACTTTCGTTCTTCCTAAAGTAAATCATAAACTTTTGCAGACGAGTCATATTATGTGAAAAGAGTTTCCGTAATATAAAGATAGTATTATAAAAGGGAAATGCTTTGATCTCTAGAATCGTCTCTAGGTATCGGCGGATGTCCCTGGCCCTGTCTGTACGGACAGCAATCAATAGGCAGGTCCGTGACAAGTGGTTTTTTTGAATCAGTTTTCCTATGACTTGAGGGACTGAACATATTTCTTTGTAGTCATCTAAAAGGAATAAGACCTGATTCTTTAACCGCTGGAGGATGTTTCTCATGCACATTTCAGTAACAGATACTTCCTTCTCTAGGAGTTGGTCACAGATGATATTGACCAGTCCCTGATCTGGTCTGGTGGAGCTAAGGGAGAGGTAGAAAACCAGCTGGAACCTGTTTAACAGGGGACAGCATCCAGACGCCCACAGAAAAGCTATTTTCTTCAGGAGAACCGTCTTTCCACTTCCAACTTCACCCTCCACACACATGACAGAGTTCAAGCTGGCAAAAACCTCAGGCAGCACCAGGGGCTCCTGCACAGGTTTGCTGATGTGTTTTGAAGCCATGGACAGATCACAGCCCAGCAAGTGGTCCGTGGCCAGATCGGAAGAGAGATCAAGCAAAGACGTGTGGCGGAAACTGGCGCTGGTATAAACTGCTCTCAGCTGCTCATTCAGATTCTTCGCCTCTTGAAACCACTGGGCTTCACCCTGTGCCACTTCTGTAGAGAAAAGAAAGGGGAAACAACGGGGATACATAGTCACATCTCCCTCAGTCTCAACACCATGCCCTTTTCACTCCATGATTCTGCCTGTCTACTACAAATGTGTTAGGACTTTCCACAGCCATCCACGATTCCCACATTGCGATCATCTCATAGGTTTTGGCACAAAATCAGAATGTGGGAAGCACGTGTCCAAAGTGCCCCACTTGAAACAGGGACCTAGACATAGTGTGTGCTTATCATAAGCACCATGGAATCCTATAGTTTCCCATTTAAAACATCTCAGGAAAGAGGCCAGGCAAAGTGACTCAGCACTTTGGGAGGCCGAGGCAGGCGAATTGCTTGAGCCTAGGAGTTCAAGACCAGCCTGGCCAACGTGGCAAAACCCTGTCTCTACAAAAAATACAAAAATTAGCCAGGTGTGGTGGCACATGCTTGTGGTCCCAGCTACTGGGGAGGCTGAGATGGGAGGATCACTTGAGCCTGGGAGGTCGAGGCTGCGGTGAGCCGTGATCTTGCCATTGCATTCCAGCCTGGGTGACAAAGACCCTGTCTCAAATAAAATAAAATAAAATTAATAAAAATAAAAATCTCAGGAAAGAAGCTTGCTGATTGGTGCTTCTAAGGACTGGTTTGCTTGTACCTGAGACACGTTGCCTACTATCAGTTTGGTCCTGCCTGCACTCTGGAGAAGCCACAAGAACCTTGACTTTTGCTCATACACGACACTGTCGCAATGCTGTTCCTCTTTGGAAGCTCTTTGGACAATTATAAATACTCTTTTTTTGCAACTGCCCTGTATACAAATATATTTACACATACATATAATCCTACATGCTACTTCAAAGTTCTTACCTGGCACTATAGGATCAACTGCTATTGAATCTTCAAGATGGCTTTCACTTGTGGTTTCCTTTGGAAAATAAAATCCTTTCTTAAATCAAAATTTATATAGGAGGGTGGTGCATCATGTTATAATCACTGGGGACTAAACATCTTCTAAACACAGCCCACCCTCAAATATTTACGCTGACTGAAGGGAAGGGTGCTCCAAATATAAAGCAATTAATAATCTGCAAACATCTGCAAGAGTGTGTGTTCCTCAGTAGTTCATATATGATACAATCCATAGATGAATACTATTCAAGTAATGAGAATCATAGTGTCTAGAGCAAGAAGGATCCTCAAAAGTCATTAGGTGCAGCCTCTGTCCTTGGTTAACTACATTTTCAATATTACACATCTGGGATTTAGAAAGGTTATGTTTCTTCCTTAAAAAATAAGCTATTTCTGGCCGGGCGTGGTGGCTCAAGCCTGTAATCCCAGCACTTTGGGAGGCCGAGATGGGCGGATCATGAGGTCAGGAGATCGAGACCATCCTGGCTAACACAGTGAAACTCAGTCTCTACTAAAAAATACAAAAAACGAGCTGGGCGAGGTGGCGGGCGCCTGTAGTCCCAGCTACTCGGGAGGCTGAGGCAGGAGAATGGCGTCAACCCGGGAGGCGGAGCTTGCAGTGAGCTGAGATCCAGCCACTGCACTCCAGCCTGGGCGACACAGTAAGACTCCGTCTCCAAAAAAAAAAAAAAAGCTATTTCTATATCCCTAAACTTTTTTCTTTAGTGCAATTTTTCAATTCACATAAAAAATGAATCAAGTGAATAGCAAGTGGGTTTGTGTGTGTGGGGTGGGGGGATGACAAACATAACATACCTAACACACAGCCTCAAAATAAGGTGGTATGTGTGTGCATTACGTTAGTAGTGGCTTATATTCCAGAAAACTATGTAGGATTTCTCAACTTAAAGTGGTCAGCCTATTACCTGGGTTTATGATTTTCTTGGGCACTTGCTTTTGTTAAAGTAACATCTTCTCAACCCCTAAAAAGGCCAAGTAGCAAATCCAGCCTTATTGCCCTCCAAATGAAGATCCAGAGATGATTCATTTAGTCTGGAGGCTAATCAACAAAGTCTAAGAGAGTCTGGGCCTTAAAGTAGAAGAGACTGACTACACATTTCACGAAGCTAGGTATTGTGCCTGACTGGTTTATTGTGATTTCCCCAATCTGTACCTAGAACATAACAGGTGTTTAGTAGATTTTTGTAGAATTTATTAACTTACTTATGATGAGACATTCCTGTTCAAAACAGTTTTCAATTACATGATCATGTGCTACTAAAACAGACAAGATGGTGGTGATCATTACCGGTAATTCACAAACTTCACCAGGGCTCCGAAGGTCTGGAATCACTTCCACAGAGGACTTCATATTTTGGAGAAATGGACAACTACGTGTAAAAGTTAAAAGTTATAAAAATAGTTGTATGCATTTAAGTATTTGTGTTAGGTTTTTTTGTTGTTTTGTTTTGTTTTGTTTTGTCAGAGAGAGGGTCTCACTATGTTGCCCAGGCTGTTCTGGTTTCCAACTTCTGCCCTTGAGCAATCCTCCTCCTTAGGCATCCCAAAGTGCTGGGATTATAGGTGTGAGCCACCACGTCTGGCCTTGTATTAGGTTTTTAAAAACACTATTAGAGTTTTAGTGACAAGAATTAAGTACAAAACTATTATTTCCAGTGATTCTCTCTGTCAGTGTCATCAGGTAAGGCATTTAGGTTATGGCACTCTGCAAGAGAAACATAAATGGTTTACAAAGTAATGGTAAAGATATCAAGGGAATTTGGTGGAATGAGTGCATATTTAACACTTTTCCATGCAAACAACAAAAATGAACTTAAAGAATCAAAAATAGAAAAAAAAAAAAAAAACAACTATGAATTCTGGAACAAAAAATCACATTAGTGGAAAAACTGGTGAAATCCAAATAAAATCTGGATTTTAGTAAACAGTAATGTACAGTATATGAATTGGTACATTGATGATTTTGACAAATATATCATGCTAGTGTAAGATGTTAGCATTAGGGTAAATTGGGTATGGCAATATATAGGAACTCTTTGTATTACTTTGCACTTTTTCTGTAAATCTAAATAATTTCAAATAAAAATTTATTTAAAAAAAAAAAAAAGCAACTCTGTGAGTGAGGTGGTTCATGCCTGTAATCCCAGCACTTTGGGAGGCCAAGGCGCGCAGATCACTTGAGGCCACAAGTTTGAGACCAGCCTGGCCAACATGGCAAAACCCTGTCTCTATTAAAAAGAAAATTCAAAAATTAACCAGTTCAAGCGATTCTTGTGCCCCAACCTCCCAAGTAGCTAGGACTACAGGCTTGAACCCGGGAGGCGGAGGTTACAGTGAGCCAAGATTGTGCCACTGCACTCCAGTCTGGGTGATGGAGTGAGACTCTGTCTCAAAACAAAACAAAACAAAAAAACAAACAAGGCCAGGCATAGTGACTCACGCCTGTAATCCCAGCACTTTGGAAGGCTGAGGCAGGTGGATCACTTGAAGTTAGGAGTTTGAGACCAGCCTGACCAACATGGTAAAATCTCATCTCTACTAAAAATACAAAAATTAGCCAGGCGTGGTAGCGGATGCCTGTAATCCCAGCGACTTGGGAAGCTGAGGCAGGAGAATTTCTTGAACCCAGGAGGCAGAAGTTGAAGTAAGCCAAGATTGCGCTATTGCACTCTAGTCTGGGCAACAGGAGCGAAACTCTGTCTCAAAAACAAACAAACAAACAAACAAACAGGAAAAAACCAACCAACCACAAACCACTCCATTGCCAGGTGCAATGGCTCATGTCTGTAATCCCAGCACCTGGGGAAGCCGAAGTAGGAGGATCGCTTGAGGCCAGAAGTTCAAGACCAGACCAACCTGTGCAACATAGAGAGATCTCCTCTAAAAATTAGCTAGCGGGGTGGCATGTATGTATAGTCCCAGCTACTTGGGGGGCTGAGGCAAGAAGATCGCTTGAGGCCAGGAGGCTGAGGCTACAGTGAGCCGTGACTGCATCACTGCACTCCAGCCTGGGTGACAGAGGAAGACCCTGTCTTAAACAAACAAAAAATTAAAAAAGAAACTCTCCATCAGTATTAAAACAAAAGAATGGCCACAAACATACTCTCTAAAAACTATTTGCCAATCTCGTGAAACTAGGATGCAAATACCCTCTAAACTCAGGTTTGATGTATGCTTGAAGAACAAGAGAGAAAGTTTAAAAAGATCTCTAGTTGCAATTATTAAAATGGACAGATGAGAACTATACATGTGAGTAAGTCAGTGGCCCATTCCATGCTGCAGAATCACAGGAGAGCAGGAGTAAAGCAAAGGGACTATTTTTTTTTTTTTTTTTTTTTTTTTTTTGAGACAAGATCTCACTCTGTTGCCCAGGCTTGAGGCTAGTGGCACGATCAAGGATCAATGTAGCCTCCAACTCACAGGCTCAAGTGATCCTCCCACCTCAGCCTCCGAAGTAACTGGGACTACAGGCACGTGCCACCATGCCAGGCTAATTCTTTTTTTTTTTTGTAGAGACAGGGTCTAACTATGTTGCTTAGGGTGGCCTGGAACTCCCGGGCTCGAGGTATCCTCCCACCTCAGTTTCCCACAGTGCTGGGATTACAGGTGTGAGCCACTGCATCTGGCCCAGATACTTCATTTGTATTGCCTTCAAGTGACTTTGCGATGAGTCCAGAAATAGAAGCATAGCTTCAGGAAAACAACAAATAGAACTTGTAATGTTTCTATCCAAAGTCAGCCACGTAGAGGCAAATAAAAACAGACCCACAGGGGAAGGGTGAAGTGGCTTACAAAAGAAAAAAATATATATTTTAATAGGCCCATCAAGGAAAATAACCATGAAGGAAGGTAAAATATAAACTTACTCATACAAACAAATGCCAAATAAAGTTAGTTGCCAGCACAACTGCACTACAAAAAATGTGAAAGGGATCGGGCGCAGTGGCTCACCCCTGTAATCCCAGCACTTTGGGAAGCTGAGGCAGGCAGATCATGAGGTCAGGAGTTCAAGACCAGCCTGGCCAACATGGTGAAACTCTATCTTTACTAAAAATACAACAATTAGCCTGGCATGGTGGTGGGCACCTGTAATCTCAGCTACTCAGGAGGCTAAGGCAGGAGAATCACTTGAACCCGGGAGGCAGAGGTTGCAGTGAGCCAAGATTGCGGCACTGCACTCCCGCCTGGGAGACAGAACAAGACTCCATTTCAAAAAAAAAAAAAAAAAAGTGAAAGGAAGCACATCAGTTAAAAGGAAAATGAGAGCAGATGGAAATTTGGTTCTACTCAAGGGAATGAATAGTACAGGAATGATAACAGGGTAAATATGAAAGACATTTTCCATTGTAAAAATGTACTTAAATTGTTTAAAGCAAAGATATAACATTATATTGTAATATTTATTTAAGTACATGGAAATGAAATGTATGACAAAAGCACAGAGGATGAGAGGGGAGAAATGAAAATATACTATTGTATGGTTCATACATTTTATGTCAAGGTTATATTTTTTTTTGACACAGAGTCTCACTGTGTCACCCAGGCTGGAGTGCAGTGGCACGATCTCAGCTTGCTGCAGCCTCTGCTTCCCGGGTTCAAGCAATTCTCGTGCCTCAGTCTCCCGAGTAGCTGGGGATTACAGGTGTGCGCCACCACACCCAGCCAATACTTTTGTATTTTTAGTACAGACGGGGTTTCACCATGTTGCCCAGGTTGCTCTGGAACTCCTGACCTCAAGTGATCTGCCTGCCTCAGCCTCCCAAATTACCAGGATTACAGGCATAAGCCACTGTGCCTGGCTGTTATAATATTTTTTGAAGATGACTGTGATATGTTAAATAGGCATATGGTAAACTCTACAGCAAGTAGTAAAAAGGTAAAATAAGGATGAATAGCTAATAAGCTGACAGAAATAAAATGGACTACTAAAAAAATACTCAAAGAGGGGGTAGAAAAAAGAAAAAAAAAACCCTAAACCCTAGAAAGTCAGGAAAAGAAAAACAAAGGAGTGATGAAATAAATAGAAAGCAAATGGTAAAATGGTTTAAATCCAACCATATTCATAATTGCATTAAATTTAAACATTCTAAATATTCCAGTTAGAAAGCAGTTATTGTCAGGCTCTTAAAAAAGCAAGACCTGGCTGGATGTGGTGGCTCATACCTCCATCTCAAAAAAAAAAGACCTGCTGGGTTCGGTGGTTCACACACGTAATCCCAGCACTCTGGCAAGACAAGGCAGGAGAATTGCTTGTGGCTAGGCGTTCGAGATCAGACTGGGCAACATAGTGAGACCTTGTCTCTACAAAAAAATGAACAACCTTAGCCAAGTGTGCTGGCATGTGCCCATAGTCCCAGCTACTCAGAAGCCTGAGGTGGGAGGATTGCTTGAGCCTGGGAGGTCCAGGCTGCAGTGAGTCAAGACTGCACCACTGTACCCAGTGCAGGCAACAGAGCGAGAATCTGTCTCATAAAAAAATAAAAAATAAAATAAAAGACCCCACCTGTGTTGTTGCCTATAAGAATTCACTTTAAGGCTGGGTGCAGTGGCTCATGCCTGTCATCTCAACACTTAGGATGGCAGAGGTGGGAGGACAGCTTGAGCCCAGGAGTTTGAGATCTGCCTAGGCAACATAGTGAGACCCCGTTACGCACAAAAAGGAAAAGGAAAAAACAAGAATTCACTTTAAATGTAGTCACAGATAGATTAAAAATAAAATGATCTAAAAGATGTAACATGAAAAAAACTAATAAAGGCCTAAAAACTACTATCAGGGATAAAGACGAATATTTCTGTTTTTTAGAGACAAAGTTTTACTCTGTCACCCAGGCTGGAGTCCAGTGGCACAATCATAGCTCATTGCAACCTGTACTGCTGAGCTCAAGCGATTCTCCTGCCTCTGCCTCCCAGGTAGCTGGGACTACAGATGCATGCTACCACACCCTGTTTTAAAATGTTTTTTATAGAAATGGAGTCTAGCTGTGTTGCAAAGGCTAGTCTCAAACTCCTAGCCTTGTGCACTCCTCCTACCTCAGCCTCCCAAAGTTCTGGGATTATAGGTGTGAACTACCATGCCTGCTTGGGATATTTAATATATTCTCTGGAATATGAAAGACCAAAAGGCAAAAAAATTGCTAAGACACACTCTTGAAGAGAAAGAACAAGACTATTTTGCAGGAAAATATGAAAATAAGCTCAATGGCCGGGCGTGGTGGCTCAAGCTTGTAATCCAGCACTTTGGGAGGCAAAGGCGGATGGATCATCTGAGGTTGGGAGTTCCAGACCAGCCTGACCAACAAAGAGAAACCCCGTCCCTACTAAAAATACAAAATTAGCCAGGCGTGGTGGCACATGCCTATAATCCCAGCTACCAGGGAGGCTGAAGCAAGAGAATCGCTTGAACCTGGGAGACGGAGGTTGCAGGGAGGTGGAGGTTGCAGTGAGCCGAGATGGTGCCATTGCATTCCAGCCTGGGTGACAGAGTGAAACTCTGTCTGGTGGAGGAGGAGGAGGAGGAAGAAGAAGGAGAAGGAGAAGGAGGAGAAGGAGGAGGAGAAGGAGGAGGAGAGGAGGAGGAGGAAGAGAGGAGGAGGAGGAGGAGAAGGAAGAGGAGGAGGAGGAGAAGAAGGAGAAGGAGGAGGAGAAGAAGGAAAAGGAGGAGGAGAAGAAGAGGAAGAGGATAAAGAAGAGGAAGAGGAAGAGGAGGAAGAGGAAGAAGAAGAGGAGGAGGAGGAGGAAGAAGAAGAAAATAAGTTTAACATTATTAGTAATTACATTGACAAAAATTAAAATTTGGGCAATACCAAGATAGTGAGGAAGCAAATCAATAGAATTGCATCTAGGCCAGTGGGAATGTAAATCAGTACAACCACTTTGGAAAAAACTTTGCATTATCTAGTGGAGTAGAACATCTGCAAACTCTGTGACTCTGCAATTCTTTACTTTGTTATATATCCTAGAGAAACACACATGAGCACTGGGAAATATGTACAAGAATGTTCACAGGGCATTATTTGAATTTGCAACACTCTGAAAACAACACATGAGGTTAATCAACAGTAAAATAAATTATATATTCGTAACATAAAACACTATTTACCAATGAAAACAAGGAACTACAACTGTATAGTACATATAAATATGGATGAATCTCAAAAACAGCATGGAGTAAAACAAGCCAATTACAAGAAGAACCATGCAGTGTGCTTCTTATTTGAACTTCAAGAATAGACAAAGCTAAATATGTTTAAGGATGTATATGCAGTTGGTAAAACCACAAAGAGAAGCAAGGGAATAATTAACCCAAAACTGAGCATCATGTTTACCTCTGGATTGGAGGGACAAGGATATAAACAGAATTAGGGGGTGGTTGGCATGCAGAATTGTTTTTTGTTTTACTGTTTTGTTTTTTTTTTTGAGACGGAGTCTTGCTCTGTTGCCTGGGAGTGCAATGGCGCCATCTCAGCTCACTGCAACTTCCGCCTCCCAGGTTCAAGCCATTCTCCTGCCTCAGCCTCCCTAATAGCTGGGACTACAGGCACGCCCAGTTAATTTTTTCTATTTTTTAATAGAGATGGGGTTTCACCATGTTGCCCAGGCTGGTCTCGAACTGTTGAGCTCAGACAATCTGCCCACATCAGACTCCCAAAGTGCTGAGATTATAGGCGTGAGCCACCACACCCGGCCACGGGGGGGCTTTTAAGGCACTGATAATGTAAAATTTCTTGACTTTAGTAGTAGGTTCATAGGTTGCTTTTTATCCATTCTTTAAAGCATACATAAAAATTTTAGGCACTCATTTGGAGACATACTGGTTTGCAGTTTTTTAAAAAGACGCAAAGGAAGAGTAAAAATCCAAAAAGGAGTTGGCTGGGAGCAGTGGCTCATGCCTGTAATCCAAGTACTTTGGAAGGCTGAAGCAGAAGGATCATTTGGAGCCAGGAGTTTGAGACCAGCCTGGGCAACAAAGCAAGACTCCATCTCTACAAAAAAAATAATTTAAAAAAATTAGCCAGGCATGGTGACACATGCTTGTAGTCCTAGCCACTGGGGAGGCTGAGGATCACTTGAGCCCAGGAATCTGAGGCCACAGTGAGCTAGGATTGCACCACTGCACTTGCTCTAGCCTGGGTGACAGAGCCAAGACCCAGTCTCTTTAAAAATAAAAACACCAAAGGCCAGGTGTGGCGGCTCATACCTGTAATCCCAGCACTTTGGGAGGCTGAGGCAGGAGGATCACTTGAGGTCAGGAGTTCAAGACCAGCCTGACCAACATGGTGAAACCCCGTCTCTACTAAAAGTACAAAAAAGTAGCCAGGCATGGTGGGAGGCACCTGTAGTCCCAGCTACTTGGGAGGCTGAGGCAGGAGAATCACTTGAACCTGGGAGGCAGAGGTTGCAGTGAGCCAAGATCACGCCACTGCACTCCAGCCTGGGTGACAGAGCGAGACTCCATCTCAAAAACAACAACAAAACACTAAAATAATGATAATAATAATAGTATAAAAGGGAGTTGATAGATTCCAGAGTAAGTTCTAAATAAAACTAGACCGCATCCTAGCTTATCCTTCCAAGAATTAAGTAGAATGTCTCCATTGTTCACAATAATTTATTACATACTAAGCCCAAATAAGAAAGAAAAATGAGGTTAACTGCTGCTGTCAAAACACCTTTAAGGTAATAAAATTAGATGGAAGTATTAATTTTATTTTATTTTTGTTTTTACCACTATACAAATGAGCAGGAAGCATTCATTTTAAAATCTGTATGTGTTCATATTCATTTCTAAGAAAAAAAAAACTCTTACTAATTACATAGTGAAAACACAAATTTCTTCTTGCAATTAAACATTTCTAAAGAGTTTGATGGGTAAAAAAAATTAAGTTTAAAGATTCACAGAAAAGAAATATTTTTTCATAAAATTTTAGAACAGATACTTTTCTAAAAACTTCCAGTGCAGGAAAAAAACAAAAAACAAAAAACAAAACAAAAAAAAACGTTGTTTGCAATCAAAGGATTGAGAATCAGAAAGGCATGGAACTTCTCAATAGCACATTAGGAGCTAGTGGAAATGTAGCAATGCTTCTACAATTTAGAATTAAAATGATTTCCAACCTATAATTCTACACCTAGCTAAACTATCAAGTAAGTGTAAGAATACAGGAAAAACATATATATAGATAGATCTATATGTCTATATATGCATTATGTGCAACTAAAAATGTGTATTTTTTACGCAGTCTTTTCCAGTGAACTCTGATGAAGTGTTCCACCAAAATGAGTGAGTGAACCAAGAAGAGGATGACATTGGATCCGGGAGATACAACAGAGGAGATAATCTCCAGGATGCCTGTGAAGAAAGATCCCTGGATCCCACTATGATTATAGGACAAGTTGTTCATAATCCAGCAGGCCAGAAGACTTCCAGGGAAACTCATTCAAGAAGGTGAAAAAACTTCAAGATGAAAATGCGCCAGTCGTGGCGGCTCACGCCTGTAATTCCAGCACTTTGGGAGGTTGAGGTGGGTGGATCACCTGAGGTCAGGAGTTCCAGACTAGCCTGGCCAACGTGGCAAAACTCCATCTCTATTAAAAATACAAAAATTAGCCAGGCATAGTGGTGCACGCATGTAGTCCCAGCTACTTGGGAGGCTGAGGCAGGGAGAATTGCTTGAACCTGGGAGGCAGAGGTTGCAGTGAGCCGAGATTATGCCACTGTACTCCAGCCTGGGTGACAGAACAAGACTCCATCTCAAAGAAAAAAAAAAAATATATGATGATGACTCTTTCAGGAAATGAAAATGATGAGATATCTGGTAGGTCTGGATGACTTAAGAGGAGATTTAAACATTTGGGATAATTTGAAGATGAGCTGGTGTTCGTCTTTATTTACTTAAATAAATAAATAAAATGATTAATATGTGAATTTTCTCTCAAGAAACAAAAATAAGCAATGTACATAAAAATTAAGCAGATGGCTATAATTTTTTAAAAAACAGAAAAGTTGATGAGAAATTGGAACCCTCATACATTATTGGTGGGAATTTAAAATGGTGGAATTTAAAACTGTGGAAAACAGTTTAGCGGTTCCTCAAAAAGTTAAAACAGGCCAGGTGCGGTGACTCACACTTGTAATTCCAGCACTTTGAGAGGCCAAGGCAGGTGGATCACTTGAGGTCTGGAGTTTGAGACCAGCCTGGCCAACATGGTGAAACCCCATCTCTAATAAAAATACAAAAAATTAGCCAGGCGTGGTGGCAGGCACCTATAATCCCAGCTACTCAGGAGGATGAGGCAGGAAAATCGCTTGAACCCGGGAGTCGGAGGTTGCAGTGAGCTGAGATCGCAGCACTGCACTCCAGCCTGGGTGACAGAGTGAGACTCTGTCTGCAAAATTAAAAAAAAAAAAAAAGTTAAAACATAGAATTACTATATAGCTAGCAATTTCATTGTTAGGTGTATGCCCCAAAGAATTGAATATAGTTACATGCTCCAACAGATACCTGTACCCAAATGTTCCTATCGGTATGACTCACGGTGGCCAAAAGGTAGAAACAACCCAAATATCTGCAAATAGATGAATGGATAAATAAAATGTAGCATATCCAAATGGAATATTACTTGGTCACAAAAGGAAGGAAGTACTGGCCGGGCGTGGTGGCTCAAGCCTGTAATCCCAGCACTTTGGGAGGCCAAGACGGGCTGATCACGAGGTCAGGAGATCGAGACCATCCTGGCTAACACGGTGAAACCCCGTCTCCACCAAAAAATACAAAAAAAAAAAGTAACTGGGCGAGGTGGCGGGCGCCTGTAGTCCCAGCTACTCGGGAGGCTGAGGCAGGAGAATGGCGTAAACCTGGGAGACGGAGCTTGCGGTGAACCGAGATCTGGCCATTGCACCCCAGCCTGGGCGACAGAGCGAGACTCCGTCTCAAAAAAAAAAGGAAGGAAGTACTTATACAAGCTACAACATGGATAAACCTCAAAACAATATGCCAAGTGAAAGATCCAAATGCAAAAGGTCAAACTGTATGCTTCCATATAGAGGAAACAGTCAGAACAAATAAATCCATAGACACCAATTAGGTCGGTGTACCCCAGGGGCTGGGCATGGAGTGGGGTGGAGAGATAAGGAGGGCTTGCTTAATGGATACAGAGTTTTCTCTGGGGGTGATGAAAGCTTTTTGGAACTAGATAGAAGGGGTAGTGGCACAACATTGTGAATGTACTATAATAAATGCCACAGAATTGTCCACTCTAAAATAGTTTAATTGTGGTGCATGGTGGCTCACGCCTGTAATCCCAGCAACTTGGGAAGCCAGGATGGGAAGATTGCTTGAGCCCAGAGGTTTGAGACCAGCCTGGGCAACATAGGGAGATCCTGTCTCTAAACAAAAAAAAAAATTAGCTGGGTGTGGAGACACGTGCCTGTATTCCCAGCTACTTGGGAGGCTGAGCGAGGAAGACTGCTTGACCAGAGAGGTCAAGGCTGCAGTGAGCCATGACTGCACCACTGCACTCCAACCTGGGCAAGAGAGAGACCCTGTCACGAAAAATAATAAATAAATAAATTAAATAAATAAATAAAATGGTTACTACATGAATTTTACCTCAGGAAAAAAAAAAGCAAACATACTAACAGGACAGTTACTACTTCCTAAAGAAAATAAAGGAGGTACAGGAAGGGAAAATAAATAAAAATTTACCACAAGCTTCAGCTCTGCATAGCATTTATATAGTCATGATAATGTAAACATGTAATGTGAAAATATGAACTATGCCATCACTATAAAGAGGCGAAGGCTAGTACAGGAAGGGGGTCATGGAGCAAAAGGATGAAAGACATGAAGACTCATCCTTCATAGCCTGAATCAGAGGAGTGGATAAAGACTCAATCTAAAGATAAAATAAGGCAGGAAATGGGGGGGGGGGGGGGGGAACCAAACTGTTGAAGTGCATCCAAAGTCGCAGATGGTTAACATTCATTCCACTCACTTGGGAAAACATCTGGTGTGATTTTCTAATGGGTCGTCACCTTCTTGCCACTTCTCTAAACACCCGCCACAGAAAAAGCACTGGACGATGGCCTTTATACCTAAAAGTAAGGAAACTTGATCAGTCCCACTGGCATGGGCATCTGTCCATTAACATGCCCACATGTTAATGTCCAATAACCACCAGACCTGTAATAGTGAAAGCCTAGTCAGTCTCCAGCTGGGTTTTGTGACAGTCAGAAGCTGGTTACCAGTGAGGCAATTTTCTATATAAGACTCTGTCCACCAACGGGGTAACCAGCAAGTAGCCATTGAATGCTCCTACGCACCGTGCACTTTGATGCGCGCCATCCCTCTGCTCCATTCTCCTTTGATCAGCAGACAGATTGGCAACCAGAATCTGGCACTGAAGCTCCATGAGGGGGCTGGCGCAGTGGCTCATGCCTGTAATCCCAGCACTTTGGGAGGCCAAGGCCAGCGGATCACCTGAGGTCAGGAGTCTGAGACCAGTCTGGCCAACATGGTGAAACCCTGTCTCTACTAAAAAATACAAAAATTAGCTGGGCGTGGTGGCACATGCCTGTAGTCCCAGCTACTCAGGAGGCTGAGGCAGGAGAATCGCTTGAACCCAGGAGACAGAGGTTGCAGTGAACTAAGATAGTGCCACTGCACTCCAGTCTGGGTGACAAGAGTGAAACTCCATCTCAAAAAATAAGAATAAAAATAAGCTCCATGAGGGTAGAGGTTTTTGCTCACTAATGAATGACATGAACTAGAAGAGTGCTTGGCACTCACGTGGCACTCAGTCAGTATTCGTTTAATGAATGAATCGGAAAGAATATATTTAGAGCGTAAGAAAAAAAATCAGCAAATCTAGCAGCCCTTATGTAAGTGAATGCATGAAGAATTAATTGCATCTTACCACATTATTGCCAGGTTTATTACACCAGAAATAGGATTAAGTCTGTTTGTGAGATTATATGTCTTTGGAAAGAAACTGGTATTTAGCTCTGCAAAAGGATCAAACTAGAAACAGAGCATTTCTCATCTTCCTTCCACTCTGGGAAAGCTGGGGCAGAGGAAAGCCTCCCAGAAGTATGAGATCCTAAAGCTTGCAAGATCTGAAAAGGGTGAGAGATGATTAGGATTTGTGTGGAGAGGTGGAGGATTGGAAAGGAAGAGGGCGAGGACACTGGTCAGAGGGGTCTTGCGGAAGGCTGACAAGAGGCAGACACAGCAGAGTAGGGAGAAATGGCAAACACACTTTCCAAAGGCTTAAGATGGTGAGGCAGTCAGATTTTTTTCTTTTCCCAATGGAATATGTCTGCTAGGTAGAGTGACAACTATATTCTCTTTCTCTGTATTGCTCTGTGATATCTGTGACAGTTACTTGATCTCTCAGTTAAAGATCTGCATTAACCTCCACTGTAGCTTATGCATGTGTTTGGTCTGAGCAAAACCAGCAAGGTACCCAGGAACCTTTCCCTGATCATCGTGTATCTCAGGTAGATATTTAGCTGAGAGGAACCAGCCCATCATTTGTGGATTGCAGAGGTGCTTCCTAATGACCAGCAGCTAAAGAGAAAATGTCACAATCTGGTGGAAGACGCTGCATGTTTAGGCATCATGAAAATGAATTTCCTGATTTTCTCCTGCCGGCAGAATGTGGCAAAGATTGCTATCCATGTTCTTACTATCTCAAATCCTTCCATACTAATAGAAATCCCAATTTTCAGCTGGGCATATTGTCACCCAGGAAAAAGATTAGTTTTCCCAGCTCCTCTTATAGCTAGGTATGGTCATCTCCATCTGACTAAATTCTTTTTTTTTTTTTTTTGAGACGGAGTTTCACTCTTGTTGCCCAGGCTGGAGTGCAATGGCATGATCTCAACTCACTGCAACCTCCATCTCCCAGGTTCAAGCGATTCTCCTGCCTCAGCCTCCCAAGTAGCTGGGATTACAGGCGCCCACCACCATGTCTGGCTAATTCTTTGTATTCTTAGTAGAGACGGAGTTTCACCATATTGACCAGGCTGGTCTAGAACTCCTGACCTCAGGTGATCCACCCACCTCGACCTCCCAAAGTGCTGGGATTACAGGTGTGAGCCACCATACCTGGCCCATCCAATTAAGTTCTGATTAAAGAAATATAAGCAGAAGTGTCCTGTGACAGTTTCTAGGAGCACCTTGTCAGGGGACAAGAGGTGAGGAGAGTAACATGTAGAAAGAAAAGACACGATGATGATCACAAATAGAATACTTGTATTCATTGTTAGTCCAGACCTTAAGGTTTCAAATGTGAAGGTTTACCACCTAAGGGAGGAATAGAAAACTGGGAGAGGACTTATGGTGCAGGAAAGAAAAGGGATCTGTGTCAGGGGCAGTGGCTCACACGTGTAATCCCAGCATTTTGGGAGGCCAAGGCAGGAGGATTGCTTGAGCCCAGGAGGTCGAGGCTGCAGTGAGCCATGATCTCACCACTGCCCTCCAGCCTAGGTGACCATGTTTCTAAAAATAGAAAGAAAAGAAAAAGAATCTATAAGAAATGCTGAAGCGAGGCCTGGCGCGGTGGCTCACGCCCGTAATCCCAGCATTGGGAGGCCAAGGTGGGCAGATCACGAGATCAGTAGATCGAGACCATTCTGACTAGCACAGTGAAACCCTGTCCCTACTAAAAATACAAAAAAGTAGCTGGGTGTGGTGGCACACGCCTGTGGTTCCAGCTACTCCAGAGGCTGAGGCAGAAGAATCACTTGAACCTGGGAGGCAGAGGTTGCAGTGAGCCGAGATTGTGCCACTGCACTCCAGCAACAGAGCGAGACTCTGTCTCCAAGGAAAAAAGAAAAGAAAAGAAAAAGAAATGCTGAAGCTAGTGGAGATTGCTGAGTGTAGCTAAACGCAAGCCCAGGAGCATCAAGTGTATGTGGGAATTAAAGGTTAAGCAAGCAAGTGGTCACAACCTACTGACTCACCTGTGTAGAAAAGACCTGCTTTGGCCAGTGCTGCAGCTCCCACAGCTGACTCCCAGGGCCAGTCCTTAAAAGAGTCCAGCCGTAGTTCTTCGTAAGCAAAGATGCTGTCATTGCAATAAGCTTGAATAAAAAGCACAGGGTGAGACCCGCAGGCTTTAGTCTTTTTTTTTTTTTTTCTATGTCTCTATTGCTGCGGCACAAATTAAAGAGACCAGTAGGCTTTGATATTGCAAGTATCCGTGTTCAAGTCTTCACAGTTACAGATGGAATGATGTCTAGAGTGTGCTTCAAAACAAATGGGGGAAAAAAGACAAAAAGAGATAGGGACAAAAAAATCAAAAGAAGAAATAAACAAGCAAAGCCTTTGGAAAATGTTTGAGGTTTTACCTGATGCCATAGGCAATTCTCTCTGGACCCAGGAATTCACAAAATGTTCTCCCTGAGGGAAATGAAAATTCAAGTTGTTGATTGTCTTTTTTTTTTTTTTTTTTTTTTTGAGGCAGAGTCTCACTCTGTTGCCCAGGCTGAAGTGCAGTGGCACATTCTCGTCTCACTGCAACCTCCGCCTCCCGGGTTCAGGTGATTCCCCTGTCTCAACTCCCAAGTAGTACAACTACTCCCGAGTGGTACAGGCATGTGCCACCACACCCAGCTGATTTTTTTTTTTTTTTTTTGTATTTTTAGTAGAGACAGACACCATGTTGAATTTTTTTTTTTTTTTTGAGACAGAGTCTTGCTCTGTCGCCCAGGCTGGACTGCAGTGGCGTGACCTTGGCTCACTGCAAGCTCCGCCTCCTGGGTTCACGCCATTCTCCTGCCTCAGCCTCCCGAGTAGCTGGGACTACAGGCGCCCGCCACCACGCCCGGCTAATTTTTTGTATTTTTAGTAGAGATGGGGGTTCACCATGTTAGCCAGGATGGTCTCGATCTCCTGACCTTGTGATCTGTCCATCTTGGCCTCCCAAAGTGCTGGGATTACAGGTGTGAGCCATCGCGCCCGGCCCATGTTGGAAGTCTTGAGGTTGGTCTCGAAAACCTGATCTCAAGAGATCTGCCCAACTCGGCCTCCCAAAGTGCTGGGATTACAGGCGTGAGCTACTGCACCTGGCCTGATTGTTTGACTTATGAAGTATATACCTATCTGTGAACAAGAACTGAAGGAATTTTTCCCCAGAATGAAGAGTTTCATTGGCTGGAACGGCAGGGTCGTAGGAGAATTATCCCTTTAATTTTGATTTCTGTTGATGTTGCAATTGTTTTTATGCAGTGCAAGCAAGCAAACACACACACACACACACACACACATGCATGCATGCAAGCTGTGAATGTTTATGCATACTCAGTAGGAAGCCTTCTCAGGGTCACTGTTTCCGGAAACTGACCTTGAAAACAGACTTGCATTTAGATATCTATCATAGATGTACTTTGACGAATGAGGAAGTAAGAGATATAGAATGGTATCTAAATTCATCAGGGTATTGTATATTGAGCAACTGACTCTTCTGGGAAAGCTGCACCCAATTTCTTTTTGGGGAAACACCTCTCTTCCCCCACTGTCAGGCCATGTTCTCTCTAGAGTTCTGGTCTTCTGAGTCATGTTAATCAATACATTCTCATTTTTATTTAAGCCAGTTTGGATTCAATTTCCCATCACTCTCCACTAGGAAATTGGTACTGATACAGGATAGTTAGCGAGCTGGGAAGAGCCAGCTCTGCGGCCCACTGTGGGTGACAGCACATAGGTCAGGAGATCATAGCAAGCGTGCAGATGGGGCAGCAGAGGGAAGCTGAGGCAAGTGGCTTCATTCATAGAGGGGAAGACTCTCAGGAAGGCAAGCAGAGCCCATCAGAAGCCAGCTGTGGAAAAAGAAAAAGGCTCTAGGTCAGCAAGTGAATGTGATATTTTTTCACTTTGAAGATGGGAGCCAGGGGAATGAAAGGAGAAAGGAAGAAAGAAATCAAACCTATGACATGAAAAGAATGCCTATGCCCTTCTGAGTCAGACATTTGTAGGTAATCCAAAGACTTGAGAAAAAAATTGCTGTTCTACATTACCGTTATGTCAACAAATCCCTTGTAGCTTTGAATATACTGGGCAATTTCCTCTGAGGATTTCTTACTTTGAAGAAATTCACATCTGTAATTAATGAATATAATTAAAATTTACCCCAATACTGTGATAGAGCTGTCCTATATCACAATGAACATTTATAAAAACGTACTGAATTGTTGAATTTTATTATACTTCAATAAAATTGCCCAAAAATTTACCACAAAACTTACTTAGGAGAATTACCATTATTCTCATATAATTATTTTTTATTTCTATTAGTGACAACATATGTAGTTATTTAAAATTAAATCTTCAGAT
Organism: Chlorocebus sabaeus; assembly: GCF_047675955.1. Lineage (NCBI taxonomy): Eukaryota > Metazoa > Chordata > Mammalia > Primates > Cercopithecidae > Chlorocebus > Chlorocebus sabaeus. Next base: position 25,563,800 of record NC_132907.1, read on the forward strand.
TAACTTTTTTCTTGAAATAAAATATACAATACAATCAAAGAGACTGATTTACAGTAAATATAGGATGGAGCTTTTGATTTTTGGAATTAAGCAGTGGTGACTAAATCTAGTACCTGGGGTTATATGAAAGCTACTGGCAGTAAAGAGAACTACATTTAAAATAATAGGCCAGATGCAGTGACTCACATCCAGGAGTTCAACACTAGCCTGGGCAACATGGCGAAACCCCATCTCTACAAAAAATACAAAAATTAGCCGGGCATGGTGCCACACCTCTGTTGTACCAGCTACTCGAGAGGCTGAGCGGGGAGGATCACCTGAGCCTGGGGAGGTAGAGGCTGCACTGAGCCATGATCGGGCTGCTGCACTCCAGCCTGGGCAACAGACTGAGACCCAGTCTCAAAAATAAATACAAAAAATCTTTTTAAAATAACAATAATATATTTATCTACCGAACAAAAAATTACCACGCATTAAAAAGTAATGTATATTAGGCACCAGGCATGATGGCTCACACCTGGAATCCCAGCACTTTGGGAGGCCGAGGCAGGTGGATCACGAGATCAGGAGTTTGAGATCAGCCTGGCCAAGATGGTGATGGTGAAACCCTGTCTCTACTAAAAGTACAAAAATTAGCTGGGTGTGGTGGCAGGTGCCTGTAATCCCAGTTACTCAGGATGCTGAGGCACGAGAATCGCTTGAACCTGGGAGGTGGAGGTTGCAGTGAGCCGAAATCACGCCACTGCACGCTAGCCTGGGCAACAGAGCAAGACTCTGTCTCAAAAAAAAAAAAAAAAAAAGTAATGGATGTTAATTTATAATTTTCGATTTTTTTAAAAAAGAGCATATTGAATATTATTTTAAAAACACATTCATTTCCCATAAAAGAGAAGCAGTTTTAAAATTAACTTTAAAAAATTCCTCCAATTCAGCTGGGCATGGGGGATCATGCCTGTAATCCCAGCACTTTTGGAGGTTGAGGCAGGTGGATTGCTTGAGGCCAGGAGTTTGAGACCAGCCTGGTCAACATGGTGAAAGCCCATCTCTACTAAAAATACAAAAATTAGCCAGGCGTGGTGGCAGCCACCTGTAATCCCAGCTACTTGAGAGGCTGAGGCAGGAGGATCACTTGAACCTGGGAAGCAGAGTTTGCAGTGAGTCATGATTGCACCACTACACTCCAGCCTGGGCGACAAAGCAAGACTCCGTCTCAAAAAAAAGAAAAAAAAATTCCCTCCAATTCAAATTTCAGTTTTCTTTCTATGGTGCTGTAGCAAAGAATGGGTTGCGAACCCAAAGGCTGGAGCATTAGTCCCTGCTCTTCCACCAGTGGGGATGTGACCAACCTTGCCATTGTTCTCTTAAATAAATCACAGGAGAACATGGTTGCCATCAGATGGTCTGAATATTTCCCCAGGGTCACGATTCTATGTGATAGGCAGCCAGGGTTCCCAGTTTTCAGGTGTATAAATCTTTCCAAAGATTGCCCTAAGTCTGCACATAATCCATACGGCACACAATGCACGGGGTGGTTCCCTGTCCTCATGATTTATATGGATTGAGGAGGAACTCAGTACCTTAAAAAATTACCATAAAATCAGCTTACATTTATGGAGTGCCACATTTTACAAAGTGTTAGGGTATACTCATTTTGTTGACAGTTTATAAAAGAAGCAACAAATTAAAGCCCAAAAAGCTAAAAACAGAGTAACCAGCAAGAAACTTGGGGATTCTTGCTCTAATTCCAGCTCTTAAATGTTATTGACTGACCATATGCTTATGATGACAAACAAATGAAAGGCAAAACAGTTGGTCATCAGTCATCCTCACGTATAGATGGTAATTTTTACAAAGCATTTGATCCATATACTTTTTTTCTCATCCTTACAGCCACTAGACAAGCTGTGTATTATTATCTGCTGTGGAAGTTGCAGATACCAAGATGAAATCACTTTTGTCAGACCCATGCAAAATAGGGCTGCGAAGGCATGAAGGAATGGGGTTCAGGTTTACATGTCCAAGATAGGAACGGTTCCAAAGACTTTCTAAGAATCCCATAAAAATCCCTTCACGCCTGTCATACATCTCCTGCTTTGCATTGCTTGCATGTATGCACATATTTCTATGACAAGGTTTATCACTGCACATTCTTTAGGACTGCAGTGATTCAGATAAGATGAGATGAGATGAGATGCTCTCAAAAGAACACCTGCCCAGGAATGGCATCTCCACCAATGAACACACAACAACTCTGGCTTTGAGCCTTCAGAACCAAGGAATTCTCTCCGCCCCTCTCGCCTCTCCCCTCTCCCCTCTCCCCTCTCTTCTCTCTCTCTCTCTCAAGAAACTGGAGCCTTGTCATATTGCCCAGGCTGTTCTCAAACTCCTGGCCTCCAAGGACCCTCCCGCCTCAGCCTCCCACATAGCTGTGATTACCCATATGAGCTACCATGCACTGCTATGAACTCTGTTTCTAAGGAGCTTATGTGAACTTCTCCCTCTTGCCAAGAAAACTTCCCTTTACCCTCACTGCACGTGCCTGGGGTTTACCATAGTGCATTCCAAATCATAACCCTCTTTTCTTATTCCTGAATAAATTTGACATATTTGGGGATATCTTTCTCTAATTTTTTTTTTTTTTTTTTAGGTTGACACTGCATTTTACATATGAGATTCAGACAAGGTCAGTCCCTTGTCTAGGGTCTGGTAGTCAGGTAGCCGCAGACTCAAGCCTGGCTCTATCTCCTAAGCCTCTGCACTACCCCCTGCCCTTGTATGACGGCCTGAGCTCCTTCCTGCTCTAGGAGTGGTTGCTGGACTGCTGTCTCCCCTCCCTGTGCTTATTACCTTACCCTCCGTCCTATGTTAGAGAAGGCACATGAAGGACCCTCCAGACAGGATGTGTGGCTCTAGTAGGTGCTAGTCACATGATAATGTGATAATGTGTGAATGGTGCCACTGGCACTTGTCCAGTGTATAACCCAGCGACACTAAACACAGTGACCCTGAGGCTAAGTGAAGCCTGAGCTGAGGTCTGAGCTGAGACAGGTGCTCACGAGCAGTGGCTTGTGCTCCAGCCAGGGCTGCTGTTCACTGTTACATACGCATAAATGGCGCACTGTCAGCTCGGACAAGGACTGCCCGGGGGGCTGTTTTGATTCGTCAAGGAGCCAGAGTGACTGTCAAATGATTTCACAATTCTAGCTTCATTCGTCCCTATAACCATCTCATCTGCTTGTCTAACTTTCTCCTCTTCCTGCTTCTCTTTCTCCTCTCCTCCCTTGTTTACTTCCTCCCTCCTAATCTCCTCACTTTCTTTTCAACTGCAAAAGTAATATACACTTGTTTCCAAACATTTAAACAAGACAGCAATGAACAAAATAAATGTGAAAATCTGTCACTACTTCACCCCCTGACAAATCCACATCCAGAAGTATCTACAGTTTGGTTTATATATTTTCATAAGTTTTTCTATGTATTTTCAAACAACTCCATGTACAGTTTAGTGGTCTTAAACATTTTCAAAGTCTCACACTGCACTTATTGTGCATATTGCTTTCCCACATATCAAAACATATCAAAGATATCCATTCCCTTTTTTTTCTTTTGAGATGGAGTCTCACTCTGTTGCCCAGGCTGCAGCGTAGTGGTGTGATCTCAGCTCACTGCAACCTCTGCCTCCCGGGTTCAAGCAATTTCCTGCCTCAGCCTCCCAAGTAGCTAGGACTACAGGCACGCACCACCACGCTCAGCTAATTTTTGTATTTTTAGTAGACATGGGGTTTCACCATGTTGGCCAGGGGAGAGGGGAGATGGGAGAGGAGAGAGGGGAGAGAAGAGTTCAGCACTTGAACTCCTAGCCTCAAGTGATTTGCCCGCCTTGGCCTCCTAAAGTGCTGGGATCACAGGCATGAGCCACAGTGCTCAACCATTTTTTTTTTGAGATGGAGTCTTGCTCTGTTGACCAGGCTGGAGTGCAGTGGTGCGATCTCAGCTCACTGCAACCTCTGCCTCCTGGGCTCAAGCAGTTCTCCTGCCTCAGCCTCCCAAGTAGCTAGGATTACAGATGCCTGCCACCACGCCTGGCCAATTTTTGTATTTTTAATAGAGACAGGGTTTTACCATGTTGGCCAGGTTGGTCTCGAAAAACTACTGACCTCAAATGATCCACATGCCTTGGCCTCCCAAAGTGCTGGGATCACAGGCATGAGCCACCGTGCTGGGCCTCCATTCACTTTTGTGGGCATGGCTGTCCATGTGCAAGATGACTTATAAATGTAAATAACTGTGCCCAGGTTTGTGGTTAATTTAGCATCCAACCAACAACTTTGCATGTAGTAGATGTGTGACAAATATTTGTTAAAGAAAATAGAACCTGAGGCTAGGCGCAGTGGCTCATGCCTATAATCCCAGCACTTTGGGAGGCCAAGGCAGGTGGACTGCCTGGGGTCAGGAGTTTGAGACCAGCCTCACCAATATGGAGAAAACCCATCTCTACTAAAAATACAAAAATTAGCCAGGTGTGGCGGCATGCACCTGTAATCCCAGACCTGGGTGGGTAAGGAAGGAGAATCACTTGAACCCAGGAGGTAGAGGTTGCAGTGAGCCAAGGTGGTACTGCTGCACTCAAGCCTGGGCAACAGAGTGAGACTGTCGAAAGAAAGAGAGAAAGAGAGAGAGAGAGAGAGGAAGAAAGGGAAGGAAGGAAGGAAGGAAGGAAGGAAGGAAGGAAGGAAGGAAGGAAGGAAGGAAGGAGAGAGAGAGAGAGAAAGAGAGAAAGAAAGAGAGGAAAGAAAGAAAGGAAGGAAGGAAGGAAGGAAGGAAGGGAGGGAGGGAGGGAGGGAGGGAGGGAGGGAGGGAGGGAGGGAGGGAGGGAGGAAGGAAGGAAGGAAGGAAGGAAGGAAGGAAGGAAGGAAGGAAGGAAGGAAAGAGAGAAAGAAAATAGAGTCTGAGTCTGACCAGACTGCTAGATCCAAGTGTCAGGTTCCTGGAAATGCAGAAGGTAGAGGAACATGTTAGATGATGCCAGAGGAACACATTTGCTAAATCTAGAGTAGACGGAATTTTACAGGACAGATTACATGGCTTCTTTAACAAATAAGCGACAAGAAAAAAGAGATGGATAAAGAGGAAATCTACAAATTAAAAATCTTAAGGGGCTAAAAATACAAAAATTAGCCTATCTTGGTGGTGCGCACCTATAATCCCAGCTACTCAGAAGGCTGAGGCAGGAGAATCACTTGAACCTGGGAAGCAGAAGTTGCAGCGAGCTGAAGTCATGCCACTATACTCCAGCCTGGGTGGCAGAGCAAGACTCTGTCTCAAAAAAAAAGAAAGAAAGAAAAATTTAAGCAAAAATTATCTACTTACTTGGGGAACCATTTGGCATGTTCCTTCCAAGGATCATCTCCTTCTTCCCAATTTCCTAAACATCCACCACAGGAAAAACACTGTACCGTGTCCTGTTTACCTATATATGAAGGAAAATATTTAGATTGCCTGGCAGTGGCACCAGAGGGTAGCTACACAGAGTTGATTGTTTTGTGCAGGAGCAAGACATGCTCCAGCGTGCCTGTGCACTCCTGATCTTATTGGCCTGAGTCTCCATCCACAGTCCCACCACCCGAAATGGGCCCCTCCACCACGGCCACACTCCAGGTACAGAACCCTAAGCTGTGTAACTCAATATCCTTCCCCAGCTGCCTCCCAGAGCTGGTATGTTGCTCTTTGAGCTCTCAGGGTCAAAGTGATAGGGAAGCCGACTAACACCAGGACCAGCTGAAGTAATGTGCAATTAGAAAACCTATGTTTTAGCTTTGCCATGACATTTCGGTAGAAACATAGGCATGTTTCTTAAACTCTCTGAGCCTCCATGAACTCAGCTGTGAAATGGGAGAGAAAGAGGTAAATTCATTGGATAAGAATTAGTACTCACTCTACACCTAGCGTAAAGTAGGTACAGTACTCAGTAAATGATCATTGTTATTGTAAGAATTCTCATTTACGTATCCTAACCCCTAGGGCAGGGCTAGGACAAACAAACAAAACCCTCCAATACTGCAGCAATGAGAAGAATCAAAGAAAGATCATGTAAGAGCAGTAGAGGGAGGATGGGTGAGGAGACTGATATCAGGATGACCACATGAGTTATTTAATCTTTTCAGGGCCTTAAGAATACAGCCAGTATTTTCTAAGGTCCAAGTTTAAGGAGAAGTAACTTTCTTATTTTATGTATATTTGGCAAATTAACACAGGCTGTACTAAATATAAAATGAGCAAAAATAAAAATATTGACGTTGAATTTTGATAAACTAGACCTTATACCTAATATAACACATTTAACCAGGGAAGAAAGTTTAGCCAAATATTGCAAAAGCAATTGAAAAATGAAACCTAAACTTACAACGCCAGAGAAACACTTCAGAAAATAATTTCAAGGTACCTGTAAAGACAAAACCAGCCTCTGAGAGCACACGTGGGGATATCCCTTGGGCGTAAAATGGCCAGTTCCTGAAGGATCCAAGTCTAGCCTCCTCTTCTTGGTACCTCATTTTACCTCCTCTCAGCCTGCTCCTCAGATTCTTCACCCTTATGTCGTACTTGGCAATGTTACCAACATCCTTGTTCAGAAGGAACCCACAGTCTGGATGAAACTTCTTGTGGTCTTCTATGGGGAGTCTCCTGAGGCTGGCACCAAAGAGGATGAGGCTACAGCAGAAGCACTGAACCCCAGCTTTTACCCCAGTGAAGTAAAACCCAGCGGCCGCCATCTCCTGCGGTGTCCATGAGCTGTACGGTTCATAGGTCACAAAAGTCTTTAACCTTTTTGCTTCACTGCGCATTTGAGAGTTGTAGCCTTTCCGCATTTTTGCCTGCACTTTCTGCTGTTCTTCTTCCATTTCCTTTGCCAACTGAACTGCATCTAGGCCCAGAAGAGCAGACAGCTCTGGCAGAAAATCGTAATCAAACTGGGAGATCCTCTCATCAGAGGCTTCCTGCTGGGTGGCCATTTTCTGAAGAGGGAAATAAAGCAGGTTGATCCCTTAGAGTAAGATTTTTCTTAGAAGAGCATTTCCCACTGTTTCTGAAGAAACCAGGAATTAAAGGAATGCCTGAAATTTCAACGCAAAAAAGAAATTGTTGGGAAAATTATGAAACATCAGTATTCATCTACTTAATCAACAACTATTTACTAAGCACTTCCTATATATCAGGTACTGTGCTAGGCACTGGGGATCTAGCAACCAACAGGACAGACACCGATCTGCCTCCATTCACAAAGCTTTCCAGACATTAGCTATGGACACAATGTGGTAACATGAGCATACACTTACCATTTACATTAAAGAAAAACATACACAAAATTGGATAGCCTGGCAGCAATGATTTGATCAAATTACTCAGTTTTTAAAAATCATTATTTTGTGTTCAGTTTGAAGTCCCAGTGCTCTGTGCCAAAGCTGCAGATGTCCCACTATAATTATAGCCAGGGGAGATGGCTCATGCCTGTAATCCCAGTGCTTTGGGAGGCCAAGGTGGGAGGACTGCTTAAGGCCAGGAGTTTGACCAGCCTGGGCAACACAGCAAGATCCCATCTCTCTACATGTGTCTCTTTATATATATGCATATATATGTAATCTCTCTATATATATATTCTCTGTGTGTGTATATATATAATATCACATTAATAAATACATATCTGCAAATTACTCCTTAATGGCTTCATGAATCTCCTCATTTAAGACATTCAGGCTGTTGCCATTTTTCTCTGTATAAACAAATGTTAAAGGATAACTGAGTATCCTATAACAAAAAGTGTTTTTCCGGTCATTATTTTTTCCTCACAACAAAGTTTCAAGAGAATTCGAGTCAAGTCATATGTATATTTTTCAAGATTTTTATATATGTCACCAAATTGCTCTGGAGAATGGTGAAATGAAGTCCTTCATATTGTCAGGGTCCTGGTTCTCCCCCAGAATGTTCTCTGTCCTGGGTTTTCAGATCTCAAAATAATTTTATGTCCTTCCATTATAGAAGCAGTCCATTAAAGCCCAGTAACAGGCCAATGACTGTTTTTCAGAGGACATATGCCTGCCAGAAGCCTCAGGTAACTTTCTAGTCCCAAATCCCCATGACCATCCCTGAGGGACAGTCACAGGTTTGGTAAGAAGCTCCATGAGTGTGAGTCGGTTGCCGACACTGCTAACATCATTTGAACACTGAGGTGCTATGGCCCCAAAGGAATCTCTTTGAAGTTCCCAAAGGGTCTGCCATTTGTTCATTTTTCAAAGCTCCATATAAATTAGCTCCCCATTCCGTCTTAACTTTGAGAATAAGGGTTGATAAAATTCCCAAACGTGGTAGGTGATTTCTCCAGGAACCAAGAAATTGAACCAATTTTTGTGCCTTTTTCCTCTGTCTTGTAGCTAGCAACTTAATTTTGGATGTTTGGGAATATTTCTAGTGGCTCTAGCCCAAGTAATTTCTTTCTTTCTTTTTTTTTTTTTTGAGACAGAGTCTCACTCTGTCACCCAGGCTGGAGTGCAGTGGCGAGATCTTGACTCACTGCAACCTCTGCCTCCCGGGTTCAAGCAATTCTCCTACCTCAGCCTCTTGAGTAGCTGGGATTTCAGACAGATGCCACCAAACCCGGCTAATTTCTGTATTTTTAGTAGAGACGGGGTTTCACCATGTTGGCCAGGCCGGTCTCCAACTCCTGACCTCAAGTGATCTGCCTGCCTTGGCCTCCCACTCTTGTCCTTGTCGCCCAGGCTGAAGTGCAGTGGCACTTCGGCTCCCACACTGGGATTACAGGCATGAGCCACCACATCCAGCCTAGACCAAGTAATTTCTAAGAATTTTACCATTTATACTAAGCCTTGCATTATAGCCAGGTAATCAGCCCCTCCCTGGTAGTTACATGATTAACAAGCACTTCCAATTCAGTCTTAGCTGGATATTTGGATTGAGAGATTAACATTATATCATCAATATAATAAGACATAGTATTAGCCAGGTGCAGTGGCTCATGCCCGTAATCCCAGCACTTTGGGAGGCCGAGGTGGGCAGATCACCTGAGGTCAGGAGTTCAAGACCAGCCTGGCCAACATGGTGAAACCCTGCCTCTACAAAAATATAAAAAATTAGCCGGGCATGATGGTGGGTGCCTGTAATCCCAGCTACTTGGGAGGCTGAGGCGAGAGAATCACTTGAACCCAGGAGGCGGAGGTTGCAGTGAGCCAATATCTTGCCATTGCACTCCAGCCTGGGCAACAGAGTAAGACTCCATCTCAAAAAAAAAAAAAAAAGGTACATTATTTTCCAGTGAAATCAAATCTAAGTTGTTCCTCATTAGGTTGTAGCAATAAGCAAGAGAATTTAAATGTCCTGTGGGAGCACCTTAAATGTACATTGGTGGCCTTTTCGCACAAATGCAAATTGGTTACAATTTTCTTCTGAAATAGGAATCAAATAGAAAGTAAGTGGCCTGGTGTGGTGGCTCACACCTGTAATTCCAGCATTTTGGGAGGCCAAGGTGGGAGGATTGTTTGTGGCTAGGAGTTTGAGGCCAGTTTAGGCAACTTAGTGAGACCCTTGTCTCTACAAAAAATTTCAAAAATTAGCCAGATGTGGTGGCACAGCTACTCGGGGAGCGGAGGCAGGAGGATCACTTGAGCCCAAGAATTCAAGGTTACAGTAAGCCACGATTATGCCACACACTGTTCATTTTATGAAATCTCTTTCCTCAAAGGCATCCCCATTCAGATGTCATATCCATTCCAATAATACATCAGGGAGAAATGACAACAATTACGCAATTATATTGCATCATTGAATTATATTGAAATATAATTCACTGGGAGTAGTGCCTCATGCCTGTAATCTCAGCACTTCAGGAGGCCAAGGTGGGTGGATCACCTGAAGTCAGATGTTTGAGACCAGCCCGGCCAACATGGCGAAAACCCATCTCTACTAAAAATACAAAGAAACAAACAAACAAAAAATAGCCGGGGGTGGTGGCGCGTGCTTGTAGTCCCAGCTACTCGGGGCCAGCCATGGTGACTCATGCCTATAATCCCAGCACTTTGGAGGCTGAGGCCAGGAGTTTAAGACTAGCCTGGCCAACACAGTGAAACCCCATCTCTACTAATAATACAAAAAAAAAGAAAAAGAAAAAGAAAAACCTGGGCATGGTGGTGCATGCCTATAATCTCAGCTACTCAGGAGGCCGAGGCAGGAGAATCGTTTGAACCCAGGAGGCGGAGGTTGCGGTGAGCCAAGATCATACCACTGAACTCCAGCCTAGGTGACAAGAGTGAAACTCCATCTCAAAAAAAAAAGAAAGAAATGTAATTCACCCATCATAAAATTCACCCATTTAAAATGAACAACTCAGGGTATGGTGACTCATATCTATAACCCCAGTGCTTTGGAGGCCAAGGTGGGAGGATTGCTTGAGGCCAGAAGTTGAGATGAGCCTGGGCAACATAGCTAGACCCTGTCTCTAAAAAATTTTTTTAAAAAGAAAATGAAAACTTAGCTGGGCACGGTGGCACGTGCCTGTAGTCCTAACTACTCGGGAGGCTGAGGTGGAAGGATCTCTGGAGCCCAGGAGTATGAAACTGTGGAGAGCTATGATTGCACTACTATACTCCAGTCTGGGAAACAGAGTGAAGCTCTGTCTCTAAAAAAAAGTAAATACAATGTACAGTTCAATAGATTTCAGCGTATTCATAAACAAGCAGAACCATCACCACAATCAATTTTAGAACATTTTCATCCCCCCAGAAAGAAACACTATGCCCATTAGCAGTTGCTTTCCATTTTTCCCATTACCCTCCTACCCCTAGGCAACTACTATGCTACTTTCTGTCTCTATAGATTTGCCTACTGGGGACATTTCATATAGATTGAATCAAACAATACGTGGTCCTTTGTGTCTGGTTGCTTTCACTTAGCAAAATGTTCATGTTGGTAGAGGTGCTTAAAAAATAAAATAAAAAGAACAACAAAAAAAGGAAGCCAAATTCATCCATGTTGTAATGTTTTAGTACTTCATATTCCTTTTCATTGTAAAATGATATTTCATTATGTGGATATACCACATTTTATTATTATATATACCATATTTTATTCCTCAACCCAGTGGATATGTGGATTTTTTACACTTTTTGGCTATTATAAATACTGCTGTGCACATTAGTGTACAAGTTTTTGTATGGACATTTTTCACGTTTTTTTTCTTGAGACAGGGTCGCGCTCTGTCACCTAGGCTGGAGTGCAATGGCTTGATCACCCTCCATTGCAGCCTCAACCTCATAGGCTGAAGTGATCCTCCCACCTCAGCTTCCCAAGTAGCTGGTACTACAGGAGCACACCACCATTTTTTATAGAGACGGGGTGTGGAGGGTGTTCGGGGGGGGGTCTCCCTATGTTGCCCAAGCTAGTCTCAAATCCCTGGGCTCAAGTGATCCTCCCACCCCAACCTCCTAAAGTGCTGGGATTACAGGCATGAGCCACCACACCTGGCCCATTTTCCACTCTTAAACTTACAGTTGCATTGTCATATTAAACTAATTAAGTTAATTGCCCTTTAATTTTCTATTAGCAGGTATAACAATACATTATGCACCAGGGTCCAATGATGACAACAAAGTTTTTCACCACTCTGGGCATTTTATCCACACCAATATAAATGTCCTTAGGTCCCATAGCACCGAGAAACTCTGCCACCCTTTTCTTTACACCACACTGCTCTAAAGTGACTGCAGATTCTGCTTTTGCATCATCCTAAAGGTTTATTTGTTTAATTCATCAAGACTAGGATACATTAGAAATCTTGGCAGGGCACACTGGCTCACACCTGTAATCCCAGCACTTTGGGAGGCTAACGCGGGAGGATTGCTTAAGCCCAGGAATTTGAAACCAGCCTGGGCAACAAAGTGAGATGGAGTCTCGCTCTGTCACCCAGGCTGGAGTGCAGTGGCGCAATTTTGACTCACTGCAACCTCCGCTTTCCAGGTTCAAGCAATTCTCCTGCCTCAGCCTCCTGAGTAGCTGGGATTACAGGCATGTGCCACCATGCCCAGCTAATTTTTTTATTTTTAGTAGAGACAGGGTTTCACCATGTTGGCCAGGCTGGTCTCAAACTCCTGACCTCAGGTGATCCGCCTGCCTTGGCTTCCCAAAGTGCTGGGATTACAGGCAGGCGTCACCATGCCCAGCCCTTTCCTCTTTTTTTTTTTTTTTTTTAAGAGACAAGGGCTCACTCTGTTGCCAAGGTTGTAGTACAAGTGCAGTGGCATGATTCTAGCTCACTGCAGCCTCAGATTCCTAGGCTTAAGCGATCCTCCTGCCTCAGCCTCTCAAAGTGCTGGAATTAACAGGTGTAAGCCATGATACCTGGCCTCCTTTCTTTTGAATGATATTAATCTGTTCATCATTCAGCACAATTTGGAGCAAAGGAGCTAGTAAGTCTTCAGCAGCCTCTCACTTCATCCTGCTTCCCCAGTAGTAGGGTCACACAAAAAGTCCACAAAGGTGGAGGCCCTCTTATCACAGCATCTATCATCACTTAAGTCAAAGAGATAAAATTAAGGGATACCTTAGTTTCATCACAGAACCAGTCCCAATGTGCTTGCTTGCATTCTCAATGTTTCAGTCACCCCTAGGGAGTATTTCATCTAATAATTATGGGTGTAATTGCGCAGTTCCCCTTTACAAGATATGTTTTATGTACTCCCACCTTTGTCCAGCTCAACCGATTTGGAATTTGCCCAGCTAACCACATTCTGGCAAAAGCTGCAGCTAATTGAAGATCTTCAACGAATTCAGCTAATGAAGACCAAGCACACTTTGTGTACATGTACATTCATTTGAAGGTACATTTGACAGTACCTAATACATGGAAAAGATCTCCTTTGTCATTCATGTATATCATGTCCAGCAGTGGTTCTGCAGGAAGCTCTGTCAGTCCATAGGCAACTTAACTCTTGTGTAGTTCCGTTTCAATTGTCTCTTGATGCCCTCCCACTGCAGTTTCTTTGGTGATTGTCTACCAGATGAGGGTCACATTCCCATCAGAAGAAATATCTGCCCAACTCCCCTTTGGCATCATGTTCCTTCCCTTTACAGAAGGAACTTGGTGGATTTGGCAACGCAGGGTTCTTTTTTAGTTACTTTCATTTTTGCCAAAGCAGCCTAACCAGTTAGGGAACTGGATTCTTGGCTGACTTCCTCTGTGTCTGGATTTCTTTTTAAGTCTATTTAACTATTTCCTCTTGCTCTGCATCAACCACATTCAAGTTCCATTGCCATCCCTTTCTTCCCATTGAGAGTTGTAGCACTTCAGCAAATTCAAACAGGGATTCCCCAGCAACCAGCCTGGCACCGGTGGCTCTAAATCTTCCCCACTTTTCATCTTTCTCCCAAAGCCTTAGCTATCATTTAAATTATAAAGTAAAAAACTGGGGAGCCAGGTGCAGTGGCTCACACCTGTAATCCCAGCACTTTGGGAGGCTGGGACGGGCAGATCACTTGAGTTCAGGAGTTCAAGACCAGCCGGGCCAACATGGTGAAACCCCATCTCTACTAAAAATACAAACAAATTAACCAGGTGTGGTGGTGCAATGCCTGTAATCCCAGCTACTCGGGTGGCTGAGGCATAAGAATTGGTTGAACCCAGGAGGCAGAGGTTTCAGGCTTCAGTGCCACTGCACTACAGCCTGGGCAACAGTGTGAGACCCTGTCTCGAAAAACAAAACAAAACAAAACAAAAATCTTGGGCCTGGCACAGCTGCTCACACCATAATCCCATCACTTTAGGAGGCCGAGGCAGGCAAATCACTTGAGCCCAGGAGTTTGAGACCAGCCCAGGCAACATGGTGAGACTCCATCTCTACAAAAAAATAATTTTGCTTAAAGTTAGGCAGCTGTGATGATGTGTGCCGTAGACCCAGCTACTCGGGAGGCTGAGGTGCGAGGATCTCTTGAGCCTAGGAGGTTGAGGCTATATAGCCATGATCGAGACACTGCACTCAACTTGGGCGACAGAGTAAGACCCTGTCTCAAAAACAAACAAACAAAAATTTAATGATCCTATTCACAGTACCCTCGTCATCAATTACACAGGTTTGGATAATTGAAAAGACTCAGAGGACTCTGCATAGTATACTCACCTAAGGCTTTAATAAAGGTAAAGGATAGATTAAAAAACAAACAAACAAAAAAAAACAAAAAAAAAACCTCCAACAAACCAAAAGGCAAGTGAAACACCAGGCCCAGTTCCTAGGGTCCTTTCGCAGACACAAAGGATGTGGAAAATGTGCTTCATCTTTAAGTAATGAACCAGCTAGATACATGGAAGACACCTTGGTCTCAGGAGAACCGTAACCTCATCTGAGGCTCTTTTATACTCCTCTGATGAGGTAGCCAACACTAGCTTGCATACCAGGGCTCAAAACCAGAAACAAGCTGGTACAGTCAAGCTGGGGCAGTGGCATGCACCTGTAATCCCAGCTACTTGGGAGGCTGAAGTGGGAGGATCACTTGAGCCCAGAAGTTCAAAGCCAATGAGATTTCATCTCCAAAAAGAAAGAAAGAAACAAGAAACAGGCTGCTTCCTGATCTGTCTCCCACCCCAGCACAGGACTCTATTAATCACTGACTAGTACGTTTCATTTAGGTTTGGCCAAGGAACAGCACCAAGGCTTCAGGCCTCCCCAGAGATGAATGAGTACAGGGTTGCAGCAGACCAGCAGACATCGATCCTGTCCGACACAACAAAGTTTGGTGGTCAATCATGCCAGTCTAGAGGCTGTTTCTGGGGGAGGAGAAGTAATTTCCAAGGCCCTTTCCAGGTCTAATATTCTCTGACTACAGTGCTAAGAGTGCCACTGAGGTAACTGTGCCAGGGAGCTAGGATGTAAATCCAAGTCTGTGTGACCCCAGTGTCTGTCCTGTTTCCTCCATACCATCCTGCCTCCAAAGAGAGAAACAATAGCAAGACAAAGAAGGGGCCATAGGTTTAGGTGTAGAAGAAAATCACCTTTGCCACAGATGGTAATTTACTTACCTGAGGTTTATCCACAGTTCTAGTCTCATGGAGGAGAATGCTGGCCAGGGGAAGGAAAGTACGAGGCTGAAGTACAAATGCTCTGTTCCTCCTTTAATAGGAGGCAGTGAGAAAATATTTAAGGAACTGAAACGCAAAACAAATTGCGCAGTCATAGATGTTACCAGTAAATGCTCTAAGGTCTTGAGTCAACAGCATCCAATCAGGACCCAAGGGGAGTAATGAAACCTACGGAGTCTCACACCAGAAGTATTTTAGTTTTTTTGTTTCTGTTGTTTCTGAGACAGTGTCTCACTCTGTCGCCCAGGCTGGAGTGCAGTGGCACGATCCTAGCTCACTGCAGCCTCAAGCTCCCAGACTGAAGCGATCCTCCCATCTCAACCTCCCAAAGTACTAGGATTATAGGCATGAACCACCACACCCGGCCTTTCTTCTAGTTTGTTGAGATTGGTTAACAGTTAAGGTGCTAGTGTCTTATTTCTGTTATAGTAACAGTTTCTATCTTTCTGGTAGCTTTTAGGATCTTTTCTCCTAAGTGTAGATCTCTCTACATTCATTGTGCTGGGTATTCAATGGGCCTTTTCAGTCTGAACTCTTGGGTCTCCCATCAAGCCTGGGAAATTACCTTCTATTGTTTATTTGATAACTTCCTACTGTCTGTTACTCTCTTTTTACTCTTTTGGTATTCCCACTATTCAGGTGAGAAATCAATTGATCACTTTTTTTTTTTTTCCATATATTATTTTCCTACTTTCTAAGGGTCTTGCTCTGTCATCCAGGCTGGAGTGCAATGGCACAATCACAGCTCACTGCAGCCACCACCTCCTGGGCTCAAGTGATCCTCCCATCTCAGCCTCCCAAGTTGCTGGGACTACAGACGTGTGCTACCATGCCCAGCTAATTTTTTTACTTTATTTCGTCTAGAGATGGGGGACTCACCACGTTGCCCAGGCTGGTCTCGCACTCCTGGGCTCAAGTGGTCTGCCGGCCTCAGCCTCCCAAAATGTTGGGATTACAGATGTGAGCCACAACACCCAGCTGTCCTCTCCTTTATATTCCAGCTCTCCAATCGTAGTTTAAAATTTCAGCAATTATAATTTCTCACAGCTCTTTCTTTTCTGTTATTTTCATAGTGTCAACTTTGCCCACACTGGTTCTCTAGGTCAGCTAAGAGAAAGCAATGTGTTCAATCTTGGGGGCAGCAGGGAAGACTTCTTTAATTTTTTGCCCCAGGGTAAACACTTGTGCCAAATATTCTGATCATGGGGTAGAGGGAGCTGACTGTCCCATGCACAGGCTTCCAATTAGTCCCTCAATTTTCAGCCCTTTATGTCACTCCAGCCCTCCTTCCTACCTGGCATCATGTCCACAGTTACTCCAAGCTTCTCCATAGGGCAGATAGTCTCCCATAGGAGACTCCATACTCAGGAAGCGGTTTCCTTGGGCTGCTTCCTTCATGACTACTAGTCCGTTTAGTTTCTACTTTCCAAGAATGTGTTAAAATATTCTGTGCTACTGGTCCCATTTCTGTTTTATTTTATTTTATTTTTTACCTTTAAGCTCTGTTGGACTTGACATTCCTATTTTCTTAATTTTCCTGGGTTTATACTTTTAAGAATCAGTAATATTGTGTATTACCAAAAACACGAATTAAAATTTACATAGAGTCTATAAAGGAAAAACCATTTCTCTACTCACATTTCTGACATCAAATATATGAGTTTTCCACCAACCAATTCTCCGCAGACAGCAGCTGAGTGTCCTACAATTTTACTCAATTCTGATGCTAAGTAACCAGAGTTAGTGCAGGCCCCACGGGTTAGGGGCTCAGCCCCCAAGACTGCCCCCTACTTCGGATGCCAGCCACAACTATTAGGAGCCCAGGGTACCCACACTTCTGTCCAAGTTCACTACAAATCAAGGGCATCTGCAACCCCCTCAGGTTCAATAATTTCTTTCTTGGGGGTTGGGGGAGTTTAGGAGCAGAGGTTTAATAGGCAAAAGAAAGAACAATGAGAACAGATCTCTCCCTTCTGAGGGGCTTCCGAAAGGAAAACCCGGCCAGCGGTGGACTGCACCAGATTTTATAGGCAGGCCTGAGGAGGCGGTGTCTGATTTGCCTACAGCCCACAGGTTGGTTTGACCAGGTGTGACGTTTACATAGCGCGAGGGGAAGGCTGGTCACCCCACCTGAATCTTACTATGACAAAGGGCAGAGTGACCTTGACATGCCATGTGCTTTCCAGAGCAAGGGCAGAGACTGATGCTCACTGTGGTGGGGGAGGAGACCCTCTGTTCCTAGAAAATCACAACAGCATGCCCCTGTGCTATATCCCCGGTTACTACAGCATTCCTTGTTCTTGCCTAACAAGATGACTTCCCTGCACTGTAAAACTCCCGCAGCACTGCATACAGAGGGAGGAGACACGGTGGTCGTGGATAGGAAATGAGGGAATTATGATAGGAAAGTTGGAGGTCCTGTTGCCGACACCCCTTAGAGTGGTCGGAGGCTGGGGTGAGTCCAGAAGCCTTCGGATGGCACCCGGAGGTAGCCCCAGCCAGAAATCCTCAGTTGCTCCAGGACCTCTTCCAGCCCCACACGACGGCTTGGTCCTCCGTGAAAGGAAACTGGTTCAAACATGGCTAATGTGCCCAGCTGCCCGTGGGCACTTGGGGTTCTCCATGTTCTCCCCAGCAAGCCTGTCCCCCGAGACTTGGAAGGCTGGCAGGCACGCTCATCATTTTTAAACGGCTAATTGTTGAAGGCAGTTTTCCCATTCACAGAAGCAGAAGGGGGCCCAGTATTTGGTTTGGTCTGATTCTAAAATGGAGGCCAAGAGCCTCGAAATCAAAGGACAGAGTTGAGGTGCGCTCCTCTACTCACCTTTCCAATGAATGCACCTTGGAATCCCAGACGAAGTCCCCAATATGAAGTGGCATTGTTGTCTGGGGTCAGTACCCGGGGTTCGTCGTCTCGCACCAAGAAGGTTAAGGACACAGATACACACGAGGAGTGGGTTTAGGAGCGGAGGTTTAACAAGCAAAAGAAAAAGGAGAACAGCTGTCTCCCTTGCGAGAGAGAGGGGCTTCCGAAAGGAAAATCCCAGTTTTGATCATTTCTTATAATGGCTCACACAACTCAGAAACTGTACTTATGTTTACTGATTTATTGTAAAGGATACAGATGAACAGGCAGTTGAAGAGGTACACAGGGCAAGGTCCAGAAGGGTCCCAGGTGAACACAGGACCTTTTGTCTTCTTGCAGTTTGAGGTGCATCGCCTTCTTGGTATGTGGTGAGGGTTAACCAAACCAAAAGCTCTCCAAACCTGCGGTTTATTTTTTAATGGAGGTGCCATCACTTAGGCATGATTGGTTAAATTACTGACCATTGGTGGTTAGTCAATCTCCAGCCCTTTTACCCTCTCTGGAGGTCAAGGGGTGGGGCTGCAAGTCCCAGACCTCTAATCATGCCTTAGTCTTTCAGGGCATAGCCGCCATCCTGAAGTTGTCTAAAGGATCCCAGCCACCAGTTAGCTCATTGTCATACACTCTTATCATCTGGAGATTCCAAAGGCCTTAGAAGTTCTTGTGTCAGGAACCAAGACCAAGTATTCTAATAAAAGATGTTTCTATTACCCTTGTCACTCAGGAAATTACAAGGGTTTCTGGAGATCCGTGCCAGGAACTGGATGAAGATCAAATATATATATTTATTATATCACAATATTGCAGCCTACTACTTGCCAGGGACAATTCTAAGCACTTTACATGTGTCCACTTAATTCCTTTAACAGTCCAAATCAGCTATTGCTATATCTCCATATTACAGATAAGGAAACTCAAGCACATAGAGGTTAAGGTTAACCAGGTGATCTGGCTAGTCTGTACTTTTACCTGATGTTATGCTGCCATACAGACTAGAATTTTTTGTTTGTTTGTTTGTTTTGAGATGGAGTCTTGCTCTATTGCCAGGCTGGGGTGCAGTGGCATGATCTTGACTCACTGCAATTTCCACCTCCTGGGTTCAAGCGATTACCCTGCCTCAGCCTCCCAAGTAGCTGGGACTACAGGTGCGCAACACCACACCCAGGTAATTTTTTTTGTATTTTAGTAGAGACGGGGTTTCACCATGTTGGCCAGGATGGTCTTGATCTCCTGACTTTGTGATCCGTCCGCCCTGGCCTCCCAAAGTACTGGGATTACAGGCGTGAGCCACCGTGCCCGTCCTATTCCTACATATTTACCCAAGAAAAATGAAAACACATGAACACACAAAGATTTATACAATAATGTTCATAGCAACTTTATTCATAATAATAACCAAAAAATCAGAAACAGCCCAGTGTCCACTGGGGATAAACACATGGATAAACAAAGTATCCATAAATGAAATACAGGTGGTAAAAAGAAGCAAAGTATTGATATATGCAACAAATGAATAAGCTCAAAAACATGATGCTAAGCAAAAGAAGCCATACATATTTAATTTTTAAAAATTGTATATAACAGACAAATCTCATCTACAGTGACAGAAAACAGATCAATGTCACTGGTGGCTGGAACTCCTCAGGAATACTGACCGCAAAGGAGCCCTTCTGGAATGATGAAGATGTTCTCTCTCGATTGTGGTGGTCGTGGCATGGGTACAGAACACTTGTCAAAAGGCATGGAATTACTCAAAATGGGAGCATTTTTACTGTATGTTAATTATAACTCAATAAAATTGATTTTTAAAAATTCTAAGTACATATATAAATACACTAATGTTTACAAAGCATTAAGAGAAGTGAAAAAGGCTGGGCGCAGTGGCTCATGCCTGTAATCCGAGCACTTTGGGAGGCCGAGGCGGGTGGATATTGAGGTCAGGAGATTGAGACCATCCTGGCTAACATGGTGAAACCCCGTCTCTACTAAAAATACAAAAAAATTAGCTGGGCGTGGTAGCGGGCGCCTGTAGTCCCAGCTGCTCGGGAGGCTGAGGCAGGAGAATGGCGTGAACCTGGGAGATCGAAATTGCGAGCCGAGGTCGCGCCACTGCCCTCCAGCCTGGGCGATAGAGCAAGACTCTGTCTCCAAAAAAAAAAAAAAGAAGTGAAAAAATAATTCCATGTTTGAGATTTGTTTTTAATAAGGTTACCTGAATTTGTTTTTTAAGTTTAGTAGAATTCTTTTATCAGGACCTGTTTTTAAGTTACCTACGTACCTCTGTAATGGGATTACAGGCAGTAACTCTCACACTTCAACATTTATCGTGACCACCTGGAGGATTTGTTAAAGCAAAGACTGCCAGACCCATCCTCAGAGTTTCTGATTCAACAGGCCTGTGATGGGGCTCAAGAATTTGCGTTTTTTTTTTTTTTTTTGAGATGGAGTCTCACTCTGTTGCCCAGGCTGCAGTGTAGTGGTGCAATCTCAGCTCACTGCAACCTCCTCCTCCCGGGTTCAAGTGATTCTCCTGCCTCAGCCTCCTGAGTAGCTGGGATTACAGGTGCCCTCCACTACGCCCGGCTAATTTTTGTATTTTTAGTACAAACAGGGTTTCACCGTGTTGGTCAGGCTGGTCTCGAACTCCTGACCTCGTGATCTGTCCACCTCAGCCTCCCAAAGTGCTGGGATTACAGGCATGAGGTACCGCCCCCGGCCAATAATTTGCATTTCTAATGACTTCTTGTGTGATGCTAATGCTACTTACTGGTCCAAACACTACATTTAGAGTCACTGACTGTAGAGATCCTTAAAAGATCCCTAGTCCTCCAAAGAGTCAATTCTTAATGCTTAAAACTTGAACTAGGCTGGGCATAGTGGCTAACGTCTGTAGTCTGTAATCCCAGCACTTTGGGAGGCCTAGGAGAGAGGATCGTTTGAGGCCAGGAATTGAGACGAGCCTGGACAGCATGACAAGAGTCCATCTCTTAAAAAAAAAAAAAATCAGCCAGGCATAGTGGTGCACGCCTGTAGTCCTAGCTACTGGAGAAGCTGAATTGGGAAGATCACTTGCGCCCAGGAATTCAAGGCTGCAGTGAGTTGATTGTGCCATTGCACTCTAGCCTGAGAGACAGAGTGATACTGCCTCAAAAAAATAAAAATTTAAATTTAAAACAGAAACACAAAAAACCTAAGCTAAATTATCCCCTAAGGCCGGCCAGGGTGGCTCACGCCTGTAATCCCAGCACTTTGGAAGGTCCAGGTGGGTGGATCACTTGAGGTCAGGAGTTCCAAGACCAGCCTGGCCAACATGGTGAAACCCTGTCAGTACTAAAAACACAAAAATTAGCCAGGCATGGTGGTGCACGCCTGTAGTTCCAGCTACTCAGCAGGCTGAGGCAGGAGAATCACTTGAACCCAGGAGGCAGAGGTTGCAGTGAGCCAAGATTGTGCCACTGCACTCTAGCCTGGTTGACAGAGCGAGACTCTGTCACAAAAACAAAAACAAAAACAAAAAATAAATAAATAATCCCCTAAGAGGAGTATATCCCAGGAAAGTATAACACCTGAAACTTATAAGAATATCTGCCCTGATGATAAGTGATAGAAAAGAGACAGGCCAGGATTTAGCCTCTGTGTTTTTCCAAATTAGATACCAACATCTCAAACTTGGGAGAATTCACTTTAAAAATTCAGTTTTTACGGCTGGGCACGGTGGCTCAAGCTTATGATGCCAACACTTTGGAAGACGGAGGCGTGCAGATTAATTGAGCCCAGGAGTTCAAGACCAGCCTGGGCAACATAGGAAGACGCTGTCTCTACAAAAAAAACCTTTTTTAAAAATTAGCCAGGCACAGTGGCACACACCTGTGGTCCCAGCTACTAGGGAGTCTGAAGTGGGACCATCACTTGAGTCTGGAAGGTCGAGACTGCAGTGAGCCATGATTGCACCAATGCACTCCAGCCTGGGGAACACAGCAAGGCTTTGTCTCAAAAAAAAAAAAAATTCCAATTTTTAGTTTAAGTATCATTCCCAGAAGAAAAAAATAGGCTGGGACCAAATAATGGTTACCTCACTTTAAAATCTTTATTTCTACATTTTTTTGAATTAAGTAACAAAATTTAAAAGATACAAAAGGATCTACAGTGAAAAGTACGTCTCCCTTCTATACCTGACCCCCAGCCTCTCAGAGGCTGCCTCCTTTAGATGGGATGGGTGCTTTCCAGATGTCCCCACTGTGCATCAACCAGCCCCCTTTCACTTACCTGCATTGTCTGCCTGACCCCTTTAGACATCTGAGCTGCCTCCCAACCCACTTTACCACGCCTCTCCTGCATCCCCACAACACTTGGCATGTCGTTAGCACTTTCACACAAGCTTCTTTACAAGGCTGTGTCTTTTCAGATGGGGAGATTCACAGATGCATGAGGTTAGGTTTCCTTCTTTTGAGTATCTACATCCCTGATAACTAGGATTGTGTCAGACTTACGGCAGATGTACAAGTTTGTTGAGTGAATTAATGAATGAATGGGCAAATTGTGTATTATTTCCAGGGTCCTGAGGTGTGACACAAATAGCAATTCAGTCAGGTGAAATCAATAATTTAAATCCCTTCAGGATCCCAGCTGAGTTCCCAGTCCATCTTGTAATACTTCTCCCCAGAACAGACTTAGATTACCTGGAAATAATGAATCCTCTGCCCTTACAGAACTGGATCCAGAGCGGGTACTAGGGCACTCTAAGACTACTTCTCAGAAATGTGACAACCTCCTGTACCGTTTTTCTCCTTACTACAGGGCCCAAGGACTGAAACTTCTTATCTTTTCTCCTAAACTCTGCCACCCACTAATGGCCTCCAGACTGGGATTCCACTAACCCACTCCCCAAGGGCTGACTGCACCCTTTCTTTGTCACCACTCATGAAATCATTTCATGCTATGAATTTGCCAGCCATTCTAGAGATATAGCTGAACACACACATGACCACAAACATGAGGAAGTTATAAAGTATTGAGAAATCCTTCTAGAGGGGGATGCAATGCCACACCACTGAGCACGAGATCTGGCTTCCTGAGCTACCAAAGGATATGACACAGCCCTGTGGGCAAAGTAGGATCAATGGGAAATGGAAGAACTTAAGAAAAGTAAGTTACTTCTCCTTCCTCCCTTCAATGGACTGCTCAGAGGGGCAGTTTCTCCTTATAAACCTTCTGGAGAAGCCCCACACTCTAAGTGAACACACTTGCTGGGAGGCTCCTGTATCTCGTCACAGCTTATCATGAAGTCCAGCCACTGCACTTAACGCAATGCATCATGTTTTTCCTTGCCTTGCTTTCCCTTTTCTTCCACTCTCACCCCCCTAGATCTGCCCCTTCCTAATAAAGTAACAACACTTTCATCTTTGCCTCAGGTTCTACTTTCTAGGGGACTTAAGAAATTGTTGTTGGCCAGGCATGGTGGCTCACGCCTATAATCCCAGCACTTTGGGAGGCCAAGGCAGGTGGATCACGAGGTCAGAAGATCGAGACCATCCTGGCTAACATAGTGAAACCCTGTCTCCACTAAAAACACAAAAAATTAGCCGGGCATGGTGGCAGGCACCTGTAGTCCTAGCTACTTGGGAGGCTAAGGCAGGAGAATGGCATGAACCTGGGGGGCAGAACTTGCAGTGAGCCGAGATCATGCCACTGCACTCCAGCTCTGTCTCAAATAAAAAAAAAAAAAACAAAAGAAAAAGAAAGAAATTCTTCTTGTTGTAATTTCTTGTTGTTGTAATTTTTGTTTGTTGTAATTTCTAGGGTATACAATTTTCAAACTAGTGAGGAAAAACACAGAATGGTAGAAAGTAAGTAATCAAAAAGAAGGAAGGAAGGAAAAGATAGTGTTAAATATGCAGTTAAAAAAACTAAAAAAAAAAAAAAGGAAAGATGGAATTGTTGGAACCAATAACACAAAGATAATAAATTTAAACCCAAATATATCAGTGGTAATCTTTTAATAAATAAATATATTTGTTTATTAAATATAAAATGTACACAGTAAATATAAATGAACTAAATGCTTTAGTTCAAAGACAAACAGAATAAAAATTATGAAATAAAAATGTATACACTTGAAAGTATTTAAAATAAATCTAATTTTCATAACGAATTTTAAGCATTAAGGAGTTTTGTAACTGAATAGTGGAACTCAGAAAGACATCCTATTCAGAAGGATCTCTCATGTTAATAGTTTCCTTTACTATATTGTATATTGTAGTATACTGTAGAGTTTCAAGAAAACAATTAAAGGCCAGAACTGTCTTACATTACCATTTCTATTTCTGCAATATTCAACAAACCAAAATTTTCTCTGTAATTGTGAAAAAAGAACTCCTCCTCAAGCATAACCAAAATTTTGTCTTAACCTTATCAAATACCCAAAACTGTAGAGAGATAAAGCTGTTAACAGAGACACGGATATCCCTTTTTATCCAGTCAAGAGGGTGAGTCTCTAATAGAGAGTTCTAGTAACTTTTCAATAGGTAATTAATGAAGGCCTTCCTTCTAAACCAGATAGGGGGAGATAGAATGCTCTGAGAGTACTAAAGGCATCTCCTGCAAGCCACTGATACCTTTGTTGACAGAGCAGACGGAAGAAAATAGCAGTTACTAGGTAACCTATAGCTGAAATTTGTGTCCACATAAAGAACCACTGGGTCTAGGCTCATGGAGTATGACTCCTGAGAGAAACTCCTGTTACTCTAATCACATTGTGTGTGTGCGTGTGTGAATGTGTGTGCACACACACTTACTAAAGATGCATATTCCTGGGCTCCCCTGAAGATCTATTGAATAGATTCTCCAGGGTGGGACTACATTGTCTTTACTGATAATGTTCTTAACTAAAAATTCTTAGTTATAAAATCACAAATTTCCGCTGGGCACGGTGGCCGAGGTGGGTGGACGACCTGAGGTCAGGTGTTGGAGACCAGCCTGATAAACAAGGTAAAACCCTGTCTCTACTAAAAATACAAAAATTAGCCAGGCATGGTGGCAGGCGTCTGTAGTCCCAGCTACTCAGGAGGCTGAGACAGGAGAATTGCTTGAGCCTGGTAGATGGAGGTTGCAGTGAGCCAAGATCACGCCACTGCACTCCAGCCTGAGTGACGGAGCAAGACTCCATCTCAAAAAAAAAAAAAAAAAAAAAAAGTCACAAATTTCATAGTGAAACTCAATCTAGAGTACCTGAAGTTTATATACATAAAATAGACATATCTTTGCTATGAAAGCCTGATTTACTCTTAACTGGGTATAACCAGAAAAGAGTTCTGCCTATAATGATATATCTGCATTGAACCTAAAACACAGACTTCATCATACATTCTCACCTAAATTTCTCTGATGACCCAGAGTAAAGCAGAAGGTTTAGCATATGAGAGTGAAAGGATTTGAATCTCACTTTCTGTCAAACTTTTAGAGCTCTGTTAACCATGGTTGGTATCAACTATGATTTTAGGCAACTTTGCTTATGGTAAAAATAACTCGTAATTGTTACGGTATCTGGATTGGGATGCACTATAAATAATCTAATGGAGACTTCAAGCTTTAGGCTTTCCTGAGTGTGGTGACTCTTGAAATTGACACATCCCTTGTGGATACCCTGGAAGCTGTGTTTATGGAATTGTTAAGAGATATTGGTTCCTTGATGCCTGTGGAGGATCTTATCTCCTTGCACCTAAACTGTAACAGTGGACTGCTACAAAGACTTCCACTGCTAATGAGGACTGCTTGATGCTGTGCTGGCAGGCTGTTGTTTCTGTTTAGTATCCTTTTGAGTAAGCGGGTACCAAGTATGGCCATGGCAGTCTTGTGAGTCTGAATGTTTAATCTAAAGTGACTTCTGTTGGTCATAGCCACAAATAATTTCAGATGTACTAACTTGATAAACATATTCCAAATGTTTGGTTAAACCAAAAAAGACCTCTCTGGTGGATGTAGCAGTACATCATTTCATATGTATTAATTTCATAACACTTTTTTTTTTTCTGAGACGGAGTCTTACTTTAGGGTGGAGTGCAGTGGCACCATCTCAGCTCACTGCAACCTCTGCCTCCCAGGTTCAAGCGATTCTCCTGCCTCAGCCTCCCAAGTAGCTGAGACTACAGGCATGAACCACCATGCCCGGCAATTTTTGTGTGTGTTTTTAGTAATGACAGGGTTTCACCATGTTGGCCAGGCTGGTCTTGAACTCCGGACCTCAGGTGACCTGCCCACTTTGGCCTCCCAAAGTGTTGGGATTACAGGCCTGAGCCACGGTGCCCAGCCTAATTTCATAACTATTGATAAATTTTCATCTTACACTGAATTTACATTTAGACTTAACTTTCTTCTTACACTAAATTAATGAATTAACATAAATCATATTCTATATTTAATTATAAAAACATAAAATTATCACATCAATTTAATTATTATAAGTAATTTATACATACTGCATAATGACTTTGAAAACAGTATAACTCAAAATAATAGAAAACAAAATTAATTGAATGAAGTACTACTGAATTTCAGGTATTTCTGTGACAGAACACAAATGTAAAATTTAATAAAATATTACCTTTTCTTAGCAAAAAGTTTATTAAGTCAGATTATCCTTTCATGTTTTAAATGAAGCTTCTTCTAAATAAGTCATTTTATTCACAGTTGCAAATTTCTTTTTAACACATACAATGTATAGTACATGCTGGAATCAAACACCTGAAGGAGCTGGAATCTTATGAATACAGCCAGGGCAACAGTGTAGAGAATCATGAACAAAAACATCACAGTCCACACAGAAAACATTTTGGCACATAGCACAAACATAAACCTGTAGTGAAAAGGAGAAAAGTGATAAACTAGTTTCCAAAAGTTAATTACAGCACAGCTAGATGACATTCAAGGTGTGCTTTGCTTTTTTGTATCTCTATCAGTTTTTTCCCACTACCTACTTTATTACTTCCATGTACTCTATATTCTCAAATCTATAGCAATTAATTTTTTACCCCAAACTATCCCTTAGAAATGAGGGAATGACTTTGTTTTCGAGCCTTTAAAGTCTATTCTATTATAGTTCACTCTCAATTATTTCATTCTAAGGTTTGGGAAAGACATGAGCTTCAAACCAGTGCTACTTTTGAATGCTTAGCAAGACCACTTGATTGATTCAATTAAAAAGAGAAGCATAAAAATTTAACATAGATTTAATTATTCTTAGGGAATGACCTCACAATTGCAAATGTTATATTTCCTTTTCAAGTAAACCTTTCAAAAAAATATGTCAAATGACACAGATAAGACAAATAAAAAGGAAAAAACTACATTTGTTCTTTCAGCATTACATATATGGGTACTTGTGCCTTGGGATAAAATTTCCAGGGCAGATTCATACACAGATTCAAAAATCACTAAATCTCAGAAGTATGTGGCTTTGGATAAAAAAATAAAAACAAAATGAATGAATAAATAAATCTCAAACAACACAGACAATGACCTATTCTTAAAAACTCAAATGAGGCCGGGTGTGGTGGCTCACACCTGTAATCCCAGCACTTTGGGAGGCCAAGGCGGGCAGACTGCTTGAGCCCACAAGTTCAAGACCAGCTGGTCAACATGATGAAACCCAGTCTCTACTAAAAATACAAAAATTGGCTGGGCATGGTGGCACATGCCTATAATCCCAGCTACTTGGGAGGCTGAGGCACAAGAATCACTTGAACTTGGGAGGCAGAGGTTGCAGTGAGCCAAGATTGCATCACTGCACTACAACCTGGGTGACAGAGCAAGAGTTCGTCTCAGAAAATAAAACCAAAAACCTGTCAAATGACTCAAAAAGTAGTTCCAGTAAAGAGGAAGCTACTGATGTCAAAGAGGTATATACAATTTAATAAAATTACTTTATAAATTTGTGACAATGGAATAGCAATACTTATTATTTTATATAATTTATATAGTTTCAAATAGGAACATGTAACTAAATTAAAAATTAAAGCTAGACAGTGATCCATATTATTTACATCTATACAAGTTTATATATTAAAGTTGGCCCTCTTCAAAACTGAAAAAGTATTTTCTCATTGGCATAATGGAAGAATCACCTATTATCTGTGGCCACCTTAAACAACTTCAATGTGTTATCACACAGCTTAAAGTATAATATGAAGAAAATATTTTAAATACTTTCAGATTAAATGCAGTTTAGCTTGAAAGATAAAGACAAATTACATGTTTTACAAGGGTGTACCAAAGTAGACAAAACAATCAAAGAATTTTAAAAAAGAAGAAAAATATTTAAAAACTTTTAATACAAAAATTTTTTAAAAAGATGAATTACAGCCGGGCATGGTGGCTCATGCTTGTAATCCCAGCACTTTGGGAGGCCAAGGTGGACGGATCACGAGGTCAGGAGATCGAGACCATACTGGCTAACACGGTGAAACCCCGTCTCTACTAAAAATATAAAAAAAATTAGTTGGGCGTGGTGGCGGGTGCCTGTAGTCCCAGTAACTCGGAAGGCTGAGGCAGGAGAACGGCATGAACCGGGAGGTGGAGCTTGCAGTGAGTCGAGATCGTGCCACTGCTCTCCAGCCTGGGTGACAGAGCCAGACTCAGTCTCAAAAAAAAAAGAGATGAATTACAAAGTATCTTTATAGCAAAAATTATAATGCAGAATAACAAAACTACTATTTAAACTATTTTGTTCCCATTTTACCTCCACCTATTGTAATTATCTTTACAAGAAATAAACTGATATGAGCCTGGTCTTTAACAACCTGTTGAAAACTTATAGTACCATTTATTTCAGTATTTCTTATACATTACTTAATATTTAGAAAGCCAATGAACTTACATGTTGGTCTTTCAATTCCCCCTGACATCCATAACAAAATCTGAAAAAAAAGTTTAACAATCAGTTTTTTCTTAAAATTCACTCATTAAAATAGTTCAGCAAAATCTCAATAACTAGAATCCTTTAATTAATATGTACTTGTCTTCACATGACTTTCAGGAAAAAAGAGTTAAGAATACCAAAAGGCCAGCACTTTGGGAGGCCGAGGCGGGTGGATCACCTGAGGTCAGGAGTTTGAGACCAGCCTGGCCAACATGGCGAAACCCCGTCTCCACTAAAAATACAAAAATTAGCCGGGCGTGATGGTGGGCGCCTGTAATCCCAGCTACTTGGGAGGTTGAGGCAGGAGAATCGCTTAAACCCAGGAGGTGGAGGTTGCAGTGAGCCGAGATGGTGTCATTGCACTCCACGCTGAGTGACAGGAATGAAACTCCGTCTCAAAAAAAAAGAATACCATAAATTAAAAAAAATTCCACAGTATATACAAGTTCATCTGACAGCCCAAAATGTAGTTTTTATTTTCATTAAGGTTAAATGTGAGCATGCTTTATTTTTCATTTTTTTCAAGTCAAGGGTCTTGCTTTGTCTCAAAGGTTGGAGTGCAGACGTGCTATCATGGCTCACTGCAGCCTCAACCTCCTGGGCTCAGGTGATCCTTCTGCCTCAGCCTTCTGAGTAGCTGGGACTACAGGCATGCATCTCCACGCCTGGCTAAGTTTTTATTTAGACAGGGTCTTGCTATATTGCCCAGGCTGGTCTAGAATGCCTGGGCTCAAGCAATCCTCCCATCTTGGCTTCCCAAAGTGTTAGGATTACAGTCATGAGCCACCGTGCCCAGCCAGAAGCACTTTCAAACTTTTGTTTGATAGTCAGTTATTCTAATAAGTGCTACTTTGTGATTCTTCACAGTTACTGGCTATGAACCTCCAACTATGAAAGAAGAGAATTTAATTCTCTTTCAACCATCTTGAACCCAGTAATGCATAAATATGTAACTAATGTCATTCTCAATTCTTTCTACATAGTTAACTCTTCCTTTTGGATAGAATAATAATCAATGTTTAGTTTACTATGCCTATAAAAATATTCTCAGCTAAGCCATAAGTTTTCCCCTATTTAAAACATTTTTTTTTCCTGGAAATACTGTGTTGCTATTCCCAAGGTTAGTTTCCTATGTAATTGACACTAATTCAGGCCCAGTCTTCTCTGGAATAGTATAACTGTCCTCTCAATATATTTAAATACATCAGGAGTTCTGCAGTTTTCATCCCCTTGGTGATATCTTTCCTGGAGCATTCTGACTGTCTCCAAACTGGACTGTTCCCCATATGTGACACACAGGTATCATTCTGGAATTTCTTCTTACCATCATGCTAGGCCGTTCTTCAGCCTGTTTTGAATTAGATACATATTACTAGACCCCATGTCATTCTCTTTCTCTGTTCCTTTGAATCACCTATCTCTTCCAAACCTTCCCCAGAAAAATATCTTTTTGAGACCTTACAAGTCTAAAAATGTTGTTATTCTACCTTCACTTAACTGATAGCTTGGCTGGGTACCTAAGGGTAACAATTTTCACTACAAACTTTGAAGGTGACTGCTCCCTCTCTGCATCCAGTGTTGCTAATGAGAAGTCAAACAAGTTTAATTCCAGATCCTTTGTATGTGACCTAGTTTTTCCTCTCTGGAAATGTTTAGGGTTAAGGATTTATTGTGTATTCTGAAATTTCACAATTATGGGGTCTGTCTTCCTTCAATACGGTTAGGCACTTGGCACTCCCTTTCTTTTATCATTGTTGTAGATATGAGGTCTTGCTATGTGACCCAGGCTGGCCTGGAACTCCTGGCCTCAAGTGATCCCCATCTTAGTCTCCCAAAGTACAAGGATTAGAGCTATTAGCCACCCTTCCCAGCCAATAGACCCTTTCAATCTAGAAAGTTCTGTCCTTCAACAGAAAATTTCTTTGAACTATGTCTTTGATGATTTTCTATCCTACTTTTTTTTTTCTCATATTATTCTCATACTGGACCTTCTGGATGAATCCCTAGTATTCTTATCTTTACTCTCCTATTTCAACCTCTTTATTTTACTCCTTTTATTGTACTTTCTGGAATATTTCTTCAACTCCATCCTCTATAGCACTGGGTTTTTCCTTTATACTACATTTAACCTCAACCATAAGCAAATAAATACCAAGCTAAAACAATGAGACTTTTTTTTTTGTCTGTCAGTTTTAGCCAATATAAAAAAGTTTCATAATACCTAATGTTGGCTAAATGTGGGAAAACAATAAATGAAACTTCTTTGAAGAACAACTTTACAATATCTATCAAAATTCACAAAAGATGTAAAACTCTTGACTCAGTAATTTTACCTCTAGGAATTTACCATGCATTTATACTTGTACAAATGTTCAAAAATACAGATATAAGCATTATTTGTTAATAGCAAAAAAAAAAAATCTTATATCCAACAGGAAACAATTGGTTATATAAACCATAATTATCCCTGAAATATGCAACAATTTCAAAAACAACACTGATCTAGATATGGTGACGTTAAATGACTTCCAAATGATTTAAGTGTGAAAAGCAAGATGGATACATAAGCCGGGCGCGGTGGTTCAAGCCTGTAATCCCAGCACTTTGGGAGGCCGAGACAGGCGTATCACGAGGTCAGGAGATCAAGACCATCCTGGCTAACACGGTGAAACCCCCTCTCTACTAAAAAATACAAAAAAAAACTAGCCGGGCAAAGTGGCGGGCGCCTGTAGTCCCAGCTACTCGGGAGGCTGAGGCAGGAGAATGGCGTGAACCCGGGAGGTGGAGCTTGCAGGGAGCTGAGATCCGGCCACTGCACTCCAGCCTGGGCGACAGAGCAAGTCTCCGTCTCAAAAAAAAAAAAAAAAAAAGGATACATAATTGTCTTCTGCTAGCCAGTAAGCGTTTAATGTGATTCCTAAATCCTGGATGTTCTTTTTTTTTGAATGGAGTTTCGCTCTTGTCGTCCAGCTGGAGTGCAATGGTGTGATCTTGGCTCACTGAAACCTCGGCCTCCCAGGTTCAAACGATTCTCCTGCCTCAGCCTCCTGGGTAGCTGAGGGTTACAGGTACCTCCAACCACACTCGGCTAATATTTGTATTTTTAGTAGAGACGGTGTTTCACCATGTTGACCAGGCTGGTCTCGAACCGCTGACCTCAGGTGATCCACCTGCCTCGGTCTCCCAAAGTGCTAGGATTACAGGCATAAGCCACCACGCCCAACCGATCCTGGATATTCTTAAAAGTAGTAAATCTTTATTTTCTGAAAACTATTCTATAAAAGATTGACTACCTCTATTTCAGACTTTGTTATATTCCACACAAATACCATTCATAAAAATACTTAAAGATTTTAGGTAAATTATGTTATGCCATATTTTTATTTTATTTTATATTTGAGACAAAGTTTCGCTCTTGTTGCCTAGGCTGGAGTGCAATGGCATGATCTCAGCTCACCACAACCTCCGCCTTTCAAGTTCAAGCGATTCTCCTGCCTCAGCCTCCCGAGTAGCTGGGATTACAGGCACGCGCCACCACTGGGCTAAATTTTGTATTTTTAGTAGAGATGGGGTCGAACAGGCTGGTGTTGAACTCCTGACCTCAGGTGATCTGCCTGCCTTGGCCTCCAAAAGTGCTGGGATTACAGGCATGAGTCACCGTGCCCAGCTTTTTTTTTTCTTCTTTAAGAGATGGTGTCTCACCATGTTGCCCAGGCTAGTCTTCAACTCCTGGCCTCAAGTGATCCTCCCACCTTAGCCTCCCAAAGTGCTGAATGAGCCTCTTATTTTCAGTAGTATGCTAGGACTGGATTGTACTGGCTCAAGAGGATATATTGTTAAATATGTATTCAAGGATTTTGAGAACTGGTTAATTGGTAGCTAAAAATCGGCCATAGTGGGAGTATTCAAGCCATGGAAATCTGTGAATACTACCAGTCAGGGTTTTTTTTCTTTTCCTTCCGGAAAACTGATTTAGTAGTACAATCATTACCCTTATTTATACATACGTGGGTTTAGTGAAATTATTTGGTTTCTGGAGATTCAGATCTATTTAACAATGAGTCATTTCAATCATAACCACGACATTCTTCATCTCATCTTCCATATTAGAAGTACTCTTGTCCAAGCCAATAGGATTATTTTTTAAGGTAGTAACAATCTATTCAAACATTAGCTTACCACTTATAACAGATACAAATTAATCCAAACTGATATACCTTTCTCCATTATATTCTTCTAGGGGAATTTCTTGAAAAGCATCCAAAGGAAACAAATGATGGTAAGACCGTGCCAAGTGGGGAGCAGACACCAAAGTAAGACCTAACACATTAAGCAGAGAGACATGTTGAGTAGTCCAAACCTCATGAAGACAACGGCTGAAAAGACAAAAGATGTAACTTTGGCAGAATATTTTCAGTTTCTTTTAGGATGGCAGTTATTCATTTTACCTGTGGCTATAACAGAAGATTGTAGGATGGAATCTTACTTCTGTCACTAAGTGTGTAACCAACCTGTCTTGGTCTATTTGCTTACTTATAAATGAAATAAAATTAGAAATTCTATTAGTTTAGTTCTTCATTCTTGTATATATTTACTTTATAAAGGTAAGAGATGGAAAAATGTCTACTAGATCTACTGCACTGCCTTTAAAGAATATACTTTTTTCAGAAAGAGGATCAGAAAACTAGAATGCTACATTTGTATCTGGAAGTGGAGTACTAGGCACTCCATTTAAAAAGTAATCTATTTTTCTTTGCACAGATTAATTCCAGAAACATAGGAATAACTTAACATTTACATTAATTTTAGCAGCAATACAGGTAAGAAGTCATTCAACATTTACTGAATAATGAATAGTTGGTTTCTTACCACAGATTTTACATTCAACAGGTAGCTCACAGTACTTTGCCCGACACTGTGGACAGAAATAGCCTCCTAACGTAAGCCCTGGCTCAGTATTGCCATCCAAATGCCTGTAGAGGGGAAAAAAAAGGTAATATATAAGAATCTGAAAAGTTAGAGCAGGAAAGCACATTATCTTGATCTTAAAATCTTGACACTATTTAAAAATCTATTTAAAAGTCTGTATTTTTGGCCAGGTGCAGTGGCTCACACCTGTAATCCCAGCACTTTGGGAGGCCAAGGTGGGTGGATCACCTGAGGTCAGGAATTCAAGACCAGCCTGGCCAACATGGTGAAGCCTTGTCTCTACTAAAAAACACAAAAATTAGCTGGGCATCTGTAATCCCAGCTACTTGGGAGGCTGAAGCAGAATTGCTTGAACCCAGGAGGCAGAGGTTGCAGTGAGCTGAGATAGAACCACTGCACTCCAGCCTGGGTGACAAGAGTGAAACTCTATCTCAAAAAAAAAAAAAAAAAAAAGTCAATATTTTTAAAAAATTTATAACTTTTTGTAGAGATGGGGGTCTCACTATGTTGCTGGTCTTGAACTCCTAGCCTCAAATGATCCACCTGCCTCGGCTTCCCAAAGTGCTGGGATTATAGGTGTGAGCCACCGTGCCTGGGCTGAAAGTCTATTTTTAAATCTGTATGTCTTATAGCTCAATTATGCTACATTCATTTTTTGCCTTCTCTTCAGTTTTTTTTTTTTTTTTTTTTTGAGACAGAGTCTCACTCTATTGCCCAAGCTGGAGTACAGTGGCGCAATCTCAACTCACCGCCTCCGCCGCCGAGGTTCAAGCAATTCTCGTGCTTGGCTTCCTGAACAGCTGGGATTACAGGCACGTGCTACCACGCCCAGCTAATTTTTGTATTTTTAGTAGAGATGAGGTTTCATCATGTTGGCCAGGCTGGTGTCAAACTCCTGGTCTCAAGTGATCTGCCTGCCTCGGCCTCCCAAAGTGCTGGGATTACAGATGTGAGCCACTACACCCAGCCCTTCATTTTTAAGTTTCTATTACTATCTTTGAATTCACTAATTTTTTTCTTCTGTAGTGTCTAATCTGCTGTTAATCCCAGCCAATATATTTTTCATCTAAAACACTGTATTCTTCATCACTAGAAGTTTGATTTGGGTCTTTTTTATACCTTCCATATCTCTTCTTACCATTCTCATGTTCTATAATATCCTGAACATACAGAGTACATTTATAATATAATTGTTGTCCTAACATCTTTGTCTACTAATTCTTTTTTTTTTTTTTTTTTTTTTAGCCTGTCACCGAGGCTGGAGTGCATGATCTCAGCTCACTGCAATCTCTAGCTCCTGGGTTCAAGTGTATCTTGTACCTCAGCCTCCTGAGTAGCTGGGATTACAGGTGTGCGCCACCAGGCCTGGCTAATTTTTGTGTTTTTAGTAGAGATGGGTTTCACCATGTTGGCTATACTGATCTCAAACTCCTGGGCTCAAGTGATCCCCCCACCTAAGCCTCCCAAAGTGCTAGGATTACAGGCATGAGCTACTGCACCCAACCCTTTGTCTATTAATTCTACCAACTGGATTATTTCTGGGTATGTTTCCATTCTGTGATTTTTCTCCATTTTATGGGTCATATTTTCCTTTGCATCCTTGGTAATTTCTGCCAGGGATTGTGAATTTTGCTTTGCCAGACATTGTGAATTTTGCTTTGTTTTGGGTGCTGGATTTTTTCTTTTTCTTTTTTTTATATTCCCTTAAATATTTAAGGGTTTAATATTTAGAATATACTTCATTAACTTGGAAATAGTTTAATCTCTTCAAAACTTGCTTTTAAGATTTGTTAGGCTGGTCCAGAACAGCTGTTAGTCTAGATTTTTCTCTCTTTTTTTTTGCCTCTGGTTCCAGTTCTTGTGATAGAATTAATTTGATCCCATTACTGTGGACTCTATTCAATGCCTGTCATGTTAAGAGGTACTTCCATACAGACTGGTGAGAACATGAATGTTCTCTGTGTGAGCTCTGGGAATTGCTCTGTCTGCTGCTTTCCAGTAGTCTCCTCACACGAAAGTGCTGATCAACACTCAGCTGCTGACTCATGAGCAGCTCCCCAGAGTCTCTGCAGTTCCCCAGAGAGTTCTCTCTGTGCAGCTCTTTCCTCTCCAGTACTCTGACCTGCAAAATTATCACCATCTCAGCCTCCTTGAAAGATGAACTTTGTTTCTTCAACTCAACAACATCTCCAGCCTCTGTCTGCAGCCTGGAAATTCCATCCAGGCAGTAAGCTGGAGTGCTCTTAGGGCCCATCTCATTTGTTTCCTTTTTTTCAGGGATCATTATCGCAAGGCTTGCTGTCCAATGTCTGAAAACCACTGTTTTATATACTTTGTCTACTTTTTTTGACAGGAGGGTAAATCTAGTCCCTGTTACACCTTTTTGGCTGGAATCAGAAATCTTGTTTGTGATTTTTAAGAATTACTCTCTTAAATTTAATTTTGTTTTATAATTATGTAAAATACAAAGCTCTGAAGTTAAAACACAGTACAGTAATATTCTATATAACATTTTGGTCAGTGATGGACCACATATATGACAGTGGTCCCAAAAGATAATACCACATTTTAGTTGCACCTTTTCTGTGTTTAGTTACACAAACACTAAGTGTTACATTACAACTGCCTACATTATTCAGTACACAATATGCTGTACAGGTGGGCAGCCTAAGAGAAATAGGCTATACCATATAACTGTGATGTTAGTAGGCTACACTATCTAGGTTTGTGTAAGTGCACTCTGTGATGTTTGCACAATGATGGTATCACCTAATGATGCATTTCTCAGAACGGATCCCTATCATTAAGTGATGCATTCAGAAAAGTCTA
Organism: Chlorocebus sabaeus; assembly: GCF_047675955.1. Taxonomy (NCBI): domain Eukaryota; kingdom Metazoa; phylum Chordata; class Mammalia; order Primates; family Cercopithecidae; genus Chlorocebus; species Chlorocebus sabaeus. Next base: position 25,600,469 of record NC_132907.1, read on the forward strand.
GGGTCTATCCCTTTGCTTTTCCCTACACACTCACTGAGGTAAACATAAAAAAAAAATACTTCCCCCTCCACCCCTTTTAAGTTTTTATTATTTCCATACTACTGTTTTTATTATTAACATAAACAAGCAAATATATCCACTTACATCTCTTCTTTCTTCTTAGGTGATCAGTAGCATACTACAAAATTCTCTTAAACTTACTATTTTACTTAGTAATATATCCTGAAGATCACTCCATACAAGTATACAGACATACTCTTCATTGCTTATCTTTTGAATTTATAACTTAAAAGAAGGAATTAAAAATGTAAAAACATTATCACTGATATTTTCAAGGTCTTTACTTACGCCATGCTGAAAGAGGGTTTTGCATCCTGGTCAGATAAAGAAGCAATGGTGTGCTGAGGAAATCCTTCATAGAAGAAAATGTATTACTTTCTTTTTCCAAGCAAACAGCAGAATTCTAGGACTAAGAACCTAAAGATGTTCTTATCAAAAAGCCAATGAAGTTGCACAAAATATCACTTTACCACCTTTCAGATAAGCTTATTATAGCATGATGAAACTAATTCCAAGCCACAAGAAAAAGTAGAGGAAACGGGGGAAAGACCTGTCTATAAATATGACCTCAGATTCTGAAGTTCATATATATATATTTTTCTTTTTCTTTTCTTTTTTTTTTTTTTGAGATGGAGTCTTGCTCTGTCACCCAGACTGGGGTGCAGTGGCATTATCTTGGCTCACTGCATCCTCCACCACCCGGGTTCAAGCGATTCTCCCACCTCAGCCTCCCAAGTAGCTGGGATTACAGGCATTTGCCACCATGCCCAGCTATATATTTTCTAACTTAATAATGATCAACACTACTTTTTAAAGAGGTTGTAATTTTTACATCATTTCTGATACAACTGAAGATACAGTACAACTTCATTTTATCTAAGTTTATACTTTTATGTTTAAAATTTTGAAATGCTCAAATCTTTCATGTAATTTGTTTTCCATATATAATATTAAATTCTGAAAACATGTTCAGGAAAAGCAGAAACCATTTTTAAAAAGAGATATTACATAAAAAATTTAAATGTATCTACATATCAAAACAAATAAATAAAAGTAAAGACAAATAACCAACAAGAAAAATATTTGCATCAGGTGACTAAGAAAAGGTTAATATTCCTAAAGGACTCTAACAAACAAATTATAAATTTAAACAACCTTAAAATGGAATAAGAATATATATCAGTAAATCAAAAAGATTAGCTAAATAAGATCTAAAATGTATTGAATGTTTACATCAAGCATTATTCTAAATGCATCATCTGTAGTAACTCGATCCTTGCAACACACAATAAGGTAGTTACTAACATCATTAAACACATGAGAAGACCGTGGAAAAGAGAGGTCGACTAGTAATACAAAAGGCCAAAAGTAGAAAAGCATCCTACTTCATTAACATTTAAAAATATATATATTAAATAAGGAGATTCTTTTTCTATTTAAAAGTTATACCTTTTTTCAATATAAATGTAATAAATCTTCATTGTAACATTTTGGTAAAATAGAAGAAAATAACATTTTAAAAAAGTGATCCAAGCCCGGGTGCAGTGGCTCACGCCTGGAATCCCAGCACTTTGGGAGGCTGAGGCAGGCGGATCATGAGGTCAGGAGTTCAAGACAAGCCTGGCCAACATGCTGAAACCCCGTCTCTACTAAAAATACAAAAATTAGCTGGGTGTGGTGGTTCCCGCCTATAATCCCAGCTACTCGGGAGGCTGAGGCAGGATAATTGCTTGAACCCAGGAATCGGAGGTTGCAGTGAGTTGAGATCGCGCCATTGCACTTTAGCCTAGGCAATAGAGTGAGACTCCGTCTCAAAAAAAAAAAAAAAAAAAGAAAAAGTGATCAAAAACCAATAATTTCCCCTCCTTTGAGCAATTTGGTGTACTTCCCTGCAAGGTTTGTCTTTGCACAGTTTGTATTACACAGCTTTGATCATACAGTACAGAGAATTCTGTAGCTTATTTTATTTTTATTTTTTTTTAAGACAGTCTCGCTCTGCCACCCAGACTGGAGTGCAGTGGTGCAATCTCAGCTCATGGCAACCTCTGCCTCCTGAGTTCAAGCGATTCTCCTGCCTCAACCTCCTGAGTAGCTGGGATTACAGACGTCTGCCACCATGCCCAGCAATTTTTTGTAATTTTTAGTAGAGACAGGGTTTCGCCATGTTGGCTAGGGTGGTCTCAAACTCCTGACCTCAGGTGATCTGCTAGCCTCGGCCTCCCAAAGTGCTGGGATTACAGGCATGAGCCACCACGCCTGGCCTTTGTAGCTTATTTAAAAAATTTCTTAATATAAGTATTTTTCTTTTTCTTTTCTTTTTTTTTTTTTTGAGACAGAGTCTTGCTCTGTCGCCCAGGCTAGGGTGCAGTGGTGCAATCTCGGCTCATTGCCAGCTCTGCCTCCTGGGTTCACGCCATTCTCCTGCCTCAGCCTCCCGAGTAGCTGGGACTACAGGCACCCGCCACCACACCCAGCTAATTTTTTATATTTTTAGTATAGATGGGGTTTCACCGTGTAAGCCAGGATGGTCTTGATCTCCTGACCTCGTGATCCGCCCACCTTGGCCTCCCAAACTGCTGGGATTACAGGTGTGAGCCACCAGGTCCAGCTTAATATAAGCATTTTTCTATAAACACAGTTTATACCTTTCTAGTCTTAAAAATAAAGAAAGCCAACAGTATTTTCTGGGTGACAGGACTACTGGTAGTTTTAATTTATTTATTTTTTTTTTACTTCTCTGTACTTTCCAAAATTGCTTCAATAAGCATATTTTTTCTTTAAAAATTCTTAAATATTAAAATAACTTGTGCAAATAAAAATAGAAAGCCTAGATATATATTTTTTAAAAACATAAAAACACTTACCCATACGAATAAGGGAGCATTCAGAACTTGAGCTAGCAGGAGGGGGACTAACATGATGTGTGAGCAACTCTTTGTAATGGCTTTCATCTAAAATAACATGGTATGTGCCTAACAAGATGAAAAGAAAAAAAAAACAGCTTCATAGACATAACGAAGTATACGTTCTATGTAATTCTGTAAAAGTTTTATCATCTGAAAATGTACATTTTCAAAATAATGATTTCAGCTAAATTATCACTTTTAAAACCTTATTTAAATAATATATCTAAACCAACTTCTCTAGGAATAACTGTAATTACAATTGATTATTATTACTATTATTATTATTTTAACATATAAATAGAGACAGGTCTCACTATGTTAATCAGCCTGATCTCAAGCTTCTAGCTTCAAGTGATTCTCCTGCCTTGGCCTACCAAAATGTTGGGATTATAGGCAGAGCCATCATGCCTGGCCTGTAATTAGAATTTAATTAAAGACAAGTTATAAAATCTTTTTTTTTTTTTTTGAGACGGAGTTTCACTCTGTCGCCCAGGCTGGAGTGCAGTGGCCGAATCTCAGCTCACTGCAAGCTCCGCCTCCCGGGTTTACGTCATTCTCCTGCCTCAGCCTCCCGAGTAGCTGGGACTACAGGCGCCCGCCACCTCGCCCGGCTAGTTTTTCGTATTTTTTAGTAGAGACGGGGTTTCACCACGTTAGCCAGGATGGTCTCGATCTCTTGACCTTGTGATCCGCCCGTCTCGGCCTCCCAAAGTGCTGGGATTACAAGCTTGAGCCACCGCGCCCGGCCGACAAGTTATAAAATCTTTATAAAGAATTACATACAGTAAAATTTCCAGTTTTCCAAGAGTTATAATACTTCCTCTAAACACTGACATAAGTACTGAAAACTCTTTGCATTTTGAGATGATTTCTTACAGAATCAATGATATATTTAAGATGACTGCCCATATTTTAGACTACTTTTAGTACCTCAGAACAGATTAAAACATCCTAATTTAATTAAATTATTTCCTACACAGTAATTATGAGCAAATATTAAAGAAATTATATATATACCACCAGTTTCACGAGCAAGTACAGTGCAAACGCGAACCTCTGCAGACAATCCAATAACAGATACTCTAATTTTAGCTGCCTTTAGGGTCTTCATAAAATCCAAGTAGATAGATAGTTTTAGGAAAGAAGAAAAACATTTAAGAATTAATGTATTTGAAAAATAAAGAATGCTCTGAAAACTAGTGATAAATTCACTACATCTACCACAAAGATGAATTATACACACAAATACATATATATATATAAACAAATTTGCTACAGAATTCTCTTTAGAGTTGTAACTTTGGTTTTGATTTTTTGGTGTACCTTGATTAGATCATAAATATTAGATGGATCACAAGTTGTAAGGCTGCTAAAGATGATTAGTACTTCTCGACTTGTATGTCCCGGCATGTGTCTTAAAAGAAAGATAAAATACACTCCAATTAGGTACAATACATTACACTACCAAAAAATTTACCCAAAAAGAATAGTAAACATAGGATTACACATTTAGACTATAGAATACCTCATTTGTTTCAATAATGCAAGGAAAGGTTGTGAATATATTTTAAACACTTTAATGTAAATTTTTCTAAAATGAACTATGCACTTCAAAACATTGTTAATTGATTCATTTAATAAACACAAAGTACTCTCAAGTTCTGGGGATAGAGTGATAAACAAGACTGACAATGTTCCCAACATCATGAAGCTTACATTCCAGTGGCTTGTTTCATACAAAGTCTGAAGTATACACTAAGAAATACAACAATATATGGATAAACTTTAAAATGTGGCAATATCATATGGATCAGCTTTAAAGTATATAGATGTGGCTTCAAAATAGTAACACACACTTCTTTCTCGAAGACTATATAGTAGTCCCCTCTTATCTGCAGAGCATACATTCCAAGACCCCCAATGGATAACTGAAATCAAGGATAGTACTGAACCCTATATACACAGTCGTCCTTCGGTATCCTTGGGGGATTGATTTCAGGACCTGCTATGGATACCAAAATCTGCAGACACTCAAGTACCAGATACAACATAGCATAGTATTTGCATATAACCTGTACACATCCTCCCACATGTTTTAAGACAGCTCTAGATTATTGATAATACCTAATACAATGTATACTATGTAAATAATTGTTATCCTCTTTTAGGGGATAATGACAAGAAAAAATGTCTATTTGTTCCGTACAGGTACAATTTTTTTTCCAAATATTTTCGATGTGTGGTTGATTGAATTCACAGAAGCAGAACGCAGGATTTGGAGGGCTGACTATACCATATTTTTGCCAATACAGGCATACCTTGGAGATACTGCAGGGTTGGTTCCAGACCACAGCAATAAAGCAAATATCACAATAAATATTTGCAATACAGCAAGTCACATGAACTTTCAGGTTTCCTAGTGTATATAAAAGTTCTGTTTACGGCCGGGGGTGGTGGCTCACACCTGTAATCCCAGCACTTTGGGAGGCCGAAGCAGGTGGATCACGAGGTCAGGAGATCGAGACCATCCTGGTTAACATGGTGAAACCCCGTCTACACTAAAAATACAAAAAAATTAGCCAGGCGTGGTGGCGTGCGCCTGTAGTCCCAGCTGCTCAGGAGGCTAAGGCAGGAGAATGGTGTGAACCCGACAGGCAGAGCTTACAGTGAGCTGTGCCACTGCACTCCAGCCTGGGTGACGGAATGAGACTCCATCTCAAAAAAAAAAAAAAAAGGTCTGTTTACATTATGCTGTAGTCTAGTAAGTGTGCAACAGCATTATATCTAAAAAAAAAGTACACATCTTAATGAAAAATACTTTATTGCTAAAAATCAACTAAGCTGTCAGTGAATAGTATCTTTTTGTTGATGGAGAGTCTTGCCTTGATGTTGATGGCCGCTGACAGATCAGAGTGGTGCTTTCTGAAGGGTGAGGTGGCTATGGCAATTTCTGAAAATAAGACAAAGTAGTTTGCTACATGGGTCAACCCTTCCTTTTATGAAAGGAATGCAAATGCTGTTTGATAGCATTTTATTCACAGTATTACCTCTTTCAAAATGGGAGTCATTCCTTTGAAACCCCACTGATGCTTTATCAACTAAGTTTATGGGGTATTTTTTTTTTTTTTTTTTTTTTTTTTTGGAGACTGATTCTTGCTCTGTCACCCAGGCTGGAGTGCAGTGGTGCAATCTTGGCTCACTGCAACCTTCACTTTCCGGGTTCAAACAATTCTCTTGCCTTAGCCTCCCAAGTAGCTGGGATTACAGGCATGAGCCACCATGTCCAGATACTTTTTGTATTTTTAGTGAAGACAGGGTTTTACCATGTTGGCCAGACTAGTCTTGAACTCCTGACCTCAAGTGATCCACCCGCCTTGGCCTCCCAATGTGCTGGGATTACAGGCACGAGCCACCACACCCAGCCAGTGTGGATATTTTGAACTCCTTCCATGAATGGCATTTAGAATGGTGAATTCTTTCTAGAAGGTTTTCAGTGTACTTTGCCCAGATCCATCTATGGCAGTCACAGCCTTATGATATGTATTTCTTAAATAATCAAGATGTGAAAGTTCAAAGTATTCCTTTATCCAAGGGTTGCAGAATGAGTGCTATGTTAGTAGACATGAAAATAACATTAATCTCCTTGTACATCTCAATTAGAGCTCTTGGGTGACTGGGTGCATTGTCAGTGAGCAGTAATATTTTGAAATAAATCTTTTTTCTGAGACAGATCTCAACAATGGGCTTAAAATATTCAGTAAGCCGGCCGGGTGCGGTGGCTCAAGCCTGTAATCCCAGCACTTTGGGAGGCCAAGACGGGCGGATCACGAGGTCAGGAGATCGAGACCATCCTGGCTAACACGGTGAAACCCCGTCTCTACTAAAAATACAAAAAACTAGCCGGGCGAGGTGGTGGGCGCCTGTAGTCCCAGCTAGTCGGGAGGCTGAGGCAGGAGAATGGCGTAAACTTGGGAGGCGGAGCTTGCAGTGAGCTGAGATCCGGCCACTGCACTCCAGCCTGGGCGGCAGAGCGAGACTCCGTCTCAAAAAAAAAAAAAAAAAATTCAGTAAGCCATGCTGTAAACAGATGTGCTGTCATCCGGACTTTGTTACTCTATTTGCAGAGCACAGACTGAATAGATTTAGCATAATTCTTAAGGACTCTAGGATTTTCAGAATGGTAACAAACATTGGTGCCAACATCAAGTCACCAGCTGTATTAGCCCCTAACAAGAGAGAAAGCCTATCCCATGAAGCTCTGAAACCAAGCATTCACTTCTTCTAGCTATGAAAATCCTAGATGGCATCTTCTTCCAACAGAGGGCTGTTTCATCTACATTGAAAATATGAGGCCAGGTGCAGTGGCTCACGCTTGTAATCCCAGCACTTTGGGAGGCAGAGGCAGGAGGACTGCTTGAGCCCAGGAGTTCAAGACCAGCCTGGGCAATGTGGCAAAACCCTACCTCTACAAAAACAACAACAACAACAAAATACAAAAATTAGCTGGGTGTGGTGGCACATGTCTGTAGTCCCTCCTACTTGGGGGGCTGGGATAATAGCTTGAGCCTGGGAGTTTGAGGCTGCAGTGATCCATGACTGCACCACTGCACTCTAGCCTGGGTGACAGAGCAAGACCCTATCCCAAAAACAAACCAACAACAAAAGAAAAGAAAAAGAAAATTTGATATTTAGTGTAGTCAGCTTCATCAATTATTTTAGCTAGATCTTCCGGATAACTTGCTGCAGCTTCTACATCAGCATTTGCTGCTTCCTCTTGCACTTTTTTTTTTTTCTTGAAACAGAGTCTCACAGTATCGCCTGGGCTAAAGTGCAATGGCACGATCTCGGCTCACTGCAACCTGCGCCTCCTGGGTTCATGCAATTCTCCTGCCTCAGCCTCCCAAGTAGCTGGGATTATAGGTGCACACCACCACGTCTGGCTAATTTTTTGTATTTTTAGTAGAGACAGGGTTTCACTATGTTGGCCAGACTGGTCTCGAACTCCTGACCTCATGATCCGCCCACCTCAGCCTCCCAAAGTGCTGGGATTACAGGCCTGAGCCACTGTGCCTGGCCCCTCTTGCACTTTCGTTTTGGAGATAGCTTCTTTCATTAACCTCATGAGCTCAGCTCTGTTAGCTTCAAACTTTTCTTCCACAGCTTCCTCACTGCTCTCAGCCTTCATAGAATTGAAGAGAATGAGAGCCGTGCTCTGGATTAGGATCTGACTTAAAGGACTATTGTGGCTACTTTAATCTTCTATCCAGACCATTAAAACTTTCTCCATATCAGCAATAAAGCTGTTTCACTTTCTTATCATTCATGTGTCCACTGAAGCAGCACTTTGAATTTCCATTATGTTTTTCTTTTTTTGAGATAGAATCTTGCTCTATCATACAAGCTGGAGTGCAGTAGCACAATCATAGCTCACTGCAGCCTCAAACTACTGGGCTCAGCCTCCTGAGAAGTTAAGGACTATAGGTGCTCGCCACTGTGCCTGGCTATTTTTTTTTTGGTAGAGATGGGGGTCTTGCTATGTTACCAGGGCTGGTCTCAAACTCATGGCCTCAGGTAATCCTCCCATCTCAACCTCCCAAAGTATTGCAGTTACAGGTAAGAGCCACCAGGCCCAGCCAAGCACTTTTAATTTCCTTCAAGAACTTTACCTTTACATTCACAATTTGACTAAGTGTTTAGCACAAGAGACCTAGCTTTCAGCCTATCTTGCATTTTGACACACCTTCCTCACTAAGCTCAATCATTTCTAGCTTTTGATTTAAAGTGAGACATGCGACTCTTCCTTTCTCTTGAACAATCAGAGGCCACTGTAGGGTTATGATTGGTGTAATTTGAGTATTTTTTTCTCTTAGGAGATGGGGGGCCCCGAACAGAGGGAGAAAGACTGGAAAACAGCCAGTTGGTGAAGCAGTCAGAACACACATAATACTTATCAATTAAGTCTGTTGTCTTATATGGGCCCAGTTTGTGGTGCCTAAAATAATTACAATAGTAACATCAAAGATCACTGATCACAGATCACCATAACAGATATAACAACAATTTACAAAGCTTGAAATATTGCAAGAACTACCAAGTGTGATATAGAGGCATGAAGTGAGCACATGCTGTTAAAAAAAATGGCACCAACAGACTTGCTCAACACAGAGTTGCCATAAACTGTCAGCTTGTTAAAAAAAAAAAAAGTTATCTGAAAAGTGTAATAAAAGTGCAACAAAATGAGGTATGACTGTACATACACACCTATGATCAAGTTTAATGTATAAAAATTAGGCACAGTAAGAGATTAACAATAATAACTAATAACAGAACAATTATAACAATGTGCTGGCATCACTACTCCTGCACTTTGGGGTCATTATTAAGTAAAATGACACAAACACTGCAATAGTTTTGACAGTCAATAACAGTTAATCTGATGACTTAGGCCATTAAATGGGTGGGCAGCATATACTGTGTGGATCTACAGGACCAAGGGATGATTCACGTCCTGGGCAGGACAGAGAAGGAAGGTGTAGGATTTCATCATGCTACGCAGAATGACATACAACTTAAATCTTATGAATTATTTATTACTGAAATTTTCAATTTAATATTTTTCAGACCAAGAATAACTAAAACTGGAAAGTGAAACTGCAGATAAGGGGAGATTACTGTAATTTAACCTCATAGTAATTCGGTCATAATAATCACGAACATTAATCTTGTATACCATTTAATTAAAATGATAGCTTGTAGAGTTTTAAGTTGTGGTGACCAGTTTTCACCTATACTAAATAGACGTTTCTATGCTTTCTGCAGCAATTTTATCAGTTAGTTATAGCTTTCCTGCTTATATTTTCATTGTTATCTTCTCAGCTCTCACTGGTAGACCCTGCTACTGTACTTACCTCTATTACATGTGTTACCTCCTTCTCATCCACTTCAAAACTAGAAAAATATCTATTATGTAAAGTTATAAAGTCTGAGCCAGGGCAGACTATCCAGAGATAAAATATGTAAGCTTTAGGGAGGCTGAGGTGAGCGGATCGCTTGAGGCCAGGAGTTCAAGACCAGCCTGGCTAACATGGTGAAACCCCATCTGTACTAAAAATACAAAAATTGGCTGGGCATGGCGGCACACACCTGTAATCCCAGTTACTAGGGAGGCTGAGGCACAAGAATCACTTGAACCCAGAAGGCGGAGGTTGTAGTGAGCTAAGATCATGCCACTGCACTCCAACCTGGGTGACAGAGCAAAACTCTGTCTCGAGGAAAAAAAAAAAAAAATATATATATATATATATATATATATAAGCTTTAACTATACCAAGTATTTCCTTTCAGGTCTTGGCTCTATTCCACATAGCTGAACTTACCATATATATTAATTTACAGATATATGAGGTTGGTGCAGAAGGAATTGTGGTTTTGGCCATTATTTTCAAAATAAATTAATAAATGTTAATAAAGGTACAACCAACTTACAATTATTATACTACATTAAATCTCATTTTAATAAAATATTTTTTACCAATATATTTCTTTTGTACTATTGATATTGCCAACAGTTTTAAATTATATTTTTATAAAACCTTTAACAATATCCTACTAAAATGTAAAATAGAAATTACTAGCCAACACCACACTAAACATCATAAATGACATTACATACTTTTTGTACTTAACAATTTTGTTATAGCTGTGTTTATGGGCCCCATATTAACACATCATTTCAACTTAACTCATTTAAAAAACTTCTAATTCAATTATACATAATGTATAATACTAACTTTAGAGTTTGCATAGCCATGCTTAGGGAATTATAAAGAGATGGCTCTCCATGGCAGGTCATATCCACAGCTTTCTTCAAAGACGTTATATGTTTTCTTGGGTTTCCTAAAATAGAAATAAGATCTTTAAATAAAATCCTATATATTAAAAAAGTTTCTTTCTCTCAAAATTTACATATCTAAGATGTTAAAGAACAGAATCCTTTCAATTTGAATTTCTGTTGGAATTTTATCTCAAATATTTTGTAAATAAGTCTCACTTCATACTGAAAAACATAATACAAATAATCTCCTTATAGACTAGCATACATATTTTAAAATAATATTAACCTAGAGTGCATTTTTTTACTCTTAATATTTCCACATTTCATCATTTTTAAGATGAATACATTTTCACATTTTAACATCTCCGAAATCAGCATGTGTTTAATAATCACTGGTAGCCAGCAGCACTTGTAACATAGTCTTTGCCTGCTCATATGTGAACCTACAAATAGGTCTTCACATATTGTTGCTTCAATTGCATTATGTACATTGTCCTCTTCATGGTGAGTTTAACTGCCATTTAAAATGTTTCTAAGGCCCGGCGCGGTGGCTCACGCCTGTAACCTCAGCACTTTGGGAGGCCATGGCATGCAGATAACCTGAGGTCAGGAGTTCAAGACGCACCTGGCCAACATGGTGTAAACCCCATCTGTAGTAAAAATGCAAAAATTAGCTGGGTATGGTGGCACACACCTGTAATCCCAGCCACTAGGGAGGCTGAGGCACAAGAATTGCTTGAACCCAGAAGGTGGAGGTTGCAGTGAGCTGAGATCACACCACTGCACTCCAGCCTGGGCAACAACAGCAAAACTCCATCTCAAAAAACAAACAATAAAATGTTTTTAGAAAGGTTAATACAAAAGGCTATTATTTCTATGTAGAAAGGTGTGGAACACAGCAGTGAGGCATAAATTTATTATTAATGAAGCAAATATTAATGGAAGAATGCATGCAATCCCGTATTTTTCTTGAGGGAAGAAATCAAGAGCTTTACAAGACCTAAGAAAGGAATAGTCCCACAAATAGACAAAGCTGTGTTATCTTCTCTTACCAAATAGCATCTGAAAAGATTGTCTATCTTATGCCAAGTAATTCAAATGAAAGGGGGAGAAGTTGCCAAATCCTTTTTTTCTCTTTAATATAAAAATTTTTTATAGACAGGATCTGGCACTGTTGTCCAGGCTGGAGTGCAATGGGGCAATCTCGGCTCACTGCAACCTCCACCTCCCAGGCTCGAACCATCCTCCCACCTCAACCTCCCAAGTAGTTGGGACTACAGGTGCCCAGCACCACACTCAGCTAAATTTTTTTTTATATTTTTGGTAGAGACAGGGTTTCGCCATGTTGTCCGGGCTAGTCCTGAATTTCTGGATTCAAGCAATCCTCCGGTCTCAGCCTCTCAAAGTGCTGGGAGTACAGGTGTAAGCCGCCAGGCCCAGCCCCCAAAGTGACAGACATGTCAAATTACCAAGAAACTAGTATAGCCAACTCATATATCATTTGATATTGTGTCAAAGTTTAACTACTACGACTTTTCCTTCTTAATGGCTTATAAAAGTATACTGTAATTGATGGAATCTGAGTTTCAATGAAATATAGTATTCCGTAAACATTTTCCATTTCAGCACTGTCTTCGTATCATTAAATTGATTTTGTCATAAAATATAATCCATCAAAGTATACTTTTAAATGTTTAATTTTTAATCTGTCACTATTACACATAATGTTACAAAGAGTATTTTTGTAGAGTGATCATTCTCCTTCCATAACATTTCCTAAATATAATTTCAGGAACAATTTTTATGCTGTTCTAAAAAATGCTGAACTAATTTATAAGACTATCAGCACTATAAATAACAGTTTCTCTGTGGTTCCACAAGCAACATATTGCTTTTGAAACTTAATTTTGCTCATTTAAAATATATTAAAAAATAAAATGTTATGGAATTGGGTGGAGTTTTTTTGGATTACTAGTTTCCCTTATTTAATTTCTGGGGTTTTTTTCTGTGTGAATCATGTCTTGTCTATTCATCAACTTGGGAGCTCCCTTGAGTTTTTATTCATCTAAGTTTTAAAATATTAACTATTTGTAATATTTATTTATTTTTTTATTTTTATTTTTATTTTTTTTTGAGACGGAGTCTCGCTCTGCCGCCCAGGCTGGAGTGCAGTGGCCGGATCTCAGCTCACTGCAAGCTCCGCCTCCCGGGTTCACGCCATTCTCCTGCCTCAGCCTCCCAAGTAGCTGGGACTACAGGCGCCCGCCACCTCGCCTGGCTAGTTCTTTTTTTTGCATTTTTTAGTAGAGACGAGGTTTCACCATGTTAGCCAGGATGGTCTCGATCTCCTGACCTCGTGATCCGCCCGTCTCGGCCTCCCAAAGTGCTGGGATTACAGGCTTGAGCCACCGCGCCCGGCCAACTATTTGTAATATTTAATATTTACTGCAAGTATTTTAGATTCATAAATTTTAGAGATGAAAAGTACCTCACTAAGCAGACCAAATCCCTCACTTCATAAGTGAGAAAATTAATCTAAATCTAAACAAGTGAAATGACTTGCCCAAAGACATATGCCTACTTAACTGCAGGACCAGCAGCACCCAAACCTAGATCTCCTGGCTCTCTATCCACTTCTCTTCCTACCCTACAAAACTATTTTTAATCTCCCACTGTGTTATGGGTATAGGAAAAAAGCATACCACAATAGTGTCAGTGTGGTTTACAGCAGTGGTCTGATTGGAGGAAAAAAGGTGGCTTCAAGAGGCCTGTCAGAATCTCCAGAGTATTTTTCATCTTTACGTATATGACTTCACTAACATCCATAGAAAACTGCTGGGGGTGAACCAGTGGCTCACGCTTGTAATCCCAGCACTTTGGGAGGCTGAGGTGGGTGGATCACCTGAGGTCAGGAGTTTGAGATCAGCCTGGCCAGCATGGTGAAATTCTGTCTCTACTAAAAATAAAAAAATCAGCCAGGCCTGGCAACGCACACCTGTAATCCCAGCTGCTCGGGAGCGGGAGGCAGGAGGATCACTTGAATCCGGGAGGCGGAGGTTGCAGTGAGCCAAGACAGCGCCACTGCACTCCAGCCTGGCAACAGAGTGAGAGACTCCTTCTAAGAAAGACAGAAAGACAGACGAAAGACAGAAAGAAAGAAAGAGAGAAAGACAGAAAGACAAGAAAGACAAGAAAGACAAGAAAGACAAGAAAGACAGAAAGAAAGAAAGAAAACTGCTGGTAATTTGGGGTGGGTAAAGTGAGAGGAAAGTATTGACCCTATAGCCCTACCTTGGAGGAACCATCTTCTTCCACTACATAATAATCCTGCTTAGTTCATATGGTGCTGACCCTACTTCTATCCTCCTCTGGGCATTGGCAGGCAATCGAAGCATACAAACAAAAAACTTCATTCACTGGCCACTTTGTTCATGGATGGGTAAATCGTAAGTCAGGCCAATCAGAGTTCTCACAAGACGTGTGCTGAAGCTATAGGCTACGGGTACAATGTAGACTGGGACAATTAAGAGACATCTTTTCAACTTCCAGAAAATCTATCCGAAAATGAAGCCAGACAAAGCCAGGACCCCAACATACACAGCAGCTATATATGGAATTGGCCCACCTTTGAATATAGCCAAAAATGTTCCTTCTGCACCTAAGCTAGTGTGACAATCTTTTGGTTACTCACAACTGAGTTTCTTGGATCACTCCAAGCCAATGTACATTTCACTCCTCACTGCATTTAATGAAAAACTACTAATGAAGAAAGTATGTCATTTCCCTTATGTGTGTTGGCAAGGATAAAAGGTTGAGAACCAGATTTAAGGGATAGTGTGTTTCACAGAAAATAAAATAGAATCAGTGATGCAAATTTGTAACAGCATATATACCAAAGCAAATTTAAAAATGTCATTACTACGTTTTGCAACTAAAATTCAGTTAGGTATGTCATGGAAGCAGAAAAATTGATTCATGAGCAATAGCTACAGTTTAATTTTTATACTTTTTCCCTTTTAAATTAGATGCTTAACTTTTTAAGAATTTAAGATTAACTGGATTTTATAAATGATTACAATAACTGTATTTTAATATTCTCAGGATAAGGCCGGGCGCAGTGGCTCAAGCCTGTAATCCTAGTGCTTTGAGAGGCCGAGGCGGGCTGATCACAAGGTCAAAAGATCAAGACCATCCTGGCCAACATAGTGAAACCCCTTATCTATTAAAATACAAAAAATTAGCAGGGTGTGGTGGCGGGCACCTGTAGTTCCAGCTACTCAGGAGGCTGAGGCAGGGAATCCCTTGAACCCGTGAGGCGGACTTTGCAGTGACCCGAAATCACGCTACTGCACTCCAGCCTGGTGACAGAGCAAGACTCTGTCTCCAAAAAAAAAAAAAAAAAAAAAAAAGAAAAAAAAATTTCAGGATAAGCACATATAGATTTTAAATAAAAACATTTATATTCAATGTAATTATTATTTGCCACTATGAAGAACTCAACTTAGAATAGTTAACCTTGTATCCTAAGAATATAATGGTGGGGGAAATGTTATTAAATTGTTTCCCCTAGAGAAGACAGAGGAACCCTTCACGTTACTTATTAAGCAGACATACAAACAGGGCTACGAGGTTGGGTAAATAAAGCAAAGTCCTTGAGTCATGTAAAGGTAATTTTATGCATACCTGAGAGTTCAGTCAATTTTTCAGCTCTTTTACTTTTAGTCACAATTATTCCAATCTTGAAATAAAAACAAAAATTATTATTAATCTAACAAGTTATTTCCTCCCATTAAGAATATATATAACTATTCCTATAGATCATATTGGGGCAGAAAAAAAATAATTTACATAGCTAAAATAAACTAGTAATTACAAAAGAAAGAAGCAACAGGTTAGAAACTTTTTCTCATGGTGTTTTTGGCAAATAAATTTAGCTATGAGTTCACCATACATTGTTTAACTTTTAGAGTTATTATGCTTTTCATTTTTAAGTATACCGGAAACTGGTTAAACAATTTGGGTAATTCACAAAATATATGTCCAATTTTTAAAAATAAATTACATTTGGAAGCAAAACATCAATCTAATTCCGCATTCTATCATTTATATACGTACCTGACTAATAGGATTTTGATCAAAATATTCCTCTACAAAGTATTCCAACAACTGTTTAAATAAAAAAAGACATACTAGATAAAGGCAAAATAACAATCATAAAGAACATGTCCAACTGATGTTTGCGAACCCTGTTTCAAGCATCACTTCTTATGCTTTTAAACTTACAGATTTTCAAAAAATTTAAAGTAATAAAAATATTAAACAGTAAAAACCTTAATTTGAAATGGTGGGTAATGAGATAGGTTTGAGCTAGGTTTTAAAAGATGGAACCATTTGGATGTGTCAGAAAAAATTTCAAAGAGGAAAAGATCCAATGAAGAGAGATGGGAGAATGAGCAGAATTGAGAATAGGTTTTGATAAATTAGGAATAATATGAACATATTTGTAATCTGAGGAGACAGATTTAAGTAAGGCAAAGGAGAATGAAGATTCAATAAAGAAAAGGGATAACTGACAAACCAAGATCCTGACGTGGGGTGGGAGGATAGAAATTAAAAACACAAATAATTAGCTATGTTGATTTAAAATTTCCCTAAATGACCTGGCAGCACTTCTACTTAGCTATCATTAGTACTAACTAAAAATACAAGGCAAAAAATAAAAAATATTGCATTCTTTAAAAATATCCTTTAGAATCCAGTGTTCTTCCCCACTTTTTTAGTAGAAGTTTAAGTGATTTTGGTATAAATTTAAATGATTTAGTATAAATTTAAATTTTACCTTTAAAGTACACGTCAGTCTATTAGGCTTTAAATCTTGGTCTTCCATTGTTCTTGATCCATCTACTACCACATAAAGGTGGCGCATCTACCAGAAAAAAGAAAGGGCCAATTTCAAGTACTTGTTTTGTTTTGTAGAAACTGGGTCTCACTCTGTTGCCCATGTTGGTCTCAAACTCCTGGGCTCAAGCAATCCTCCTGCCTTGGCCTCCCAAAGTGCTGGGATTATAGGCATGAGCCACTGTGCCCAGCCTCAAGTGCCATTTTGATTAGTAAAAATAGCATTTAATAATTTCATATTCTA
The DNA here is from genome assembly GCF_047675955.1 of Chlorocebus sabaeus. NCBI lineage: Eukaryota > Metazoa > Chordata > Mammalia > Primates > Cercopithecidae > Chlorocebus > Chlorocebus sabaeus. Next base: position 25,617,411 of record NC_132907.1, read on the forward strand.
TGCATATATTTTTAATGTATTCTTTTAAAAACTTTGTTATTTCACTATTGTTTTTTCTAGCAAGTCAGAATATTTCTCTAACCTAAACTAGTTTTGTACTAGTAAAAAATAATGACATACCATTCCAAGTCGAACTTGTCCATGGTGCTCAAATACTCTGTTAAAATTATACAAACATTTTAATGGAATTCAATATACTATCCCCCCCAACACACAAAAAAATACAACTTTCCAATTGACCTGCTTTCTCTTTTTTTCTAATTCTGATTAAGAATGTCATCACGTACATTTTTAGTGGAGTAAATAATTAACTTATGGAATACAATACACATAATTACAGGTATTGTAGATAGTCTCTAAAGACCATTTCCTGCTGAGGCAAGGGTAGGTGGCTAGTTCTTTCCCCATAGTCAGAAGGCAATAGGTCAGTTTCCCTGAAACACAGCTGAAGTGAAGTACTAAGGAGTGTTTATAGATAGAAAGGCTTAAAATGAATATATTTTACCTTTTTAACATACATAGGAAGGTTACATACCTTTTTCTCTTTGCCTTGAATAGAATGTCTTCTATTGTAGCTTTAAGTGATCCAGATTCATCTTCTTTAAGAATCTCCCTATAAATCATAATTATTTGTTTGAAAAGACAAGCTAAAATGATTACTAGCCCAAATAAAATGAAAATATACGTCCACACAAAGATTTGCACGTGAGTGTTCATGGCTGCATTTACCTAACAGCCAAAAACCGTAAAGAACCTAAATATCCACAGACTAGTGAATGGATAAACAATAATGTGGCATAACCATAGATGGGAATACTATTCAGCAATAAAAAAGGAATGAAGTATCAATACATGCTGCAACATGGATGAGTCTTGAATAAGTGAAAGCCAGCCACAGCAGACCACCATGCTATAATAAGTCATGCATTGCTTACTGACAGGGATACGTTCTGAGAAATGCATTGTTAGGTGATTTCATTATTGTGTGAATATCACAGGGTATACTTACACAAACCTAGATGGTATAGCCTACCCCACGCCTAGGTTACGAACCTGTACAGCATGTTACTATACTGAATATATTAAAGACAACTGTAACACAATGGTCAGTATTTGTGTATCTAAACACACATAGAAAAGGTATAGTAAAAACACAGTATTATAATATTATGGGACCACTGTCATATATATATACAGTCTATCTTTGACCAAAACATCATTATGCGGCGCATGATTGTACATGATCACATTTTTGTGCAATGTCCAGAAAAGGTTAAAATTTAGAGACAAAAAGTAGACTAATGATTGCCTACAGGTGGAATTAAATCAAGATTAAATTAATTGTAAATGGACATGAAGGATCTTACTGGAGTGGTTACAATGCTCTAAAACTGGTTTATGATAATAGCTGCACAGCTCAGTAAAGTATTAATAAAAAATCACTGAATTGTACATTGGAAATGAGTGAATTTTAACAATGTAAAATATACTTTAATAAAGTTGTAAAAAAAAAAAAAAGACAATGTCTAAAAGAAAAGACAGGGCAATAATGCTCTCCTTACCATGTTCTTTCATAGCCTCCTTCCCATCGCTTAGTTCTTTCAGGTTCTTCATCCATTTTTTCAAAACTGTATTTTATTATTCAGTAATCTGTAAAAATCATTAGAATGTAAGTTATCTAAAGATGTTTGTTACAAAATGCATCCAATTAAATTTGAAAATTAGACACATATATAAAGTAAAAAAAATTGAATGCCAGGTCATCTTATTCTTTGTATTTTACTCAATAATTGTCATTAAAAATCTTCATAGAACTCCATTTCTCATTTTCAAGAAATAATATGAACATGTATACACAAGCTTGGTACTAATAAAAATAAGCATCTTTTTACGATTTGTAAAAGAACAAAAATGCTTTATAGATGCGTCACATGACACACGACTGTAGAATTGTGAGGAGTCAGTATAGGTATAAACTATTGTAGCTGAGTGACATGTGATTCACTGTACTATCTCTCTTTGTGTATGTCTGAATTTTCTCATAATCAAAAGTTTTTAAATCACATTTATTATTTATAAATGGGTAAATGCTATGGCTCATAATTCAAAAAAAAGGACACAAAATTAAACATAGTTCTTTGAGACATCTCCAAACTGCTTTCCACAGTGGCTGAACTAATCTACATTCCTTCCATCAGTGGATAAGCATTCCCTTTTCTCCACAACCTTGCCAACATCTGTTATTTTTTGACTTTTTAATAATATCCATTCTGACTGGTGGTGAGATGGTGCCGTGGTTTTGATTTACATTGTGGTCTTGGTTTGCATTTCTCTAATGATCAGTGATGTTAAACATTTTTTCATATATTTATTGGACACATGTATGTCGACCCAACAATCCCAATACTTGGTATATACCCAAAGGAAAATAAAATCATTCTACCAAAAGCATACATGCACTCATGTTAATCACAGCACTATCCAAAATAGCAAAGACACTGAATCAACTTAGATGCTCATCAGTGGTGCACTAGATAAAGAAAATGTGGTACCTAATATATCATGGAATACTAGCAGCCAAAAAAAAACAACAAAAAAACCCCACAATGAAATCCTGTCTTTTGCAGCAACATGGATACAGCTGGAGGCCATTATCCTCATTGAATTAACAGGAACAGAGTCCCAATGCAGTGGCTCACGCCTGTAATCCTAGCACTTGGGAAGCCGAGGCAAGTGGATCACCTGAGGTCAGGAGTTCGAAATCAGCCTGGCCAACATGGTGAAACCCTGTCTCTACTAAAAATACAAAAAAATTAGCCAGGCGTGGTGGCGAGCACCTGTAATCCCATCTACTTGGGAGGCTAAGGCAGGAGAATCGCTTGAACCTGGAAGGCAGAGAGGCTGCAGTGAGCCGAGATCGTGCCACTGCACTCTGGCCTAAAAAAAACAGGAACAGAAAACCAAATACAGCATGTTCTCATTTACAAGTGGGAGCAAAACACTGAGTACACATGGATATAACAATGAGAACAGACGTCGGAGACTACTAGACGACGAAGAATGAGAGAGAGTAAGGGTTGAAAAACTGCCTATTAAGTACTATGTTTACTACCAGGGTGACGGGATCATTTGTACACCAAACCTCAACAACAAGCAATTTATCCATGTAACAAACATGCACACGTACTCCCTGAAAATAAAAGTTGAAAACAAAACAAAACAACAAACAAACACAGGCCAGGCCCAGGTGCGGTGGCTCCATCCCTGTAATCCCTGCACTTTGAGAGGCCAAGGTGCGGATCACCTGAGGTCAGGAGTTCAAGACCAGCCAGGCCAACATGGCGATACCCGTCTCTACTAAAAATACATAAATTAGTTGGGCATGGTGGTGGGTGCCTGTAATCCCAACTACTAGGGAGGCTGAGGCAGGAGAACTGCTTGAACCTGGAGGGCAGAAGTTGCAGTGAGTCACAAAAAACAAAAACAAAAACAAAACCAGGCCGGGTATGCTGGCTCACACCTGTAATTCCAGCACTTTGGGAGACTGAGGCAGGTGATCACTTGAGGTCAGGAATTCAAAAATTAGCTAGGAGGTTGGTAGGGACGGGCGCCTGCAATCCCAGCTACTGGGGAGGCTGAGACAGGACTGCTTGAACCCAGGAGGCACAGAGGCTGCAGTGAGCCAAGATCATGTCACTGCACTCCAGCCTGGGCAACAGAGTGAGACCCTGCCTCAAAAAGAAAGAAAAGAAAGGAAAGAAAGAGAGAGAGAGAGAGAGAAACAGGCACTGTGGCTCATGCTTGTAATCTCAGCACGTTGGGAGGCCGAGGCCAGCAGATCATTTGAGGTCAGGAGTTCGAGACCAGGCTGGCCAACATAGTGAAACCCCATCTCTACTAGAAATACAAAAATTAGCAGGGCATGGTGGTGCACACCTATAATCCCAGCTACTCAGGAAGCTGAGGTAGGAGAATTGCTTGAACCTAGGAGGTAGACACTGCAGTGAGCCAAGATCGTGCCACTGCACTCCAGCCTGGGTGAAAGAGCAAGACTCTGTCATTCATTCATTCATTCATTCATTCATAAATAAATGTCCTCATCATACTTCCACCCTCCCCAATGCAATCTCCCTCTCCACTCCACCACCTCCTGGCTCACTGCAACCTCCGCCTCCCGGGTTCAAGTGATTCTCCTGCCTCAGCCTCCCGAGTAGCTGGGATTGCAGGTGCGTGCCACCATGCCCAGCTAATTTTTATATTTTTAGTATAGTCAGGGTTTCGCCCTGTTTTGTATTTTTGTAGAGCCAGGGTTTCGCCTGACTTGCCAGGCTGATCTCGAACTCCTGACCTCAAGTGATCTGCCCATAAATGGAACATTTTTGTTTGCTTTTTGTTTGGAGACAGAGTTTCACTCACCACCGAGGCTGGAGTGCAATGGCGCCATCTCAGCTCACTGCAACCTCTGCCTCTGGGTTCAAGTGATCCTCCTGCCTCAGCCTCCCAAGTAGCTGGGATTATAAGGGCCTACCACCACACCTGGCTAATTTTTGTGTTTTTAGTAGAAATGGGGTTTCGCCATGGTGGCCAGGCTGGTCTCGAACTCCTGACCTCAGGTGATCAACTCACCTCGACCTCTGAAAGTGCTGGGATTACAAGCATGAGTCACCGCACCCAGCCTAAACTGAACATTTTGCTCTTCCCTGTTTTCTGTTACGTATTGCGAACTTCAAAAATGAAAAACTCACATAACGTTCTCAATGTTTTAAAACTCAAATTCTTGGCAGGGCACAGTGGCTCAAAGATGTAATCCCAGCACTTTGGGGGCCAAGGCAAAAGGATTGCTTGAGTTCAGGAGCTCAGATCAGCCTGGGCAACCTCGTCTCTACAAAACATCAAAAAATTAGCTGGGCGAAGTGGCGAGTACTTGAGTCCCAGCTACTTGGGAAGCTAAAGTGGGAGGATGGCTTGAGCCCAAGCAAGTCAAGGCTACAGTGAGTCATGTTCACTACTGCACTCCAGACCGGGTGACAGAGTGAGACCCTGTCTCAAAATAAATCATTATAAATATATATTATAAATATAAAAATAAATAGCAATTGAGAGACTTTTGGATGATCGTATCAAAGGACTTTTTCCTTTTTTTTTTTTTTTTTTCTGAGACAGTCTTGCTCTGTCGCCTAAGCTTGGAGTGCAGTGACACGATCTCAGCTCACTGCAACCTCCACCTCAGGGTTCAAGCGATTCCACTGCCTCTTCTGTCTCCGGCATAGCTGAGATTAAGGCGCACGCCACCACAGCTAACTTTTTTTTAGTAGAGACGGGGTTTCACCAGCCTGTTGGCCAGGCCTGGTCTCGAATTCCTAACCAGAACTGGTCCTCCCACCTCGGCCCTCCAAAGTGTTGGGACTAGAGGCATGAGTCACCACGCCCGGCTAAAAGGACTTTTTTTTTTTTTTTTTTTTTTGAGACGGGAGTCTCGCTCTGTCGCCCAGGCTGGAGTGCAGTGGCGCAATCTCGGCTCACTGCAAGCTCCGCCTCCCGGGTTCACGCCATTCTCCTACCTCAGCCTCCCGAGTAGCTGGGACTACAGGCGCCCGCCACTGCACCCGGCTAATTTTTTTCTATTTTTTAGTAGAGACGGGGTTTCACCATGGTCTCGATCTCCTGACCTTGTGATCCGCCCGCCTCGGCCTCCCAAAGTGCTGGGATTACAGGCGTGAGCCACCGCGCCCGGCCCTAAAAGGACTTCTTAATTAGAGCTGCCTGCAATGGGAAATCAGAGACTGGACAAGAGGTATTAAGGTCCCTAAAACTGCAGACGTTCAATGGGAAGTCTGATTGTAAACATGCATGCTGTTTAAAGGATTCATGCATCTTGAAGATTGACTTTGTAAAGATCTCCAATGGCCTATCATTTCCCAAGAGTCCATCTTCTTCTTAAAAATATCAGTGAGGCCAGGTGGGTGGCTCACACCTGTAATCCCAGCACTTTGGGAGGCTGAGGCGGGAGGATCAAGAGGTCAAGAGATCGAGACCATCCTGGCCAACATGGTGAAACCCCGTCTGTACTGAAAATACAAAAATTAGCTAGGCGTGGTGGCGCGCGCCTGTAGTTCCAGCTACTCGGGAGGCTGAGGCAGGAGAATCGCTTGAACCCGGAAGGTGGAGGTTGCAGTGAACCGAGATCGCGCCGCTGCACTCCAGGCTGGCGACAGAGCGAGACTCCGTCTTGTGGGGGAAAAAAAATTAAGTGATCTGTTTCCTGGAATCCAACCCCAAACAATCCACATTCCTCAGCATAAGCCTACTGGTGTGATTCCCGTTACATGAGCTCGGAATGCTATCTGGAAACAAATGAGAGCACCAAACATCCCAATTTAAGAAGCTTTTCTTCACACCTTACCCTACCAAGCTATGTGAAACTGGCAAGACTGATTACTGTCCTTGTTTTTCAGGTATGAGATTCAGGCTCAGAGGGTGGTCACTTTCTCAAGCGGGTCACAAACTCGAACCCTGAACCATCATTGCTAAAAGTCGCGCTTTTACTTAGGGAGGGACGGCCTGCAGCCTCCCTCCCTACTCTACGGCTCCCCTCACGAAAGTTACCTTCCTCTGCCTTCACAAGCTCCTTCACATCCTCCTTCCCTATGAGCACAGGCAGGGCAGTTCAGCCTCCGTTCCCCGCCACGAAAACCCTCCCAGCCGCCTACCTAGCCAAGCAGCCTGCCCCACCTCTGCGCCACACAGACTTCCACCCGCGGACTCACCGGCCGGGCTGGAAGGACTCTCAGCCGGAAACTCCGCCCCGCCGCTTTAGAGGCGCCCCGGAAGTCATTCCGCCTCGCGCTGCGGCCACGGCGAAACATTCTGGATGGTGCAGGCGGCAGCTGCCGGAGCGGGGCGCTCTGGTGCAGGGCATGCCCGCCGCTGAGTTGGGGCGCGGAAAGGGATTGTCTTCCAGCTGGGCTTCGCAGAGAACTGGAAAACAGTGATTGCCATTCGCTCTCGGAAGGTCGAAGGCTCTGCAGCTGTCGACCTGGGTTCTGAGGAGCTCGATCTTGTTTTTCTACCTCTAAAAAGTTGAGATGAAAGACCCTGGCTACAGAAGTAAGGTCAGAGTTATCCTTGCTTCTTGCTGTGTATTTCAGGACTCCTCCGTTGCTCTTGCTGTTCATTCAGCAAATATTGAGCATCTACTTTGAGCCTGATGCATGTCTAAGCACTGAGGAAATAGCAATGAAAAACTGACAAAAATCCTTACTCTCGTGGAGTTTTTCTCCAAGGGGAGTAAGTATGAAGAAAAATATATACTATATGAAATGGTGATAGTGCTGTGGAGAAAAACTAAGCATTGAAGGGGAAAAGTTGACAGTTTAAAATAGGATGGCTAGACCGGGTGCGATGGTTCACGCCTATAATCCCAGGCATGGTAATTTGGGAGGCCTAGCGGGGATGGATCACCGGAGGGCAGGAATTTGAGACCAGCCTGGCCAACATGGTGAATTCCGTCTCTACTAAAAATACAAAAAAATTCGCCGGGCGGGCCGGGCGCGGTGGCTCAAGCCTGTAATCCCAGCACTTTGGGAGGCCGAGATGGGCGGATCACGAGGTCAGGAGATCGAGACCATCCTGGCTAACACGGTGAAACCCCGTCTCTACTAAAAAATACAAAAAACGAGCTGGGCGAGGTGGCGGGCGCCTGTAGTCCCAGCTACTCGGGAGGCTGAGGCAGGAGAATGGCGGGAACCCGGGAGGCGGAGTTTGCAGTGAGCTGAGATCTGGCCACTGCACTCCAGCCTGGGCGACAGAGCGAGACTCCGTCTCAAAAAAAAAAAAAAAAAAAAAAAGCCGGGCGTGCTGGCAAGCGCCTGTGATCCCAGCTACTCGGGAGGCTGAGGCAGGAGAATCACTTTAATCCAGGAGGCAGAGGTTGCAGCGAGCCAAGGTCGCACCTTGCACTCCAGCCTGGGTGACAGAGACTCCGTCTCAAAAAAAAGTAGGGTGGCCAGAGGAGTCCTCGCTGAGAAGACAGTTAAGCCATGACCTGAATGAGGAAGGGTGTTAACCCTGCTGATACCTAGGGGAAAAGCTCTTCAGACAAAGACAGCTGCAGGTGCAAAGGCCCCGTTAGAAGTGCATTGGGGTCTTTGACGTCTGCAGGAGTGAGGAGGGGATGAGTGATGGCAGCTGCAATCAGAGGGTAAGGTGGGGAGGAGAGGCTGTGAGCATTGTTAAGAACTTTGCCGGGATTGTGATGGCTTGGACCAGCAGCTGGTGAGAAGTGACTGAATTCTAAATCTTACTGATACACTGGATGTGTGTTATGAGAAAAGAATCAAGGATACCTCCAAAGTCTTCAGCTGAGCAACTGAAAGGTTGGGGTCGCAATTATTGAAATGTTGGTGGGGTGGGTAAGATCAATTCAGTTTTGGACAAGTTGTCTGACTGCCAATTAACACAAGTGGAATTATTGGCATTTCCCATACTTGAGAAATGGAGAGGCAGTGCACCCCCAGATGAGAAGAGGATTATGAATAACAGAAAGCAACTGCAGAAGCTGGGGCCCCTTTCCTTCCCCATCAGCATATTCATCCCCTCCGTTGCCTTTATTGTTAAAAATTCTTCCCATCTCTGTTGTCTCCCTCAAAAATATAAACAGAAGGTATCTTGCATAGCAGTGGAAAGAACAGCCCTGGATTTAAAATCAGGTTCTGACATAGTGGCTGGGTGACCTCAAGCAAGTCACACCAAGTCTGTGAACTAATGTGTAAAATGGGGTTGTCTCCACCAACCCTACAGGGCTTAGTGGCAGCTCTGTAATCAGTCTCATTTCCTCCCAGAAGACAAGATTTTATTTAGTTATTTGTGTTGGCTTTGCATGAACACGATTTTAAAAGGGAGAGGAGGGGAAATTAGTATCACAGTGCCAGGAAGCTTCCATGCTTGCCTCCCTCCCACCTTTGACCTCATTAGAGGACTCACACCCAAACTCCACACTTTTCCGTTTGTGCCCTTCCTTCCTATCCACACTTTTGCTTCCTTCCATCTTAATTGACCATCCTATTTGCAAGATGGGATGCATTCCTCTAGGACAAACAGCCTAGAGAAATCCCAAGCCCCAAGTTTCTTGTATATGTTTGTTATCCATCAGCCTGGGAAGACTTTAAGGAAAATCAGGAAAAGGATAGAGGATTCCCCAATAAATGTAAAGCATATTTGCAGAGAGGAGACTAAAAGTTTTCCTAACTGTAATATTTGCTCTGTATAGATTTTAGACATGGATGTTAAGATTCAACTAGGAATGGTACTAAAGCAAAACAAAATATGCATAAATCCATAATCTTTTGGTGTGATTATGACTGACATATTCTAATCATGTACAAGTGGTAGAATAAATTATCCAACCTGCTCAGATGTTTTTTCAACTTGTAAAACTAAAAGACATATAGACTATATGTCTTTTATAACTATATGTCTTTTATAACATATAGACTATGTCTTTTATAACTATAAAGAATGGAATAAATCAGCTCTTTGCCCACGAGTGGCCAGACACAATCAACAGGGTTAGGACATTCACAATCAGCTCAGCCAATGGAGTCAAACAGATATAAAAAGCATGCAACTCGAAAGACTGGGAGAGCTGATTCCCTTACAGGGAAATAAATCATTCCAGAAAGCCTCATCTAAAACCTCTGTAATTGACAACAGTATCTAACAATCTTGATCTTGGTATGTAACTATTTGCTCTAACCTAAAGAAGCATTTGTTTATCATGTACAAATATTTAGAATGCCAATCCTGCATTCTCTGCCTAGAATTCAAAAGAATTCTAGGCTGCACCCAGCACAGATCAATCATATGGGATTGGATGATACATGCACTTTAAAAAACACAATTTGCGGCCCGGTGCGGTGGCTCACACCTGTAATCCCAGCACTTTGGGAGGCCGAGGTGGGTTGGATCACGAGGTCAGGAGATCGAGACCATCCTGGCTAACACGGTGAAACCCCATTTTACTAAAAAATACAAAAAAAAAAAAAAAATTAGCCGATCGTGGTGGCAGATGCCTGTAGTCCCCACTACTCGGGAGGCTGAGGCAGGAGAATGGCGTGAACCCGGGAGGCGGAGCTTGCAGTGAGCCGAGATCGCGCCACTGCACTCCAGCCTGGGCAACAGAGAGAGACTCCATCTCCAAACAAAAAAACCCCCACAATTTGCTTTTAGAAAACTTGTTAAAGTTTTACCTTCTGGCTTTGAAAGATAGGGGTAGCTAGGCATATTTACTTTTAGACAAGGACTGAGTCACACATTAACTACCTTTCTAATTACGAGATTATTACAAATATATCTTACAGATACAAAAAACTGAAGTACAGAGAGGCTAAGTTAATTTCTCCAAGGTCCCACAGCAAGTAACTGCAGAAGGGCAAAGCAAAAATAGGACAACACATGTAGGCAATCCCAAGCAGGTCTTGTGGCAGCAACTGGAAACCTTTTGGAGATACCATTCTGCATTTTGTTGTAGTCATACACAAACCTAGTTATGTATCCACACTTCTTTCTCATAATGCCAAAGTAGCACTATTCTAATTTACTAACACAACGTTTTCTAAAATCTACCCAAATTATTGAGGTGTTTTTGCTGACTTCTTCCCATTAGAATAAATGTAGACAATAAGAAATGCATGAAAGATGACGTAGTCCTCCATCACATTTGTCCTTTCACACAAGAGATAGCACGGTGTAGTGTAGCAGAATCATAAGCTGCCAGGAAATTATGAATTCTGTATTCCTTCAGCTGAGTCTTTGAAAAAGTCCAGATGGGAAACACTTCCATCTTCATGCTGAAGCAAGGAGAATGTCCTTGTGTGAGGAATTCTCACACCAACTGAAGCTAAGGTCCCTGGAGCCATGATAAAAGCACTCTTCTGCCCTGATTCTTCTTTACACATAGGTACCCATTCAGGTCTTTACAGATATTTCACAGGAAGCATTTATGTTACGAGTACTTAAAATGCACTCAAAATTAATATAGAATACTTTATTTACATCAGAGTGATCTCACATTATCCAATCCATTAACAAAGTCAACACAGGATGGAAGTATAGAATCTAACAGTCCAAGAGACCAAGATCCTAATCCCTTGTTTTGCCACTTGCTAGTGTGACAATGGCCAGTTAATCTATCATATCATTAGTTCCTTGTCTGTAAAACAAGAATAAGAAATGGTCACATATCAAAAGATCATTGTGAGGATTAAATATCCTATATGTACTTATGTGTATATAACTTATTTACTATAAATACTAGTTGACTTCACTTTATTTCAAAAACTATGAAGCACATATGACAAAACATTAACAGATGTTATTTCTGGGCGGATGGTACTTATATTTTATACTTTTCTGTATTTAAAATTTTCAAAATAAAATAATGATCCTATATACTTTTAATACAAAGCCACACATGTAGGGCATCACTTTATATACAGGGAATCTTTACAAAATGAACTATGTGCTATCACAATGAACTCCTTAGAACAATTGTTGATAACAAAGCAGAATTCCAGACAAGAACCACAGGTCAGAAATGGAAGGGATGGTGGAAATCTAATCTAAACCTCTGACTTTCTAGACTAGGAAACTTTCTGAGTGGCTTTTCAAATTTACATCCAGCTAGTTAATGCCAACACCAACAGAAACACTCTGATCCTGGTTTCCTAAAATGGTAGTTAGTATAAATACATGTGAAAATTTTTCCTATTTTTAAAATTTCAAAGTCCAATTTTATAACACAATTTTACAATGCAAATTCTTGCTATTTCACCAGCTGAATAGTTTTGTTTTGTGAAAATACTGACAAACTTGCCTTCATGAATTAAGTACACTGACTTCCAAGAACAAATTGTTAAAAATTTAACACAGAAAAATCAGTTAAAGGTGCTCGAGAGTCCTTTTCATTTGGTATAAATCCAAAAGCTATGAAAATACCTTTTGTATTATGTGCAGCATGCAGAAAATTAAGAATTTATTCAATTTGCAGAAATAAATCAGTGATATAATGGAAACATTTAAAATTTTATCTCCGGAAAATAATTCAAAATCATCTATCAAAAATTATAGGCTGGGCACAGTGGCTCACACCTCTAATCCCAGCACTTTGGGAGGCCAAGGTGGGCAGATCACCTGAGGTCAGGAGTTCAAGACCAGCCTAGGCAACATGGAGAAACCTCATCTCTATTAAAAATACAAAAAAAATTAGCCAGGCATGGTGGCGCATGCCTGTAATCCCAGCTACTTTTGCTTGAACCTGGGAGGTGGAGGTTGCGGTGAGCCAAGATCACGCCATTGCACTCCAGCCTGGGCAACAAGAGCAAAACTCCATCTCCAAAATATATATATATATATATATATATATATATATATATATATATATATATATAATATAATTCATATATATATAAACATATATATATTATATACACACACACACACTTAGGCTGGGCGTGGTGGCTCACGACTATAATCCTAGCACTTTGAGAGGTCAAGGCAGGTGGACCACAAGGTCAGGAGTTCAAGACCAGCCTGGCCAATATGGTGAAACCCCATCTCTATTAAAAATACAAAAATTAGCCAGGCATGGTGACGGGCACCTGTAGTCCCAGCTACTCGGGAGGCTGAGGCAGGAGAATCGCTTGAACCCAGGAGGTGGAGGTTGTAATGAGCCAAGATAGCACCACTGCACTCCAGCCTGGGTGACAGAGTGAGACTCCGTCTTAAAAAAAAAAAATTATATACCTAAATATCTGAAATGCATACTAAAGGTCACAGATTATTCTAAAAAAAGGTTTTTCGAAAAGTCTAAGCTGGGATGGTCATGATCAACTTGGTCAGCACAGTGCTATCAACTAATTTTACTAATAAGAATCTGAATTTTTAAAAAAGTGATACAATTTAAGGGCACCATTTGAAATTATTTGGTATTTCGTGGTATAGCATTCTATTTGCAGACATACCAGCATTCTTACAGCCAAAGGACTGGGAAATGACTAACCAGCACAGCACCCAAAAGAGTATAAACAACAACAGATACAACTCCTGAGTGTGGTTTTCCACAGCTGTATGTTAACAGCACTAACAACATCAAACAGGTTATTATGGAAAGAAAACACCAGGTTGAATACCTTATAAAATATGTATAGAAATTGAACATTCCTGTAAGATACAGTTCAAGTCACAATTGAATTATAAATGTAATCAGATATTCTGATATAAAGAAAAGGTTTAGTTGGTTTTTTAAAAAATGCATGTAAACCATAAAAGATAAAAAGTATTTAAAAATACACAAAATTCTAACCACTGGGTTTAAACTTTGATCTTAAAAAAGTAAATATATATTTACAATCTTTAAATTTCACACATTTGTTACTTTTACATGATCTTTATTATTTAAGAAAAACTTCTTTTAGCCATTTATATAACAGAAAAAAATAGGGAGGCTGGTAGATCATCACATATATAGTATCTAAAATATGAAAGGCCAGGGAGTTTATTATTAATGGAGTCATAAAACAGACTTAACCAAAAGTGTGTGCTAGGAAACAAGCAGTTTCACTTCAGAGACTTCATTGCAGGAACCCAGTTTCCTTAAGTGGAAAAAAGTGATTATAAATAACAGTTATCTGAAGGGTGGTTGAGAGGATTAAATGAGATCACCTATGCAAACAAATACATGTAGGTATTAAGACAACATCTGGGGTGTGAAAGTTTAGTTCACACCAGAACCTTCCTTTAAGGCTTAAAAACCTCAAACAGTATTTCATTCTTAACACAAGAACCAATGTTTAAAGCATAAAATCCTTAATTGGAGTGTTCAGCCCAGTTGATTATCAAAAGCTATTTATAAAATGCTTCAATACTGATGATATTAAAGCAACCGAAACTTTGTGATGCTCACAAGGTTTGGCTTCCTGGGTTATGGTCCAAAGTCATTTGCCTTCTGAGAAGAATGCAGAGATGTCAGATACTTAATTTCTCAAACAACTTGGCATCAGCCTTCTATGTTTTCTGTCTATCATAGTCTCCAACCATCTTCTTGATGTGTGACAATTTGCTCTTTAACTGCTTGCAATGATCCTTCTTACTTTTGTAATCTGCAGACTAAAAAGGGAGAAAATGAATCACATAAATTCAACAAAATAAAAACAGGTCTGCTGGGAAGGCAGAGGTGAACAAAAAAATGGAATATTTAGTCAGAGAATTATTGGGAGTGTTAATTGAAGTAATATACTCAAGGTGCCTGGCAGTATCACTAACCACACAGGCAGCTGATTCTGTTTGCTCAGTTCTGTCTTCTAACCTGGGTTTTTAAAAAGGATACCCCATTTCTAAAAACCTGTAAAATGACCAAGAAAACTTATCAGCCTTTTTGCTAACACATCATCTAAAACTGTAAGTAAAACAAGAGACTGGTGATCTCAGTTGACTGGGGAAAGGGAAGCTGAATAGGGGATAAGCGAGATGGGAAATTTTACTGTATACCCTTTAAACTCTTATTGCAAATCATGATGCCTGTAATTGATAATTTTTTGTTGTTGTTGTTTTTAGAAAGGGTCTCATCCTATTGCCCAGGCTGGAGTGCAGTGGTACAATTATAGCTCCCTGCAGCTCTGAACTCCTGGGTTCAAGGGATCCTTTTGCCTCAGTCTCCCTAGTAGCTAGGACTACAAGCACGTACCACAGCACCTGGATAAGTAATTTACAGAAATTTTAATATAATTTTTGTTAATGTTTTAAGTCAATAGTGACTGACATGCCAAGTGTTAGCAACAATATAGGGCAATAGGAGTCTGTAGTGGTTGATGGGAAAGTAAACTGGTACAACTACTTTGGAAGGCCATTTGACAGTATCTACTAGCGCTGGATACACAAATGCCCATCACTTCTCTGTTCAAACATTTACAAATATGTTTGAAGCTGTGATATTTTTAAATGCCAAAAATTGGGAACAACCCAAATGTTCATTAAAAATAGAATGGATGAATAAAGTTGCGTTTTATATACAACACTACACAGCAATAAAAATTAATCAACCGGCCAGGCATGGTGGCTCATGCCTATAATCCCAGCACTTTGGAAGGCCGAGGCAGGTGGATCACTTGAGGCCAGGAATTTGAGACCTGCCTGGCAAACATGGTGAAACCCCATCTCTACTAAAAATAGGAAAATTAGCCGGGTGTGGTAGTGCTTGCCTGTAATCTCAGCAGCTCGGGAGGCTGAGGCAGGAGAACTGCTTGAACCCAGGAGGCAGAGGTTGCAGTGAGCTGAGATCATGCTACTGCACTCCAGCCTGGGTGACAGAGCGAGACTCCCTCTCAAAAAAAAAAAATCAATGAACCATGGCTGGGCATGGTTGCTCATGCCTGTAATCCCAGCACTTTGGGAGGCCAAGGCAGGTGGATCACCTGATGTTGGGAGTTCAAGACCAGCCTGGCCAACATGGCAAAACTTTGTCTCTACTTGGTGTGTGCCTGCAATCCCAGCTAGGCTGAGGCAGGAGAATTGCTTGAACCTGGGAGGCGGAGGTTGTAGTGAGCCAAGATTGCACCACTGCACTCCATCCTGGGCAACAGAGCAAGACTCCGTCTAAAACAAAAAAATAGTAATGAACCATGAATGGACACTTACAAACACAATACTGAGCAAAAGAAATCACACACAAAATACATACTGTATGGTTCCATTTATGTAATGTGCGAGACAGACAAAACTCTATAATGTTAGAAGTGAGCATGGTGGACCCCTCTGCAGAGAGTGTAAACACTGGAAAGGAGTACAAGCAGGGGGTGGGGAGGTACTGGGAAATACATTTCTTGATCTGCATATACAGGTATGTGGTCACGGTGTGAAAATTCATCATGTTATACACTTTGATTTGTACACTTTTCTGTATGTATACTTCAACTTTTACAAAATACATAAAATAAAAAATGAAAAATACGTAATAGAAAAGCTCTTCCTCCAGATGAGTAGGTATAGGAATTAAAAGAAAAAGAAGAAGAGGAGGAAAGTTCTTCCTACAAGAACCATCTCGGATACTTACTCCCTTCACTTGCTTCAGTCTATTGTATTCATCAGCAGCAGCCTATTAATGAGAGACACAAAGGAATGTGTTTACTGGGGCATTTTATCTTTCAAAAGTAACATTCCTGATGTTATATTTTGGAGCTAAAAGTGACAGCTTATGACAAAAATATAAGCATTAAAAGAACAAAGTCATAAAGCTCTTAGAACTCATGATCAGCAGGAAGGTCTGAAGGAATTCAGTGAAGAGATATTTATGATACTGTATCTTTCACATTCCACTCACACAGGCAGGTAACTATCTGTTCTGCTACTTCTCATCTCTCTTCATGCCAGTCCCCATGCTACACTGACACCAGGAAGATCTTTTCAAACACTGAGCGCTGATCAGGTAATATCCCACTACACAACTGGTCTGAGCTTCCCATTAACTTCTCTCTTCATCCAGTTTCCTACCTTTCCAGTCTCAGCACCCATCATCAGCAACTCCTTTAAAAACTGAAACATGTTAAATGCTTCAAGATTTTGATCATGTTTTCCTTATGGCTGAAATCATGCACCTCCCCGCACCCTTCTGTCTGGAAAATTCTTAATGATTCCCTCACTGTGAAGCCTCGAAAGACTTTATTTCTCCTATGAGCAGTTAAGTTATAGTGCTTTCTACACATGATACAAATACAGCATTAATCATATTGTCTAAATTGTTTAGATGTCAGTTTTTTTCTTAAAATATGAGCTCTTTGAGGGTAGGGACAGGATTTTATATATCTAACCTCAGCATTTTCACATCAAAGAACAATAAGTGATCAATACATGTTCACTAAATTAAGAAAGATCTATAATACCCTATAGAAACCATAAAAGAAATACATAAATCTAACTATACAAAGATGTGAATACATCAAAACTAAAAAGCAGATCACTTCAACTGAAAAATGGCAGAATATTTAATTTTTCAGGTGTAAGTGAGATGTGCATCAAATGAGCCCTGTATTGTATCAGGAGGGAGACACAGTTAGTGCAGTCTCTCCGGAGGGCAATTTTGCAACAGAAGTTTAAAGAAACGTACTCTCTGACTCTCAGCAATTTCACATTCTGGAATTAGTTTTAATTAGATAAGCAGGCTGGGCGCTGTGGCTCACACCTGTAATTCCAGCGCTTTGGGAGGCCGAGGCAGGCAGATCACCTGAGGTCAGGAGTTCAGGACCAGCCTGACCAACATGGCAAAACCCCGTCTCTACTAAAAATATAAAAATTAGCCAGGTGTGGTGCCATATGCCTATAATCCCAGTTACTTGGGAGGCTGAGGCAGAAGAATCACTTGAACCTGGGAGGCAAAGGTTGCAGTGAGCCAAGATAGAGCCATTGCACTCCAGTGTGGGCGACAGAGCAAGACTGTCTCCAAAAAAAAACAAAACAAAACAAAACTAGATAAGCAGACAAGAGTGCAAAAACGGAGAGGTTCACCAGTACATACTGGTACTACTGGAGTAGGGGGAGACATACTTAAATGTCTATCCATAGAAAATGACTCTTAAGGCCAGGCGCGGTGGCTCAAGCCTGTAATCCCAGCACTTTGGGAGGCCGAGACGGGCGGATCACGAGGTCAGGAGATCGAGACCATCCTGGCTAACACGGTGAAACCCTGTCTCTACTAAAAAATACAAAAAACTAGCCAGGCGAGGTGGCGGGCGCCTGTAGTCCCAGCTACTCAGGAGGCTGAGGCAGGAGAATGGCGTCAACCCGGGAGGCGGAGCTTGCAGTGAGCTGAGATCCAGCCACTGCACTCCAGCCTGGGCGACACAGCGAGACCCCGTCTCAAAAAAAAAAGAAAAAAAGAAAATGACTCTTAAATTATGATGCAACCATAAAATTGAAAGTTGTTTACCTAATTTTACACATAAAAAACTTTAAACTAAGTAAGTCTTTATTACAGATATAAAAAAAAACTTGCTGTTAAGAAAAGCCAGAAATAAGCAGTGCAAGAAATTTTTTTTTTTAAAGATAAAACACCACAATGATAAGAGTACATCAAAGGGACACAGGAAGCGACTGAAAGAATTCCCAACGGTCAAAGTGAGAACAATTAGAGCTACAAAGTAAAGCAGCCTTGGATTATAAGTCAGTATAAAACAGATATCCATGAGTCCATAGTTACATAAGTGATTGATTAATAAAGGAACAAATAAACAAGAAGAGACTAATCTCCCTCTAAAAGGTGGTATAACTACATTAATTTCAGTACGTATACAAAATACAGTATGAAAAGGATGGATTAAAAAAAAAAAAACCCAGTAACTTTACACGGACAAATTCTATCTCAGCCAGGTGATCAAGGGAGGAAAAAAAAAGATAACCATAAACTATTGATTTAAAAGACAGGAAGACAGTAAGTGGAACATGGAAGATGGTAGATGATGTTTCCTTAGAGAAAGTTATATGTACCTCGGTGACTCCTGCTTGGAGAGATTGTTTTAACAACTAATATTTTGGTGATAAGGATTTCTTGATGGTAGGATTTAAGGTGATTTCTTTTTCTGCATACAATTCTGTGTTAAGTTCTTTTCTACAGAAAGAATGGCTTTATAAATAGGAAAGATAATAGGGCTATTTTATTATTATTATTATTTTTGAGATGGAGTCTCACTCTGTTGCCCAGGCTGGAGTGCAATGGCACAATCTTGGCTCACTGTAATCTCCCCCATCCCAGGTTCAAGCAATTCTCCTGCCTCGGCCTCCAGAGTAGCTGGGATTACAGGTGTCCACCACCACGCCCTGCTATTTTTTGTATTTTTAGTAGAGATGGGGTTTCACCATGTTGGCCACACTATTCTCAAACTCCTGACCTCAGGTGATCCACCCGCCTTGGCCTCCCAAAGTATGGGGATTATAGCCGTGAAACCACCATGCCCAGCCTGGCTATTTTAAATAGGAAAGCACAGATGTACATAGAATAGTGCTTTGTAGGGGCCAGGCACGGTGGCTCATGCCTGAAATCCCAGCACTTTGGGAGGCTGAGGTGGGCGATCACAAGGTCAGGAGATCGAGACCATCCTGGCTAACACAGTGAAACCCCGTCTCTACCAAAAAAAGAATACAGAAAATTAGCCAGGCGTGGTGGTGGCGGGCACCTGTAGTCCAGCTACTCAGGAGGCTGAGGCAGGAGAATGGTGTGAACCTCAGAGGCGGAGCTTGAAGTGAGCCAAGATCGCGCCACTCCAGCCAGGGCGACAGAGCAAGACTCTGCCTCAAAAAAAAGGAATAGTGTTTGTAATTCTTAACTATTATACATTAGTTCAGTCTTCTATTAGAAAAGAATTTCATCCAAAACCCAATCTCAACTATTCTTCAATGAAACTGCAGTTTGATAATTACTAGCACATTTTAATCAACATTAATATAAAGGATGCTGTACCTCCACAGATAAGATTCAAATTCTGCATAATATACAAATATCAGGTTGAATTTACCATGTACTCTTCACTTTCTTCTCTATAGTCATCCAATTCTTTATCCAAACGGGAGAGTTCTTTATTGATCTCATCAAGTTCTAATTGTAAGCTCTTGTATTCCTGTAGACCAGTGTCAAAATTTCTCTTGTACAGTTGTCTTTGTTGATCTGAAGTGATAGGTGGATATTCCCTAAAAGGTGAGAGAAAATGACTACATACGTATCCTTAGCAGACATAAAATTCAATGCTCCTTCCTCAAAGATAATAAAGCTGGTGGGGTATGGAGAATGACATTTTCTTATTTCCTTTTTGTTTCTTATGGGTAAAGAGAGAGTACAAATAAGTTATATTAAGAGTGACTATATATTACTGCTCATTTTTAAAAAACTATGCCAACATAATTTGCAGAAATAATTTTGGAAATCATTTACAAAATTGAAGGTACAAGTCATAGGAACTCATTTATTCTCCATACACAGTATCAATAATGGACTACTTATGTTTCAAGTTTTTCTTTCTTTCTTTTTTTTCTTTTTTTGAGACAAAGCCCGCTCTATCACCCAGGCTGGAGTGCAGTGGCACAATCTCGGCTCACTGCAACCTCTACTTCCCGGGTTCAAGCGATTTTTATCCCTCAGCCTCCATAGTAGCTGGGATTACAGGCAGCTGCCACCACGCCCAGTTAATTTTTGTATTTTAGTGGAGACAGGGTTTCACCATGTTGGCCAGGCTGGTCTCAACCTCCTGACCTCAGGTGATCTACCCGCCTCAGCCTCCTGAAGTGCTGGGATTACAGGAGTAAGCCACCACGCCTGGCCTGTTTAAAGTCTTAAAACTGGAATTCTGGAACACAAAGTCCGCTTTGATCACCACAGTGGCAGCACAGCTGACTGGAAGTGGCTGTTTCCTGCTACCACCCATAGTTTTCAGACTGGTTTATTTACTTTTTGCTCTTGTTTTTCGAAAGTGGAAATAGCTTATCTACTTCTTTCATAATAAAAATAGACATTAAAAAGTACATGTATAAAAACATGTGCTCATTGTTAAAATAATCTGGCAATTCATTAAAGTATAAAGAAGAAAAACTGAAATTTTGTATCACATGTATCTCTCAATATGCCAGCTACTCCTTACATAGGAAGATGATGCCATCAACCCATAATCCATAGAGAAAATACTCTGAATCCTTTCACAGGACTGGAGTTTCACAATGATGTGGAATTTCAAATTTTAGATCTAACAATCTAGTATCTTCATTTTACAGAGGGGAGAAATTTAAATGATTTGATCAAAAGGGAAACAAGAATTCGGATTTTGAAAATTTTCAGGCTGGGCACAGTAGCTCACACCTGTAATCCCAGCACTTTGGGAAGCCGAGGCGGGTGGATCACCTGAAGTCAGGAGTTTGAGACCAGCCCAGCCAACATAGTGAAACCTTGTCTCTATTAAAACCTCAAAAATTAGCCAGGCGTGGTGATACATGCCTGTAATCCCAGCTATTTGGGAGGCTGAGGCAGGAGGATTGCTTGAACCTGGGAGGTGGAGGTTGCAGTGAGCAGAGATTGTGCCACTGCACTCCAGCCTCGGCAACAGAGTGAGACTCTTATCTCAAAAAAAAAAACAAAAAACAAAAAGTTTTCAGTTAAATCTTCTGTGATACAAGTTAGGTGAATATTTTACAGATAGCTAGCTAAGCCAGGCCAAAACTCTTGAGGGGAGAGGGGAAGATAAAGTATCAGAATCATCAGTGAATAGGGGATCTCAAGCTACCCATGCCCCGCCTATCCTTCCTCACTCTCTGAGAAGCAATGTTTTGATTACCATTCACATTGCAAATGTTTCTGATGTGTGTCTTAGTCCTCAGAATACTTGGGCATAGGAAGGCTACACATCATAAACAAATACATTTGGTGATGGTGGGTGGACTGTAACAAAACCACGGACACACAAAGAAACTTAACCACAACTGTGGCTGAATACTAAATTGTTACCTCAATTGTTTACAAAATTCTTTGGATTAATCTTTAAAAGAAACTCTGGTCTTATCATTTTAAGCTTAACTTAAAAAATAATTGCCAGCCAGGCGTGGTGCCTCACACCTGTAATCCCAGCACTTTGGGAGGCCGAGGTGGACAGATCACCTGAGGTCAGGATTTTCAAGATCAGCCTGGCCAACACGGTGAAACTCGTCTCTACTAAAAATACAATTAGCCAGGCATGGTGGTGGGCACCTGTAATCCCAGCTACTTGGGAGGCTGAGGCAGGAATCGCTTGAACCCGGAAGGCAGAGGTTGCAGCGAGCCAAGATCGTGCCATTGCACTCTATCCTGGGTGACAGAGCAAGACTCCGTCTCAAAAAAAAAAAAAAAGTAGTGCCAAAGGAAAACCATAGCACTGGTCTGGGAATTTTATAATCAGTAAAACAAAGTTCCTCTATACCTGGATTTTATTTATTTGAAAGGCCTTTCTTTGGTTGTTTTTTGAGACAGGGTCTAGCTCTATCGCCCAGCCTGGGGTGCAATGGTGCAATTAAAGCTCACTGCAGCCTTGAACTCCTGGGCTTAAGCAATCCTCCTGCCTCTGCCTAAGCCTCAGCCTCCTGAGTAGCTGGAACTACAGGCCCACACCACTATGCCTGGCTGGTCTTGAACTCTTAGCCTTTGCCTCCCAAAGTGCTGGGAGACCTTTCTTGCGTGACTATTGGTATAAGTAAGAGCACTGGTGAAGTTCACCAGCCACGCTGTGGAAAGTTCAAAGTGGTTACTGCCAAAGTTCAAAGACATGGTTACCGCCAAACATTCTCTCCACTTCAATCTTTATCACAAAAGGGTGCTAAGGAAAAAACCAACCAACACCACACAAAAAACCGTCTCCAGTCCTGGTTGGCAAAGAATGAAATTACACCAGTGACCTCAATTTGGGAGGCAACAACTCCGACACCTGGTTGGTCTCCTTTAATCATCAGAAGGTGCACGTGGCCCAGGAAAAGGAGAGCTGAGTCGGTACCTGATCCAGTCCTCCTCCAGCTCATCACAGGACTCGCCGCCAGTTGTGTAGTCTGTTTCACAGTGATCTTGCTCTGTTCTCTTTGACTTTCCTGCTCTTCCCTTTGCAGAAGTCCTTTTTGAAGGTGTCTCAAAGTTACCACTGCTGCTGTAACGAGGCTGCCTGAAGTCATCCACAGGCGAAGTCACTGGAAGCTCCTGAACCACATCAGGAACCCTAATAAAAACAGGCATCATTGTTCAGTACACTACAGCCCTTTGCCAGTGCACTGTAATCACAGAGCGCAGCCATAATAAACACCAGGAGACATCTGCACACAGGTGCACTCAAGCAAGGACTTCAGACAATTGAAGTCTTGAATTGCTTGAACTTCAGTTCAAGTAATCCACCTGCCTCAACACTAGCACTGAGCAGATGCCTCGTTTTCTGCATGCAATTTGACAGCAGTTCAGAGTCCTCTAATACACACAAGTAGTAGGTTCCAATTTAAAGGGGAGTAGCCATTTTTATACCTTCTAAGTACAATGGATCTCAGATTTCATTTTAAAAAGTTCAGGCTGATCTGTAGGAGGTGTTTACTTGACCTGTGCCAGGGACTTACTCTACAAATGCTGTCAGGAAAATAATGATCATTCTTTTCTACAGGCTCTTCTGGTTCCCTGGAATACTGCGTGGGGAAGAATGCACATATGCTCTTTGTAATATTAATCTTATACTACCATATATCAATGATCATATTAAGATAAAATCTTGCAAAATAAACTAAATATCTAAACTAAAAAACTAAAAAGCTTTACATTACAATAAATTAAAGAGTTCCTTTAGGATTCTTTTTAAAATTGCTGTTAATCCTGAAGTCATGTAGAATGAATAGAAAGGTTACCATTACACACTTATTATTTTTTCTAATTAAAGTTGCATCACAATTGCACATTTATAGTGTTTCAGACATAAACATGAAAATAACCCTAACTGAGGAATAAAATACCAAAGTTGAAAGTGGGAACTACTTCTGAGTAAAAGAAATACGAAGTTTCATTTTCTTGTAGAAAAGGGCAAGAACAGAAATGCTTCTCACTCTCTGAGAAGCAATGTTTTGATTACCATTCACATTGCAAATGTTTCTGATGTGTGCTTAGTCCTCAGAATACTTGGGCATAGGAAGGCTACACATCATAAACAAATACAAAGAATGGGCCTAAGACTTTCCAAGCATCAGCCTTGCCATTCCAATCAACTATTTAAAACGTCTGAAGCGTTTCTTTCTGCTGCCAATTTACATAAACTATTATACTAAGCTTTATCTTCCAGGTTTAGTCCCTTTTCTAGGTGATCCACATGTGCTTTGCTCTAACTGTTGTCAGAGTCTTAGATTTGTAAGCATACAATTTCTTGCAGACTCTAAACTTTGGGGTATGTGTGTGTAGATGCAGGTGGGGGTGGTATTTATTTCTTCTTTCAAGATTTATGGCCGAGGGCGGTGGCTCACACCTGTAATCCCAGCACTTTGGGAGGCCAAGGTGGACAAATCCCTTGAGGCCAGGAGTTCAAGATCAGCCTGGCCAATATGGTGAAACCCCATCTCTACAAAAAATACAAAAATTAGCCGTGCATTGTGGCGGGCATCTGTAATCCCAGCTACTCGGGAGGCTGAGGCAGAAGAATTGCTTGAACCCAGGAGGCAGAGAGTGCAGTGAGCTGAGATCACACCACTGCACTCCACCCTGGGTAAAAGAATGAGATTGTCTCAAAAAAAAAAAAAAATGTATTCAGGTAATATGGCTTTGTGTGCTATGCTAATGTTACTTCTAATGGAGGGAAAATGTGACTTTCTCCATGAGTCAATGATTAACAAGTTCCTAGACACGCTGCCAAAACTGCCCGGTACTATGCTGCTTCTTTGAGGTAGCAAAACAAAACCTTTAGAACGCAGTGGATTTATTTTAGGGGTAAGGCCAAAGAGGTAGGAAACTAAAGGGCAAAAGAAATTACAAAAAAACATAAAAAGTAAAACATCGAAGTAGGCCTCCTGCCAGAATTTTTATATTATTGATGTATCTTTACCTTCGAAGTTTTCCTCCCCTCCTCCTACACCCCTTTAAAATATTAACGTACTTGATCTAGCATGAAAGCTAAAAGCAAAATGTTTCACAAGAAAAGTATTGACTACAGGTGTGAGCAACACCACACTGGGCTAATTTTTAATTTTTTTTGTAGAGACAGGGTCTCACTCTGTTGCCCGGGCTGGGCTCTCCACATTTCCCGAGCTGCATTGATCTTTTCAGCCCAGCATGAAGTTTCCTTTCCCAAAGCTTACATAGCAAAAAGGTTCTGATTGGCCCTTTTCAGGTCACTGTCATCCTTGAAGCCAGGAGAATGTTCTCTGATTAGTAAGACTTAGATATGCCTCCCAATAATGGTGGCAGCTCTAAAATATAGAGTGTGTAACAAACTTCATTCTAATAGTCATGGCATTGTTGATCATAGGTTGTTTCTCTGCTGTCACTGATTCTGTGTGTAATCAGAAAAGAAGGATTCTTATGCATGTGTTTTCAATTCAGTAATTGTCCTTAACACCTGACATGCATAGAGTAGTGAGCCAGGTGACCCTGGGAAGACCAGGTCCATGTTCTCACGGAGGCTGCAAAACAGGGGTGGAGGAAAGTGCACAACTCCACTGAGATCAGGGCAATATGTAGGAGCAATAAAGGCAGCATGAAGGAGTGTGTGTGAGAATGAAACAAATGACTGAAGAATAAAAACAAGCCAGCCAGCTGCGGTAGCTCACACCTGTAATCCAGCACTTTGGGAGGCCTCGGCAGGGGGATCACTTGAGGTCAGGAGTTTGAGACCAGTCTGGCTAACATAGTGAAACCCTCGTCTCTACTAAAAATACAAAAATCAGCCAGGCATGGTGGTGCACACCTGTGATCCCAGCTACTCGGGAGGTTGAGGTGGGAGGATCACTTGAACCTGGAAGGCGGAGGTTGCAATGAGCCAAGATTGCGCCAAACCTCCAGCCTGGGTGACAGAGCAAGACTCCATTTCAAAAAAACCACCACCAACAAAAACCCAGGCGTGGCTGCATGCACATGTAGTATTAGCTACTCAGGAGGCTGAGGCAGAAGGATCACTGAGTGCAGTAATTTGAGGATTCAGTGAGCTATGATCACACCACTGGACTCCAGCCTGTGTGAAACAGTGAGACTCTATCTCTGAAAAGTAAAAATAAATAAACAAATAAATGTAGATGGCTATCCTGTCACAACAGAAGCTGAACTGAGAATAAAGCCAACATACTGACAGATGAAAGCACGTAAGAGCCCTGCAATCTTCTGAATCCCTTGATTATGCCATGACTGAAGCTAGAGACACCTTTGGGCCTCATGTGACTCAGATAATTCCTCCTTTTGCTTAAGCTATTTTTTTTTCATGATTTTTTAAAAAATTGAGACAGGGTCTCCCTATGTTGCCCAGGCTGGTCTCGAAATCCTGGTCTCAAGCAATCTTCCCACCTCACTGGCCTCCCAAAGTGGTGGAATTATCAGCCTGAACCACCATGCCCTGTCTTAAACTAGTTTAAACTGGGCTTCTATAATTCCTCTAACTTGCATAACAATCCTAACATCATCCTACCAGCCTATTGCTACCAAACAATAGTCTCATTTGGCAATGCAAGGAGTCAGTCTTTGAAAGTTTTGCATTGCAGCAACATTCAACTTCCTTGATTTATGAAGGCTAATTCAACCTGGGTGTGGACAGGATAGTACACAGTGTACCTAACAGGGCTCTCCCAAGTTCGTTTAGTAAGTTTGGAGAGGCAACCATCTTCAGCTAAATTCTGGTGTGCCCTGATGCAGGATTAATTCTCATAGCCAACTGCCTTAAAATTCTAAGGTATAGGATATTATAAGCAAAAGGAACCAGATATGAGAGTAAATTGCATGATTCCATTTTATCTAAGTTCACTAACAGATGGTAGCAGACATCAAAAGAGCAGTTACCTTGGGATGGGTGTGGGTGGGTATTGATGGAGAAAGGGCACATGAGGACCTTATGTGGGGCTCAAAATGTATCTTGGTGGTGGGAGTTAAGTTCATATATAGGAAAACTCATCAAGTTGTATACTCAAGATTAGTGCTCTTTTTATGGAATGTACATTATGCGTTGGGAGAAAAAAACATCTTAATACTGAGTTACCTCATCCTTAGCATGGATGGATGGATGGACACAATGTCCTCCATCTAATTCCTTCTCTATCAGCTAGAGTGGTGAGGAATAGAGGTGCTCATGGGTCACTAAGCACTTGTGAGAATGCCTTAGGAAAGACAGGCTATGACTTATGTGTTCTTATTCCCATTCAAGTGGATGTCCTCTGAATCCTCTACAGCACTCAGCACTCTACTGTGAACAACACTTGACAATTTCTGTTGCCCCCCAGAAGCTGTAAAATACTTCCATCATTACCATGCTCTGGGGGAGATACTGTGCATTTGTATCTCTTAGTACCACTCCCATTCACCCATTCATCTGGGTTCTAAAATGAAGCATCATGTTTGCATCTTCTAGACTTTCAAAAAAAATTCTGGGGCATAAGTTCAGAGTAGAAACTAGTACAACCCTTATGAAATAAAATTTTTACATCTATCAAAATGAAAAAAATGCACACTTATTTTAGCTCAGCAATTCTGCTTGTAGTATTTATCCTCCAGATACGTTCACATATGTATAAAGTGATAAATGTATAAGGTTATTCCTTAGAGTGGTCTGTAATAACAAAACATTGGGGGAAAGTGTGCATCATATAGAATTAATACATTAAGTATACCAGTCGGGTGCGGTGGCTCACACCTGTAATCCCAGCACTTTGGAAGGCCGAGGCGGGCGGATCACCTGAGGTCAGGAGTTCGAGACCAGCCTGGCCAACATGACAAAACCCCGTCTCTACTAAAAATTAGCCAGGCGTAGTGGCGGATGCCTGTAATCTCAGCTACTTGGAAGGCTAAGGCAGGAGAATCACTTGAACCTGGGAGGCAGAGGTTGCAATGAGCCGAGATCACACCACTGCACTCCAGCCTAGGCAACAGAGTGAGACTCCACCTCAAAAAATAATAATTAAATAAAGTATACCTATTTGATAGAATATTATACAGCTATAAAACAGAACAGTGCTTCTTCTTGGTTATAATTTAAAAAATAAAACAGAATCAGTCAACTCACTGCATACTGATATGGATAATATCCAAGATAAAATATATTGCTAATGATACTTTTGGTATGCTAATATTTTCTTTCTCTTTGTTTTGAAACAGGGTCTCGCTCTGTCACCCAGACTGAAGTGGAGTCGCACGGTCTTGGCTCACTGCAGGCTCGACCTCCTGGGCTCAATCAATCCTCTCACCTCAGCCTCCCAATAGCTAGGACTAGAGAGGCATGTGCCACCAGAGAGGCATGTGCCACCATACCTCCAAATCTTTATATTTTTTGTAGAGAGGGGGTTTAGCAATAATGCCCAGGGTGTTCTCAAACTCCTAGGCTCAAGCAATCCACCCACCTCAGCCTCCCCAAGTGCTAGAATTACAGGCATGAGCCACTGTGCCCAGCTCTGGTATGCTAGTATTTTAACGGGGGTGGGGGTGGGGGAAATCAATGTACTTTGGCCGGGATCTTTGTTTTAAAATCTCAGGAGAAATATAAAAGAAAGTGATGACATTAGTTGCCTCTGGGGAGAGGAACTAGGTAGCTGATACCTTTTGTCCCTTTTAAATTTTACACTACATAAGGTATTCAAGAATAAGACAGACTGATATTTAAGGAATAAGATTTTCAAATTAATTTCATATGAATTTGTGAAACTACCCTGGTTTTCGTGAAAAGGGACAACACCTGGGAATGCTGTGTAAGCATGCAGGCCTCACAATTTAGAGGCACAGCTGGTGCCAAGATGCAGTATAGACAGACATTTTGTATGTATGAAAGTTCTGCAAATCGGTCCTTTTATAGTTCATGATGAGCACGATGACTGGGTGTTCATACGCACGTGTGAAATGTGCCACCCTCAAACCTTGTTACAATATTGGCATATTACCCATGTGACATGAAAAAGAAGAGGGAAAAAAAAAAAAAAAGCTCTGCAAATCGTAGCTTAAAAATTTTAGAGGTTGAGGCAGGAGGATCACTTAAGGCCAGGAGTTCAAGACTATCCTGGGCAACAAAACAAGAACCCTTCTCTACAAAAATAAAAATAAAAAATTAGCCAGGCATAGTGGCACACACCTGTGGTCCTGGCTAAAGTGAGCTATGAGGCAAGAGGACGGCTTGAGCCCACGAGTTCAAGGCCACAGTGAGCTATGATCACACCACTGCACTATAGGTCTGGGCGACAGAATGAAACAGCGTCTCAAACAAATGATGAAAAAAAAAACTTAGAAGGACTGCATCTCTCTTGTGTACCCTTGTCCCTAACAGTCTCAAGTGCTTTAGTTTTTGTCAAAATCCAAAGAGAAGAAACAGAGAAAAAGTGCTTTCTCCAAATCATTCACAATTGAAATCAACAGCAAGATCAAGTCTGAATATCAAAACAACTATGCACTCAAAGTAAATCTCATATATCATGGCCCACTAATCACGAGTCAGGCGTTGTGGATGAAACTTCAAAGTAGGCGAGGTGCGGTGGCTCACGCCTGTAATGCCCACACTTTGGGAGGCCAAGACCGGTAGATCACCTGAAGTCAGGAGTTCGAGACCAACCTGGCCAACATGGTGAAACCCCGGCTCTACTAAAAATACAAAAATTAGCCAGGCGTGGTGGCATGCGCCTGTAATCCCAGCTACTAGGAGGAGGCTGAGGCAGGAGAATCATTTGTACCCAGGAGGCGGAGGTTGCAGTGAACCAAGATCGAACCACCGTACTCCAGCCCGGGCAACAGAGTGAGACTCAGTCTCAAAAAACACAAAGAAATAAAAAAAAAACTTCAAAGTAACAAAAAAGTTATTTCCAGTAGATACACTTTTAACATAGACATTCCAACTAGCTGAAAGGAAGTTTTTTGGGCTTTTTCAGCCTCCAAAGGAACCTGGAGTTCTAGAATTACAGTCACAAAGTCATAAGGGCATTTTAGTCAATGATGGACTAATAAAAGTACACGGCAAATGCAATTACATACAGTATATAATAATTGACAATAAACGACTATGCTACTGGTTTATGTATTTACACTATATTTTTTATTATTAGATTCCTTCAACTTATTTAAAAAAAAAGAGTTGAAAGAGAAAAAAAAAAGTTAAAAGAGGCTCAGGCAGGTGCTTCAGGAGGTATTCTAGAAGAAGGCACTGTTACCACCAAAGGTGACAGCTCTGGGTGTGTTATTGGCCCTGATAACCTTCCAGTGCAACAAGACGTGGAAATGAAAGACAGTGATATTAATGTAGGCCTAAGCAAATGTGTATGTTTGAATCTTAGCTTTGGGTTTTTGTGTGTGTGTGTGTGTTGTTTGTTTGTTTTGAGATAGGGTCTCTGTTGCCCAGGCTGGAGGGCAGTGGTGCGATCACAGCTCACTGCAGCCTCCCAAAGTGGTCGGATTATAGGTATGAACCACTGCACCCAGTCTGCATCTTAGTTTTTAACAAAAAAGCGTAGAAACTAAAATAAAATTTACATGGTAAAAATAGAAAACAGCACTTTGGGAGGCCAAAGTGGGAGGATCACTTGAGGTCAAGAGTCTAACAACCGCCTGGTGGCAAGGCATGGTGGCTCATGCCTGTAATCCCAGCACTTTGGGAAGCCGAGGCAGGCAGATCGCTTGAGATCAGGAGTTCAAGACCAGCCTGGGCAACATAGTGAGACCCTGTCTCTGCAAAAAAAAAAAAATAGAAAAAAATTAGCTGGGCATGGTGGAGCACATGTGTAGTCCCAGCTACTGAGGTGACTAAAGTGGGAGGATTGCTTGAGCCTGGGAGGTCAAGGCTACAGTGAGCTGTGATCACAGCACTACACCCCAGCCTGGGTGACAGATCGAGACCATGTCTCTACCAAAAAAACAAAACAAAACCAAAAAAAAAAAACAAACCAAAGCTTATAGAATAAGGCAATTATTTCTCTATATCTATATAATGTAGGTATGGGTTTTTTGGCTTTACTTTTTTTTTTTTTTTTTCCTCCTGTCTCACTATATTACCCAGGCTGGATTTGCGCTCCTGGGCTCAAGTGTGATCCCTCCCACCTCAGCCTCCCAATTAGCTGGGACTGCTGGTGTGCACCACTGTGCCAGGCTTTGTGATTGTGTTTTTCATTGTTGTTCTTTTTTTGAATTTTTTTAAAACATTGTTTCACTCCGTCACCCAGGCTAGAGTACACTGGTGAAATCTCAGCTCACTGCAACCTCCACCTCCCAGGTTCAAGCAATTCTCCTGCCTAAGCCTCCTGAGTAGCTGGGAATACAGGTACGCACCACCATGCCTGGCTAATTTTTATATTTTTAGTAGAGATGGGGTTTCGCCATTTTGGCCAGGCTAGTCTCGAACTCCTGACCTCGGGTGATGCGTCCACATTGGCCTCCCAAAGTGTGGGGACTATGGGTGTGAGCCACTGCACCCAGCCATGTGATTGTGTTTTAAGCGCTATTACAAAAGAGTCAAAAAAAGTAAAGTTATAGAGAGCTAAGATTTACTATAGAAGAAAGAAAAATGTTTAGTAAAGTTAGCGTAGCCTAAGTATAGTGTTTATAAAGTGTACAGTAATGTCCTAGCCCTTCACATTCACTCACCACTTACTCCCTGACTCACCCAGAGCAACTTCTAGTCCTGCAAGCTCCATTCATGGTAAGCTCCTTACAAAGATGCACCATTTATTTATTTATTTGTTTTAGATGGAGCTTTGCTCTTGTTGCCCAGGCTGGAGTGCAATGGCATGATCTCTGCTCACTGCAACCTCCGCCTCCCGGGTTCAAGCAATTCTTCTGCCGCAGCCTTCCTGAGTAGCTGGGATTACAGGCATACGCCACCATGCCCGGCTAATTTTGTATTTTTAGTAGAGATGGGGTTTCTCCATGTTGGTCAGACTGGTCTTGAACTCCCGACCTCAGGTGATCCGCCTGTCTCGGCTTTCCAAAGTGCTGGGATTATAGGCGTGAGCCACCACACCCAGCCAAGATGTACCATTTTTTATCTTTTATATTTACTGTAACTTTTTTGTGTTTAGATATACAAATACCACTGTATTACCACTGCCTAGAGTATTCGGTATATTAACATGCTGTCTGCATTTGTAGCGTAGGAGCAAGAAGCTATACCACATAAGCAGGCTATCCATCTAGGCTTGTGTTAAGTACACTGTGATGTTCACTCAAGGATGAAATTTTCTAAAGACACACTTCTCAGTATTAGCATTGTTAAACAATGCATGACTATATATGTAAAAATACCGATTTTATCATCCTTAGGCAAAAATTACATCCCTGTCCATACCAATTACCTCCAATATTCTTCTCTCACTAGTCATTAGGTGGAATTAGAATTGGGCTTTAGGGTAAGTGTTTCCACCACAGAGATATCATTTCAATAATCATATGGCACCTACCCTAGGCCAGACGTTCACTGAAGTTTCACATCTCCCAGCAATACTGAGGACCTAGCACAGCAAATGAAATACCACAATTCCTGGATTCAAATGAAGTCTTCCAGTTTAACAGAAATGTATGTGGACAGGGTTGATTAATGTGCAGTGTCCTCCTTCTGTTTATGAGATCCAACAATTACAGGCAAAAGGAGAGGCTGAGCACAGCACTGACCTCTGCTTAGTCACTTCCTCTCACCCTCACCTAAACTTCAAAACCAGAAATAGCAGAACCACATTCCTAGAGTGAAAGAACCCAACCCAGCCTTTCAATTAAACAAGCAAGTGAAAAGAAGCATTTTCAACTCAGAAGGGAAAGAGAACCCCACCCTCCTCATCCCGGTCTTCCAAGTGGCCGTAGGCCTCTCTACCAACAAAGCAAAGATTGTTGTAATACCAAGATCCAGATCCAGCTTTTGTGTGCACTGCTGGATACTTTTTTAAGCAGAAAGGTACAAAAACCAATTATGTGCAAATACTCATTTTTACACTCAGTCTATCAAACTAAGAGAGACGCTACTTACGGCGTGGATTTATAGGAAGACTCTGGATAAAACCGCTTGTCATTCACTTTGCCATTGGAAGAGTATGCCATGGGACTGTCAACTCTTTCCGCATAGTCAGATGGGGGTGGAGGCACGTCCTGTGTGCCTGCAGACACATTTTTAACCTTAAAAAACCCCAAGAGATAGTTATTATTTATCTTGTAATGAAAAGGGGGCATACACTGAAAAAAATTATCTTATATGCATTATCTAGTATTTATGTGGCCCATTAATGCTATTAACGCTAATAATAAAAAGGCAATTATGACAGGTTAATAGTCAAATCCACTTTTTAATAGACATATAAATAGTGCTACTGCTAGTTGAAACAAGTATATTACCAAGAAGAAAAATCTGATCACCTCATTCTCATCCTAATGTGATTAGGTTTAATAATTATCCATGGCAATTTCCCACCTCCATATTAGGAAGACTGGTCTCATTACCTCACATCCACATTAGAAAGACCATTCTCATTTAACCTAAGCCAGGTCCGGGTTAGGAGAATTTTCATTTCTAACAAGCTCTCAGGTAATGCTATGTTGCTGTCTGTGCACCACACTTGGAAAAGCACTAATCTAGAACAAAGTACACTGGTGGTTCTTAATCCATTCATCTCTCAACGTGGAATGTTAAAACCACAGAAGAAATCAAGCAGTTCAAGCTGACTTCTGCTCTTTTAATAAGAGATTTGCTTATTCTCCCTTAATGCAGGTTCTCAATGGCTCTATTACTAATAGCCTACACAATATATCACACAACATCAGTGCCTTCCCTTTCCACTTTCCTTATTTCATTGTGATGTGTAAGTGAATTCATCCTATAGAAGTAACATGCATTAGAAATTATGCCTTAATAGGCCGGGTGCAGTGGCTCACGCCTGTAATCCCAGCACTTTGGGAGGCCGAGGCGGGTGGATCACGAGGTCAGGCGATCGAGACCATCCTGGCTAACGTGGCAAAACCCTGTTTCTACTAAAAATAGACACACACACACACACACACACACACGCACAAAAATTAGCCAGGCGTGGTGGCATGCGCCTGTAGTCCCAGCTACTCAGGAGGCTAAGGCAGGAGAATCGCTTGAACTGGAGAGGGAGAGGTTGCAGTGAGCAGAGATTGTGCCACTGCACTCCGGCCTGGCCGACAGTGAGACTGTCTCAAAAAAGAAAGAAATTATGCCTTAATGTTAGATACATATACAGGTTCTTATCTGAGGAATGTAAGCCCTTTCTTAAAACTTATCAGGCCTGGAGAGGCATTAAAATGAAACAGCAATCAAGTCCTACTGCCCCCTTGAGCTATGTAGTTATCTCCAGAAACTGCATAACCTAACAATGCTCCACACTGGGCACCATGACCCTGCTACAGCTCAACATGTAACAATGTTATTTCTGTAAACCAGTGAGAATTCTGATGAACAACTTTGTTTCTGCCCACTCCTCGTGCCCCTTTTTTGCCTTTAAAAACTTGCTTATAAAAAAGGCTGAATGGAACACTCCCCAGGGCAGCTTGGAAGCATGTCCCAGGCAGCTGTTCTCAACCTTGGCCCAAATAAACTCTCTATATTAATTTTGCCTCAGGTTCTTCCCTTAGGTCAACGTTAACATGGAAGGCTTACCACAGAACCTTTGGGATAAAAAATTTAAACATAAAAAGCACAGCCAATTAAACTCCCAACACTGTTTTATATATATATATATATATGTAAATATATATATATACACACACATATATATATATGTAGAGAGAGAGAGAGAGAGAGAGACACGGAGTCTCACCCTGCACCCAGGCTGGAGTGCAGTGGTGCGATCTCAGCTCACTGCAACCTCCACCTCCCAGGTTCAAGAGACTCTCCTGCTTCAGCCTTCTGAGTAGCTGGGATTACAGGTGCCCGCCACCATGCCCAGCTAATTTTTGTATTTTTAGTAGAGACAGGGCCTAACCATGTTGGCCAAGTTGGTCTCGAACTCCTGACCTCAAATGATCCACCCACCTTGGCCTCCCAAAGTGCTAGGATTACAGGCGTGAGCCACCCCACCCAGCCACTGTTAGATTTTATGTTTTATGTAACAGCTCCAACACTCTTGACATTTCACCTAATAGTCTTTAAATTATTACATATCACTCTGTAATTGAGAAAAAAAATTGGAAAAAAAAATCAAAGACCTCAAACAAGTGCTAACCCTAGATGAATCATTTAGTTGTTTTAAGGCAAAGGAATAGAAATAAAGGGTGGAAAAAGTCTACAAATCATTTCTAAGTCTACAAATTGTAAGTCTACAAATCAAGTCTACAAATCATGATTGTAAGTCTACAAATCATTTCTGTGAAAAAGTGCTGCTATTCAAAAGGGTAGAACCGCTTTAACTTTGTGATAGGATCAATGGCATTTTAGCCAGGTTTGGTGCATGTGCCTATAGTATCAGTTACTTGGGAGGCTGAGATGGGAAGACCTCTTGAGCCTGACAGACGGAGGCTGCAGTGAGCTCTGATTGTGCCACTGCACTCCAACCTGGGTGACAGAATGAGACCCTGTCTCAAATACATACACAAACAACCAATGGCATCAGATTACCTGGGCTCACCCCAGGTCTGCCAACCACAAATTCTATAAAGCCTCAGTTTTCATCTGGAAAAAAAGAAGAAGAAGAAGAAGAAGAAGAAGAAGAAGAAAACTACCTAGTACATAAAGTTATTCTGACGATTAAATGAGGTGACAAGGTATCACATTTATCACAGTGCCTTTAAACACAGTAAAAATTCAAAAGATGCTGGATTTTGGAATTAAGGCCACTGGATCTGATCAAATTAATTTTTACAAGAATTTAGAGGTGGCAGAAGACCTTTATTTAGATTATTTTGCTATTATAAAGCCTTACAATTAAGTTCAGCTTCAATATAGTGTATCTTCCTGCAATACATATTCCTTACATCTTAACTTTCCCATTCTTAGTAGCATTAAAACACAAGATGCACTCTCTGGACTTATCCAGGCAGTACTGCATGCAGAAAGATATTTACCTACCCCTCCAAGTACATAGGGGTATTCTTGATTGTTTAACATTCAGAGTCAGAAAGGAATAGAATCATTTCCCTCTGAAAGTGGAATTTGGCAGCAGCTGCGAAACCAGTGGGTGGGTTACCACGGAGTGTGCTCAGATCCCACCACAGGGGGGAAGGGAGGGGAGCACTCGGTTCCCACAGAATTCCTTACAACACAAGTTTACAGCAGCAGTTGCCAAGCTTCACAGGCAAACGCTTCACCAAACCAAAGCCTATTCTTAATCCAATACCTCATCAGAATTTAAAAATGCTTCCTTTGCTTAAAAGCCCATTTTATACTTCTCTAGGTCCCACCCCCTCCTCACAGCGTGAGCTTTAGCAGAGTCTGGGTATCTTTTCAGAGATTTCTTACTGGCTAGAACACCCTTCCCCTTTTGCCAGCTATTCCTTAATTGGGCTTCAATTCTTGGCTCACGTGCCACCACCTCCTCCTCATACAAGCCCCTCCTGGATGAGGCACCAACTGTGCTATTTCCCTACACCTGTGCATACAAACCTCCCACCAAATCACGTATACACTGCCGAACAATGGCTTACTCACAGTACAATGGCTTGCTCACCTATCTCACTTCAGTAGGCAGTGGACTGGGCTTAAGCCACCACTATCTGACTGCTTACAATGAGCCAAATATTGAAGTGACAGATCATTTAGTAGGCATGGCTCTACAGACATTTCTTTTTCAGAAATGAGGAAGCTGTGGCTCAGGGAGTTAGACAACTTTCCCAAGAACCTAGACATAGAAAATGGAAGTGAGCTGAGATCCGGCCACTGCACTCCAGCCTGGGTGACAGAGCGAGACTCCGTCTCAAAAAAAAAAAAAAAAAAAAAGAAAAGAAAAGAAAATGGAAGGGTGGGCAGTCTCCTGCTTTCCTCTTTGAGTCTCCAAAGTACCACACAGTGTCTGGCACAAATCAGGAGCCCCAAGTTTGCTGCATAAAGGTTACCTCACTGATAACTGTTATATTCCTACATGTATACCGAGGTATCTTATCAATGAGGCACGCTGAGCTGACCTTTCTCTCAGCGTCAGCAGAACTGGACTAGCTTGACCACTGACTCCACCCTCCAGCACAGATCTTTGATTAAACCTTTTCTATACACGTGCATAATATATTCCAAGGCAGTGCTCCCTTCGGCAGCACGTATATAAATCTGAACAATACAGAAAAGGTTAGCATGGCCCTTGGGCAAGGATGGCACCCAAATTCATGAAACATTCCACATATATTTTTTTTAATTCTGAGCCAGCTATGATGCCAGACTCCAAGAGTCTAGAGGCAAAGGCAAAATATATTTGAAAAACAAAACATATTTGAAAAGACCATTTTTTTCCCTCTTTATGTGTCAATTTTTCTGAAAAAAAGGCTAAAATATTTTTTCCTCTAACCCACTTAATGGTATCAATGCAAAGTAAGTATAAACCCAGTATCTGTGGCTTTTGAAGGACAGTAGGAAAGTAGAAGGGGGTTGGAGTGGGCAATACAAAGTGAACAGGTGCTCATTTCTACAAGGAGTCCCCAACCTGTATTTCCCATTATGAGAGAAAGGACTTCTGAATTTCACTGTTATTACTGATAGGATCCCCAGTCAGCTCATAAAATTCAATGATGTAGTTAAAGTTCTCTTAAAAAAGAAAAACAATATTTTAATTTTCAGTAAGGTTTTTTTTTTCTTAAGAGATGAGGCCTTGCTGTGTTGCCCAGGCTGGACTTGAACTCCTGGACTCAGGCAATCCTCCTACCCCAGCCTCCTGAGTAGCTGGGACTACAGGCTCACACCACTATACCTCGCTTTTAAAGAATAAGAACTTGAGAAAACCAGCTAGGCATAATTTTAAACAGTAAAATGTCTTTGTAACAATTTTCCCTTAAGTAACTTGAGGATATCTCTAAGAAATTAGGGACAGAAGAAAGCAGGATGAAAACACAAATTAAAGATTTCTCTAGGCCGGGTGCGGTAGCTGATGCCTGTAATCCCAGTACTTTGGGAGGCTGAGGCAGGAGCGATTACCTGAAGTTGGGAGTTCGAGAACAGTCTGGCCAACATGGTGAAACCCCAACTCTACTAAAAATACAAAAATTAGCCACGCATGGTGGCAGGCGCCTGTAATCCCAGCTACTTGGAGGCTGAGGCAGGAGAATCGCTTGAACCCAGGAGGTGGAGGTTGCAGTGTGCCGAGATCGCACCACTGCACTCCAGCCTGGGTGATAGATTCCATCTCAAAAAACAAAAAACAAAACAAAACAAAAAAAAACAATAACTCAGACTTACTCTTGAAATTACATTCAAAAAGGACAAGCGCTCACACTAAACATACTTAAGGAGTACGAATTATTAACTTAGGGGATATGCAGGGAAGTTTTATTAAGATTCTTATTTCAATCAAGAAAGAACTTCAGTATTTCCAAAATAGCAAAATGAAATATCTTTTTTTTTTTTTTTTTTTTGAGACGGAGTTTCGCTGTTTTTGCCCAGGCTGGAGTGCAATGGCATGATCTCGGTTCACTGCAACCTCCACCTCCTGGGTTCAAGCAATTCTCTTGCCTCAGCCTCCCGAGTAGCTGGGATTACAGGCATGCGCCACCACGCCTGCCTAATTTTGTATTTGTAGTAGAGACAGGGTTTCTCCATGTTGGTCAGGCTGGTCTTGAACTCCCGACCTCCGGTGATTCACCCGCCTCGGCCTCCCAAAGTGCTGGGATTACAGGAGTGAGCCACTGCGTCTGGCCGAAATATCATTTTTATAGATCTTCACAAGAGGTAATTATGAGGATAAATTTTTATTCAAAGTTTAATTGTACTCATTAGAAGTGTTCTGATTATGTCACTTGTGAAAAAATTCTTTGTGACAAATAACACCTAACACTCCTTGGAGAGTTAATGAAAACATCCTAAACCCCTGTGGGATGCCAAAAGGAAAACAAAGAGGGCAGTTCTCCTTTAGCACAGCTCAGGTGCTCTTCTCCAAATACGTACCATGATTCTTCCTCACCTGAGAGTAAGATGGGTCTACACCATCATGTTGGTCCTACCTTCCCCACCCTGACTCTCTGAAGTCAGAGAAGGAATAAAAAGGTCAAGAAGGAATGTTCTAGGTCACTCTGAAAGAAAATCTTCTCTCCTCCAAAACAAAGATTGGGGAAAACACTTATCCCCACTTAAATCAATTTCGTATTTCATTTAGAGTTACTAAAAGCAAAATATATGCAAATTATATGCAATCATAGCTAATCCTAATTTTTCCCCTCACCCTAATTTCATCCCTAGTTCACATATGGGAAAGAGTCAGACTAGACCTGCATCCATGCGGCCTAGCAATGTGCAAAAGCCATCCACCACTAAGAAGGAAAGGGAAGTTCGCCTGCTGAGTATCCAGCATGTGCCAGGCAAACCTGACTGTTTATTCTCACCATCACCCAGGGAGACACAATTATCTCTATTTTCGGATGAGAAAATTGAGCTTCTATGGTTAAATTAACTTGCTCAAAGTCACAGAGAAGGTAAAGTAGCAGAGGGGAGATTTGAACGCTGGTCCATCTAGCTCCAAAGCCCAGCTCTTTCTGGCATAACAAACTGCCACCTCAAGAATTCAAACATGGCTTGAAGTACCCATCTTGGGTACCTGGTATTTTGACTGGTCTTTGTAACGAAGGAGACCATTCTCATTGTCTTAAACTCCTCACTGTTTTGAAGAATTTTATTTGCCTATTAGTTTAACTTGGTAAGAGCAGCTATTGATGCAAAATTATTATGAGTATGTTTCAGTCACCATGTGCTTTTGTTTGGGTCAGCGTTTAGGAACACCTCTCTCAAAAAGGAAAGAGTAGGTTTTTCCCAGCTTGGTGATAAAAGTGGAGAAATACCTCAGGCAGCAGAGGGAGGAGCATCTTAATCTCAAGGATCATCTCCAGGTTTACAACCTGCCCATTCCACCCTCCTCAGCCCTATGCCCTTGTACTACAGGTTCTCAACAGTAAGTGATCTAACTCGTTTTTCCTGTTTTCTGATATTTTACACCCTCAGATACTCCCCCCATAAAAGCTTCAAAATTGACTGGAAAGTTCTCTTAGACTTTTCTCCACCTTGGGTCACTTGAAGGCAGACGGTCCCACATGTACTAATCCCACAAAAAAAGAGATCGTGGACCAGGTTTGAACATGTCTGGTTATTTTACCTTGCTCAGGTGGCACTCAGGATTTAGGAAACAAATTGCCCCTACCCAACTACATGCTGTCCAAAAATACTAATAATATAGACCAATGAGAACTATAAATAAAATCCTAAGCCCCCAACCGAGAGACTCCCTTTTGGCCAAGAGTACTTCGGAGAAATCTTAACTGAGTTCCTGGCCATGAGAGAATGGGAGGTCAGACACAACTCATTTACTCCCTCCCTTTTGTAGTTCAGGCACAACTGACCAGCATTCATGTTAACATAGAGATCATCAAGATTGATAGAAACAGACTCTTTGTGGCAATAAAACACCAAGTTATAAACAAGACCTAAGGCCATGCCAGACAAGGGTTAAATCCCACACCCCTATATTTGTCCTAACCATACACTATGTTCTAACTACCATAATAAGGTTGCTCTTTTTCTCCAGCAGCCAAACAAGCACTAGCCTCAAGATAAGCAAGATTAAAGCAATTGCATAAACCTACTATGTGCCCACAAAAATTAAAAATAAAAACTTACAAAAAAATACAAAAAGAAAACAACTGCAGCTCATCCACCAACAGATACTGACTGACCCCTGTTCCACAAGCCATACAGCTTTGACTGGACAAGAAACTGATTTCAGTAACTTCCTCCTGATCAGAGTGGTTCTGGCCAGCTTGCAGAGGCTGCATGTGAGCGCCTCGTGTTCCTGTTTCACCTTTTATTGAGACGAAGTCTCACTTTGTTGCCCAGGATGGAGTGTAGTGGCACTGTGTCGGCTCACTGCAACCACCGTCTCCTGGGTTCAAGCAATTCTCCTGCTTTAGCCTCCCAAGTAGCTGAGATTACAGGCGCCCACCACCACACCCAGCTAATTTTTATATTTTTAAAAGAGAAGGAGTTTCACCATGTTGGCCAGCTGGTCTTGAACTCCTGACCTCAGGTGATCCACCTGCCTCGGCCTCCCAAAGTGCTGGGATTACAGGCGGGAGCCACTGTGCCCGGCCCCTGTTTCACCTTTTGATGTACAGGGTCTAACTGTAATACATTTAAATGTTAAGTCTCCACCCCAAAGTGAACATGGGATGCATGTAACATGAATGTTTGTTCATTACGCATGCATCAGGACCCTATTCATGGATATTCATAGCTCCTCCTATAACCTGTTGAATAGGAACGTATAGCCAACCTATTCAGCATTAAGCTCTTGTCCCAACTCCATCTCCTTCTAAGTGCCTTTCAGTGTCTGCCAGAAGCTACGCTTCCAAGACTGTCAAGGATGGCCACCTTGCAGGTTGTAACCCTTTATAATAAACAGTCTCCTTTCTACTTTTTTCTTCCCTTTCACAGCTGGAGATTCTTTCTAAATTTATAATTGTGTCATCTTTAGGTTGACACCAGCAAAGGTAAATTCTGAAATTCCCTGAGAGTCAACAAGTTATTAGAGCTCTGGAAGAGGATGAGGTAGAAAAACCTTGTACTCAATGAGGCTTATCAATGATCTCATTCAAGGCCCCTTACTTAAATGAAAATCCCTGTGAATTTCAGACTGTTAAATATACCTGTACCTCATGCCAGAGTTTTTCAACAGGTGTGCCACGATGTCTTTGGTCATCCAGCCTGTGAGCCAATCATCTGCACTTCCAGATCCCCCTCAGTTTACTCCAGTATCTTGTACTAAGTTACCATTTTCCAAGTATGCCATGATGTAATGATAACATGCTTACAGTTTAATGGTTGCAGCTTGAATCTATAAAATAGTGGTTCTCAAAATATGGTCCCCAGACCAGCTACATTAATATTACCGACCTACGCCCCACCCAGGCATAGCGTGCGCATCATGAACTCCAGGGTGGGAGTGAGTGGGCTGTTTCAATGAGCCCTACAGGTGACTCTGTTGCCTGCAAAAGTTTGAGAACCACTGATGTAGACACAATTCTCTTCGATGTTGCACATCACTGTACCTCATAAAGACATACAAGTTACAGGTCTCGTTTGCCTGCAGTGATGCACAAACCTGACAGTGCCTGTTTTTTGGGCCCAGGTATCATAAAATAACCTAGAACAACAGTGAGAAGGTTCAGCATGACAATAGCTGAGGGTACCTACTTATAACACAATAGAAACATTAATTGATTCTCAACCCTGAGAAGGACCTCTATCATACCAACAACACAGTGGAAAAGGGAAGGAACACATCTTTCCCTAAATAAAGGAGAGAAGGCACTTTGGCTTGTCATATCTATAAAGGGTTAGTCATTTGTGAAAAGGACACTAATGATCAGGCAATAGACTATACTTCCTCAGGACTATGCCTCATAAAAAGTTGACCTTTACCCCATCAAAACGCTTATAAAAATCAAGAGTATCAGAGAAACTGGTTGAGTTTTGCCACCTCAGCAATTGCCAAAAGGTAAAAAGTAGGAGAGAAAACACATTAGGCCAATAAACATGACATGTTCAGAAGAAATATAAACCAAGACAACAGTGATACACTTTTACACATTTGACTGGAAAATATTATAAAGTCTAACACCACCAAGAGTTGCTCGTTTAGATTATATATGAAAAATAATTTGGCATTGTTTTATAGAAATGTACACTCACAGGCTGGGCACGGTGGCTCACGCCTGTAATCTCAGCACTTTGGGAGGCCAAGGCGGGTGGATCACGAGGTCAGGAGATCGAGACCACCCTGGCTAACATGGTGAAACCCCATCTCTACTAAAAATACAAAAAATTAGGCAGGTGTGGTGGTGGGCACCTGTAGTCCCAGCTACTCAGGAGGCTGAGGCAGGAGAATGGCGTGAACCCGGGAGGCGGAGCTTGCAGTGAGCAGAGACCACACCACTGCACTCCAGCCTGGGTGACAGAGCGAAACCCCATCTCAAAAAAGAAAAAAAAGAAAGAAATGTACACCCACAAATGCTGCATCCCAGAAGCTCCACTCTTAGGTACATAGCCAAGAGAAATGTTCACAAGTATAGGTGATTTTAAAATGTTCATGGGGCCAGGCAGGGTCGCTCATGCCTGTAATTCCAGCACTTTGGGAGGCCAAGACAGGTGGATCAC
Organism: Chlorocebus sabaeus; assembly: GCF_047675955.1. Lineage (NCBI taxonomy): Eukaryota > Metazoa > Chordata > Mammalia > Primates > Cercopithecidae > Chlorocebus > Chlorocebus sabaeus. Next base: position 25,660,415 of record NC_132907.1, read on the forward strand.
TTGAGGTCAGGAGTTTGAGACCAGCCTGGCCAACATGGCAAAACCCTGTCCCTACTGAAAATACAAAAATTAGCCAGGTGTGGTGGCATACGCCTGTAATCCCAGCTACTTTGGAGGCTGAAGTGGGAGAATTGCTTGAACCTGGGAGGCGGAGGTTACAGTGAGCCAAGATCATGCCACTACACTCCAGCCCAGGCAACAGAGCGAGACACTATCTCAAAAAATATAAATAAAAAATAAAAATGTTGATGGCATTTGTAATGGTTTTAGTAATCCAAAACCCCATTAAAAGGAAACTGGATAAACTGCTATGAAATGTTATAAAATAGAGGACCAGACAATGGCGACATCAGATGGACTTCAGCTCCATCAACATGCATTAATCTATAACCTAACTCTCAGTAAAACGGCAAATGCCAAGACACTACATGCAGGTACACCTTCTACAAAGTTAAAAAACACCCAAAACAAAATCATGTATTGCTAAGTTATATATATACATAGGTAAAAACTTCTTAAAAAGCAAATTATAATAAACTCCAAATTCTAGACAGCCTACCTCTGGGGGCAGGTAGAAGCAAGTAGATGAGAGAGTGAAAACTGTATAATGTAACTTAGTAATGTATTGTAATTATTAGGTGGGATGGTAGATCTGCAGGTGTTCATTATGAAACAATAAATGTACCAGGAATGCTATGCATGGACTAAAGGTGATCATGTCATAACTAAGAATTGAATTAATCTATTTCTGTGCACCTGAAGTCCAGTTTTTGTTTTTAGAGACAGAGTCTCACTTTGTCACCCAGTCTGAAGTGCAGTGGCACATCTCGGCTCACTGCAACCTCCACCTACCAGGTTCAGGTGGATTTCCCACCTCAGCCTCCAGAGGAGCTGGGACTAGAGGCGTGTGCCACCAGGCCCGGCTAATTTTGTATTTTCAGTAGAGATGGGGTTTTACCACGTTGGCCAGGCTGGTGTCAAACTCCTGACCTCAAGTGATCCACGTACCTTGGCCTCCCAAAGTGCTGGGATTACAAGTCTCAGCCACTATGCTCAGCCTTAAAGTCCAGTTTTTAAAAAGGTAATCATTGGCTGGACACGGTGGTTACCTGTAACCCCAGCACTTTGGGAAGCTGAGGCGGATGGATCACCTGAGGTCAGGAGTTTGAGACCAGCCTGGCCAACATGACGAAACCCCATCTCTACTAAAAATATAAAAATTAGCCGGGTGTGGTGGCGGGTGCCTGTAATCCCAGCTACTCGGGAGGCAGAGGCAGGAGAATTGCTTGAACCCAGGAGGTGGAGGTTGCAGTGAGCCGAGATCACACCACTGCACTCTAGCCTGTGTGACAGAGCGAGACTCCATCTCAAAAAATAATTTAAAAAAAAAAAAAAAAAAGGTAATCATTAAGGTTTTTCCTAAGAATCTAATGGCATGGAAATGCTCAATTAGGGTTCTAATCCTGGCTTTGTCGCCCATATGTGACCCCAGGAATGCGGACGAAAATGCTTTCTGTTAATATAAAACATATTTAACTTCAACATCAATTTTGTCTATTCTCTAAAAATATTATCATATACTGTTACAAAATGGCTTAATAGCCCCCTTTTACACAATTATTCTGGCCAAAATGTGTTCAAAAAAGGAAGAATAATCAAAAGACTCAACTTTCACCAAAAAATGTAAAATTTCAGAAAACACAATTTCAGTATTATTCAAGTTGACCATCTGGGAACAAAATTAAGTTAGTGTTTATCTCATACTATAATAAAAAACAAGCTTCTCAATCTGAATAAAGTTATGACATTTGGTTAATAGCAAATATCAATATTGGTCCAGTAGTGGTGACAAATGTACCATACTAATGTAGGATGTTAACAATAAGGACAACTAGCTGCACTGTGTGTAGTGGCTCACACCTGTAATCCCACCACTTTGGGAGGCCAAGCCAGGAGAACTGCATGAGTTCAGGAGTTCAAGACTAGCCTGGGCAACATAGCGAACTCTGTCTCTACTTTAAAAAAAAAAAAAAAAAAAGTCAGCCAGGCATAGTGGCATGTGCCTGTAGTCCTAGTTACTTGGGAGGCTGAAGTGGGAGGACTGCTTGAGCCCAGCAGTCAAGGCTGTAGTGAGCTATGGTTGTACCACTGCACTCCAGCCTGGGCAACAGAGTGAGACTTTGTCTCAAGAAAAAAACACAAAAGGGAAAATTGAGTGCCATGGTATACAGAAATCCATCGTAATATAATTGCAACTTTTCTGTAAATCTATTATAAAATGAAACGTTTATCTTCAAAAACAAGGGGAGTGGTCCATTGTATATCCCGGATGTTAAAAAAACAAAAACACAAAAACTGGATTGGGTGCACGACACTTCTAAGTTTGCTAAAAATTACTGTAAATTTTTAATGGGTGATTACTATTTATGGTATATAAATTATACCTCAATAAAGCTGTTTAAAAAAACAAGTTTCTGGTAGTCTAAAGCTTCCAGTGATCTTAAAGGTCTAGATTGGGCAAAAATAAAAACAAGAAACATGAGAGAGGAACATTACACCAATCAAGGATGTTAAAATGTACCAAGGACTGACATATGTTTAACTCAACCCTCTACACACATTTAGTACACATGGGGTAAAAAAACAAAACTTTAAGATACCAAAGAAACTATAGGAGCGTATTATTTAAACCTTGAAGGGGGTATAAAACTTTCTAGGAACAAAGATATGTAGAAGCCATAAAGAAACAGACAGGAAATGTAAGTACATAAAAAAATAAGAAGTCTGGGCACGGTGGCAAATGCCTGCAATCCCGACACTTTGGGAGGCCAAGGCACAAGGACCACTTGAGGCCAGGAGTTCAAAACCAGCCTGAGCAACACAGTGAGACCCTCTCTCTTAAAACAAACAAAAAAACACTGTAGACAAAGGTGAAAGACCACAATAATGTGTGAGAAATTATCATCAATAAGACAAAATATTAATAACCATAATATAAAAAACTCCAGTCAGGAAAGAACAAACAATCACAGAAAACTAAGCTATGCTCTGAAGACATCAAGTGATGAAGAACAGGAAATAAGCATATGCTTAATCACCAAATTTTGAAAATGAAACTTTATTTTTACTTACTGGATTAACAAAAATGAATGACAGATAATAACCAGAGCAGAAAAAAAATGTTGGGAACTGAGCAATTTCATATACCATTAGGGTTAGTAGAACCTGCAGAGCTTTTAAAAACAATTCAACTTGGTAATCCCTCGTAAAATGCTTTTTTTCAAGAGAAGGGTCTTGCTCTATTGCCTAAGCTGGAGTACAGTGACACAACCATAGCTCACTGTAGCCTCAAACTCTTGAGCTCAAGAGATCCTCCTGTCTCATTCTCCTGAATAGCTGGGACTACAGTCGAGTCACCATGCCCAGCTAACCTAGTAAAATTTTAAGTGTGCACACTCGATGACTAGCTCTGGAAATTTATCTTACACAAACACTAGCAAGAGTGCATAAAGACATGTGAGAGAATGTTCACTGCAGCATTATCTGTAATAGTAAACTGAACACAATTAAAACATCCATAAACAGGAGAATGAATCGTTTACTCATACTATGAAATACCACCCAGCTGCTAAGAGCAAGTAGGTCTGTGTGCTGACAGACTTGGAAAGATGTTCACAAAACAAAGTTTTTAAAAAAGCAAACTGCACACAATGTGTACATTATGATCCTATTTTTGGTTTTAAAATAACATAAAATTGGCTGGGCATGGTGGCTCATGCCTGTAATCCCAGCACTTTGGGAGGCCGAGGCAGGTGGATCACCTGAGGTCAGGAGTTCAACCAATATGGTGAAACCCCGTCTCTATTAAAAGTACAGGCCGGGCGCGGTGGCCACGCCTGTAATCCCAGCACTCTGGGAGGCCGAGACGGGTGGATCACGAGGTCAGGAGATCGAGACCATCCTGGCTAACACGGTAAAACACTGTCTCTACTAAAAATACAAAAAATTAGCCGGGCATGGTGGCGGGCGACTGTAGTCCCAGCTACTCGGGAGGCTGAGGCAGGAGAATGGCGTGAACCCGGGAGGTGGAGCTTGCAGTGAGCTGAGATCCGGCCACTGCACTTCAGCCTGGGCGACAGAGCGAGACTCCGTCTCAAAAAAAAAACAAAAAAATGTACAAAAATTAGCTAGACATGGTGGTGTGCGCCTGTAATCCCAGCTACTCAGGAGGCTGAGGCAGGAGAATCACTCGAACCCAGGAGGTGGAGGTTGTAGTGAGCTGAGATTGCGCCACTGCACTCCAGCCTGGGCGACAGAGCAAGACTCCATCTCAAAACAAAAAACAAAAAAACCACCAAATTATTAAAAATAACAACATTACATTATTTACCATATGCAAGGTATTATACTAAGTATTTTACAAATATCAACCAGTTTGAGGCCGCAGTGAGCTATGACTGAACCACTGCACTCCAACACAGGTGACAGAGCTACACCCTGTCTCTAAATAAATATTAACAAAATTAAAAAAAAAAAATTTAAGGAAGTATGACCATACTTCTGATTTAGAGTAAGAAGTAGGAAAAGAAAAAGATGATTAAAGAAAGTACCCTGGGCCAGGCATGGTGGCTCACGCCCGTAATCCCAGCACTTTGGGAGGTGGAGGCGCATGGATCACGTGCTCAGGAGTTCGAGGCTAGCCTGGCCAAGATGGTGAAACTCCGTCTCTACTAAAAATACAAAACTTAGCCAGGCGTGGTGGCAGGTGCCTGTAGTCCCAGCTACTTGAGAGGCTGAGGCAGGAGAATCGCTTTAACCCAGGAGGCGGAGGTTGCAGTGAGCTGAGATAGTGCCATTGCACTCTAGCCTGGGCAATAGAGCAAGACTCCTTCTCCCAAAAAAAAAAAAAAAAAGTACCCCAAAGTGCTAACTGAAAACCACTTGAACCTGGGAGCGGGAGGTTGCAGTGAGCTGAGATTATGCCATTGCACTCCAGCCTGGCAACAGAGTGAGACTTTGTCTCAAAACAAACAAACAAACAAAAAATTATTTATATAGTCGGCCCTTGAACAACCAGGTTGGAACTGCATGGGTCCACATATATGTGGATTTTTTTCAACTAAACACAGATGGAAAACAGTATTGGCGGGATGCAAAACCCGGGTATCCAGAGGGCCAATTTTTCATACACATGGGTTCCACCAACTACAGGAGTTGAATATGCATGGGGGTCCTGGAACCAACCCCCTGAGTATACCAAGGAATGGCTGCACTTCACTGTATTTTCCAAATCATCCATACTTAAACAAACATAATATTTAACTTAAAAAATCAGATCTGAAATTTGAGGGCAGAACAAAACAAAGACCTGCAAAGTTTAATTAAACAAATCTTAAAACATTTAAAATACAAACTGGTATCCATCTGAGTGACTATAAAAGACCAGGTTATAAAGCAAGCAGTGTGCAAACATGAGCTGTTTATTTTACAAGGAACAAGATATCCAGAAAAAGGAAGAGAAAAAAGCAACAACACTAAAAAGCCCTAAGAAGGGCAGAGAAACCACCGTGTTCAGCCAACAGGGACAGGGAATTACAAAACTCTAAGTTTTCTCACAGATTATACAAAAGGGCTAAAACCTGTTTGTTTGTTTTTTTGTTTTTTTTGTTTTTTTTTTTTTTGAGACGGAGTCTCGCTCTGTCGCCCAGGCTGGAGTGCAGTGGCCGGATCTCAGCTCACTGCAAGCTCTGCCTGCTGGGTTCACGCCATTCTCCTGCCTCAGCCTCCGGAGTAGCTGGGACTACAGGCGCCCGCCACCTCGCCCGGCTAGTTTTTTGTATTTTTTAGTAGAGACGGGGTTTCACCATGTTAGCCAGGATGGTCTCAATCTCCTGATCTCGTGATCCGCCCGTCTCGGCCTCCCAAAGTGCTGGGATTACAGGCTTGAGCCACCGCGCCCGGCCGCTAAAACCTGTTTTAAACACTGAAGGCACAGCTTTTGACTACCCTCTGCTCTGAGAGGTGGGGGGGGCAGGAGGCGTGTTATAATCCTGAAGATGCTAAAAATCCAAGAAAGAAGGCAGTAAGATTTAGCAACATAATAAAATTCTAGACCGACCGCAATCTGTAGGGAGGGATTAAATTAATATTGAGTAGCTAATTGTTACTGTAGTAATTTTTTATTTTGCTTTTTTGAGACAGGGTCTCGTTCTGTCACCCAGGCTGGAGTGCAGTGGCGAGATCATGACTCACTGCAGCCTTGACCTCCCAGGCTCCAGCAATCCTCCCACCTCAGCTTCCCAAGTAGCTGGGACTACAGGCACCTGTGCCCATGTCCAGCTAGTTTTTTTAAATTTTTTGTAGATATAGAGTCTTGCCATGTTGCCTCAGATGGTCTTAAACTCCTGGGCTCAAGTGATCTTTGTTGGCCTCGCAAGTACTGGGATTACAGACTTGAGTTTTTCTTTTTCCCCCAAATCAACCATTATTAGCTATTCGGGGAGTAACCTATCTCGGCTCTTTGCAATCAATAAAACCCAAATTTTAATTCTCCTTTAATGCAAGTAGTTAATTCTAGATTCTTGTCCATTATTTTAAGTAGAAATTGTTTTGATATTAATTTCTCATGACCAAAAGAAACAAAACTCCCTAATCTACTCCACTGTGAACAGTTTAGATGCAGGATGACACAATTCCACAGCGAAAGCCACATTATCAGGGTGAAACTAATTCAAGCAGAAATGAGAGTAACAGGCTACATCTGCCTGTTGCCATCAATTAAAGAAAGAATGAGAACGTGGTATTGAATTCCGCGACATGAACTTGGGCAGGTGAGGGGAGAATAGAAAGAAAGGCAAAATACCAGTGGTTAAACCACCTCCAAATAATTTATTTTAAATAGGCTTTCTAAGGCATTTCAGTTCAGAAAACTGAAGGGGAGAGGAAAAGAAATGAGGAATTTGCCCTAAGTATCACATAAAACATTAGTCTGGGCAAAATCATATATCTGCTATTCAACAGATAGTTCTTTTACATACAATGAAAATACTTGTTACTAGAGAGAAACAATGAAGTTCACGTGCAACAACCCACAGGGTATCACATTTCCAGAGGTTCAAGGAGGAATTTTATTAAAATAATACCTTTCTAAAAGCTAAGTCGTTCTTTCACCTTAATCATCATCACCTCCATAAGTTACAATAGTTATCTTTTGCCAAGTTATCAAAAGCAACTAGAACTGATTAAACCTACGTGATAGTAAATCAGATGAGAGACCAAAGTTCACTGGTACTCTAATATTACTGGCATTGGTCTCCCTTGAGTTGGGTTTGTTGTTTTTAAGCCTCTTGAAACCTTAAGTAAACAAATCTAACTGCCAGTGAAAACTAACACACCCAGAAACTCTCAGCGAAACATTTACTTCATAGCTCCTAATATAGACCTGTCCTATTCCAGCTACAGGTGGCCTTGCCTGGAGGTAAAGGTCGAAAGAAAACACTTCCTAACACCTTCTCATGTTAAAGCGAGGGGAAAAAAACCAGGGCTTTGAGTCAAGGGCAGGGACATAAGAACTATCATCTCAGTGGTGAATACATACCACAGCCTTCTTGGCTTTCCTAAGACTGCTTCATTTTTACTCCTTAATTAACCAGAAAAAAAATTCATCTATCTTCCTAGATTCCCTTAAAAATCAGACTTATAGAATGTTAGAGCTAAGCCTTCAAGATAGTAATGTCTCGCCTATCATCCCAGCACTTTGGGAGGCCAAGGCAGGCAGATCACTTGAGGTCAGGAGTTCAAGACCAGCCTGGCGAACATGGTGAAACCCCGTCTCTCCTAAAAATACAAAAGAACTAATCAGGCATGGTGGTATGCACCTGTAGTCCTAGCCACTCGGGAAGCCGAGGCAGGAGAATTGCTTGAACCCGGGAGGTGGAGGTTGCAGTGAGCCGATATTGCACCACTGTACTCCAGCCTGAGCAACAGAGCCAGACTCCGTCTCAAAAAGAAAAAAAAAGATATTAACGTCTTTACCCTAGACCTGACCAGCAGCAGCCAGCATCCATCTTTAGCCAGCCCACTCCCCACCCCACTCCCAGAGGCCAAAATAAACCTCCCCGGGAACCAGTGGCAATACCTTCATGACAATCAATCAATCTGCTCAAAGAACCCTGTGATGTCAGTTTCTGAGGTAGCTTCTAACAGGACCCTAAGAGGATTTCTTAGAAAAAGTTTCACTCCAAACATCTTTTCGTTTTTATTTTTTCCGAGACAGGGTCTCACTCTGCCACCCAGGCAAGAGTGCCAGTGGCAGAATCACAGCTCACTGCAGCTTCAACCTCCCATGCTCCAGTGATTCTCCCACCTCAGCCTCCTGAGTAGTGGGGACTTCCGGCATACACCATCATGCCCAGCTAATTTTTTTTTTTTTTTTTTTTTTTGTAGAGACAGGGTCCCATTATGTTGCCCGGGTTGTTCTCAAACTCCTGGACTCAAGTGATCCTCCCACCTTGGCTTCTCTAAGTGCTGGGATTCCAAGTGTGAGCCACCACACCTGACCTCTAAACATCTCTAAAGAGTTTACTAACACTCATTTGGGAGGCATTTTTAAAGAGAGGAACTTTCCAGGCTTTCAGCAAATCACATCATATAGGAAGCCTGGTAAGATTAATAGTACATATTTTTAAAAGGAAATTGTTCTAATCTGTCTTTGCCTCACTGAAGTATTTCATAATGTTAACTCAGAATTAGTCACTGTGGTTTGTCATGCTGTTATCTATGTCAAAAGTTTAAAAGGCCTGCCACCTGCTATTCCAAAAACACCCTTGCCAATCTTGACCCAAGAGAGCACCTTTGGCAATGGTTTCTGTTTATCTCCAAAATGATAAGCAGAAACATAAAAGGCAGTAGGGGAAGAAGCAGTTTTTGTTTTGCAAAAACCAAGTTCTTTCTGCATGATTTTTTTAGAAGCCATTTCTTTTCAAAACCTAGATTCACTCCTTGAAAATGGAAAGCTGATTTTCACTTTTTAGTAAAACCATTTCCACTTAGCCCACCCTCTTAAAATTCTGAGTAAAAACCAATGCAACAACTTTTGCAACACATACAAACATTAATTATAAGAATAAAGTTTAACAAAGCACTAAAAACTCAGACACAAATTTGGGGCTTTAATAAAAGATGTAAAGTTTTTTTTTTTAACACTTACCCACTCCTCGACATTGGGGGACTGCTCTTCATAAATGTGTTCCTTGTCCCACAAAATATTGGACTTGTCATACCTGTCCATCTTTCTTCGAGTTTTCACAGCAAAGAAAATTATTAAAGCAAAAGCCACAATAATCAAGAAACCCAGTACAATGGCAATGGCCTAAAAAGGGGTGAAAAACATTGGCATAATTAGATTTAATTACTTAATCACAATTCACCCTCTACATACTATTAAAACCCTTATCTACCTAAGGCCCTACTAAATCCATGTGGTTTAACTTACAGAAAACTGAAGCAAATAGTTACATTTCAGACATATCATAAAACCTAACCCACACTAACTGGGCTAAGGCCAGCAAATGTACACACATACATACTACTTGATTCAATCTTCAGAAAATGCCTAACGTTAAAAACTATCAATCATCACCCTCATTTCAGAGCTGTAGAAAATTAGTTCCAAAGCTTGTGCATCTATGGGCCACAGTTTTATAAACAGATGAGAATGGCCAGTAAAGTAACTCAATCATTGGTATACTTCTAAAGGGCCTGAAAAATGCTATTCAAAAGCTTTAAAATAGCCAATCATGCTTGTAATCTTGTTCAAAACACATGCTTAGCAAGCCTTTTTACAATGAATGTAAATTTCAGTCCACAGATCTCTATCTTACCAAAAATGATGAAGACATGGATCTAATCAAGCTGTAAGTAGTAAATTGACTAATGATTCGTTTGGTCTGGCACGTTTCTCTGTTTTAGGAGTCTTGCATACTTACTAGAAAGGGCCCTGTGACAAACTTCCTACTCTTAACAGTTCTCCCAGCAGTGATAGGATATTAAATGGTATATTGGCCTAGGAGGCACTTGAAGTTGAGGGAAGTACCAGGCCTCTGCCCTGGATGTCTGCTAATGGGAACAAGAGGCTCTCCTTCCAGCTGTCTGACAGTGACATCATTTTTCAAAGACTACAAGTTTCAAGTAGTAAGGGAACTAAGAGGGATGGATGGGGGTGTGATAGGATAGGAATACCAACCTTCAGTCCCTATCTACCATGGACATGTCTAAATGGCAACAACGAGCACTGTGAAAACCTACATCTGCAGGGAAAACCTTCTGTCTTCAAAATAATGGCAGACAGATACTAGAGGTCTAACTCCAAAGGAGTGACTCATTCAGGAATGGGAATTCCTGAGTCAGTGTAAGAAAAAAGGAAAACAAGGGAAAAAAGATTAGTAACTCAGAAATGTTTCAGATGTGAATATAATCAGGATGACTCATGGTTACTAAGGTAGGTTTCTCAACCCCAACCTGCACATTTGAATCACTTGCATTGCTTTAAAACATACTTACACTCTGAAAACTATAAAACACAATTAAAAGAAGTTTAACAAGACCTACATAAATTGCAAGACATCTTATGTTCATGAATCAGAAGACTTGTAATTGTAAAGATGACAATACATCCAAAATTGACCTACAGATTCAATATAACCCTTCAAAATCCTAGCTGGCATTTTTTTCCAAAATTGACATGCTCATCTTAAAATCCATATGGAAATGCAAGGAATCCAGAATCTAGCCAAAACAGTTTTGAAGAACAAATTTGGAGAACTCCCAGTCCACAATTCAAAACTTACTACAAAGCTACAGTAATCAAGACAGTATGGTACTGGCATAAGGACATATGATTAATGGAACTGAATTGAGAGCCCAGAAATAAATGTCCACATTTATGATCAATTCATTTTTGACAAAGGCATGAAGAAAACTTAGTGGAGGAAAAGTCCTTTCAACAAGAACACTAAGACAACTGCATATAAACATGTGAAAGCTTTCAGAACCCTTGCTTCTATCACGCCCAAAATTAACACAACATGAATCACAGACCTAACGGTAAGAGCTAAAATTATGAAACTACAGAAAAGTTAAAAAATAGACAATGTAGGAGTAAATCCTTGTGACCTTGAATTGGGCAAAACATTAGCTATGACACGAAAAATACAAGCAACAGAAGAAAAATTAAATAAACTGGACATCATCAAAACTAAAAACTTTTTTCTTTTTTTTGAGACAGAGTTTTCGCTCTTGTTGTCCAGGCTGGAGTGCAGTGGCACAATTTCGGCTCACTGCAATCTCCACCCCCTGGGTTCAAGTGATTCTCCTGCCTCAGCCTGAGTAGCTGGGATTACAGGAGCGTACCACCATGTCCAGCTAATTTTTTTATTTTTAGTAGAGACAGGGTTTCACCATGTTGGCCAGGCTGGTCTCGAACTCCTGACCTCAGGTGATCCACCCACCTTGGCCTCCCAAAGTGCTGGGATTACAGGCGTAAGCTACCATGCCCAGCCCAAAACTAAAAACTTTTATGCAAAGGATACCATCAAGAAAGTGAAGATGCCTATAATCCCAGTGGTTTGGAAGGCCAAGGCAGGATTGCTTGAGCCCAGGAGTTCCAGCCCAGACTGGGCAACAAAGTGAGACCCTATCTCTACAGAAAAAATTTTTAAAAAATTATCCGAGTGTGGTGGCATGCCCCTGTGGTCCTAGCTACACAGGAGACTGAGGTAGGAGGGTCACTTGAGCCCAGGAGGTCAAGGCTGCAGTGAGCAGTGACTGCATCACTGCATCCCAGCGTGGGTGACAGAGTGAGACTCTGTCTCAAAAACAAAACAAAAACAAAAATAGCCCAATTAAAAAATGGGCAAGTCTAGGCCGGGCGCAGTGGCTCACGCCTGTAATCCCAGCACTTTGGAGGCCGAGGCAGGCAGATCACAAGGTCAGAAGATCGAGACCATCCTGGCTAACACGGTGAAACCCCATCTCTACTAAAAATACAAAAAATTAGCCGGGCGTGGTGGAGGGCACCTGTAGTCCCAGCTACTCGGGAGGCTGAGGCAGGAGAATGGTGTGAACCCGAGAGGTGGAGCTTGCAGTGAGCCGAGATCGTGCCACTGCACTCCAGCCTGGGTGACAGAGCAAGACTCCATCTCAAAAAAAAAAAAAAAGGGGCAAGTCATCTAAATAGCCATTTCTCCAAAGATAAAAGAGAAATGGCCAGTAAGTACATGAAATGACGCTCAATAACATTAGCTACAAGGAAAATATAAATCAAAATCACAATGAAGCACCACTTCACTTCTCACCCATCAGCATGGCTAGAATCAAACAGACAATAACAAGTGTTGGTGAGGATGTGGAGAAATCGGAACCGTCATACATCTCTGGTGTGAATGTAAAATGATGCAAACTCTTTGGAAAAACTCTGGTAGCTCCTCAAAAGATTGAAGAGTCACCATATGACCCAGCAATTTCACCCCTAGGTATAACCCAACTCAAGAAATCATTAAAACATAGGTTTACACAAAAACGTATACAAGAATGTCTATAGCATGATTCTTTTTATTTTTTTTTGAGATGGAGTCTTGCTCTGTCGCTCAGGTTGGACTATATGGGCGTGATCTCGGCTCACTGCAAGCTCCACCTTCCGGGTTCATGCCATTTCTCTTGTCTCGGCCTCCCAAGCAACTGGGACTACAGGCGCTCGCCACCATGCCCTGCTGATTTTTTTTATTTTTAATAGAGACGGGATTTCACTGTATTAGCAAGGATGGTCTCAATCTCCTGACCTCGTGATCTGCCCGCCTCAGCCTCCCAAAAGTGCTGGGATTACAGGCGTGAGCCACTGCGCCTGGCCTAGCATGATTCTTAATAGCCAATGTAGACATGGCCCAAATGTCTATCAACTGATAAATAAAATGTGGTTTATCCACATACTGGAATATTAGCAATAAAAAGGAACGAGGGAATGGCACAAGCTATGACATGGGTAAACGTTAAAAACATTATGCTAAGTAAAAGAAGCCCATCATAAAGGCTACATTGTGTGATTCCATTTGTATGAAATACCTAGAGAATAGACAAATTTATAGATGTAGGATTAGTGGTTGCCTAGGGCTAAGAACAGTTAGGGAAACGAGGAATGACCACTAACAGGTACAAGTTTCTTTTTACGATAGCGAAAATGTTCTAAAATTGATTGTGGTGATGGTGGCACAATTCTGTGACTATATTAAAAACCACTGGTTAAGTAACCAAATTACATGGTATGTTAATTATATCTTAATGACACTCAGTCCCTCCCCCAGATTTAATTAGAAGTGGAGCCTTGTCATTAATATTTTTTAAGAGTTTCCAGAGTGATTCTATTACATATCCCAAGTTGAAAGCCTCTGGCTAAGGAGATGGAGAAAAAACCCAACACACCACTCATACCTCCTGGGGATCCACAACACAGTAGTGATATAAATACTGATCCACGTAGAGTCCAGTAACGGCAGGTGTATAAAATTGGTTGCAGAGGGCATATATTTGTGAACCATACAGAGATCCAGAAGACTGAGCAGTTGGGTTCACTCCCATTATATAGACAATTGTGGCAATAAACACCATGATGCCCAGGATAGCGCTCACTATTATCACACTTAAGTAATATCTTCTTGTTCTGGACATTTCGGATCTTATAACACTGGTAGCAAAGATCACCAATGCGGCAATGAAACAAAAGGCGGCCATGGCCAACATGAAGCCCTTTGCTGCTCTTGGGTCTGTATAGCCTCCATAGCCATAGCCATAACCATAGCCATAGCCATAGCCACTTCCGTAGCTACCAAAGCCACTTCCTCCATAAGGGTAGCCTACACTACCTCCTAAAAGGGAAGTTCCATAGCCTCTGTCCCAGGCAAGCGTGGAGGCCACACATGCAAAGATGGCAATGCACATCACAATAATGAGCATAGACAGAATCCGAATCACGCCTGGAGGAGAGGTCCATTTGTAGAAGTGAAGAATTTCATCTTCTGGGTAAAAAGAGTATGCTGGCTGAGACAGCATCGGTCGAACATGCATCTCTCCACCATACATGTCATTGCTTGGTGCATAATGATTCGGTTTGCTGAAATGAACATGAAAATAATTTCAAGTTAGCACTTTTTGGTAGTAAGCAGAAAGAACACAACTTATTTGGAATAATTTAAACCCTTGGGTAAATGAAACTAAAGCTTATCTGTGCATAGGAATCACCTGGAGGGCTTGTTAAAACATAAGATTATTGGCCTCTGGCCACAACCTATTGTGCTCGGACATCTGGGTTATCTCTGTTTGGGGGTATTGTAAACAGTTTAAGTATAAACATCCTTCAATGTGTATTCTGGTATAGAAAAGTACTCATTTTTCTAGGGTATATACCCAGGAGAATTTCTGGATCACATATTTTTTTATCTCCAACTTCACTAGACAGTATCAAACTATTTTCCAAAGTGACTGTACCAATTACCTACAGTGGAAATATCCATACAATGGAATACTCCATAGCTATACTGTCCAATGTGGCAGCCACTAGCCACTTGGGTCTATCATACACTTGAAATGTATCTAGTCCGGCTGGGCATGGTGGCTCATGTCTGTAATCCCAGCACTTTGGGAGGCCGAGGCGGATGGATCGCTTGAGGTCAGGAGAGTTCGAGACCAGCCTGGCCAACATGGTGAAAACCCCGTCTCTACTAAAAATACAAAAATTAGCCAGGTATACGCCTGTAATCCCAGCTACTCAGGTGGCTGAGGCACAAGAATTGCTTGAACCGGGAGGTGGAGGTTGCAGTGGGCCGAGATCGTGCCATTGCACTCCAGCCTGGGTGACAGAGCAAGACTCCGTCTCAAAAAAAAAAAAAAAAAAGAAATGTGGCTAGTCCAAACTCAGATATGCTGTTAAAATGCACAGCGGTAAGTTCGGGGCGGGCAGATCACTTGAGGCCAGGAGTTTGAGACCAGCCTGGTAAACATGGTAAAACCTCATCTCTACTAAAAATACAAAAATTAACCAGGCATGGTGACACATGCCTGTAATCCCACTTACTTGGGAGGCTGAGGCACGAAAACCAAGAATCACTTGAACCCAGAAGGCAGAGGTTGCAGTGAGCCGCGATCACGCCCACTGCACTCCAGCCTGGGTGACAGAGCAAGACTGTCTCCAAAAAAATGTAAAAATACACAGTGGATTTCAAAGATATAATATGAAGAAAGAATGTAAAGCATCTCCTGAATCTTTCATTTTTATATCAATCACATGATGAAATAATGTTTTAGATATACAAGATTAAGTGAAGTATATTAAAATTAATTCCTTCTTTTGGCCTGGCACGGTGGCTCACGCCTGCAATCCCAGCACTCTGGGAGGCCATGGCGGGTGGATTACCTGAGGTCAGGAGTTCAAGACCAGCCTGGCTAACCTGGTGAAACCCCCATCTCTACTAAAAATACAAAATTAGCTGGGTGTCGTGGCGGATGCCTGTAATCCCAGCTACTTGGGAGGCTGAGGCAGGAGAATCACTTGAACCTGGGAGGTGGAGGTTGCAGTGAGCCGAGACCATGCCATTGCACTCCGGCCAGGGCAAAAAGAGCGAAACTCTGTCTAAAAAAAAAAAAAAAAAATTCTCCTTTTATTTTTCATGAAAGTATAAAATTACATATATGGCTCATGTTATACTTCTACAGTGCTATGAAGCCAAAACTGATGAACTATGAATACATGCAGTTACAGATAATGATGAAAAAAATGAAAAAATACATATAGCATTATTATATTTATATAAAGTTTTAAAACAGGTAAAACTGGCTGGGCGTGGTGGCTCACACCCATAATCCCAGCACTTTAGGAGGCGGGCAGGTCACCTGAGGTCAGGAATTTGAGACCAGCCTGGCCAACATGGCGAAAACCCGTCCCTACTAAAAGTATAAAAATTGGTTGTGCATTGTGGTGGTTACCTGTAATCCCAGCTACTTGGGAGGCTGAGGCAGGAGAATTGCTTGAATCCAGGAAGCAGAGGTTGCAGTGAGCCAAGATTGTGCCACTGCGCTCCAGCCTGGCCAACAGAGTGAGACTCCGTCTCAAAAATAAATAAAACAGGTAAAACTAAACTGAAATGTTTAGGATACACAAGGTGATAAAATGATAAAAGCAAGTAATGATCATAATGTCAGGACAGTAGTCTCCAGAGAAAAGGAGAGACACAGGGAAGGACTTTGAAGTGTTCTGTTTCTTGACGTGGGTAATGAGTATGTATGTTTGCTTGGTCTTTCCTCATGATCTCCTACATACATTGTATGTCCTTTTCTTTATGTATGTTTCAGTTCACCATTATTTACAAAAGCAATACAAAATAAGTGTCAGATTAGTCGTGCACTACTCAATTACTATATTCTCTAGTATGTTTTAAAAACTGTATTGTCATAAACAACTTGTGTCCCTACCATGTTTTAGGCACTAGTAAGGAAGTTAAATAACTGGAACACAACCTCCACATGATATTGTGAAATATGTATTTGGTCTTCATCTCCATTTTCTGGCATACAACTCCTAAAATCTCTGGAATCTCCAAAGTGATAAATGTCCCTTATATGTTAATGAGATGATAGGTTCCTAGCAGCCCTAGGAAGCTTTAGGATGGGAGCTAGGATTAGAGGGTTGGAACTTTTCAGCCCCAAACCCCTCTGGACAGGAAAGAGGGGCTGAAGCTTAAACTGCTCACCAATGGCCAATGATTTAGTCAATCATGCTTGTGTCATATATCTTCCATAAAAACCCAAAAGGACTGAATTCACAGAGCTTCTGGACAGCTGAACATGTGCAGGTTCCTGGAGGGTGGCACAACCAGGGAGGGCCCCTTCCCACGTACCTCGCCCTGTTCAACTCTTCATCTGGTGTTTGTTGGTATCCATTGTAATATCATCTGTTTGTTCATTCATTCATTCATTCATTCATTCTTAAAAGACAAGGTCTCCCTATGTTGCCCAGGCTGGCCTCAAACTCCTGGGCTCAAGCACTCCTCCTGCCTCATACTCCCGAGTAGCTGCGATCACAGGCGTGCACCACCACATCTGGTTTTTGTAATACCCTTTATAATAAACCAGTAATGATAAGTAGTGTTTCCCTGAGTTCTGCGAGCCACTTTAGCAAATTAATTGAACCCAAGGAGAGAACTGTGGGAATCCTGATTTACTATAGGTGGGTCAGAAACACAGGCTACAACCTGAGCTTGTGGCTGCTACGTGAAGTGGGGGCAGTCTTGTGGGAATGAGCCCTGAACCTGTGATCTGATGCTATCTCCGGACAGTGTCAGAACTCGACTGATAATTAGAAGACACAGAGCTATCGTCCACTGTAGAACTGATTACTTGGTTACTGGTGGGGAAAAATCCCCACAAATTCTGGTGATCAGAGGTCACAGACGTGTCGTGACAGAACAGCAGGAGAAACTGTTTTTGCCTACATTACACTCCACTACACTTAATCAGGGTTAAAGCTGCAAACTACTTAGAGGAGGAAATCCCTATCAATGTTTGACAGCAAATTTGGAATTCAAAAATTCACTGATAAATCTTCACATGACGAAGAAGCCCAAAACCCCTCAACATTGCTTGTTTTAGATAATGGCAGGAATCACTCTTAAAACTGACAGTATGGAAAGTATGCTACGTGAAAGAAGC
Source organism: Chlorocebus sabaeus (assembly GCF_047675955.1). Taxonomy (NCBI): domain Eukaryota; kingdom Metazoa; phylum Chordata; class Mammalia; order Primates; family Cercopithecidae; genus Chlorocebus; species Chlorocebus sabaeus. Next base: position 25,678,166 of record NC_132907.1, read on the forward strand.
CAGTTACAAAAGGCCACATATTACATGAATCCTCCATTTATACAAAATATGCAGAATAGACAAATCTATAGAGACCGAAAGTAGACCGATAGTTGCTTAGGGCTGATGGAACTGGGAGATGATTGCCAATGGGTAGGTTTCTTTGGAGAGTAATGAAATGTTCTAAAATTAATTGTGGTGATGGTTATACAACTCTGTGAATATATTAAAAATCATTAAACTATCCATTCTAAATGGGTAAATTGTAAAGTATGTTAATTATATCTCAATAAAGCTGTTATTTTCATTTATTAATTTATTTTTTGACATGGAGTTTTGCTCTTGTCTCCCAGGCTGGAGTGCAGTAGCACGATCTCAGCTCACTGCAACCTTCACCTCCTGAGTTCAAGCGATTCTCCTGCCTCAGCCTCCCAGATAGCTGGGATTACAGGCATGCACCACCATGCCTGGCTAATTTTGTATTTTTAGTAGAGATGGGGGTTTCTCCACGTTGGTCAGGGTGGTCTCGAACTCCCAACCTCAGGTGATCCACCCGCCTCAGCCTCCCAAAGTGCTGGGATTACAGGCATGAGCCCCCTGGCCTGGCCTTTTTTTTTCTTTTTTAGATGGAGTCTTGCTCTGTCTCTAGGCTGGAGTGCAGTGGCATCATCTCAGCTAACTGCAACCTCCGCCTCCTGGGTTCAAGTGAATCTCCTGCCTCCCGAGTAGCCAGAATTACGGGCAAGTAGCTGGGATTACAGGTGCGAGCCACCACACCCAGCTAATTTTTATAGTTTTAGTAGAGATGGGATTTCATCATGTTGGCCAGGATGGTCTTGATCTCTTGACCTTGTGATCCACCGGCCTCAGCCTCCCAAGGTGCTGGGATTACAGGCATGAGCCATGGCACCTGGCCTGGCCTAAAGCTGTCATTTTTAAAAACTGACAATATATTGCCAATGCCCATCTAAACGAGGCATTTAAACGGAAGCTTCATTATCATTTGTACACAACAAAAATGAACATAAAAATAAAAACCTTGGCAATCTCTTGAAACAAACATTAGCAATAGGTGACAGTAGTTGTCCTAGTACAGACAAACTGTCACTCTGAAAGTTGAGAGAAATTCACTTTTCAGTGCAGACCGTTTGATACAATTTAAATTTACAAGTACACGGATCATTTTATTTTTAAAAGCAAACACTTAAAAATGAAAGTTTCAACCATACTTATTGTTTACACGTGACAGACTTTTTAAAAGAGAATAACTAAAGGATTATTTACTTACAATTCATCAGGTCTGTAAGGAGGTGGACTTTCAAGAGGCCTGGATGACATGGCTGATGTCAATGGTCAGCTGATCTTCAGGATGAGCAATGCCCTATAGCTCCCAAGATAAACCAATCTAAGCAACAAAAGTAGGGTTATGGCATTACTACTGAGCTCACAGTTTCTTTCTTTTCTTCACCCCCTCCCCCCCACTGAGACAGGGTCTCACCCTGTCACCCAGGCTGGAGTGCAGTGGTCCAATCACAGCTCACTGCAGCCTTGACCTCCCAAGCTCAAGCCCTCCTCCTATCTCAGCTTCCCAAGTAGCTGGGACTATAGACATGCACCACCATGCCTGGCTAATTCCTCTATTTTTTGCACAAAAATTTGAAATATATATAATTTCATATTACTTTTGAAAGTTCATATTAAATGAGAACACATATGAAAGTGCACATATAGCAGCACTAGCACATACTAGCTCCTCAATGCAAACTAACAATCTAATGGGTTAAATGCCTTAATCATTAAAAAAGATAATAAAATGTATCTATAAATGGCAGAATTGTAGATATTTTCCCCCTTATTTCCTTTTCCAAGTCTCCAAAACCGAGCATACTTTTTATACAAGGGGAGAAAAAACACTATGCATAGTATTAATTGGTCGTTTTCTGAAATTTTGTCCTAATATTCTTCAGCACAAGTTCCTAAACATCTGAGAAGCAATTTCACTCACCAAGCATTTATTAAGTGCCTACACTAGACCAGGAGAGCCTGTGGGAGTGACGCATGAGAGCCAGCGCTGGGGTCCTGGTTCTTCCAGGCTGGTGTGGTGCTGATACACAGGTGGCTAGCTAATGGAACAGTGAGGAGACCAGGTGGGAACATGATGGAATGGTGTAGTCTTTTAAAATAAGGTTACAGTAAGAATATAGTGGATGGAGGATGAGTAAGAAAAGGGAGGGCTTTGAAAGTCTAGTGGAAATGTCTCACTTCCTTCAGGTAGGAAACAGGGAGCCAGTTCATGATTCTCGGCAAGGGAGGTGTAAGTTTGATTTGAAACAGATTTGAAGGACAAAGTCAACAGTAAAAAGAAGCACCTAGAGTCAGCAGCAGCAAACCTAGGTGTGAGGCATCAATGAAAGACTAGCTTAGGAGACAGAAGATGGGAAGGAAACTAACATTCAGCAGACACCTACCGACGTGCTGGGTGCTTTAAACAAAATCCTCCTTTCATCCTCAAAACAACCCTCCATGGTTGATTAGTCACTTTACAGATGCAAAGAGGGTCAGAAAAAGATGTAAAGTAATATGCTGAAGGTTATATGGATGACGACAGGGAGTCACTCAGAAGTAACTTGAACCCAGATGATCTCCTGTGCTTTTCACTATGCTAGTTTGAAACAGTGAGTTCCATTTGGGAAATACCAGCTTTTGTGGGGAGTGCACAGCTGGTGTTAGCATCCATGAGGAAGTGAAGGAGATCGTCTGCCTAGGTCTGTAGGTGGATCCATGGGCACTGAGAGCTCTCCAGGAAAAAGACAAGTCTCAGCAAGATGTGGTAAACACACAACTCCCAAACCTACAAAGCTTGAGGATTATTCTAGAAAACTCAGTGCTGGAGACACTGGCAAGGTACTTCCCACATCAGCTACAGAACTTTATGCCACTCCTTAGCTATGCTGAACCAACAATAAATTCTTTCCAGGCTATACCAGTGATTAGTAGAGTAGGGAACTTTGTAGAAGGTAAACTCCACGTGAACAGGAATTTTTGCCTGTTTTGTTCACTGATTAAAACAATGCCTGGCACATAGTAGACGTCCAAATAATTTGTTGAATGTTTACAGGAACCAGATTGGACCATGGATATCTCTGCCTGCAAAACCTCTTGTGCTTTCAAGTTGAAGGTAATGGAAAAGTATCAGAGTAACTTTAAAAGGTATGATCCTTGAATGACACTTGAGCAACATCTATAATGAGTATATTAAAGTATCTGATTTGTTTTCCTTTTCTAATAAGGCCTGTACAATCATACATTACTATATTAACAGCAGTACATCAATTTAAACTGTTAAAACTTTTTTTTAAATTAATGGCAACTCTTCTTTTTTTTTTGAGCCGAGTCTCGCTCTGTCGCCAGGATGGAATGCATTGGCACGATCTCAGCTCATTGCAACCTCTGCCTCCCGGCTTCAAGCAATTCTTCTGCCTCAGCCTCCAGAGTAGCTGGGACTATAGGCGCATGCTGCCACGCCCAGCTAATTGTTTGTATTTTTAGTAAAGACAGGGTTTCACCATGTTGCGGAGAATTAACTCTCTCAGAATTAAACTCTGCCCAACTGTTAGATAAATCCTCAAAGATGGAAATATAATGTTAATAAACACCAACACAATTAGCATAATGTTCCAAAGACATGAAGGAAGATGACTTTTCTACATTTTTGAAAACCACTTTATTAAAGTATACCATACAGAAAAGTGCAGAAATCTAAGTGTACACAGCCCTGTAACTAGCACTCAAGTCAATTTCTCTGGTTTTTTTTTTTTTTTTTTTTTTTTGAGACAAAGCCTCACTCTGTCGCCCAGGATGAAATGCAGTGCCATCATCTCAGCTCACTGCAACCTGCCTCCCACGCTCAAGCCATCCCCCCGCCTCAGCCTCCCAAGTAGCTGGACTACAGGCACATGCCACCATGCCTGGTTAATTTTTGTTTTTTTAGTAGAGATAAGGTATCACCATGTTGCCCAAGCTGGTCTCAAACCCCTGAGCTCAAGCTATCCACCTGCCTTGGCCTCCCAAAGTACTGGGATTACAGGCATGAGCCAACACACCTGGTCAATTTCTCTATATTCTAATAATGGTGAAACACACACACAAATGAGCAATTTAGGCCAAAATGTTTTGGTACTATAAAAAGGCAAAAGTCCAAACTGTCTTCCAAACTGATGTTCAGAAAAAGAACATTAAGGAAAACTGATTTTAGGCCAGGCGAGGTGGCTCACACCTGTAATCCCAGCACTTCGGAGGCAGGTGGATCACTTGAGGCAAGGAATTCAAGACCAGTGGACCAACATGGTGAAACCCCATCTCTACTAAAAATACGAAAACTTAGCCAGGCATGTTGGTGCATGCCTGTAAACCCAGCTCCTTGGGAGGTTGAGGTAGGAGAATCGCTTGAACCTGGGAGGCGGATGTTGCAGTGAGCCAATATTGCGCCATTGCACTCCAGCCTGGGCAAAAAGAGCAAAACTCCGTCTCAAAAAAAAAAAAAAAAAAAAAAGCAAGCTCGTTAAGAACAAGTCACACCACACCAACTTCACTTCCTTTTCTGGGAAGGTTACCAGACTGGTGGATGATGGGAATGCAGAGAGAAAGAATCCTGAGAATCTTGAGCACATCCTTGTGTGGGTGGGCAGATTCCCAAGGGGCTGAATTATGGCACCCCATTAGCACAAAAGAATGAACCATTTATGTCCACCTGGTGGGAGGTCTCCAGTGGTAACCGAAGTGGAGGAGACAGCTTATCCAGATTTGCAGCTGACCAAACACACCGGAAAGGATAACTAACCCATTGGCTAGGCCATCAACACTAAGCAAGAACTCTCTGTAAAATAAGAATGTTGAGTTTAAAACAACCTAGTGGTTTTAACAGCCCCCATTTACTGGCTCACAATCTGAGACAAATTCTTTATCTCCTCTAAGTGCACTCCTCTGTCAAATTTGGGAATAATCCTGACCTCTGCACTGGGATAAGAAAAAGTCTTAAAGAGCCAAGCGCTGTGGCTCACACCTGTAATCCCAGCACTTTGGGAGGCCAACGCAGGTGGATCACGAGGTCAAGAGATGGAGACCATCCTGGCTAACTGGTGAAACCCCGTCTCTACTAAAAATAATACAAAAATTAGCTGGGCGTGGCGACGTGCTCCTGTAATCCCAGCTACTCAGGAGGCTGAGGCAAGAGAATCTCTTAAATCCAGGAGGAGGAGGTTGCAGTGAGCAGAGATCATGCCAATGCACTCCAGCCTGGTGACAGAGCGAGACTCCGGCTCAAAAAAAAAACACAACAAAAAGTCTTCAAGAAAATGGGCAACTGCATTCATCATAAGGTGGTTATCCTGAAAGTGAGAAATTTCAGTGCTTTGGCACTTAGGTATATTGTATCCATTTTCAAATACAGCTGACCCTCCACATCCATGGGTTTTAAATCCAGATTCAACCAACCTCAGACAGAAAATACTCAGGGGAAAAAAAATTAAAAATAACAGGGCAGGTACAGTGGTTCACACCTGCAATCCCAACACTCTAGGAAGCTAAGGCAGGAAGATCACTTGAACCCAGGAGTTCAAGACCGACCACAGCAACATAGCAAGACCCCATCTCTACAAAAAAATTTTTCTTAAAATTAGCCAGGCATGGTGGCACATGCTATAAGCTCCAGCTACTCAAGAGACTGAGGTGGGAGGATCTCTTGAGCAGAGGAAGTTGAGGCTGCAGTGAGAGCCATGATCACGTCACTGTATTCCAGCCTGAGTAACATTAATACCTTGTCTAAAAAAATAATAAACAGTAAAACAAAAAATACAGATTTTTAAAACTACAATATCACAATTCTATGTAGCATTTACACTGTATTAGGTATTATAACTAACCTAGAGATTACTTAAAGTCTACAAGAGGTCTGGGTGCGGTGGCTCACACCTGTAATTCCAGCTCTTTGGGAGCCCAAGACGGGCGGATCACTTGAGGTCAGGAGTTCGACACCAGCCTGGCCAACATGATGAAACCCTGTCTCTACTAAAAATACAAAAAGTAGCTGGGCATGGTGGTGCATGCCTGTAATCCCAGCTACTTCGGAGGCTGAGGCAGGAGAATCGCTTGAGCCCAGGAGGCAGAGTTTGCAGTCGGCCAAGACTGCATCACTGCACTCCAGCCTAGATGATGCAGCGAGATTCTGTCTCGAAAAAACAATTAAAAAAAATTTAAAAAAGTATACAAGAGCATTTAGGCCATATGCAAATACAAAGCTATTTTGTAACAGGGACTTCAGCCTCCTCAGATTTTAGTATCATGGGGTCCTGGAAGCAACCTCTCACAGATACTGAAGGGTGACTATATTGGTAGCATAAATGAGTCATTTTTAAAATGTAAACTGGATTTTTTTTTTCTTTTTCTTTTGAGACAGAGTCTAGTTCTGTCGCCCAGCCTGGAATGCAATGGCGTGATCTCGGCTCAATGCAACCTCCACCTCCCTGATTCAAGCAATTCTCCCACCTCAGCCTCCTGAGTAGCTGAGATTACCAGCGCATGCCACCAGACCAGGCTAAGTTTTGCATTTTTAGTAGAAATGGGATTTTACCATGTTAACCAAGCTGGTCTCAAACTCCTGACCTCAGGTGATCCACCCGCCTCGGCCTCCCAAAGTGCTGGGATTACAAGCATAAGCCACCACGCCCAGCAGTAAACTGAATTTTTTTTTTTTTTTTTTTGAGACGGAGTCTTGCTCTGTCGCCCAGGCTGGAGTGCAGTGGCGCGATCTTGGCTCCCTGCAAGCTCCGCCTCCCGGGTTCTCGCCATTCTCCTGCCTCAGCCTCCCGAGTAGCTGGAACTACAGGCGTCCGCCATCTCGCCCGGCTAATTTTTTGTATTTTCAGTAGAGACGGGGTTTCACCGTGTTAGCCAGGATGGTCTCGATCTCCTGACCTCGTGATCCGCCCGCCTCGGCCTCCCAAAGTGCTGGGATTACAGGCGTGAGCCACCGCGCCCGGCCAGTAAACTGAATTTTTTAAAAGTCAATTCCATAGTACAGTATAGAGGAGAACTAACTTAATAATCGTTCATTTTTAAAGGTGCATTTCTTTGGTAAGAATTTCAACAAAAGCTAACAAGCGATCCCAAACTTTATTTACAGAAATAGTGCTCATATCTAGGAATAATACGCTATTAAAAAGAACTAACAAAACCTGATTTGTACATCATATTCTAAACTACGTGCCTCTCCAGGAGGGTGACTAAGAACGTTAAAGATCTAGAAAAGCTGGCCAGGCACAGTGGCTCACGCCTGTAATCCCAGCACTTTGGGAGGCCAAGGCAGGTGGATCACAAGGTCAGGAGATCGAGACCATCTTGACCAACATGGTGAAATCTCGTCTCTACTAAAAATACAAAAATTAGTTGAACTTATAATCCCAGCTACTTGGGAGGCTGAGGCAGGAGAATCGCTTGAACCCAGGAGGCAGAGGTTGCAGTGAGCTGAGATTGTGCCGCTGCACTCCAGCCTGGAGTGAGAGCCAGAGTGAGACGCTGCCCCCCCCCCAAAAAAAAAATCTAGAAAAACCATGTCTTAAGACAAACAATTAGAAAAACAGGAAATGGGCCGGGCGCGGTGGCTCAAGCCTGTAATCCCAGCACTTTGGGAGGCCGAGACGGGTGGATCACGAGGTCAGGAGATCGAGACCATCCTGGCTAACACGGTGAAACCCCATCTCTACTAAAAAAATTAAAAAAAAAAACTAGCCAGGCGAGGTTGCGGGCGCCTGTAGTCCCAGCTACTCGGGAGGCTGAGGCAGGAGAATGGCGTAAACCCGGGAGGCGGAGCTTGCAGTGAGCTGAGATCCGGCCACTGCACTCCAGCCTGGGCGACAGAGGGAGACTCCGTCTCAAAAAAAAAAAAGAAAGAAAAAAAAAAAAAAAAGAAAGAAAAACAGGAAATGTTTGGCCTGGAGAACTGAACATTAGAAGAATCACTTTAGTAGCCCTGAGGTATCTGAAGAGCTGTCTTTGTTATCCTAGAAATGGTTAAAAAAAAAAAAAAAAAAAAATCCAAAAACCACCATGTTAGGCAGCCTCTCCCTCACCGTGACCCCACACCCCCTCCAAAAATAACTAACAACAATTTGAGCTCATGCAATTTATGAAAAGCTTAAGTTATTTGATATTTTTTTGGAGACCAGACTGGAGGACTTCTAAGGTCTCTGAAATTTCAAAGTGAATCTGTGACTGTGCTTTAAAGCCGGCAGCCAAAGGTGAAAGAGGACCAATGCCCAGCACAGCAACATTAACAATCTGTACATGTGTTGAGTGAAGGAAAAAATAAAATGAGGAATGAAGAGACCACTTATCAACTACATGAACTTATGTCAAGAGTGACAAGGACAGAAGTCAGATAGCTAAATTAGTGTCAGGGGCAAAAGGGAAGCAGCAGATCCCTGTCAAATATGTTAATCTGAAAACCAGCATCTTGAGCTAATGATAATATATAAAAAGCGTTCTCCCCTTGACAGTGTTTACTGACCAAAAGCTGTCTTAATGGAAAACTAAGCTAAGATGAAAAAAATAGGCTGAGGCTGGGTGAGGTGGCTCACACTTGTAATCCTAGTACTTTGGGAAGCCAAGGCAGAGGGATTGTTTGAGCCCAGAACTTCAAGATCAGGCTGGACAACAGAGACTCGTCTCCATCTTAAAAAAAAAAAAAAATATATATATATATATATATATATATATAGAGAGAGAGAGAGAGAGAGAGAAGAAGAAAAAAAAAAAAAGACTAAAAATGCTTTGCCCTCAAATTATTCTTTAAAGAAAACTCTCAATAAGTGAAAAATAAACATATTTAAGAGAAGTCTGTTCCTTTTAGGGCACATGCAGTAACTGTCAATTTGTCTTTAAAAAGTTTAAGTTGTGCCTTATATTAAATGATTTATATTATAGGCACATCATTAAATTGTCTAAAAATTTGAAGTTAGGCAGATTTTGTAATAGACTGTGTCAGAAATTGTATTTTTAATAAACCTTCCAAGTGATTTTTTAACACACCACATATTTTGAGAATTGCTGTTTACAATAATGGTGTCAATCCAAAAAGGACATTGATCTTACAATTTCCTGTCTAGAAAGCCCAGATCTTTTACACAGCAGACACCTGCTGTTCACATCTCAGCTCAGATGCCACCTTCTGGGAGATGCCCTCCCAGTTCCTCACTCCATCACACAAAACTTGTTTTTTCAGAGCAAACTCCCCTCTGCCCTCATACCTAAAATTATTTTAGGTATTATCTCCACCCCATCTGGAATGCCCGCATCCCAGGCATCGAATGTCTATTTTGACCATCATTTATATCCCTGGTCCCTGAAACTAGCCCTGGCACAAAGTGATTGTCAATGAGTATTCAATAAAACCAAGTCAATTATTAGATTTGGGATTTCAATCCAGCAGTGAATGCCTTGAAGTTCTTCACACAACACCCAATCAACGTATTTTTTTTCCTTTATTTCCAACTTCAGTGTGTCAAATGTAATTGAGTCGAGTCTAAGAGAAAGGGAGAAAAAGAGGACTGAACAGTCTGAGAAGCACCTGTGAGCCTGTTAGAAAGGCAGAATTCCAGGTCCCACTCCTGACCTCCCAATCAGAATCTGTGTTTTAACAAGATCCCTAAGTGATTCATACTACAGCCAAGACTGGAATCACTGGGTTACGGAACAGTGGCAACCCTAGGGGTCAAACGAAAAGCCTCACAGAAATCTACATGGTCTGTTTACTCTCTTATTTCTATAAATAGTAATTTCATGAAAAAGATCCACTGATATTCCAATCAAATAAGCCTTAAAATGCAACTGAAGAAAACTTCCTTCTGGGACGTTCCTGGGAAGGTGAAAGATGTTACATCAGATCATTTATGTGGTTAAAAGTAATCTATCATGTTGGAAAGGCAGTAATTCCAACATTACCTTTAGAAGAAAAAAGAATTAGGCCGGGCGCGGTGGCTCACGCCTATAATCCCAGCACTTTGGGAGGCCGAGGCGGGCGGATCACAAGGTCAGGAGATCGAGACCATGGTGAAACCCCGTCTCTACTAAAAAATAGAAAAAAATTAGCCGGGCGCAGTGGCGGGCGCCTGTAGTCCCAGCTACTCAGGAGGCTGAGGCAGGAGAATGGCGTGAACCCGGGAGGCGGAGCTTGCAGTGAGCCGAGATTGCGCCACTGCACTCCAGCCTGGGCGATAGAGCGAGACTCCGTCTCAAAAAAAAAAAAAAGAAGAAGAAGAAGAAAAAAGAATTTTACCATGACATCAAGCAAAATGCGGGAAATCTTGTATCAAGCTATAGGTACTAGTCAATGGTACAAAGGTCCAGAAAAATCCCCCAAATCTGGTTCTGGAATATCAAGGACCACTGCTTCTGATATTCCTTCCCAGATTAGCTGAAGCAGTTTGCAAGCAAGCCCACGCAACACGTTTCCCCCACAGCATGTGCCCGCTTTTAAAACGGAGTTCTACTAAGGTCTGCCTTTTAGAGTTGTTGGGATAATTAAATGAGAAAATACAGAATGCTTTTAGCACAGTGCCTCACGTGCAGGAGACACTGCCCATTATTTCCCGAAATGGCCTGGAAGCTGCCAAAAGGTGGAGAATCATGTCTTAACGACCTCCCTATCCTCCGCTCCATCACCTAACAAAGGAGGCCCCTAATAACTAAATAACTTGCAAAACGACAAAAAAAAAAAAAAAAAAAAAAAAGTTTTGCTTTGTTTGAGGAAATATCTGTGCCGCCCACACACACTCAAAAAGCACCACTAAGAAAATATTCATAAAGGTCGGGCGTGGTGGCTTCCTGCCTGTAATCCCAGCACTTTGGGAGGCCGAGGCAGGTGGATCACCTGAGGTCAGCAGTTCAAGATCAGCCTGACCAACATGGCAAAACTCCGTCTCTACTAAAAATACAAAAATTAGCCGTGCATACTAGTGGGTGCCTGCAATCCCAGCTATTCGGGAGGCTGAGCAGGAGAATCACTTGAACCCGGGAGGCAGAGGTTGCAGTGAGCCCAGATACGCCACTGCACTCCAGCCTGGGAGACACAGTCGGACTCCGTCTCAAAAAAGCAAAAAATAATAATAATAATAAAAACAAAAGAAAGACTCATACGTACAGTGCAAAAGAACTATTGTTACACTTGGGAATGCCTAGTTTTCTAAATCACCATAAGTGCCTTCATGGGAAGCGTTTTTCTTTTCCAGGTATTCCAATAATACACCTGTTGCCTAAGGGCCACACACTAACTGGCCTAGAAAGCTGCCGCCTCCTCGCCCGGGATAATTCCCCAAGCGGGCAGTGTAGCCAGCGAGCCCCGGATCCGGCCCTCGAGCCCGATGGCATCCCGAGGAGCACGAGGACCTCGGCGCCGCTCCCAACCCCTAGGCGCAGAGGCCATCTTGGCCCTTGACCCCCGCTCCCCGCAAGCTTCCTTCCACGCAGGCAACATGGCTGGCGTGCGGGGCCGGCCCAGTCCCGGAGGTCCCCAAACTCCGTGGCCCGGCTGGACGCGGGTCCCGGCGTCCGTGAGCCCCGAGGCGCTCCCGGGCAGCGCGCGCCCGCGTTCGCTGGGCAGGCACCGCCCGGAGGCAGTTCCGCCCCCCTGGCGGCAGCCCTTTTGGTCACGGGTGAGAATCCCAAGCGTGAGCAGCTTCCCTCGAACTGCAGCTTCACTCGAAATTAACTCCGTGAACCCCAGCTTAAATCGGCGCGGGTTCACACAACTCCCAACAAGTGGATTCGAAGTAGCCAGTGTGGCCCACACCGTGACTCCCGGAATATTTCACAGACTGAATCCAACCCCCGTCTCCCCAGGATACCCAAAGGAGTGGGCTGGGGTGGGGTGGGAGCGGAAGGGATGAAATTCCCCCCGGGATCTAAGCGGCTCGGACAAGCAAGCAGTCCCTCGCTGCAGCCTCAAGCTTAGGACCCCCAACTGGGGGACCCCCAGCTGGGCGCAGGACCCCTCTCCATGAGGGCCGCCCCCCAAAACTGCAGCCCCAGAGCTGATGCAGGATCGTCGCTGTTCAGGAATGTCCTGCCTCATAAAAGTGAAAAGTTGCCCGCGCCGCTGAGGCACTGCTAGCTTTAAGCGTCTCCGCGGAATAAAGCTTGATCGGCGGCTCCAAGCCGCCCCTTGTCCGGGGAGGCAGCCTCCCAAGTTGGCCGGTGCTGCTCTCTCCGCAGACCCGCGCCTCTCCGGTTCCCACGAGTCCCAGCCCGGGGACGAAACTGCCACCGAAACCAGCGCGGAGCGTCCTCCCCCCCGCACCTCCCCTAACAGAGGCGCCGCGGTCCCCCCACGGGGACCCTGGGGGCTCCCGTGCGCCCCTGACGCCGCGCCCAACACTCACCCACTTGCCGCACCTGGGCCCGACCCACCGGGGGCCAACCGAGCCAGTGAGCGCGCTCACCTGGCGGGCGCACCTGACGCCGCGCCGACCGCCAGCGCGCAGCCAGGGACTGGGCTGGGGACGTCTCCTCCCCCTCCTCTCTCTCCTTCCCCTCCTCCCCCTTCTCCCTACAACCGGCCCTGCCCCCGGGCATGCGCACCAACGTGGAGAGGGTGCGAGAAGCCTGCGGGCCAGCCCCGAGAGACCCACCTGCTGCGTCCCGGACGGGCTCCTCGGCGCCCTGGCCCTAGCTTTAGGTTCTTGCCGCCTCCGCCGGAGGAAGCAGGGAGGGAGAGGTGGGCGCGGGAGTGTAGGTGTGGTGTGTCGGCCTCCTCCCTCGGTGACCCATTCACCTGAAACTCGGATGGGAGGGGGCGGGAGGACGCAGCCCTGCTTCCCACACCCTGCCAGCGCGCTGTTAAAGGAACCGCGCGATGTTCCGGCCCGAGGGGCGGAGCGCAGAGGAGCAGCGCGGGCTCCCAGGGGGCAGCACGGATGGGGGTCCCGGACCACCTAGGGGTGCGTTTGGTGCTCCGCCTGCTTCACATGGAACCTTGGGTGTCTGACGGAGAGAGGTCGAACGAGGTCCGGAGGGGACTGTTTCCTCCGGAAAGGGTCTAGGCACTAAGCACTTTGATAGGAAAGGCACGTCCTCACGGGACACTTTTCTGCTTCCAAAATTTGATTGAACTGTTGCTGGAAAAAGGCATCTAGATGTGTTGCTCCCACGAAAGACTCCTGGGAAAATTTCAAAACTCGTGTGTAAATATTGGCGCTATTTCTGAATCTCTAGATTCAGAATAAGACAATTACTTAGTGGGGATAAAATGAGGGTGAACTACTGTAGCTGTTAGTTGCCGTCCAGCAAGCTAAAGTGCATAATACACAGTTTACACATCACCACCTCAAGGTCCTCCCATGCCCACCCGTTCCGAAATGTAACTGGTCCGCTCTTGGGGACGGGGAGATTTAAACTATTATGGTTCTTTGGCCTAAGAAAAAGCACCTTATACTTTGTTTACCAACCTGTAGTGCTTTAAGAACCCTACTTAAAAAGCAAAATGAACCTGGTTTATTTGTTTTTTTTTTTAAGAAAACGAAAAAGCACCTTAGTCCTGGGTGCTGTATTCTATTTGTTGATCTGGATTATGGTTCCAAAGGAAATTTCATAGTCTGCACTTAACACTGTGTATGTTTTTATGTATGTTTGTTGTTTTTGAACATAGTTTTAAATTGTACTCCAGGATGAGGTAATTATAGTTCTTGGCATTTATCTGCATTGAAAGCGAACTGTTAGGTTTCTTAAATCCTGCTTGTCTTTGCGTTCCAATCTGGAATGTCAGCATTGCTAATAAATTTCTATCCAATCCCACCCACTTCTCTACCTTTAATTAAATGGTTGGAGATGTGACTCTCCCATACATTAGATCTTAAGGCACAATTCATACTTAAGGAAGTAAAAGCACCATGTAAATATGAGGTATTTCAGATGATGACAGCTTTAATGGGTAATTAATTTAATTGGTATTTTTTTCGTGGAAGTCATTGCTACAAATGCTTTAATATGACTATGTAGTTTTTGAATGATGCAGTTTAAATTGGTATTGTTAACACTGGGGAAGTCAGGTTAATCCTCTTAATGTTCCCTGTCAGATTACTGAAATCTCCAAACATTCCACTTGGTTTATAATTAAACAAGGGAACATTTCCTAATACTCTCAGATTTGTAAACACATGTCCATTATTTTATAATATATTTTGATATGTTCTGAAGAGGAGATCTTAGGAGTGTTTTTCCACTTTATAAAAGAGAGTTCACATACCATAAAATTCACCCTTTTAAAGGGCACGTACAATTCAGTGGGTTTTAGTATACTCACCAGATTGTACAACCATCACCACCATCTAATTCCATTTTAATCACCCCCAAAAGAAACCCCATGCCCATTAATAGTCACT